>NC_079334.1:62591244-63191244 GCF_029582105.1 Oenanthe melanoleuca
ATATGGTCCTGTAAAAATAGAAATTAGGTTTGTATCTTTGAAGGCAGCATTAGTTCTTCATATATTCTGGGATCTTGAAGATTTCAGCTGAACAGATTCAAAATTATCTTCCTTTTCCTGCAATGTAAAAGACAGATTCCCATCAAGTGGATTTCCTCAAAATCTCTCCAGCAGACAGCACAATCACTTCTTCTCTCAATATCCTTTGCCAAAAACTTCACTTTATTTTTACTACAGTAATTAAGTGCACAGATTTACCTTTAATATTTAATAACATTACTAATTCTGTAAAAAATTGCAAAACCAAAAAAGTTGTGCTATAGCTATTGTTCATGGTACTTATTTTAGAGGGTACAGGGAAAGTCTGTATTTCATATTCATAGAATAGGACAGGTAGTCTGAGCTGAGGAATTGCAAGGTAATATTCATCTCTATGATTATTATCACTTATTAATGTGTTCCCTGAAATACATAGTATGCTTGAAACAGCATGTGAGTGTGAACACCACTGCCTTGCTCCTGGATTCCAATCTCAACACTTGCTCTAGGAGACCCACAAAACAAAACTAGTCTACAAATCTTTTGCCATCTTAAATATCAGGGCTAGAGGGTTAAGTTTTCTCTCTGTTCATTTGCTGGGTGCCAGCCTTGGCCATCCCAAATACACTCCCAAATAGTTTCCAAACTATCTTAAACTACCTTCATAATCTGATTTTTAAAGCCATCTCACACAGATCAGGACAACCTGGTACAGACATGAGAAAGAAGGGGAGGAATTTTCCTATGCTAGTCAAGTGAAAAATCTGTGCTCTGAATGGCCTGGTACTGTCATGCTGGAGACAACAGACACAACTGGAACAGCCCCCAGTCTCAAACAGGTTTGTAATTATTTGGCTTATATTTTCTCATTAAAAACAAGTCATCCCTTTCTATATTACAGGTCCAGCCCTCAATCCCTTGGGTACTCAAACACATTGATATCTTTGTGACATGCTGACAGAAATGCCACAGCCTGAAGCTTGAACATATAGTTAGGATACTACAGATTTTCTTTCTCTCTCATTTTACATTTCTCCTATTTCTCCCTTGTTTTCCTCTATATATTTTTTCTGAATTTTACATGCATATGTAGCAAGACATGAATTTCTTCATCTTTTGCATAAATGAAAAGTAATGCCTATAACGTTTGTTTCCAATAAATATATATTAAATTTGAGTTATCTGCAGGGATACAGGACACAGAGCTGAGTAAGCTAATGAGGTACTGGAAGTCGAGTTTGCCAGCTATTGTTATCTAGCAGTAAAAAAGGGAACAAGCTTAGAAATATCTGACAAACTTGTTGAAAAAGGAGAGAACACTCAGGAGGCCTGGTACAGTGGATATAGGAACATTAAAAAACTCCAAGTAGGCATTCAAGTTACCTGAATACTGAAGTACTAAAGCTTACTTCTATCTTTGCAACATCACCAGAAAATTTTATGCAGTTTGATTTTATTTACATTTTCAATATTCTCAATATTAAATTAAGAATTAATATTGGATTTCTGCCCCTTTCCACAAGGAACAATATTGATTTTGCAGGACAAATAGTCAGGCTGGGGTCAAGGGAAAGTTCTGCACATTATCTGCGCAATGGTAACTTCTCCTAGGAGGGATAACTGAGGAGCAGGTAGTGTGGCAAGAGGACACCAGTCAAATAAAAAAATTAAAAGAATGAAGAGAAGAGAATAATAAGGGAAAAGAAAGGCAGAACACAAGTTTTAATTACATTGCAGTCTATCACAGAAAGAAAATTAAAAAGGATACAAGGAAAAAAATCTCAAAATTCAACATTCTTAGATATTATCTGGACAATAATCTAGAGTACAATGTTTTAAAATTAATTTTTATTATGATCTTTTAGGAGACTTTCTAAGAAACTCAGTTCAACAAAACTGTTTGAAAGGGAAAATGTCATTTGCCTTTATCCTGATCATAACAGATGCTCCCAATGGAATCCCTTGAAGACAACACTGCCCTTTCCATAGCACAGATTTCAAGGCATTTGGAGCAAAGACCAAAGAGCATTTTGGATCTACCAAGCTCTGTGGCTCCTCTCAGAAATGTTCAAAGACTTTGGTGCTGTCGATTGAGACATGCAACAATCCACATCACAACTACTGCAGAAAAAAAAATGCTTTTTTGGTGTTGCTTCCCACTGAAATGGAGGAGGCTGCTGTGTTGGGCAACAGGCTGAAGCTGATGCTTCCTCTTCAGTTGAATCCTACCCAAAATTATGGTCTCAAGTCAGCCAGGAAGGCAGCCCAGGTGAGCTGCCAGCAGCTGGATGGTGGCTGTGTTGCCAATATTAATTGTTTGAATCTCTATTAGCTGTTTTTGTCTCAGCAATGGATGTGCCTGGGAGGATTCTGGGCAAAAAGGTTCTCTTTGCCATTAACTGTTTTTTTTCTGGTGTCACCTATGCAATAAAAAATTCTACTGAAATCTCTCTGGAGGAAGGAGCATTTACCCAAAACCCTACAACATTTCTGAATTTTATCCAGACTGGGTTTCAGCAGATCAGTATGGACTGGATGAGGTGTGCGTGGGAGGCTGCACTGCTGTGAAATTAGTATCAAAGACTCAAACATCCAGTAATAAATAAAGGTAATAATTATTTTTAGTATTAATATTGGTAATTACTACTCACCTTTGTTGCCAAGGATTTGAGCTTCCCCAGCAGTGACTGCTTATTTGAATATACTATTTCCTCTTCATTATCTTCTCCTTCCATTATTGCACAGCTGTCAGCAGCTGGCAGTTCACACTCTTTTGAGTTCGTCGTCATCACTAATTTGGAATATTTATACTCCAGCCTGAAGATATAAAGCCACACAGGAATAGATTTTTTTCTCAAATGCCCCATAGTCAGGGTTTTTATAATTTAGATTGTCTGCAGTCCTCCCACATAGTTACTCCTGAGGTAGATACTGAGGAAATTAGATACTTTTCAATCATTAAAAATATGTAACCAAAATAATGTTAACAATACACTGAGCTCTTCTATCCTTATAAAAGAACCATGTTTTCCCAAAACACCTTGGGGAGGTCAAGAGGGCTTCCTGCATGAAGAACTGCTGGTTGGGGCAACAACCAAAATAGAAATAAGAATATGGCCAAGAACCTAATTTTTGGCCAAGGTGAAAGGGACTAATTAGACTAAAGATACCATTCTGGTCTTCAGAGTTTGAGAAAGCCATGTTGCTTCAGAACCTAAGTCAACTTCAAACTCTCAAGGATTAAAAAGAGAACTCCTATTGGGAAATTATGCCATTGCAAACTACTGTGGATGTTCTATACCTTTCTCACTGCAATTTTTTTACAGCCACCACTGATAGAAGAAACATCAACTTTGTGTATTAATGGATTGATTCTACAAAGGCACTTCTCATCAACAGTGTCATAAAGTCAGATGCAGGAAAAGTCACTCCATCAAACTTTTAGCTAACTTTTATATAGAACACAATTTGCAGTACTTACTTCTGGTTCTTCTTCCAAAAATAGCAAGTCAAGGCTATGAGCAGAACGGCTGTGAAAGCACCAACACCAGCTCCAACTTTAAGCCAAAAATCCACAGTTTCACAAGTGCTGGTCTTTTTTTCTGGCAAGGGAACTCCTTTAATGCAATGCTTTGGCTCATTCCATACATATAAAGTTTCCTTTCAAACAGAAAACACCAAAAAGTGAGCTGCTTGTAGGAAAAGAGAGAACTGTTTAAACTTACAGAAGACAAGCTGTTCTGAGGTAGAAAGGTCAGATAACTTTTCAGTGAAAGCAAACCAAAACACATCCTTCAGGTTTTCAGTTATATTGTCTAATCAGTCATCCCCTTGCTTGTGCCTGCAGGTTCAGGCATGGCAAAAGGATTTCCTCCTCTGTATAGCTCTCCAGGTGACACTGTATGGGCTGGACAGCTATTGGGATAAAACTCTGCCTGCCCAGGAGCTGCTGATCAACAGGACAGTTTGAACCAGTGGAAGGACTTCCTAATATTTGACTAGAGAAGGCAGCAGCAAAACATTGCCAGCAAGAAGAATGAATTTATGAACTGACATTTGGAAACCTTTCCTAGCCTGCCCTGATGTTTATGGCTATGAAAGAACTGAAGTCCTTTGGGCACTCCATCCTTCAGCAATAACTGCCCTGCATGCATGAATGCATTGAGAGTTCACACCCTTAGTTACAGAGTTGGCCAGCACAAGCCAGCTCTCCTACAGGAGCCACACTGCCCTTGACACAAACATTCCTGAGTCTCTACACAGCTCCTCCCTCAGCTGGAATCCAAGCCAGCTCAAAGCCTGGGCTGAGATCTTCCAACCCACTTACATATCAACTTGCCCAACAAATTTTAACAGGAGTCCAAGTTATACTAAATGAGCCCATTTGACTTTGGGACATGGGTCCTGTACCTGAAATCCTTTTTTGCAGGCTCCCTCAATCTCGTGGTAGTCCTGCTCTGTGCAGAGAGGACAAGCTTCTGCACTTTCCCACAGGAAGTAGAAAGTGCATCCATCACAGGTGCCCGCGGGGCAGGAGCTACGAGGAGAGCAGAGCTCAGTTATGAAAGAAACACTCAGGTTTGCATCCTCATCCACACTGCTGCTGGAGGTTGGGAATGGGAAGTATGAGAAATGGGTAAACAATCCATCAAGTTAGCAGATGGAAGAATCTGGGGGAAGAATTTTTCTCAGTTTGTAAAATTCCTTCTCAAGTGAAAATAGGTGTTGAGCTGTCCAATGTCTAAAAGGAGGAGGAGAGGGGAGGGGAGGGGAGGGGAGGAGAGGAGAGGACAGGACAGGACAGAACAGGACTACTCCAGTTTTTCCCTAGCCCAGCATACACCTCCATCACTGCTCAGCACAGGGTGGCTGTTCCAGGTGAATGCTGCTATCTGGTTCCTGCCATTGTTCTAATGATGTCTGTCTAATTTAGTCCATATGGAATGGACTTGTTCTGTCATGGTTAATTACTAGAAGGATGTTCACCAGTTAATGAAGAGATAACAGCTTCTCTTACTCCAAGAAAAACTAATGGCCTATTTTGTATTCAGCCTGCAGAAGAAAGTTGTACTGGCAGTGGCAGGACAGTCACGTAGATTTTGTTACTGACAATCACATCAGGTCCAACAGCAGCAGTGGCCAAAGGCCATGCAAGGAGTTTGGTCATGTAAATATGAAATATACTCATGCAGAAAAAAAATGGATTTAAAGTTGTGTTGTTCTATATCATCTGGAAACCTGAAATCCTGATCTGAAGCACTGAAATATCCCCAGCCCTAAAAGCCCATTCTGGCTTATCCAGATTTGAATACCGGACAACAGGTACCTTCCTCTGTGAATTATGGAGCATTTTCCCAACATACATGGCAGGAGCACTGACAGACCTTTCTCCTCAACTGCTTTCATCTTATCCTGGAGCTTCATGTGGTACTAAACACCATGCCTGGAGGATCAAGGAGTTTACATTGTTTGACATATATCTGATACCTCACTGGGTGAAAACAGCTGACTGCTGAGATAATCAAAGGGGGATAGGAGAGGAGAAGTCAACACAAACTGAGATAAGGTACAGTGTGCCATTTCTGCTCATGCTCACACTTTCAAAGGCAAGGTGGGCTGTTCCTCCCTCCCTGCTGGTGCTTTATCACCGTTCACATCGTGTTTATCTGTGCCACTGGATGAACAACTGAAGAATTTTCAGAGAGAAGCTGATAGTGGTTTACTGCCCAGCATAATTTGTAGTGGGACAGGTCCCTCAGAAACTGGGGTAAGCATCTCCAAAGGTGTTCAAACATCAGTCACTCATCCATCAGCTGTGAAGGAGACTCTGCCTTCATTCAGGCAAGCACAGTTTGTGTGTCCTGAGAGGGACAGGGATCAAAGGATCCCACACTTCTCACACTGTTAACGTGTGGTAAGGGGGCTCAGCTTTTGGGAAGGAGGAGAAGTGAGAGCTATCACTAGATTTGTAGTAACATCCAGACAGACTAAAATGGGCCTTGATAACTAAATAGGAGGGTTGAAGTTGAATCAGAGTTGAAGGAAGCTTCTGAAAAATCACAGTATGTTGCTGAAGAGAAATAGAATTGATTCTTTTACTGCTTTTTTTCTCTGCAATTTTTCAATCATGCTTGTGCCTTAAGTTATGTTTATGCAGGCATAAACAGGATTTTAGAAGAAAGAAGCTTTTTATAGTTCCTCAAATCAGACAGAAGGGAAAAATGTGTCAAGCAAATTAAAAACAACTGGTACAAGACAGCCAGGATACAGAGATGAAACACATAAATAAATATATTCCAAACATAAAATAGACAGGGCTCACAAAAGCATTGCAATAGCAGATTTCAAAGTTCCTAGAACAGGTTGCTCTTTTCCCAAAACAATAATTTTCCCTAGCCACTGCTGTAGATCAAGGAAGAAAAACGACCTCTCAAAGCCTCAACTATACACTTCTAATCAGGAGGCCAAAGATTAAAAGCAGGAACTGAAATAAAGGAGAAGTGGAGACAAGAAAGCATCACTACATTTTCTTTTGTGTTAAGCCTGCCACACAGCCTAAACACAGATCAGTTTTGTTGGTCTGCTGGAAGCTGATGGACACCTAGGAGAAAAAGTGACTGATGAGGGAGAAAGCACCCCTCATTGCTGTTGTAATATAATATAAAATTACTAATGAGTTTTGTAAAGACTACCTGAGGAGCAAAGGCTTTTTGGCACTAGTAGGACACAAAGACTGAAATACCTGGGCACAGACAGCTGTCCTTGGTCTGGTTTGTTGGGGTTGCATCTCATTGTCACAACAGTGGCACGGCCATTCTCACAGGAGGTTGTCACTGTTGAAGACCTAATGTCAAACAAAACATTAGAGAGAAGAGTAAAAGGGGAAAAGTAACATATTTCCACTATATTAAATGGATATTGCTTTTTCATAGGTAAACATTCATGCAGCTGCAATACTAACAAAATACCCTTTACCACAGTGCTTTTGACTTCACCAGGTGGAAAAAAAACACAAAAAAATAAAAGGCAACAGAATCAGGGTAGGCTCACCAATTCATTTAAATCTCAAAGTGCTCTGAGATGCTACTCAGAGAACTGTTAGTTTGGAATCTGCTGTGTCAAGGAGTGAGCTTTCCCAAAAAACAGAATAGAAGGATTGAAAAGGAGAATCACAGAGGCAATGGTTGGTGTTGGAGAGGTCCTGATGGCTCACTCCCAGGCTAGCAACCTGAGAACCAAACTGTCCTGAAATAGCACAGGGCAAAGGGGATCAAAAAAAATCTTATTCCAGCAGGATAGACATTGTAAGCCAAGTCCATAATATTCTCAAAGTAGGGTCACTGGTGTGGGGTTCAGTTTGCAGAGTCAGACACATTATTTAAGTGTTCACACAAGCATAAAGTGCTGATATCCAAAGTCCTATACTCAGTTAAGTCCCAGCTTAGAAACACAGCTGTCATGAATTCCAGCACACAGACATCTGAACTGAGCTGGTCTTTGAGCTACTTCCTACCCAAACTGAGGAATTCTTTTTATGGAGAAGAGTGGGAAAAGCATACTAGTAACTGTGCATGTTGAAACAATTACTTTAAATCTTGATTAGTTCTTTTTTGTAGCATCAAACTAGACACAGATGAAAGTGAAAGAAAATATGCAACCAGAAGTGGACATTTCAAAGTCATATATGAGAAAATATGGAAAGTAACAGGACACTGAAAGTGGCATCTGGATGAATCAAAGCCCTAGTATCTCTTCCTATGGATCAAGACTAATTTAGATTTGAGAAAAGAGTGTTTGCTGATTTTATCAGATAATCTTCAACATGTCAATCAATACCAGGCAGATACTGATTAAAGTGGCAAAGATTAAAGGTGAGTTATAGATCCCCCTCACAGTTTTACTTTCATTTAAACAAATGAAGACATCTGACATAGCAATAAGCAGCATATTTTTACCTACTTGTAATAGAAGTGCACATCTGGTATTTTGCTTGGAGAGGGAGGAAACATATCTGCCTTGATGCTGATATTTTCCAGCGTTGTTTCAACAGTAGCTCCTAAAATGTGAGAATATAAAAAAAAAAGGAGCAAACTATTAATGGGTTTTTGAGGGGTCCACATGTAATATTTTCTCAGTCTGAAAGATGTGGATGTCAATAGCATTTAATGGCATTACTGTACATTACACACACTTTTTTATAACTAAACTTTGCAGATGCATATGTTCCTCATACAGTCTGATTTCCTCATGCAGACATAGCAAAATTTAAAAAAAAAATAAAACACAGGTGTAAATATTTATTACTTTTTTATATTAATTTAAGGCAATCATTAGATATTAAAGAAACATAAAATAATTTAGGTTGGCAAAAAAGTGCTGAAGATACCTGATGCAACCACTCAGAGCATCTGCCTTGAGTGTATAACCCTCACACATCAAAACCATGTAATGACCTGAGCAATTTGCAGTACTGTGGGAGATGAAATTACAAGACTCAGAAGGATTATGGGATCATAGGCAAGCCTTGATGGCACATTTTGGAACAATGACAGGCTGATGTCTGAACTACATGGATTTGGAGCAAAAGCTGAAAAGGAGGAAAATGCAAGTAACCAAAGTTCTTCCAACCATGAACTGCGGGTTGGAAAAAGACAGAAAATATTGGTGTTCCATTACATTTCAGAAGAGGGAATTGTACAAATGGGGCTGCATCCTTCTAGGGAATAAAAAATTGCTAGAACAACAAGAAGTGGCAGTGCTCAGAAACTGGTGAAAAGACTGAAGAAAAGAAGTTTTCCACTTGTTCTTGAAACAGTTCATAGAATCATAGACTCTGGTTTGGGTTGGAAGCAACCTTAAAGATCATCTTGTTCCAAACCTCCTGCCACAGGCAGGGACTCCTCTCACTAGGCCAGGCTGCTCAAAACCCTGCCCAATCTGTTCTTGAACACTTCCAGAGATGGAGCAGCCACAGCTCCTCTGGGCAGCCTGTGCCAGTGTCTCACCACCTTCACAGGGGAGAATTTTTTTCTAATATCTAATCTAACCCTACTCTAAGTTTGAAGCTATTCCCCCTTGTTCTGTCACTACATGCCCTTGTAAAATATCCCTCTCCAGCTCTCTTGTAGTCCCTTTAGGTACTGGGAGATCTCTAAATTCTCCTTGACCCTTCTCCAGGCTGGACAATCCCAATTCTCTCAGCCTGTCACCCAGGAGGGGTGATCAGCCCCCTGACCATGTTTTGGCCTCCTCTGGACTCACTTCAGGTCCACATCCTTGCTATGTTAGAAAAGACAAACTTCAACCATTTTAAAATTTAGCAACTGAGATTTAAAAGGCACCAGAAGAACTTGGCATCCTCTCTTTGTATTAAGAAAAAATCAGGACTATCTCCTTGTTTTTCACTCCTCCAGTGGCAGGAGACAATATTGGCATTTACTGGCATGAATGTTTGTGAACTAGAAACCCATACCTAAGAGTGACCTTTAACAGAGCTTTTGATGACAGAACTGAATTGTCAAAAGACTCATGGAGAGGGGATATGATGACCTGAATTTCAGTGTAGCTCTCACAGAGACAAAATAATGGTGAGGGAAAATGAGTTTCAGATCATGAACAGACACACAATGAGAGAAAGTCAGCAAGAATTTATAGAGACTCTCTCTTGATGAACAAATCTGATCTCATTCCTTGTGTCCTGATGAACTTGGTTGCTAAAGAAAGTTATGTAAATTTATCAAGCATTTCACTAATTACCACATGAGGTTCAAATTAAAAAGTTAGCAGTGTACTATCAATTAAGCACACACTCTGCATTAAAAACTATTTAGCTAAGTCATTATAAAATTATCTGGCCATGGGAAATTGTCATCAAACATGGGATGTCTCCAGGCTTCTCTAGGCATCGATATTAAGAGTGTGAAAATGCAAGATTAACATCAGGGATCTGCAAGTAACTGTATAATCCATGCTGGTAAAGTGTGTAGATGAGACAAAGATTAAGAGGATTAAAAATAAAATACAGAGCAACTTGGTTGCTTGGTTCACTTGGTAAGATGGTCCCAAACAAACTCAGTATAAGACAAGTGCAGCAAGAATTGAAGGCCAGTCTTAAGAAAGAGAGTTTTTCCCTTGGAAACTATATCCAGAGTGGACATCAGATCCAAGAAGCCATCATGAAATCCCTTAAGTTTGGAGAAAGATGGACACAGGGATTCCAAAGTGATTTTTATTGCCATTATAGCAAATTAAATACTGGAATATTATTCCACTCTATGCTTTAAGATATAAAAAGTTATAGAAGGTGTAGAAACAGCCTCAAAAGTTATTCAGGTGCTCAAAATAAATACATGATAGAACAATGATTAGAAGAACTTGGTCAACTTAATTTATCAGAAGGATGTGATGATTGCAGTACACAAAATATTTTTTTCAAGAAGGAAAATGTTGGTGTGAGCTGGAGGAAGACTGACAAAAAGCAAGAGCTGAAAACTGAAGTCAGGGAAATTCAAACAGGATACAAGCCTGTTTTAAAAACAAACACAAACACAGAGATGGTGTTTGATCAGAGGAAAAAAAAATACCAGTGACTGTGGCAAAGTTGTTATTTCTGGCAGTCTTAAAAATCCAGGCTGAATGCTCTTCCAAAGATGTGCTTTTGTCAAACATAAGTTTCTGGGCTCGGTGCCACGGAGAAAGTACAAACACTCCTGCCTGTAATGGATAGGTGAGCAGACCAAATGACTTCATTGTCTCATCTGGCCTCACATTCTGGGAACTTGTGAGCTGGACCAATGTAAAACTTAACGATGTGCACAGCCACGTGCTGCCCTAAGCCTCTTGGTTCCTTGCCTAATTATGTCCCCACATCAGCTCCTTCTAAAATTGCCCTAGTGGGATCATGGCACGGGCAGAAACAACTTGGACTAATGTGACTTAGACAGTCATTGGTCTTGCCCTGAGTGAGGTGGGTACAGAACATAAAGGAAAACCAGTGCTCTTTAATTACACTCTCCAGACTTCTGTGCTGAAATGCTATGCACCATGAGACCTACCAAACCAAGCACAAGGAGGAGTAAATGACACAGAAACAGAAAACTAAAAATGTGCACAGCCCTTACTGTCCTCCTCCAGCCAGCAGCTGAACTGAAACATCAGCAAAACACCAAGGCACCTGTGCAGAACTGCTTCACAGCCCAGGAGCCATCTCAGACTGGTCTGGGCTGCCCCTCCACTCTTCCCTCAGTAATGCAGCTGCTGAGCCAAGAAGGACTTGCTCTGCAGCCCCAGATACATGAGAGCACATTCACAATGAGAAGACAAACCATGTACCTAAGAACCTGTCAGCAAGGCTGTTGGACTGCAGAGCCAGGGCTGTTCGGAAGCCCTTGCTGTCTGACGGGATGATGGTGGACTGACAGACAAAAGCTCCCACAAAATTGGAGAAATCTTCTGATTCTGCAACCATGTCCTTCAGAGTAACATCTGTGATATTGTCAGTGCAAATTGCCATCTTCTTCCCCTGTGGACAATCAGGAAAAAAGGGAGAAGCTGTTGGTGGTTGATAAGAAGTGAAAAAGTTTGGGAAGAGAGATATTGCAAACTTCCTGATTGCAAACTGGATGAGATTCATTACTTTGCCTTACAACAAGTTGATGTCTCTATGTGTCTGTCATAAGAGGGACAAACCACAACAAACTGTGCCATTGTCAAAGCTCAGATTAAAGCCTTGTACAGACTCAGCAATACAATGTCACCTCTGGCAGGTGCCTTATCAGAAATCTGCACTGTGGAGCACTCTTCTTTGTTTATCTTGACAGCACAGTGTTTACTGGCAGAGTAAAATGGCTTGCAAAGGAAAACCCTATTTCCCTTGCCTTTAAATAATATACTGTAGAATATCTCTTTATTTGGGATTCAATCCAGATAAAATATTTTCAAAGCACAAATACATGAAATCCCTAAACAGATTTAGAGCCTTCAAGACTGCTTTAATGTCATCTGTCAAAATCAGTGCTAGAATCAGAGCAACAGCAATGAAAGACAAATTACCAGACTCAATTTTCCTAACAAAATGTCAAGCACTCACCACCTAATCATATGGTTAGTTGTACTGTACTATCATTGTAGTAGTTTGGGAAAGTGAAGGCCAAAGCCACAGAGGAGAGAGCGTATCTGTGTGTTTGTGGATCTAGCTGTCAGCAGCTCTAATCCAGGTGGTAGTTAAACACACATTAAAGCTTAAAAATATGCAAAATGCTGTAAAGAAATGTGACCATTCATTTGCCTTAATTCATGCAAATGCTTTGGTACATGGCAAAATGACTTCAGAACTTTACAGGGCTGAGCATTATTGTTAATTGCACATGTTGGCTTTCATGGGACAATGCACAACACTGGTACTGCTCTGAAAGTCAATTTATGTGTGACAACAGGCTCTGGTTCAGCCCCAGACAGAGCCTGTTTAACTCACAGACTAAACACATTTTCCTCCACTGTCCAAGGCTGCAAAGTCAGCACTGGAAGACAGCAGGGTGACCAGGGGCTCTGCACACAACATCTCCAGTGAAGCAATGAGGGACACACATGGAAAGCAGCTGCCAGCTGAGACTCCAACTCTTCATTTGAGCTCCTTGGTGGCAGCACAAAGGTCAGGGTGGTGATGCAAGTGACTTAAAGGCACAAGAAAGAAAAAGCAGGGGTGTGACAGGAATTTTCTTCTGAGCTTTATTTATGGCCTGTAACACAGTATCTCTGCTCTGGAAAATCACCTGGCTGCTCAAAAGTCCTCTTGCACTGCAAAGCAAGATCCAAAGGGAAGTTGTTTGCACAGTATTGGTGACAACTCAGCTGAAAGGGAGTCTTTGTCCTGTGCCAGTGTTGCCCCAGAGCATCAACACAAGCAACAAATTGGTTCATCCTCCCACCCCTCAGTCCCAGCTGAGCTCACCTCATTCCCACACAGGCTGATGTTAAAGAAGTGGAAGAACTTGGTCCCTCGGGAAGTGAAGCTGGGTCCACTCATCAATGAGCCCACCTGGCTGAGGTTGCTAAAATTGTAATTCAGGCTCTGGTTATCCTTGACATAGGACACCAGGCAGTCACTGAAGCAGGCAGAGTGGTCCTGCAAGGCAGAGGCATCCATTAAAGAGCAGTTATGGAACAGCAGCAAACCATTCACCTCAGAGTTACAGCATGCAGACAGGACTGCCTTGCTTGCTAAGGATGAAGGGGAACTCTGTCCTATTCCTGTAATTGATCTTTCCCTTGGGATAATTCCCATTGCCATTTCAGCCCCTTGCAATCACATATCAGGACTAAAATGTTCCCTAAGCCTGGTTTTTCTGCTGTCTGCTGCATTAGCCAAGAGAATGCAATTTCTTGCTTTGTTTTGTTCTGGGTGCTTTTAGGATCCCCATGTTCCAGCTTAAAGCCCTGTAAACAAACCAAAACAGGGTCTTGGTTACATTGCATTTTGTAAAGGAAACACAAGAAAGAGCTCAAGAAACAAGGGCAGGATATGAAGGCAGCTGAAGACAGTCACAATAAAAACAAACTGGAGACATTCTTCCAGTACCTGTGCAGCTCTTTGAACATGATAAATGTTTACTTATGCTTACAGTTTCATGTAAGAGGAACTTGTTACAGGTTTCTAAAGGCTCAGAAACATTGAAGTCCCTGAGTTTAAAAGAGCAGGCATCTGGAAGGGTTTTGATGGAAGTAACGTAGATTCTTGCCCTGTTTGTACACTGCCCACAATACAGCTTCTTGAAATGAACCTTTTTTTGGGCTTGTCACTTTGATTATTTGCAAACAGAAACCAGACTAGTGACACCTTTGGTGGGCTAATTGGCCATAGCCACACTGCAGGGCTCAAAGGCACATGCCTGTAGGGAAGCCCTGGAAGGAGCCCTCTGAGAGCTTCCAGCCCACCAGGCACTGCCATCGCCAGGACGCAGGGCTGGTACCTTGGTGCTCTTGCTGCCAGGCCCGCAGGGGACGCAGGCCTCGCTGCCATAGAGCTGGTGGATGGACAGGAAGGTGCTGGCCGGGCACTCCCTGCACTGGCTGCTGTCTCTGTCGATGTAGTGCCCCGGCGGGCAGGGCACGCAGGACGAGCCCGAGCGCGCGGAGCCCAGCGCGCAGGCGCGGCACGAGGCGGCCACGCCGTCCGCCGCGTTGGTCACCGTGATGGAGTAGATCTTGGCCATGTCGTTGATGAACTGCCTGCTCTGGAACAGAGACAGGGAAACACGGGTGGGAGGAGCAGAAACCTCCCTGGAAAATCATCCCTTAGATAAGAAATTGCTTCCTTAGAATGACGAGTGCTAGGAATGCCTTACCCCCCTGGCAGAACCCTGCTTTATCTCTTTGTGCTTTAATTGGTCCTTTTCTCCATCCCTTAGGTAATTGGTCACTTTTACCTAAAACCTTTAAGTAGTTGGATAGTTTTCAATCCTTAATAACATTGGTTCAAGGCACCCTAACCCTATAAAAGCCCCTTTAATATCTCATGTATTCATGCTGCTCAGACCTCTTCATAGAAGAAATAAAGTTCTGCAGAACCCCTGTGCAGCTTTCTCAGTCTCTTCTCTGCTGGCTAAGAAGGTACTGCAAGCAAAAATAAAATCACAGAAGAGCTGATAACCTAAGCTATAGGCATTGCTTGCATCCAAGTGACTTGTGGCTGAAGTCTGCCTGAAGCAGCCAGGAGAAGCTGTTCCATATGGAACCTTTTATCTGGGCTTGTTGTGGCAGCCTGGGCAAAACCCAGCCCTGGCAGCTACACCCTGGTGTCACCACCCACATCTCTGTGAACCAATTCAGGGATCAGCTCATCCATGGCTCTGTCCCTCCTCCTGGTTTATGCACAGCTGCCTCCCAGGGGCTGCTTTGTGGTGACAGCCACTCACCCCTGGGGAGAAACCTGTGAGCTTCAACTGAGGGCTAGAGCTCTGGCAGTGAGTGTCCAAGGAATGCTGTGTTGTAAAGCCCCACACATAAAGAAGTACTTACATCTTGGCCCTCATTTATTCTCTGAAAGGCCCAGGTGAATGTGAATGAAGCATTTTTGGAGATGATGTGAGTGTAGGATTGTCTTTCTTTACTTCTTTCCCATGATTCCACCACATTGGTATTTTTTCGATTAACATCCTACAAAATGGGAACATTTTTTTTAAAAAAGGAACAAACCATGTGGTCGTACTACACTAAGCACCAATGTTTTATGATGTAGAGATTAGCATATAAAAAGGACTCCATAATTGCACTTAACATTTAATAAAGCAAACATACTTATTTTGCTTTGCACAACAGATTTTCAGACTCTTCTAAATTGCCACCTAATTTCCACTCAATTCTCTTCAAATTAAGAGCAAGTTCCTTTAAAGAGCCACTAAACATAAAAAAGAACTGTTTTCCCCTTTCAATGGAAGGGGCAAGAGTGCCATTGCAGATCCATTTGCCTTCCTCAGCTAATGGGCATTTAAACAAACATCTGTCTGCTGCCCTACTGATCCTCCAGGTCATTGACAGGATCAAGTCTAAATTTCCAAACTGTCCTCTTCCCAGCCCTCTGTCCCACATCTTGACTTGCCTTGACTTGTCACTCTGTGAACAGATGCTAACTCAATAGCACAAGAGACTGATAATTTCATCAGTCAGTTTGACAGGGGGAAAATTGGCTCCTTAGTGTCCAATGATTACTTTTAGAATAAGCTGATAGCCACAAATGGTTCACAACTCACGTGATGGAGGAATCTCACTAGGTCATTCATTAAACCCTTCCTGCATGGGCACTGCAGATACTAAACTAATGCCATGCTTAAGCAATAATAAACCAAGTGCAACTAATCACACCTGTGCAGAGGTATTAAAGTGACATGTGGAATACACAGTCAATTTAGGACTGAGGCTCAGTCCTCAGTCATGGAGAAAGAGGTCTCACTTACTGCCATAAAGTACAGCACACAGTCTGCTGAACAGATGGTCTCAAAAATAAAAGTAATCCGTCCGAGTTCGGACCCAGTTGCTCCCGTCACTGATGTAGGAGGTCTGTTCAACAGAGAAGGAACAAAATATTTACACAGTGCTCTCCAGACAGGCAGCAGTCAATCCTTCAAATTCCTTTCTGTACAGTGAAGCCATCAAAGTCCTGTCACAGACAACCTGTCCCTGCAGAATGGCAGGAGCCTCAGCACTGGGTATTGGGTATCATTTTTTCAGGGTCTAAGTTCTTTATGGTACAGTTCCCTCCTTATAATGAACACCCACATTTGACCATATTGCTAAGGAACCTTATTATTAAAATACATTACACACTCAAGTGATTTACACCAATGTAATTGCATCCACCTCAGCTGAAAAACAGCAAAGGGAGGGTCAGGTTCATCTTCCACACCTTACTGGTCTCAACATTCAGCACCTGGTCTGAGCTAGGGGTCTAAGCTCACTCTTTTGACAGAGACACAAGCACCTCAAGCAGGTATTTCAGCCTGTCTGAGGGTCCAGGAGTGGTGGGATTCCCATTCTCCTGCAGTGTTTGCATCTCCCTGTTGGCTCCAAGGGAAGCACAGACTGTGGAGGCTGCCTGGAGCCACAGGGCAAAGTAACTTGGGTTTCACTAAAATACTTTAGGGCAGGCTCCAGTATCCACCCCATGGCAGGTTTAGCTGGTTACTGTGGAATAATTTAGAAACAGAGGAATAGCAACATCTTTTCTCTGTTTCCAGACAGCCAACTGGCTGTATCTTGGACTGAAGAAAAGACTGCTAAAAACCAAGGTTTCACACACTTGCCTGCCTCAGTGGACAAACTGGAGACATGGGAATAAAATTCAACATTCCTCTCATAAATTACATTATTTTACTTCAGAAATAAAGACTCAGATCATCCCTGGGAGAGTGTGAAAGAGGTATAAGAGACAGAAATAATTAAGAAATAGATGAAAAAATATCCCATTCCTTACTTAAATCCTGGGATGTTCAGGCTCAAGATAAGATAATCATTGTCAGAGCCTCCTGCCCCACTCTGGATGTGATCACCAGCCACCTCCCAACCTTTACACAAAAGACAAAGAAAAAGATTTCAATAAATGGGTGGCAAAAGAAATCTGTGTTACCGTAATTTTTAAACAATTCAGTATTTCAGTGTATTTTAAAGAAATGCCTGAAACTACAGAACAATATCACAATGCTTTTGAATGAAGAATTTTAGCAATTGTATGAACTGCTGATTTTAGAGGCAATTGTCACCTTTCAAATCAGCAAAGCAATTGATATTCCCTGACCTGTGCTGTGCAGCTCAAGGGGATGATCCATCTATCTTTCAGCCTTAAAACAGATGAATCAGTGAATCTGCTTGTTAAATGATAAGCACATACTTCAGTTCCCCTCTGCTCAACACACATAATTCAAAGCTTGAGTTACATGAGTCTGACAGGGTGGATCAGACTGAGGAAAATCTGTCAGAGAAGGCTGGAGAAGTCCCAAACAGGATCATTTTCACCAGTGATCTGTGACTGCTCTCTGCTGCAATTTTAGCACATGTGCAGACAGAAAGCTCTGAGCACTAAGGAACAAAATTACAGACTGTAATTAAGTTTTCCAAAAGAATTATGTGTGACCTCGATGGGCATAGCTATCACAAAACAGAAAATGAGGTAAACTAGGAAGAAGACAAAGCAATGCTTTTTTCAAAGGGGATATGAATGCATTAAAGATGCATTAAAGCCAGTGGTGGGACAGGTCTTTGCTGAGGGAACCTCACATAGGCTGCAGCTCCTGCCCTCTTCTGGTGTGCAACAGATTTTTTATTTCTTTGTGGTACTGTGACATTGCTTCCCACAGGAAATTTCAAGCCTGGTGCTACTAAAGGAAAGGGAGGAAACTGTGCTGTGAGTCATGCAGCCAAGAGCTCACTCATTTTGATGGGTGCTCCATCACCACAGGGACCCATGCAGGAGACAGGCACACAGCACAGGGAGTTTGGCTCACCATTCATCCCATCACACTTGGAGTTGGCAACGTTAAAGCAGGATGTCTTCATGTTTCCTGGCAGGATGTTCCACCACTTGTATTCAAACCCAAGAGCTGGCTCAGTCCCAGCAGGGCAGGCTTTGCACTCTAAGGGTGAGAGGCAGAAAAGGATATCACACAGCCAAGGCACATGTCAAACAGTGTTTTGAAGAACATAGATACTGCTTTTTTACTGTCTGGTGCAAGCAATAAGCAAAGAAAATAATTTATTCCTTATAATAATATATAATAATAATTATAATAATAATAATAAAATATAATATGTAATATAAATATATATAATAATATATAATATATCATAATATATTATAATATATACTGTATTATATTATATATTATATATTATATATTATATATTATATATTATATATTATATATTATATATTATATATTATATATTATATATTATATATTATAGAATAATATATAGAATAATATATAGAATAATATATACTATAACATATAAATATATAATATTAAATATAATAATATATAGTAATAATTATAATAGTCAAAGACTTATCAGAACCTGGAGAGTAGAAGTGAGACCAGCACTCTGTAAATTGTAGATCATAACATCGTGTTAAGTAATCTGCAACTGGTCCCCCAAGTCAAACTTACTTTTTAATAGATTCAGCTGAAGGTTTGATAAACAAGAGTTCCCACAAAATGCTGTAGAGGACCATTGAGCATCTCAGAATCAACAAGCCAGAGTTTAGGTTAGACAGTGTTGGCAGGATATTCATCTGACTGGGCTTAAAATGAGGTTTTCACAGGAAATAATTTGGCATGGACAGGACAATGGTTGAGGAGGAATTGCTGACAGTAAAAGTTCCCCTCTCAGACCCCCTTGAAATAATTCTCAGGATGTTTATATCAGCCAAGAAATGCATCCAGAGCACAGCAGGTCAAGTTAGTGCAGCAATTCCTGATAAGAAAAGATCCAGGAGAGAAAACAGATATCCACATCCCACTCTCCAATGTTATTTAACAAGTATTTAACACAAAATGAACACTGGCTTATGATGATGTGTCACTAAACCAAGTCACATGCAAGCAGATGACTGCTTTTGGAGGCACATGAGATTTTATTGCAGACTCCTACCCTGTGTCCCATCTGAAAATGTGCCTGGTGGGCAGGGAGTACAGGAAGATGAGGCATTGTTGTAAAAGCCAGGATTGCAGGGTGGACAGTCCTGCCTCTCTCCAGAGGGAGGTAGGGTCAGTGCATCAGGGAGATCCTCTCTGCAGATCTTGGGCTCAATCCACTTGTACATGATCTGAGTCTGGAAGGAGGAGACAGTGAGCTCACACACTGTACTGTGAAGTTTTAGGACTAGGTGCACCAATCAAAGTACCCCTTGTAAACTAAATTAGAGTATTCCTATCATTTGAGACCAAAACCAGACCTTGCACATCCAGGACAATAAAGAGAAGGAAGGGTAAGGGTAAGAGAAGTGATTGGGTTCACAGGAGATTCCAAGATATCAGACTTTAGGAACAAAATAAAAATGTGAAGCTTAAAACAAGTATTGCTGCTCATTCATTAGTTAGTAAATTCCTCCATGCAAATGGTTCTGAGGAACATCAGATAAATAATTCTAACTGAATATGCAATCCCTGCATATTAACCACAGTAACACAAAGTATAACTTCTGCCATATAAAAGCCCTTTTTTGGGAAGGCATCTGTTAGCAGAGAACCACAAGTTCTGCATTTTTAATTCATACTGGCCTGTTCTTTGAAAAGTCCCAAATTTCTCTCCTGCCATTTTTCACCATTGAGAAAATGTCAGAACCATGCAGGAGCTCTCCCCAAGCCCCTCCAATCCCTTGGCAGCACATAAGGAGCAGTTTGTGAACACTAACATGAGTTCATAGTGTTACCATATACAACAGTAACACCTCTTCATCATCACCCCCCTTTGAGGACACAAGTTTCTGCCTTCAGGAGAAGGACTGGGTGAGATGCATCACCCACAAAGTTGTGTTTCAAATTTCATCTGACTTTGTGCCTCTCTCTGAAAAGGTTTTATATCTCAAGATGAAACTTAGCTGAGTTCCACAGCTGAGAAACCCAATTGGGAAGAGTTTAACCTGCCCACAGCTCCCACTCTGGGTTCTTCCAGCCTTAGGTCCCAGCAATCAGGGATCTTTGAGGCTGGAGACTCAGGTAAGGGAGATTTCACTTTATGAATTTGATCAGATCCCCTGTCACTCTGGGCATTGCACTCAGGGTTAGCCCCCTGGTAACAGAGCACTTGAAGAAGTATTGATCCTTCTTGAAACTATTTCAAAGAAAAAGCTGGAGGAAGCCTCAGTTCAGACTCAGTCCCTGGCTCCTGGGAGCTCCCATTAAGCTGAGGCTCTCACTCTCCATCCCTCCTGGGCTTTGTTGCAGCCATGCCTGAGCCATGGCTGATCCATGGACACCATGTCCTGACACTGGCTGTGCCTTATCTCCATGGACTTGTCTGGCCACCCTGGCTCAATCTGGTCACTGGCACAGATTCCACTTTGCCTGCTTTGCTCAAGCACTGAGGGACTGCTCCTGCTGCCAGGGTGGCACCTCCTCCTATGGATCAGCCTGCCTGGCTGCTCCTGAACACTTGGAGGATTTCTAGAGAATCACCCCAGAAATGCTTCAGCAGCATCAGGGTGCACAGTGCTCAAATAAAAGGGGTCAGGAGCTGGCAAAGCACCAGTGTGGCTGCCCAGAGCCCAGACACACTCCACACAGGAATCCTACTGCATCTGAGCAGGGAGAAGAGGGTCAGAGGGTGCCTGTGGCCACATGGTGAGGGGTTCTGAGACTGGGGCTGAAGCAGTCAACTTGGGATTTTTAAATCAGCAGGTAGATGAAAAGTCAAGAGTAAAGTGCATAAATCTCCAGAGACCCCTTCTACACATGGAGTGGGACAGCAGAAGGGAGACAACAACCTATTGAAAACCTGGCTTATTTTAGCAACCCTGGATCAATAGGCTGCTCCTTTACAGCCACTGTTGTCCTGCAGATGGCCTGCAGAGTCAGGCCCTCTCACTGAGCTGCATCACATGGAGATGGCTGGGGAGCACAGCAAAACCAATCCTGAAAACTCAGCCAGCATCTGTGTGCCTGTGACACCTGCTGCTGTCATTGCAGCTGGGCAGTGGAAGGTGTCTGCAGAAAAACCCACTTTACATTCCAATCATGTCCATCAGTGAAGGGGAAGGCCAGTGAACAGGCAGGAAAAGGGTCAAATAATTGTTCACTGTCAGGGACCACACAGAGCAGTGACAGAACAATCCATAGGAGGCTGCAATTAAAGCTGTACCTGGGGGTGTAGCCCTGAACACTGCTGCTAATTTCTTGAGTCATTAGAGACAGTTAACAGGGCAGAAATCAGTGAGTCAGGACTAGTTGCAGAGCCTGACAGCTCTGGGGCTAAACTCACTGATGCTTCATTATCAAAACACACGAGCTCTCACTGCATTTTAGCACTCACTGATCAGGAGACTCCAAAATAATCATGCCAGCAAATATTAGGCCAGCAACATACAGGTGCTAGGGAGTCTGACTATTTGCAATTCCATCTAAGAGAGATGGGAAAGGAAAGAGACAAAACAGTCCTGACCATGTGTCCACACTTCTATGGGCTTCCTATAGCAGTAAACAACAGTTTCTTCTCCAAATTCCTCCAAAAATTCCTCTTGACTGCTAGGACAAAGCCAGGCTGCTCCACCAGCAGGTCCCTCTATGAGAGACCAAGTGGATCTAAGGTCTCTGGGTGAAACAATGTCCTGGGAGTCCAGGTGATTTGAAGCATCCCATGGGACAAGCACACTACCAGCAGCTAAGCTGCTGCACCTGAACACTCCAGGCTGTGTATATACCTTTATTTTACCAGACCACAGGCTTTTCTTTGATGATAAAACCAATGTGTGACACACATCACACCTATGCAGCCAAACACTCCTCCACCTCAGAGGTGGTCATATCCAATGATATTCATAATTCAGGTATCACCTGAATTATGCTTGGGTGCTGCTGGGATAGTCATCACAAGCTTAAAGCGTGCCAGAAAGATTTTAACAACTGAAGAGATGGGTTTGTGCTGGGACAGTACTTCTCCCTGTGTTCCAGCAGCATGGAAATGTGGAAGAACATCCATCAGAACCATCACAAGTGCAAGGAGATTATCATCTCACCACAACACATCCCTGGAGCAGACCCATATCTGGCAGATTCTTACAGAGGGAAACAGGTTGCAGAGAGGGCAGGCAAAGGACAAGCCCAAAGCCTCAGATTCAATACTGGAAGCAAAACTGGGAAAGTAATTGGGAAGTGGATTCCTAAAAAGAACTACCTTCTTTTCAAATGCAGAAATAGCAATAAGGTCAGTGAGCTTAAAAATAGCAGCATGCCTTCTACTTACTTTTCCCTCCTTATCACATGGGGTATGGATCTGGAAAAAGTCTTTGCTTGTGCATGGAGGTCGCTCTATGCATGCACTGGATCCCTCCTCTAAAAGAAAAGGTGAGAAACAGGATATTAAACTATCAAATAGTCCCTGGAAAAAAATGTAACAAGCTTGAAATCTGCAAGCTAAAATGAGTCAGCAGAAAATTATAAAATGAAATGAAAAAGCAAGCTCTTAATGGAGTCTACATCAAGCTTCCCCTGAAAAGAAGCAGGGGAACAGGGAAAATATTATCTATGCTTATACTGTCACACCGAAATTCACTGATTCAGTGTACACAAGGACAATTATTAGAAGTTTTTTAGTCTGAGGATGGTGAGACACTGAGACACTGGAACAGGTCACCCAGAGAAGCTGTGAATATCCCATCCCTGGAAACAATCAAGGCCTGGTTGGATGGGGCTTTGAGCAAATGGGTCTAGTGGAAAATTCCCTGTCCATGGCATAGGGGTTGGAACAAGATGATCTTTAAGGTCCTTTCCAACCCAAACCACTCTATGACTCCCTCAAACCTTCGTTCTCTCAAACAGAAATTTATGCAGTTTACCAAGCAGGGGAATATGTTCTGACTCAACAAGGAACAAAACCACCCTAACCCTGTAGAAACTTCTTTACAACACTGTCCCAATATTTTCTCTCACCAGATAATTTTGCAATATTTCCATTGCCACTGCTGGCACAGGTACAGGTCAGTGACACAGGTACACATCAGTGACAGCAGGTGCTGTGGTCAGTAACTGACTCTTCAAAAACTTTCTAAAACTGCTACAAGGAAGAAATCTGAAGATTTTTTGATTTTGAAGAATAGATTAAGACCATGTTATTTGAAGCTCACCACCTAACCATGGCTGGAAATGCAGAGGTCTTTGGGACTAGGTTTTGCTACTAGATCACTACATTTTACAACCAGGAAAGGAGCAATCCAGGAGAGAGTGTTTTGAAAGGATATTCCTCAGAATGTGTTAAGGCTGAAGGTAGTGATGAAGCAAATTTGTGTCATCACCAACCTGTAACACAAATTACCACGAGAGGGCACAGCACGACTGTTCTATCCTTCAGAAGAACTATCCCTTTCCAGGTCACAGAGGTCTCATCCTTCATGCTAACACTGATGACACTAACAAGGTTTGTCTGTGGCCCATTATGTATCTATGTGCCCTCTGCATATTTTGGGAAGTCATTAATTTCCCCTTTACATATCAACTGGAGACTCTCATTGCTGGATACAGCTGAAACAGCCAGTGACTGCACATCCTCAGGCCTTCCTGGTGTTGCTTCTCCCATTTGGTTCATGTACCTGCATAATACATTTCTTCTGTACACTTGGTGCACTCTTTAGCCCCTTTCTCAGAGTAGGTGTCTCGTGGGCACAGCTGGCAGCCAGATGCCCCTGGTTTGTCACTGAAGGTGCCAGGCTTGCACGCGAAGCACTCGGACGTGTAGGCAACTCCTGCAAGAAAAATTCTGGGTGAAGCACTGAAAGAGACACACCTGTAACTGCTGCCTACCTGGGCTTGTGGCTGAGAGCAAAGCATAAAAGTCACACTCACTTTCACATTCACTTAAGACACTTTGGCTTAGCTGGCTCATAATTTAGACCTTTATAACTCAATGGAAGTTTTAGCCATCTAAGACTCTTATATGACACTCCCAGTTTTATTATACTTAGACTAGGACCAAAAGAACGATTCCAAATAAAACAGATCATTTGAATATTAATTCAACTGTCACTGTAATGATATATCTCCATTTATCACTGTTGAAAGACTTATCAATAACTATGTATTTCTATACCACAATAAAGAAAACCTCTCTCTTTGCTAATCCAGTTTTCTCCAGTAGATGGCAACATTTACCAGATAAACTAATTTCTCAGCCTTTTCCTCACTGAAGTTTTGCTGTGCTGTTTCTACAGTTCAGACAGAGGAGGAGACAGGGGGCAAGGGGCTAAAAAAAGCCACTTCAGTGCTGTAGGCCCAGCAGTAGAAATAGCACTTGGCAAGCATTGTGACAAAAGAGTGAGATAAAACCTCAAAGACAAATTCTACTTACCTTCAATTGTGATGTTCTTCACTAAAACTGGTTTTACAACTTTGGAGCCCATGAGAATCCCTGTTGTTCTCCAGTATAATATATTGCTACCTGATTGCAGAGTTACCTGCAACAACACATGTGAGTTAGCACTCATCCTCTTGCCAAGACATTGTTTTATTTCCTACTCCCATTATTCAAATTTCTTGCATCCTGGCAGCTTTTCCTATGCTGTTTAGTGGGTCAAGGGTTAATGGGGAAACAATAGACAGATGCTGTACAGACATATCTGAGGAGTGCCAAAGTGTGCTTTAGAAAAATGTTTCTCAACACCCCAGCTGGAAAACTACCAAGAGCTGTTTCTGACCTTGTTGTAAGCAGAATTTGGAAAAGCTGTTCCAGCCTTTATCCAATTACCCCTGGCACTCAAAAGCTTTTATCTCCAGCCTTATGTTCAGATATAGTCAATCAGTTTGTTTTTAAAGCCTTGAAAGACACTTTCTTAAAGAAACTCAGCATGACCCAGAGTTCGAAAATCCAGTTCACAAGTGAGTTTTGTTATAGGTTTTAAAAATCAAGCTCTGCCTGCATGTAACACATGACTAGTAAGGCAGCCACAAACCATGGCTGTCCCCAGCAGCAGTCTCACCCCTCCTGCTCACTTCTGACCACAAACAGCAGATCAGATGCAGGACACAACCTGGTTTCTGACTGCCCTGACCCACTTGTTTCCATGGTGTGGTTCAGCAAGTGGCTGCACAACCCCTGGGCAAGGGTGGTGGGCTGGTGGCATCATGGCTGAGGTAAGGGGCAGTAGGAAGGGAGGAAAACTCCTCCAGCAGCAGTTTTGGTGCCTTCTGCCTTCAACTCACTTGTGTTCCATATCCACTGGCCCAGTAAAAGATGTTTACTGCCAACAGCAGGATACTGGCCTGAAAGTGTTATATTTTCACACAAAAGGAGGGATAAACTCTGGCAGCATAAGGGTCCAGGATAATGTGATTTACAGCAGCATTGTACAGGCCTGGCAGAACCACAGTTTTTGTTCACCCAGGATAAAGAGCTGAAAAATTTGGCAAAGTGGAAATACAGCCTATTGTATCTCCCACTCCCAAACACCTCCTACCCATAGGGGCAAAGGAGAGCTGAGTTACCATGTGTAACAGGGCACTGGGACCACATTAAAACATCAGGTTGAGTGAGGTGAGATACCCAACACCAGCTCCAGTGCAGCAGGACTCACCTGCTGAGAGCAGAGACTGCAGCAACTGGGAAATTGTGAGCACAGAAGACACCTTGACATGATTTGCAGTGCAGAAAAAGCCCTTCAGGACAGCCAGAATCATCATAGTTCATATGTCTACATTTCAGCCAGCCATCCTAACAGGTTTCATAGACAGGGAGAACACTTGCACACCCAGATGATGAGCTCAGATGGCACCATCTCCCATGCAGACTGCCCACATCCCTCACTCACCCAAGCCAAGCCCTGGCCTTGGATCTACCTCTCAGCTCATGCCACTCATCCCTCCTCAGCCAGCTTTCCCACCTCCCAGTGTAACCTGCACTGGTTTTGACCCTGAGCTAACAGGCACTCCAACCAGAGCTGGCTCAGGAATACATTTTCTCCCCCAAGAGGATAAGCAGGCTATGGAAAGCAGAGAGTATGCTGCTGCCTATGCCCACAAAAGCCTTTTCTTCTGGCAGAATGTCACCTGTGCTGTGCCTTTGCTGAGATGGCTCTGGGGACAAGGGTGTGGTGGCACAGGAGAAGCCAAGGCTCAGCTGATGAGCTGTTCTGCACATGATCCATTCACAGAGCAAACTCAGCTGGGTCACAGCCAAGGGCTCCTACCCCAACATGGACAGGACCATATCTGTGCTCAGGAGCACCCTGGTGCTGCCAGCTGGATTTTCACCCAAACCCCCATGGAGCAGAAGCTGGGTGCAGTCCAGCTCTTCTGCACACACTTGAGAATAAAATGCCCATCCTGCTTGTCTCCACATGCACACCCCACTCCCACTGCTCTGCCAAGACACAGAGAATAATCTTGTGTTCTCATGAGCAAACAAGTGCTGTACAAGATTTCAATTACAATCATGCAAAGTGATTGTGGCATGCAGATTAGCATAAATCTATTTAACCTCATAAAACACTTGATTCAAAGCCCAGGGAAATCAATACAAAGTCGTGCATCTATATAATTTCCTTGGGGATCAGCCCCTCAGGGATCACCATGACTTTTCCCCTCAGTACCAGGAAAGCTCAGCTTCTTCAAATGCATTCCCAGGAGCTGGGCTGTATTTGTGTCTAGACAGAGGAAATTAAAGGAAATAAATAGAATAAAAACTTTATGAAGGAATTTTTCATACACTTACAGAATGAGAGCCCCATTCCCCATTGTCTGTGAGCTTCACCCATTTGTTTGCTGTGGACTCCATTTCTTTGCACTGGTCATTTTGTATCTGTTAATAAAAACACAAGATCAGTGACTACAATCAGGTGTGTGTCTGTCACCATAATGACTTCTGGGAATTATAAGATACAGCTCTGATCCTCTTATCTACATATTTAGACAACTGCCTTACTTGTGGCAAAATAAACCCCCAACTTTCAACATCTGCTACAGCTTAGCAGTGCCTGCAGTGGCCCCCTCTGACACAGATGGTAAAAGGATGAGAAGATCCCAGACTTGTCCTCACAATATATGGCCAGAAAAGGATGCTGAGCATCTTCTCTTTCTTCCTCCTTCTCCTGAGCCTATCAAGACATAATTGCCTAAAATCCAGAGGCTTCTGAGTCAAAGGGGAAGCAGGAGTGGGCGGGCCAAAGCTGGAAGACAAAGTGTTTTCTCCACAGCCATAAGTGCTTTGTCTCTGGCCTGCTGCCACCTGACCTAGGGATGAGAGTAATGCCACCCAGGGAGAGGCAGCATGCCATGAGAGTCTGTCCTGGCACAAGTGTGAGTTTGGCTGTCCCTTGCCCAGGTCCAGCACAGCTCAGAAGCATTTCCTTTCAGCAGGGTTTGGGGCACTTCTTTCTGCTCATATCTGACTTCTCAGATGAAAAATTATGAAGTCCCTTTGAGGCATGAGATCTTTTATTGCACTGGGGAGAAAGGCCACTTCAACACTTTCAGACACTTGACCTGGAGTCAAGGATCCTCCTTAAAGCTGCTCCACACCAAGTCTGAAATAAGTTGTGCAACCCCACATCCTCCAAAGCATCTGTACACTCAATTCCCACCTAGAGCAACTGCACTGAGGAAAAGAGGTGCAAAGAAGCACCAGTGTAGAAGGCAGATCCCTAATTGTCTTGTGCAACCTGAGCTCAGCACCCTTGTGTCTTGGTTCCATCTGCAAAGAGGAGATAAGAACACAGAGCTTCTTCTCATCAGGTGAGAAGGGCTTCAATACATAAATAGAGCCAAGAAGGGGCAGGATCAAACACCTCACCCATTTCCCAGTAAGCTGCCACTGCTACTGAAATGCCACTGTCCAGAGCTAAAGTGTCATTGTTAAATATATTTAAGCACAAAGGCATGCTAGAGGGAAAAAAATTGACTTTTACAGGAGCATTAAATATGGTTTCCCTGAAATACTGAGGCTGACTACGAATTTATGGGCATTTCTATAAAGAACTGCACCACTCATTGCTTCTTGAACAGGGAATGATAAATTCAGAGAAGGCAAGTGAGTGGGATATGGACAAAAGCAATAATCAAGAAGCCATTTTCAAAGCCAGTGCTCAGAGAAACAATATATTTGCTCTATTGCAGGAGCAGATCTGCCAGTCAGTCAAGCAACTGGAGCTGGGATTCATAATCCTGGCACATTCAGCTGACAGCAGAAAGCATAGTTGCTGTTTTCTTCCCATGAAGAAGGCAGGATAGTCTAATACAAAACAGAAATGGTTAATAACATTGTCTGCATGGTCTGTTATCAAAGTGCAACAGCAACCTGTCACACTGATGCAGCACCATGAAGGTGCCTCCAACAGGTAATTTTTATCTTCCTTCCCCAGTTCTACTACTAAGAAATATTAACCTGCTAAGACTTCTCACTCCTGTGAGGTGCATGAGCTGTGTTTTTCTGAAAAACAGGGCTTGTCAGACAGATACAGGGGCCATGACAGAGGAGAGTGAAGATTTCCAGTCATCTCCTCCTCTGAGTCATCCTCCCATTTTTTTCTGTCCTAAATGGCAGGTACAAGATGACAAGGACAGTGGAACCTTCCAAAGCACCTCAGTAATGTGGGATGTTTACACCCCACTGCAAATCCTGGAGCTGGGGACCCTCCAGCTCACTGGACAGCAGCCAGTCCATCCAGGGCTGCCTTCCCCATTCTGGTCACTACTGACCAGGCTGTTTCAGCAATTTGAGTACACCAAGGTGCAAGCCGAGCCAGGCTGTTCCCATGTCAGAGCTGATGGTCCCCAGCACAGACACATCCTCAGAGACTAATTCCTACTGAAAGCCACCTGAATTTCTCCTGCTTTTATTTTCATCTTAATTACTAAATTACTAGGACACAGACTGACCTAAAAATAAAGGTTTCCACATACTACTGCCTTGGAAGAAGTCATTTTAAGTGTCAAATCCCTTCAAGGACATCTCCAGTCAGACATCCCTAAATGGGAGCATCTACCACCAGCAAAAAGCTGGACTAACTGAGGCAGTCATGACCCCTAATGGAAAAATCCCAGTGTATGGCAGACAGAATCAGTTCAGACTGAGTTTTGAAGATTCAATAAATGCCACATGACAGTACAAGTAACAGAAAGAGAAGTAGATTTTTTTTATCTTGTTCAGCAATAACAAGCTATGGGCATGCAGGGAGCTTAAAAGGGGGAAAGGTGATGCTAATGATCTTTATCTGGGTTAAATTCTGACAATATAAGGTTGGATTCACCATATAAAAAGCCTTACAAAAAATTCAAAGAAGATGTTGTTGTCAATATACTGGTATTCAAAGAAGACAGAGCCGGATTTCTTCAGGTGCACAGCATAGATGAGAGAAACTGTACAATCATCCCTGTTTGACTCTATGTAATTCCCTCGAGGTGTCCATGAGGAGCTGATGAACATAAACAAAACAAGCCTCAACTGAGATCACAGATACTGAGGAGACTTTTTGTACACTACTATACAAAAACACGTTACATAATAAAGACCCCAGAATCCCAAAAGAGCTAACTGCAGTGAATTTTTAAACTTATTACAGGATCTCCGTTTATTTTTCAGGTAGAGTAAATATAATAATTTTATTTTATATCTACTTTTATATGTTATGTGACTTATATAAAATACAATACTTTTCATTAAAACTGTGCATGGAAAAGGATATGGTGCCAAAAATTTAGGACTCAGCCTACATAAGAAAGGTTTATTATCCACAGGTTCAATCTACCTTCAATTACACTCAGAAACTGCCTTCTGCAAGCACCACAGGTCTCTAAATAGGCTGTAAAAGCCTTTTAGCCACATTTACTACACCATGACCCTGGAGCTTTCTAGCTATAAATAAGAGCAGCTCCAGGCTGGGCTTAAACCCCCTGGCTGCTGATGAGCCCAAGGAGACCACGCTGACAGCAGTGAGATGGGGCTACAGACTTCACCTCCCAGCCACTCCTGTGTGCCATTAGCAGGGCTGGCTACCCTCTGCAGAGCTTAGATGGGTCATTAGGCAGCCTTGTGCTGCTAGCTGTCTCAGCTTTACCCCCAGCTGCCTAGCCCAGGTGCAGACAGAGCTTCCTTACTTGCTGCAGCTGTCGGCTTTGCCCTCGGACGAGCCGACCGCCGTGTCCATGAAAGTCGCCACGTTGGAGAATCCTGCTGGCAGCTCATCCCACTCATCAAACTTGATCCCACTGCCCAGGGAGTAGGTTCCCTCTGCACACTTGCTGCACACCTGGTTCTTCATCTCCAGGTACTCACCAGAGGCACAGGAGAAAGCTGGGGAGACAATAATTCAATCATTTATAACATAGGAATGGATTCATCAATCGTTATTCATTTCCTTTTTTTGCCACTTAATCAATGAAGATTTCCCACTAAAGGGAACCAAACAGAATGTCCCACCCCCAGGAGCACAACAGCAGAACTACCAACATCAGCTGCAAAACTGAGATGTTCACCTGGGTTCTCACTGACATGGCAGCACTGAAACCAAACCCCAGTGGCAGCTCCTGATTTGCAGCTCACATCTATTGGCAAAAGAAGATTTTTAGGAACAAAATCTCTATTGACAGATTATGTCCAAAAGCAATTTGTGAAAATGAGGATTTATAATAGAGCTGCCCTCACCCTTGCTCACCCAACTGTTACACTTTGAACTCAATTAAAACCACCAGTACTTGAGAGCCAGAACAGACTTTTCTCACTCACCTAAGCTAAGAAGGGCATACAGCAGCAGACTGACAGTAATATAGCACTACAAACCTTGGCTGAGAGTAGTAGACCTAATCCAAAGGTCTCTCTGTGTTTCTCCTCACATGAACTGCCTATAAAGCCTCAAACATCTTGCCTGATCAACCATGTGGTCTGGGAAAAGGTCACCCACAGGTTTGTGACTAGAAGATGAGGATCTTTGATTAGGGTGACATTAACATGCTGAGAAAATAACCATTGGTTGTCAGCATAGCAAATACAGTATTCAAAATATGTGTAATTAAGAGAGGTACAATTAGGAGGTATATATATATATATATATATATATATATATATATATATATATATATGGGTTTTTTCCTTATGTGTCTAAAGTTATTTCCTCCAAATAGCTGTATGCTCCTTGTCCCCCTGATCACATCTCTGCCTGCTAAGGGAAGATTATTCCCATTATAAAACAGAAACCTGGACAGTAGCAGAAGTCCTGTATGCCCAGAGCCCCAGGCCTGTGTCAGGAATCATAACTCCTGCCTGGACACTTGTTTCAGTGGCAAGCCATCCCACTTCCCCTCAGTCCATGCTGCATCATGTCCTCTTTGAGGCTGAACAACCTGAATGGAAAACAAATGAGCACTTTCTGCAGCCCATAATACTTCCTATGACATTTGCAGATTTTTAACTTAACTACACCAGTCAAGCCAAAGCAGGATCCAGAGCAATGCTCACAACTCACATCCCAAGAAATTATGAGATTTTCTCGTTTCACAAGTGCCATGTTGCACAGTGACAGATATTTCATACATTCTCTTTGACAGACATAAACTCACTAGCCTGAGAAAATGCAGGGTGAGACCAGACTGGCAGCCAAAGTGCTGAAACTGGCCCAAAACAATGATGCCAGCTGCAGTCTCAAAAAATGTGGTTCCACAGATGTGCCAGTGTTTATCTAAACTGCAGAAAAACTTGTTTTCTTGTAAGCACTTTGATTAACTCATGGCTGTGAAACACCAATCTCCATCTGAATCCAACTAACACAGGCTCCCATTTCCATCCCAGTACCAGCAGGATTTCTTTCTGTAGTTGTGCATTGATGCATGCCACTGATGAAAGCAGATAAAAGGTCCATTTTGATAGAATGATCTGCCAAAGGGTCATTTTTCCTTCTTGGTCATATCAGCATACTCTGAACTTGAACCAGTGGCCTTCAAGCCAAGAGATTTCTAACCCTGCTGCTCACTGGTGATGGACCAAGAAGGAAAGTGGGCAGGATCCAGGCAGAGATGGGTGTTGGGGTAGGGATAAACAAGGAAATCCTGCATGATGGAGTTCTGTGAAAGACAGACAGACAGACAAAAATCCCCCCTCAGTGAGGACAAGTGGTTCACTATAAGCAGTGGCACAAGGGGTAGAGCTGACCCCACCTGAGTGACTGTGTGACCTCAGCTCCAGCCATGGGATCTCCCTGCACCTGGGGGGGAACAGCTTTCTTCAGAGATTTGGACAAAAGCAGTGAATGAGTGTGTCTGAACTGTGACCACATTTTGTACAGATTTTCACCTTAAATATATAAAGATGTCCTGACCCACTGCTTTGGCATGATTAATAAATCTTGCTTTATTTTTTCCTTTTGAAGGGTGCAGAGAGAAGCTATCAGGAAGGGAAGTAGAAAATTAAGCTCTCTCACAGTATCTTTGAATTCTTTAACAGTTCCAACTTTTTTTTTTTTTTTTTTTTAAAGAAAACTAAATAGCAAGAAATTGAGAGTAGTGCTTAACCATTCCAGAGTCATGAAATTCAACTAAGGAGTCAAGAACAGTGAGCAATTCACTGCCATAATGAAGATGCTGAGGGCAGCAGAGCCTTCTCTTCCATCACAGTGAGGTTGAGTAGAGATTATTACTTTAACTGAACTAATTTATTTTAACCCCTTGCAAACTGATCATCTGAGAGAAATAAAAGGGTGGAAGAGATCAGTCCAGCTGCCATGCAGGACATGCCATCCATCGCTCACCTTCCAGGACATAGATGAGCCTTTATCTTCTTTAGGTGGGGAATTACCTTCTTTCTTTCTAAGAACTGTATTCAAAGACAGCAGCATTTCCCATCAAAACACATTCCACTGTAAGCAAACTGGCTCTGAGCATGCCAGCTGCTTGCCAGGTTCAATTTGGGGCTGAATGTGGCTAATGGCAGCATGAACCACTTTCAACATTGGAACAGATGCAACATTTGGTCTTGTTCCAGCTGGAGGAGGGTGGGGAGGAAATGCAGTGTGTGGTGAGCATGAAGATGGTCCCACAACTTATCCTCCCATCAAGGGGGAGACCAAAAGCCAGGGCAAACCTTCTTTAATCTAAATTGCATCAGTTCAGGAGCTCCTCCCAGCCGGAGACAGGGAGGTCAGAGTCACTTGTGGAGGGACAGGGCACAGACAGGTGATCCACCCAGGGCATCCCAGGAGCTTCTCCTTCCTTGTGGCTGCCCCACATCACTAAGACACAGCTGAGCACAGATGCAGCACTTCCCAGCAGCCACAGAAACAGCTGGCATTATTGCAGCTGTGTTTGTGAGGGTGACACACACAAGATGCTGCCAGCAAAAAGAGCTGCACCACAGCATAGGAGGTTAAGGAGTGATGCAAAGTTTTGGGAACATAAATTCTGTATTTTAGGTGTGTGCTCTGATTCATCCTCCACTAAACTTTCCCTCTTGCTTCAGAATCTAGAGGAAAAAACAGTCTTCCACGTTAGAGGAAGACTTTGTGAACACCCCAACCCCAGAGCCCATTTGTTTAGGAATTTGTTACTTAATTTTCAGAGAAACTGTCTCTACTGAATAACTGGACATCACTGTTTCCTGTCCCTCTCTAACTGAAAACTTTACTATTACACCTTTCAAACACCAACTCACACAAAATAACACACATTGTAAAGACTGAGTGTGATCCTTTCCGTGAGAAAAACCGTGAAATGCATGAAAAGATTTCATGACTTGCCCCCACCATGGGCATTTTTAAAACTGGAAGAACATTTCCAGAGGCAGTCAGGAACAGCATGACACACTGTGGTGCTGGACACACTGCTGCCCTTGGAGCTGGTACAATTATTGGTGATTCGCAGCTGTAGCTTTCCTAAATAACTACAGAAGGAAAAAAAAACACTGTGGTTTGTACAGGTGACTAGTCCTAGTCTTTCTCACAAAAGGAAGCTGTAAAGTATTGTTTAACTAGACATTGCCACAGGCAGCCACACACATTCATACACAGATGCAATAAAGCTGACAGCATATGCACTTAACAAAAAATGACATGATACAGCACTAATAGCCACCACTGTGTAAGTCTTGTCATTTCATTCTTTAAAAGGATTACAAGTCACTTCATAAAGGTGACAGAATGGATGTCATAAGGTTGCTAATACAGTTGGTTTAGTTTTACATGTCACTCTGATGAAGGAAGGTAGTGCTGCACAACACCAGCAGGGCACATCTTAAAGGGATTAAGAACAGCCTGAGTCACAGATCTCAGATGGGGCTGTGGACAGGAAGCCACCCTTGAGCAGGGAGGAAAGGGGCAGCTCTGCCTGCCCAGGACTGAGTCTGATGGCTGCCCACATTTTGCTCAACGATCTGCAGGCAAAAAGAAAAGGAATGGTATCAAGATTGGCAGGGGAGAAAATGTTACCAAGCCTGAGCCCACTGAAAGTCAGCGTGCTTTAACAAAGTCAAAGACAAGCTGCTGAGGGCAAGGAGTGCCAGCCCTGCCTGCAGAGGGCTGAAATGGATCCCAGAGAGCAGCAGGCTGAGGATGGGAGCAGACCCAATATTCAGCAAGATCTTCCACTGTCAAGGCATCCACAAAAGGCACTAGTGAGATCTGGATAAATTAGAGGTGGATCTAGAGATATGTAGGATGAAAAGGGTATTACAGGGAAGAAGATTGTTATAATATTGCATATAGATGTGATTTGGCTTTTTTATGAGGTCAGTACGAAACAAAGGGACTTCAAATGGCTTTAAAATTAGAGGTAATGCCTTGCAGTGAGAGATCATCTATTTAGTTTATCATAAGAAGATCAAGAGTCAACTTGATTAATATATAGGCATCTCCAGGGGGAGAAAAGACAAGATCCTGCTGCACTCTTTAATCAAGCAGATAAATGCAAAGAAGAGCTGCCTTCTGGAAGCTGAACCCAAACAAACTCAAATTGGAAATAACACAGGGATTTTTAATAGGAGGAATGACTGATTGTAGGAACAGTCTGTCATGGCATGTGATGGACCCTTTGTCTCTCAAGTGTTTCGTGCCATAACTGGATACCATATGGAAGAAAAGCTCTTGCCAAATACCCATTATCAGCCCCACCATCAGCCTAGCTGGGTGTATTTTTATGGTCTGTGAGGTCAGACTAGCAAATCTAATTAAACCCCCTACTCTTAAGCTCTGTGAGTCAAGACCAGTGGTGTCCTGCCTCCCTCCCAGGACACACCATGAGGACTGGGGCATCCTGAAGCAGGAGCCCTGCCCACGGTGGAACCACTTCCATGGAGTGCTTGCAATGCATCACTTGGCAGATCAGATTGCACTTTATAATCACTATTCAGACATGGGAACAGCTCCCCAGAGGGCAAAACAGACCATAAACCAGCTTGTCTCATGTGCCCTTTGACTGCAAGTCTCCAGGGTCACATTCTGTCTTCTAGTACAGCGTGGCCCTCCTGGTGATTTTGGTGGACTAGGATCAATATTAGCTGCCACATTTCTCTTCTGCTGACTGACCATAGCATTCTCACATTGCTTAACTCTGATGCTGGGGATCAGGACAGGATTATCATGAACAAAGATTAACAGAGTAGATCTTCACATGGATTTGACTACTCAGTTTCTCCTGAGATCTGAAACTTTCCTCTGGAGCGTTTTCTCATGTCAAGTATCTTTCAGATGCTACCACACTGTGAGAGGGATCAGGATATTTGAGATTTCACCAGAGGATTAACCAAAGCTGTCTCAATACCCTGCACCCTCCAACACCAAACTATAATGTATTCAATTGCTTTCCTCCCTTATGCACCCCTGGCCACTCAGTCCTCTTTCCTCATGCAGCTTCCCATCCCACACCATTTGGACCCACTACTTCTACCTCCACCACTCTTCTCAGCAGGTTTTTCCTGCAGACATTTTTTACTTATCAATACCTAAAACTATCTCAGGTCTTCTGTTTATTCTGTTGCCACTGAACATGTACAGGTTCATGTGTATTCTTCTGTCTCTCTGGCTCTCAATAATCAGGATTTAAAAGAAAAAAGACACGAGACTGGATTTTATCAGATTGTAACAACATTAGAAGGGGATAGCAATTGGTCAATTCTACACAAACCAATGAAAATACAAAGGAAAAATAATCTCAAACACTGTTTTTCCATGTCTCCCCTCTCCATTCCTATGTTGTTCATCCAAAGCCCCACCATCTGGGATTCAGGTGAGATGCTGCCATCTCCTGCAGGCAGAGTCAGGGCTGAATTGCCTCAGCCTCCCATGGGCAGAGGTGGAAATATGAGGTTGGCAGCATCAGGCAGCTGTGTCTCTGAGCAGCTGCTGTTTTCAGCAGACACATGCCACAAGCCTGGAGGGGAAGATGTGGCCAAAGACAAGCACATGGAGCTTTTCAGTGATACCCTGGGGCATCAGGGTCCACACAACATGGAACCAAGGACCAACCAAAACACAGAATGAGGAGGTAAAAAAAGAGGAAGACAAAGGATGAGAGGAAATCATTATTAATGTTTCCTATAATCTCGCCAGCTTCAGAATGCCTTCTGTGAATAATTTATAGGAGGCTTCTCCAATAGACTGTGAATAATTGATGTTCGTTTTCTTCAGTCATTATTTCCCAATGTGTTACCAGGAACTAGACTGAATCTTAATTAAAAAATAAAAAAAAAATTCTGTCTGGGCTGTTTAGGCTTGAAATGTGATCATACTGAAACCTGATATAACTTGGGGAAGAGTACCTTCTGTGGAAGACCTTCACATTTCATAAGAATACATAATTTTTCCTTTTATCCAAAAATTAATGAAATAGAGCAAAGCTTTTTTCAGTTCACCTTTTTCCCCAGCTGGCCTGGCACATAGGGCACTTTTATTATCACTTTATTGCATAATTTGGACAGTGAAAGGGATGGGTTTGGAATGGAAATAATCTATTCATGGCAGTGTGGTGTAGAGAGCAGGAGGCAGCGATCACCAAGAGGTTAGGAAGCACTTTTGCTACCAGGATTTCAACAGTCATCCCAGTGGGGATGGCAGGAAACAGATCTGGAGGTGTGAGAGCAGCTCTCCAGCCCCTACTGACTCCATCAGGCATGTCTTGATTGCTCACCAACCAAAGTGGTACTAGTGCTATTTGATGTTCTCTGCACACACACACAGTGTCCTTGTCTCTCATCCCCCTACCATAATAAATCTCAAGGCCTTGCCAGCTGCTTCCCTATTGAAAGAGAAATTAGCAAGAGGAATTTCTTTATAACTTTTTTAATTACATTTAGTACACAAACAAGGTGAAGAATTCATCAAAAGACACTAAGGCCCTTTCCCTTCATCAACTCAGTACACACATCAACATGCAGCTCACAGTAACTCTTCCCCAGAGAAGAGAATAAAATTCTGAGGGTTCAGTGCAAACTCTTCAGCTTTTTGACTATTTACCTATTTTGTTTTGAATCTGTGCTTCACAAAGCCAACAATGTGACTTGTTCTGCAAAGACAGTGTCTTGCTCATGCACAGAATTAAAATTCTGGAAAAAATACTTGTAAAGCTGGGGTATCTCTCAGGGTATCAACCCACATGGAAATGCCATGAAGTCTAGATTCAAGCCCAGGTGAGAAACTTAATACCATCAGTAACATTCACATACCTGACTGGAGTTAGGAACACAAATTAGCAGAGATGCTCTAAGAGGAACAGGAATAAACATCTGCTCGAGTGCTTTGCTAAATCACAGCCTTTTAGTAGCAACTCTCAAACTGTGCTGTGCACACTCCTGCTAGCTGAACAGCTTAGCTCCATGGCAGCCCTGCGTTAATATGTGTGCACACAAAATTTGCAGATGCTCACTGACTTCAGGGGAGTTAGGAGCAGGGCCAGTTCTTACCTGCTTGGGATATCCAACTTTACCAAAGACTGAGAGAACATCAGACTCAAAACCCTCATTTAAATTTCCTGTTATGAAAGAAAAATGCTAAAACTCCTGCTGATCACCAAATTGCCCTAAAGTGTTATAAAGTGTACAGCCTTAAAAAGGTCATTTTGCCTAATTGAGTCTGCAATTAGCAGGAAGATCCATATCTCCTCCTGTGGTATCCTGGGAGTAGATTACACAAATTAGAATGCACTCAACAAACACAGCTCAGTAGCAATAAATCAGGTCAAATTTTGCTCTCAGTCTCCAGTTGAGCCCATTGTAATTGAAGACATTCTATTTTCTGAAGTCAGTGGAGCTTTTCACATTTCTCATTTGGTACAGGCTCACACAACTCACTTCAAAACTGAAGCACATTTCTGATTTCAAAGTTGTTCCCACTTTAGTGGCACCAGGTAAAGCTTCATTTTGCTAAGCAGAGCCACAGATTTACAGAATCATTAAAGTTGGAAAAACCTCTAAAAACATCAAGTCCAACCATTAACCCAACACTGCCAACTCCACCACCAAACCACATCCCCAAGTGCCACATCCACATGGTTTTTCAACACTTGCAGGGATGGCAATTCCACACCTCCCTGGGCATCCTGTTCCCATAATTTGATCAATTTCTCCTATATTATCAACATTTCTTTTTTGTCTCCTTTCTTAAGAAGTCTTCCTGATTGCAACTGGCATTTTGATGCTGACTGTAATAATGACCTTATCAGCACTTTTTCCTCTTGAACACAGCAAATCCAACTCCTTTAAAAATGCTCTATTATTTTCACTATAGTTTCTTTATTATACACACAGCACTACAAAATGAGCAGATGTTGATAAGGTACAACCTATTCTTGCCTAGGACAGTAAAAATTAACGAATATTCTGTGGAATAAAATAGTTAATATTTTAAAATAATATGAGGTCAAAATGTGAACACTTTAATCTCTTTTTGGGCAAAAATTCTGCTGAGATGAGGATATCAGTGCACCTGGGCACACTCTGAACCAGGTGTTTGGGAAGAAGGGAAGGGAAGGGAAGGGAAGGGAAGGGAAGGGAAGGGAAGGGAAGGGAAGGGAAGGGAAGGGAAGGGAAGGGAAGGGAAGGGAAGGGAAGGGAAGGGAAGGGAAGGGAAGGGAAGGGAAGGGAAGGGAAGGGAAGGGAAGGGAAGGGAAGGGAAGGGAAGGGAAGGGAAGGGAAGGGAAGGGAAGGGAAGGGAAGGGAAGGGAAGGGAAGGGAAGGGAAGGGAAGGGAAGGGAAGGGAAGGGAAGGGAAGGGAAGGGAAGGGAAGGGAAGGGAAGGGAAGGGAAGGGAAGGGAAGGGAAGGGAAGGGAAGGGAAGGGAAGGGAAGGGAAGGGAAGGGAAGGGAAGGGAAGGGAAGGGAAGGGAAGGGAAGGGAAGGGAAGGGAAGGGAAGGGAAGGGAAGGGAAGGGAAGGGAAGGGAAGGGAAGGGAAGGGAAGGGAAGGGAAGGGAAGGGAAGGGAGCTCCAAATTCAGACTCTGGAGTGTAAAATATGCAGCATATGGCCAGGCTGGCAGAAAAGCCTGATAGTGGCCACAAAAACAGACTGCAGTGCAGTGTCAGCAGGAGCACCATGCCAAGTGCTTCTCCCACTGCCAAATCCCAAAAAGTCCCCATTAGACACTGCCTACAGCCCCACACCAAAGAAAGGGCTCCCAGAGATCCCAGCCATAAGGGGGTGCAGGCAAAGGGTTAGCCCTAAAGCAAACTGCTCCCTTGGATTGCCATCAATATTTTACATTTAAAAAGCCAAGCAAGTGCCCTGATGGCAGGGATCCTTATCAGCTAAACTCCCTTCCTGCTATCAGACTCATGAAGGAATCAGAGAGAGATCTGTGGTAATTAAAAATGAAGGAGATCAAATTAGTAAAGCACATTCCCAACTGTCAGGAGTGATTCAGAGGTCTGGATTCTGCTGAAGGAGGATCTCATCTGCCACCCCCACCTCCATGTATGTACCTGACCTCCAGAACAGGATTGGGAAGATGCCCAGAGGGGACATCTTAAATGGGAAGCAGAGGAGAGCCAGAGCAGCTCTAGGAGTATTAAATATTTCCTTTTCCCTAGCCAAAATCCTTCTGGACTTTTAATGCATCTCTTCACAGGAGCCCTTGCAACCATGACGTGGCAGCATCAAAAATGTGACTCAGCTCTGAACAACCAGAACCCTGAGAGGTGTCCAGGCAGTGTGGTGTGGCCATGCCATGGCCTGTCCAGCCCCACAGGGTGACCACTGAGGTGCCACACCATGCTGAATGGGAAAACACAGGCTGCAGGGTGTGGAAGTGGTGATGACTGCAGCCCCAGAGAGCAAAGAGAACAGAAAAAAACAGAGTGAAATACAGAACAGGGCTTTGCTATCCCAGTGCCTTGCAACTGCAGAGCTGCTGCTGCTGCTTCCCTCTCATATCTGGGTCACTGCATAGCAGGACCTCCTACAGCACCACAAAAACCTCTCATGTGAGCCTCCTTCTTCCTTCCCAGCTGCCTCCTACACAGCAGAGATGTGGAGGGCAGCAGGGTAGCAGGAGGGGAGGGTGGATCTTTGTGCTGCTCTGTGCTCATGGAAAGAAAAAAGAGTAAAAATCCTTTCTCTAGTAACCAGGTCACAAAGCAGTCAAAACATGGCAGCTCTTTCTACTGTGCATCTCATGACTGTTTCTCAGAGGACACCATCATCTCTGCAGGTAAGCTTTGCTGATTAAGCTTCTGAAGACTCAAATCAGGGTAGAATCCTGGCAGGTTTTGGAGCCTACAGGAGTTTCAGGAAATGTTGAGGCTGTGCTCAGCAGGACACTGTCAGCTGTGATTTGCAGGTCACTGTGTGCTCCAAAATGCAGCAGAGCACAGAAATACCCAACCTAGTTTTAAGTGGTTTCATTCAAATGAAAAGCAGTAAAACACAACATCCTGAAAACAAGCACATCTCAAGACACTGAGCTCTGGTGCCACAGTTCAGCTGCTCCAAATATGGGAAGCACCTCAGCTAACACATTTTTAGCAATTTTAAGTGTCTTTCCACTCCACTGGAGGCCACAGTCTAGACATATTTACAGAGCAGGAGACATTTAACATATTGTTATACCATCTTTCAAATTTCTAGTTCAGGCAGTTTAAAGACAGCGACTGCTGAGCATTTGGAAGAAGGAGAGGTTGGCACAGTATTCTCAGGATTCAAAATTAATGACAGCCTGCACATCACTTCTCTTTTCAGGGATCAGAAAAGATCAGTGGCAGATATTCTCAAGCAGCAGCATTTCTGAGTAGGTGAAAACAACTGCAAACATTGTGAAGTCAGCAGTAATGGCAGATGTGTTCCAAAAAAACTCACTTTCTCATACAGATTCCCCCATACCACTGTGCCCACTGAGGGCTCTACCCACCTCAAGGAGATAATAAAAAAAAACCCCTAAGAGCTCATGATGCTTTACAACTGCAGCTGCTATACAAGTGCAACCCTCTCTTAAAAGCAGTTGGCCACAGGGCATCTCAGAACTAATAGATGCTGAACAAAACTTCTGAAGATAACAGACTTCTGGAAGGAGGAAATTGGAAGCTGGAAATTGTCCTACCCAGAGTGATTTTACTGTAGGCCCTGATTCTGCAGGTTAAAGAACCAAAGAGAGACCCAAGGGGACTCCAGGATTCTACCAAATGCCAAAATGAGCCCCAGTTCATGTGTCCTGGCATAGGGCAGGACCTGAGAGATGTAGGAGAATCTAAACAAATTTGTAGAATGTCCAGAAATGTCACCTCAGAGGATATGGCATAATTCTGGCATTTCTTGATAGACCTTGGGCTAAAACAGCACCAAGCCTAAGGCATATCTCAAGGAGCCATCAATGTGAGCTGTGTGCCACCCCTGGCCAAGCCTGCAGCACAAATCTCACTCTGCACACAATCCACCAAGAACATGAGTTGTAGAAGCCTCAGATACAGAACCTTTTCCTTAGGCTGCAGAAATTCATGCTTTTAGTGTCAGATGTCCTTGGTACAGCTGCTGTATTGTCAGATGAGACAGAAGCCACCAGCTTAGAGAATGTGCCAAGGTAGGGAGATATCTGTCAGCATTTTCAACATAACTCATCATCAACAACAGACCCCCATGTGCAAAATCTAAAGACTGTAGGGCAGTCACTTTTCAAAAGCTGCCTCTCCCAGTTTATCCCACCCACTGGAGAATGGACTGTCAGCCAAGCTCTATGCTGGTTAAAATACTTTACAGTAAAAACCACTATGTTAACCAAGCTGAATGTGAAAGGTGCTCCCTACCCATTCCTACAGTGACTGACTGCTTTTGACAGATCCATATTTTCAGGCTGAAAGATTGGTTACTCTTTAAGCAAAAGGTGAAAGACTAAGAGATGAGAAAGCCTAAAATTACTTTTGCCATCAGAGCGTGGCCAGACAGCCCCTGAAGCCAGTTAATTTACTACAGACATTAAAAAAAAATAGAACTGCAAGAGCCCAGGGAGATGAGACCTGAGGGGTTCAGTAAAAAAGTCAAATATCTGATTGCTTCTCAAACCAGCTGAATTGCCATGGGATTTAACAGCAACACTGCAAGAAGGAGATGAGTTTTCCAGTGTATATAACAGAATCCTGTATTTTGGTTATAATATCAGAGCCCATCTACTGGGAAAAGTTTACACCTTGTCTAGCAGGGGCCAGATATTGAGAAGCCAGATTCATCTATTGTTATAAACCAGCTGAATTCTCATTGGAATTGATTTAAGACCAGAAACAGGCACAAACAATACAAGATGAAGAGGCAAGTGAACCATTTGTCGAAACCTGTAGCAGAAAGTTGAGGGTAGTGTAATGTTGTTGGACTTAAACCCTTTATCACAAGATTTAAGAAGAAATAACATATGTCAGGAAAAAAAATAAGTTATAGCTATGTCCTCCAGGGTAGTACAACAAAAGTGGTTGTGCAGCAGAGGACATAAAACTATCTCCTCCTTTATAGTGCAGGCAGCAAAAAGTGATAGGCTTGAAGTACAACAAGGGAGATTCAACAGCAGAAAAATCTTTAACAGGAGGGAAAATGAAAAGAACTAAATAGATGAGCAGATATCTGGAGAGCTTCTGGACTCTTCATCACAAGAGGTGCCTGAAAACAGTCCAGCCAAACACCAGCCATGAATGACAGTCATATCCACTGCAGCTATTTGAGCTGGAGGATGAATTATGAGATCATCTGAGGTGCTTCTCAGGTCTATATTTCTGTAATTGAAAAAGCTCATCCTAAGGGTATACAGAGATTCCACATTTAAAACCTTGGAAACTAAATCCAAAAACCAGGAATGACACATTCTCAAATGATGCTTGCAAGCAGTCAGAAACCTTCCAGTGATCAACACTGCTACAGAAAACATTTATGTACCTCACACAGGAACATAAAGAAATGAAAATAAACCTTTAGAGGAGGAGAGTCAGAAGTGAGTAAATCTGACACCTGCTGCAATAGAACTGAAAAGATGTTGCCATTGTTCATCCTGTTTGTCAGATACAATAATTTAAACCCCCTGGTATAAATTACTGCTAGGGTCTTTTGTGGAGAGAATTGCTAGAGCAAGGAAGTGTGATGGGAAAGAGCATTCAGGGATGTGTTTGCAGAGCAGCGGTTCGTTTACTTCCCCAGATGCAAAGAACTGTTTCAACATTAAAAAATAAACACAGAACCAAGTGATATGAAAACACTCCTAGTTGTTAAAAATAAATGCATAAATAAATAAAATGTAGGAGCTTCATCATAAAAATAACTCAGGCAAATAAGACATTTACCATTCCTTGTGCATTCAGCTTATGAATTAGCTAAATAATGAAAGTAATGAGAATGTGGGCACTTTGCAAATGTAGTTTGACCAGTGCTGGTCACCATTTAGGCCAATACAGCTATAAATGCACTGGAGAGCAGGGCAGCTCAAGACCACATCTCTTCAGGGGTGGTGTCATCTGTGAATCAGCATAAAAGGGTACCAGTAGCAGACAGAGACTTCCAGGGATGCACTGCAAAGACAATCCCTGCTCCGCATCCCTGGGACACAGAAAGCTGGGCCGGAGGGGAAGGACAGTGACAGACCTAGGAAGCCCCACAAATGTAAACAGCACAAAAAGGCAGTAGGAGTCTGTAAAAGGGGAAGTCACCACGTACTGCACTCCTTCCCTCTGACGGGGTCAGGCAGCCCAGAGCACTCCACAGCCGGGTTCGGGACCGCCACCCTCCACCTGGAGCCGCTGCTGTCGCACTCGGTGTACTCGAAGTGGTAATCTGTCTGCAAGCAATTACAAACAGTTTCAGTTGCATCATAACATTTGCATATTAAGCTCATTAATCAAGGCTGGGATTAGCAAGCTCAGTTGTAATTAGACCAGAGAGGAAGTAGCTGGCGTGGAACATGCTGTGCAGCTTTGATGAGTGCCGTGTATCATCACAGGGCAAGCACGGCTCTCATCAGACGCTGTGCAGCACAAGTGCTAGGGCAGAAGGTGGGATTTGCAAAAGCACTTGATAGACAGGATGCAGATTCCACTAGAATTTTTTTCCCAGTCTCTTAGAGCAGGATTGGTGGAAAATTTCTGTCCATCACAGAATCTGATCTACAGCAGCCAACGAGGCTTCCTCTTTGGTCAGTGGAGCAAGCCATAGCCAGAGCACAAGTCATCCCATGATGGGCTGGATGTGTAAGATGGATGGAATGATTCCTTCTGCAAGTGCCTTCCCTCTTTGTCAGCTTCAGAGGAATCCCAGGGAAATTAGGGCAGATAAACCCAGTATTGGGATACCTCTGAAAATCTCATCCAGCATCAGCTCTGAGGAGTACCTCAAGGCAGAATGATGGTGTGAGGGCAGATCAGTCCCAGGGTCTCTGTGGCCAAGATAAGCCCTGGGCAGACTCAGTAAGAAAGAATAAGAAATTTCCTAGCATTAGCTAGGAAAGAAAATTAGCTATTTGTCTTATTAATAGTATTGATTCAGATCCCACATAAAATCTAGACTCACATTTAATTACATTTTTAGTTTTGTGTTTACAGCTCTGTTTTCAAACTCATAGCCCAGAAGTTTATGATTAAAATAAACTTCAGCAATATCTCATTTTTCTACTAGGTTGGGTGGAGCTTACAGAAACAGTGAACAACCTTCTTGAACCCACGTTCAAATGACATGCCCTGGCAATGGGTCCATAGATGGTCCCTTATGGGCAAAGCTACCTCCAGCTCCCTCTGCAGTTAATCAAGGTAAGACATTAATTATGGGCCTGTTTTAGACAGCTGTTGCAGAGGGGACAAGGAGATAACACATCCTAGAAATACTTATTTCTCCCCACTGGCTACAAAGGGAAACTAGCCCTTAATTTGGATGGAGTCTTCTCCATTTTCTCAGGGGAGAACCTCCAACACTGCACATCCCTTCCTAGCCCATAAAAGTACCACCAAAAAAGCAGGGTACTAAGGAAAAACTAGCCACACCTTTGATGTTTGAGAAGCTTTGGGGCAGCCTGGTGTGGTGATCCATAAAGTCTGGTGGGCTCCTTTCAATTTATGTGTCTTCTCCAGGCAGGAGTGGCCATGAACCAGGAGGGAAGGCAGTGGCTGTGTCTGCAGCCCAAGGCACAACACAAGAGCTCTTCAGCTGCTGCAGCTCAGTCTCACTACAGCAAACCCCACCCAAGAGGCAGCAGAAATTCTTCCTGCCATGTCTACAGACATCAGGCCCTAATTCCAGCACCCCAGGAGAAGCTACTCTGTGCACACAGGGATTGTTTCGGGGGAATCTTCTCCAGTTCCTTCCCTCGCAGCTGACATTGTACATGATGGAGCAGAAGAAGGGGGATCAGGTGGATAGGAGTTGATCCATGATATAATAATAATAATCTGATATATACTAGTTAATTCCTGCAAATATTCACTGACTCACATGGAGAAGACCTGCAATTCTCCTCATTTACTTGCAGAAAAACAAACAATACTGAGTTTAATACTTCTCCTACTGTTACCATAGCTCTCCAGAGATATTCAGATGTTAATAAAGTTCTACCTAAACATCATTAAAGCCCTTGCTATTTTGCATCCAGGTGCAAATAATAATCTGATTTCTCTGGAATTAATATTTTCATGGCTGAATAATTATCTTTCTAGCTCAATGGGTGGTTTAGAAACATAACTCACAGCACAGTGGAAAGGAAAACTATTTGCCTCAAAAAAAACAAACCCAGATCAACACATGAAATATGCTATAACACACTGCCAACTCTACAAATATATTCAATTATAATATATATTTTCCCCCTTTCATCTCATTATGCAATCTTTCAGACATACTTTAAAAAAATAGTCCTGAATCATTTCAGTATGAATTCTGCCTATAAGGCAACCAGAATACACAAATGTAATAGATTCATCTCCTAGCTCATATGACATAAGAAAAAAATTATCTATTAAATTAAATATGCAAGACTGGAGTGAATCAAAGAAAAGGATATTGAAGTGCTCTGACTCTGACTTGCTTTCAGATCCATTTTCTATTTAATATCAGATTTTAAAAAATTACAGAGAGCAGTTTGGTGTCAACAATCCAGGTTAGTCTCAAAGCAGTTGAGCCAGCAATGCAATCCCTCTGCAGCCAAAGCAGGTCCCAAAAGTGGGGCAGCTGTGAGGGACACACCATGCAGTGCAGAAACATCCCCTCTAAACTGGACAACTGTCAACCATCAACAGGGATTCAAAATTCAGGACACCAACAAAAACTATAAAGAATAAAAGGCTTCTGCTCCCTTCCATGTTCAGGCAGATGAGTCAAGTTTCCATCCCTCCATGGAAACCTCTCCAGCTTTAGCCAGCCAGGTGAGGTTTCTGGAGAGATGGACCCAACACATCATTCCCTCTGATCACCCCATCCCTGCGTGCTGCTGAGTCCACAGAGGAATCACAAAACTCAAAAAGTTTGTACAGCACAACAAGAGTTCTGTGTGGTCTCTTTCCATTACTTTTCCCTATGCTATGCTCAGCTTGTGGATGTGGTTGGGATGGTTTTTTTTTTTTTTCTTTTGTTTTCTATCTGACTTTCAACTCAGCTTTATGTCTGAAAACACCTCTATGGTCACAGCTGTTTATCTGGTGACTGTACTGAGGACACTTCAAATTAACACAGCTTCCATCACACCCAATGTTTGCAGGCACTGGAAATTGCCCATTAATGCCCATTAATTGCCCATTAATGCTGCTTACCAGGCTCAGCACTTCTAATCTGCCTCAGGAATTTGAACTCCAAATATAGAAGGTTGACCATGGAGCCACCTCAGCACCATGGGACATGTACAACACCTTTGTTTCTCATGGGAAAATGCCATCATGTTGGGATTTCCTCACAGAACCATAGAGTGGCTTATATTGAAAGGAGCATTAAAGATTGTCTGCTTCCAACCCCATGACAGAAAAATTTCTTCACTCACCAGTTCTCTGAAGTGAATTTCATGGCAAATCCATTGCCAGATGTTATCTGTTGCCAGCTACTACTCTGGCTTTGCTTTCAATGTTTTTTCTCACTGTCATCCACTCACATAGTATCTTTACATTTGGCCACTGGCCTGTTTTAATTTTAACTGTAATTCTGACTCTGTTTTATTACTTTTCTGTACTTGGCCTTCATCTTCAAAATATGTCGCTCCCCTGGTTCAGCTATAATTTCCTACAGCATTTCCTATTTTATTGATCATAATTCCTAGGCAAATTTGGCAAAACCAGTTTGAATTTCAGACCCAAAAAGGAAGCTTCCACTGGAAAGTGTCTCTCAGGAAAAAATTAACAACATCCCACATAGGGTTAAGCTTGGAAAAAATGTAATTTTCTAAATGGAAAATTGATGCTGTTCCAAGAAACTGCTCAGGATCAATGTGTAGTCCTCAGCATTAAATTTCAAATGAAAGGTTAATAGTAACCTGAAAAATGCTACCAAAAATAGGCACCTACATTTACTTCACCCTGTGCTGAATTTTGCTTTATTGTTCTTGGAGAATTAGTGAAATCACATCAGCAGCACCATGCAAAGCTGTAATGAGAAACTCTCTGATCTACACACACTCTCTTTGAAGGACACCCTGCACAAGAAAGAAGCCCTTGTGCATGCCCATGACGTCAGAGATGGTGCACTGGTCACAGCTCTGCCAGGGGGAGGAAAACACAACGGAATTTTTCCAGCATCCTATACTCAAAACCCATCGATATGGGATCGATGGTGTGGGCCTGGCACCCCACACACATCCTGTGCAAAGCTCCAGCAGAGATCTCCTGACAGCCTGGGGCACCCACACCTCTGCCCTCAGCCCTTCCCCAGCTCCCAGCCCACCAGGAGCTGGCTGAGCAGCACTTCAGCAAGGCACGTCCCAGCCTGTGTCTCCTGCAGCTCCACTGCCCCACCTCATACAGTTCTTGTCCTCACTTTGAGTGGCACCAAGTGGCCCTCCTTGCCCAGCTCCCCAGGCCATGGAATGTTAGCTGTTCCCAGGCCTGAGCATCTGAGCATCTCACAGTCCCCCTGTCCTGGGTTGCAATACAGGATGTGGCCAGAAATGGGTATTCTATCACCATCTGTTGGGTGTGGCAGTGACCCTTATCTCTGTGGGACATACTCTCTGCTAATGGGCCATCTTTAAACCAGGTGGGGCAATCATCTTTACCTTTCCACAACCCATCCTCTCTCCAGGAAGATATCATCTGCTGCTGGCCCATTCAGTCCCACTGTATGACTGATAAAATTACATCATCCACTGGGAGATGCTCCAGCCAGGGGGAGGAGCCAAGCCTTTCCTACCTGGATAAAAACTGAGATTTGGAACAGCAAGTTATCCATCTTTCCACTGGACTCCAGAGGAAAACGGAACCTTTCCACATCATCCCTGCACCTTCAGAGAAAAACTGCACCTTCTAGAGGAGCACTGCTCCAGCTGAACCCCATCTGCCACTGCAGGAGGATGCAGCCACCATTTAATGGGACTGCTACCAACACTCTGACTGACAGGGTGTCAGGTTATATTCTGACTCTGTCAGGGTTGGGATTGTTCTTTGTAATACTGCATTTCTATTTTAATTTTCCTGGTAAAGAACTGTTATCCCTAATTCCCATATCTTTGCCTGAGAGCCCCCTAATTTCAAAATTATAATAATAATTTGGAAGGAGGGGGTTTACATTCTCCATTTCAAAGAGAAGCTTCTGCCTTTATTGGCAGACACCTGTCCTTCAAACCAGAACACCTCCATAACAGTTGACTGACACAGGCACTTCCAGGGCACAGATTTTCTGTCTTAAAGTAAATGCCTATTTCAGGATATTTCTGAAACTCTGCAAGTATTGTTTTCTTCTCCATGACTGGAGAGCTCTCTTCCAGACAGCCTCCATATCAATGATCTTTCTCCATGACATAGAGCAACACCTTCTTCAGTGCCTTTCCTACTTTTCTGCACCAATTTCTTCATTCCTACCTTTCACACAGATGGGAGATGCCTTGCACTCCTTCCACTTAATTAGAACCAAAGAACAGAGAGGGCACAAGCCCTTACAACCAGTTCCCAAGGGACTGAACACTCAGTCTGGGCAGAAAACCCTGGATGAAGCCCAGGACCAAAGAGCATTTACCATTCCTGTTATGAAACACAATAGCAAAAGGCTCCTGCAATTTAACAGCTTGCTCTACTCCTCTTGTTTTCCAACCACAGACACCACTGAGCAAAATTAAAAAACAAACAAACAAAAAATAATAAAACAAAAACCTCTTCTATACTACCTGGCCAATATTACTAACCAACAACTCTCAAGAGGTCTGACACTTACTCCTACTCTGAACTTCTTCTTCCCCTGATGCTTTGCTTAACCTGATTAACTGCACACAATGCTATTAAAAGATACTGTTTGCCAAAAGAGGCATCCATAATCTTTACAGGCCTCTGTGCTGTCTATATTTACATGTACAATAGGGATTAGCTGTGTATTTATTAAAAAAACCTCAACCCTCCTCACAAATAAAAGCCTCTTTTAAGGAATGAATGGCTACAGGCAGAGATAAGAAGGGAACCCAACCTCTCTGAGCACTACTATGATTCCCCCAGACTAATCTCAATGAAAATGAGTCAACATTTTCACTTCCCTGCTACACCAAGAAATGTCACCCCAAAAGACAGCAGCTGCAGAGACATGGCACTCTCCCTGTGTGGCTGTTTCCATGTCTGGCATCCACAGCATCAGCACTCTCAGGGACTATGCTTTCAACACTTGGAGACTGCTCCAGAGCTTTCCAGGGCTGCTTATCAGTCACTTCTAATTCAGGCTTTGAAAAAGAGAAGCAAGTTCCCATTTCTCGTTAGTTTTGAGCTTCTAGCCCTTCCTCATCTTTTACCACGCTCATTGTTTGTAATTCTACCCCAAATATCCCTGCTGCCCCTCTGTGCTCCTGTCACCTCAGCCCATGAGGAAGGAACAGAGCCTTGTGTCAGCAGGGCTGCCCCATCACTCCTCCAGACCTCTACACTTCTCCCCAACATGAGCACATTCCTCTTTAACCTCCTATGAAATTATTTATATCAGTGATTTTCAGCTGAAAATATGAGCCAGGCTTTCCCTTATTCCTAAATCCCCAAACTCCTAAAGACATTTATGTGTTTTCTGCCACATTTCTCTTTTCTGGACTCCTAATTCATTTGAGGCTGTTTCGGCAGTAAGAATCCCAGCCCTAATTGCATTACTTAGACCTTCACAAGGCAGCTACATATATTCAGACTTTCTCAAAATCAGGCTATTTGCATCTTGAATCTAATTCAAGCACTAGGTTTCAACCACCAGAAGCTGAGGTTGGAATACTGCCAAAGCCATCTGCAAATTAAAGATGAACTGAAGAGGTTTACTGAATGAAAGCCAGAATTCAGCAAAAATATATCATCAATATTTGCAAGGAATCAGAATAAATGATTTTATTAAGTTTTTATAGAACCTATTTAAATGTAAACCAGAATACTAACCCAAATGTGTTAAAATGAATGTCCAGTGAGCCAGAGTGACCTACAGTGGACAGATGTCTGCAGAACGATGGGTAAAGTTCAGAGAGCCATGAGCAGCTCTGTCAGCAGGAAGAAGAGAGAGGCAACCCTTAGCAATGCTTACAAACAGCAACTGATAAAAAAAGTGTTTGGATGAATATTGTGTCCCACTGGAAATGAGAAAGGCATTGAGCTCTCACACTAACCAGGTCAAAGGACTCCCTTGGCTGCTGCAGGATCACCAGAGAGATAACCAGGAGGTGTTCCAGCATATCCCAGATGTTCAGAGCAGGACACATAGACTGCATCTGTTTCTCCCTCCACAGCTGCAGGGTTTGTACAGACTGCAGGGTTTGCACAGACTCATTTCCACACAAGTATCTGAGGTTAGGTGGGACAAGTCCTTGCAGTTCCTTCCTGCTGCACCCAGCTGTCACCTGCTGGGCTGCCATGGACATGGTGAATGTGTTGGTGCAGCCTCTGAACAGCTTCCAGCTGAGCCTCCCAGAGATGCTTGCCATAGCTACTACTATAGCAGGGTTTTAAACTAAGAGATTGTAGGGTTAGAAGGGCATTTCAGAAGCCATTTAGTCCATGTTCTTGCCCCCCACACCTAAACTATTCCTGACAGAATTTGCCTAACCTTTTAGAAACCTCCCAGGGAGGGATACTGCCCAGCTCTGCAGGGGGAAGCTCACGTTTACTGGCTCGATAAAGTGATGCTAATGTACTCAGACCATTCATCAGGCAGCTAATGAAGCAGATATCATCAGAAAGGGAGCTGAGAGAAGAGCTGGGAAAAATACCTGAGGGTGAAGGTTTATTTCTTGAAAGCACAGCCCAAAAGATATAATTTCAGAATATAAAGAGATTCATAGAGCATGGCTGGCCCCAAAGGCTGGCTAAATCTCTCCAAGAAATTGCATTTACTATCTATACATTTATATATGTTTATTACATGATTCATTGAATATAGTTTCTTAAGGACAGTGCATTCCCACATCAACTGCAAGAAACTCCAGGGCTGTGTCCTGAACAGTTCTCCTGGCTGTCAGGCACCCTCACTCTGGCTGGAATCAGTGGAGATCTCTCCAGCCTCACAGGGCACCAGCCAGGTCAGAGACTGTCATCTTCCAGCAGAGATGGTGCTTTCTCACTCTGACACTTCTTCAGCCTTTGCCAAATCCCTTTCAGCAGCAGTCTAGTAATGGCTAGGAGAGTTTTTATTATCATTACCTTATTTTTCTTTTCAAGGACCATTTTCAGTCTGAAAAGGTCAGGTCAGCCAGCAGCCTTTTGACTATGAGAAATTTATTTTTCTTTTAAATAAAGCTTCACAAAAAAAGCTTTTTGCAGCCCAACCCCAGCCATCTTTGAAAGTGTCTGGGTTTATTTTTTTTGCAACCTGCAAAAACAAGTAATCTTTAGTAAAACACTCTCTCTTCCACCCAGGGCCTTATCTGTTTCCCAGTTAAGTCAATAAAAGATATCCATTCACTTCAAAGGACAACAGGATGAGCCACAGTTAACCAGCTCATGTACTCATCACCCTAATGTTGTTTCAATAACAGGTAATGGTCATTGTCATCCTTGCAAGTGAAGCACTAGAGAAGGCAAAAACCTTTCTCCCTTTTGAAATAATCCCATTGAATTTCATGGAAGAGACACCAAAGAGAGAATTCTACAGGATGGCACAAAATGGTCCTTGAAAAGATTATTTTCAGCCAGACAAACTGTATTTTCAGAGGCATCTCCAGTGATGGCTTAATAAGCTAATAAGAAGTATTGAGCAGTTTGCCTGCCCTAAATCACATTTTTCTTTTCCCTTGTGTCAGCACTGCATCTAAAAAGAACCTGATCCATCATAAAGTCATTTTTTCTCCTGGTTTTCAGCAGAACAGCTCCCTGCACACTGTGTCAGCACTGCTGTGGCTACAGGAAGGAGTGGCCAAGGCAGAAAGATGGACAAAGGAAGAAAAGCAATTTCAGCCAGGAACAGGACTGACCTATTGGTCACAGAGACTTAGACTGGATTAAATTGATGGCAAAAGTACTCCTTGATCCTGATGTCTCCTTTCCCAGCCTCCACAGCTGTATTATTCAAGAGTTTGGGTCTCTCAGGCAGCACAGAACATTTTAATGAATATGGAAATTAACACAGTCTCTAGGGATACACATCTCTAAAGCCACTCAATAGAACTTCCAAATGCATATTCTGGTTCTTAGCAACAAAGCCTTACAAATCTTCATCAAAGAGAGACTTTTTAATGCCAGTCAGACCACAGAAAATTGAGAGTTATGAGAATAAGCTCTGTGCTTTAACTGCATCTTTGGTGAAATACTGATTCCTGTTTCAAAACCTCCTATCTCCACTTCACAAAGACCAACTTGCAGGAAAGCCATCAGCAAGAAATTCAGACATGATGATACATGTTTGCATTGTATCTTAAGATTAAATATTCTTTTCCTAAAGGAGAAAGGAGGAGTTAAACCTCCCATCCTGCTCCATCATTCCCCTGTAACTTGACTTGGGTGATCTGGAGGTGGGGAGTGGGGGCTGTGACCCATCTCATATAAAGCATGAGATGGATGTAGCAAATGGCACCTTGTAAAAACAGCAGGAGACATCAAATCCTTTGGCAAACAGGGTTGGGTCTCTTACAATGCACAGACAGGTTATCATGGGCCAGAGGTGTAAGTCCTACTTCATCAACTGCTGGCTTGCTTGTGGAGTCTCAGAGAAGTCTTCACTCACCTGCCTTACAAATATAATCTCATTTGGCACAGCTGGAGATGATACATTTCTGTACATTATTGTATTGTCTTATCTAATGCCAAATACTGAGACAGGTCAGGAGTGGAATCCAGAAGCTGAGACCTTAAACAGATAATACTGCCTTATCCACAGACAAAGGGCAAAACCACAGAAAAATACTTGAATTTACTAATGCAATTCCACAGTACTTTGCCCACTGTCTGCATGGCTTTAGGGAAATGGAAAGCTTGGAGCACTTTTCTTTACATGTAAGACTCTGTAATAGTCCAGTTACCAGTGTAACAAAAGAAAACACTTCTGCCAGGAGGGAGCTTGTAAAAACAGGTTAATAACCTGTTCTGTCTCTGGCAGGTCATTCCACATATAAGAGCCACCAAAAGCACTCATCAGAAAGAGGGAATAAGGTGTGAAACAGTGCGGCACAGAAAACAGCAGAAGTTTCTCACTTGATCTCCATCACATCCCTGTCATTACCTGTCACAAGAAATCCCATCTTAGGCTGAAGGGATATTCCCTGCAAGCACTTGTTTTTGAGTTCCACTGCTCAGGACTATCAAAAACAGTGCTGGTTAATATCTTTGGAGTATGTTTGGTTTAGAATAGGATGTTAGTCAAATAAGAGCAGCTCAAGCATCATGAAAAATATTTCAACTCAGCTCTCAGGTGGGACCTGCTGCCAGGACTGGATTGAGGAGTTCCACCTCATCAGAAAACTTTTTATAATGTCCATCCCTGTATCTCCTAAAATACCACCAACCTTTTGGCTGAAAGTTAAAAAGTTAGCTGTCTCAAGGGCAACACAACTTTCTCATGTCACAAATAAATTTAAATGATGGTATAAAACTGTCTGGCATGTTTCCAACAGAGAGGATAGAAGAGAAATGAGAGAGACATGTCCAATATCCAGTGATTCTGCTGGGAGGAAAATCTGCTAGATGTGATCAATTAATTCATTGCAATGAAGAGCACTGTAACCTGCTATCAATCATTTTTGTCCTGTGCTTTGTATCACATGGATTTCTAATGTATGCACATGCCAGGGGACCTGGAGAAATATTGCTCAGCATGCTTTTAAACTGGCTTTTTTACCTACAAATCATGTGATTATTTGTTAACAAGTTAGGGATGTGTTAACAATCTGATGGCATTTCATTTATGACTCTTGTCTCTGTGAACTCCAAGGTGCACTAAATACAGACAAATAAAAAAAAACAGTCACCTTTATCGGGTGTGTGAGCACGTACACACCTGCTTGTGATTTTTGTATGTACACACAGCAATTCACACAAGGATAATTCTATCATCATTTAACCCACAGGCTCCATCTCCCCTTGGCTGATAAAATTTGGTACAGCTTTGCTGCCTGCAGAGCCACACTGATTTACACCCACAGAGACTCCAGCTTCTTGTTTATCTTTTAACAGAATGACAAAAGGTTGTTAAAGCAACACACAGGTTCTGGGTGAAGTCTGGGGTATCTGACCATTGCTCCCTGAGACCCCCTGATGGTGCAGCCAGAACCAAAACATCTTGTCTCTGCTCTCAAACCCTTCCAGCAATGACAGATAATTAGGTGCTGCAGAATTAACTTTCATCTTCCACCTGTGTGCAGGTGGTGACTAATTGCCTTCACAGAATGAATCAGTTCACAATTCCAAATGTGCCAGCAAATCCCACCCTGGAGAAGCAAGAGAAGATGATACAAGGATGGGACTGACCTCACCAGGACATGGATGGCAAGGATGACAGAGCAGGGGCTTGATGTCTTTCCCCATGTTTGAACCAAAAAGTGCTCTGAGAAAGAGCTCCCTTCATGACCCATCCTGCTGCAGGTGGAGCACTGGGCACAAACCCTGCTCCCTTCCAGGTCCCACCATGGCTCCTCAGGGTCTCATGGGCACACCAAGGCAATGCCCACAGTGCTCTGAAGGAAGATTGTAGCTAACTTCTGCCTTCTCTACTTGCTAACACCCACTGAAACCTTGTGGCTAAACCCATGGCTGGATTTCCTCATGGGATTCAAAAAACCTGTTTATTTTATCCCCTCCCTCCCCAGATGCTTTTAAGTTGTGTTGTATCACTGAAGTGCTGGTGCTCTGGGAGGAATATTAGCATCAAATATAAATATAGGCATTACAACTGAAGCCATCTGTTCCTTTCTGTTGATTACAAATCTATTCTCCTCACCCAGAGCTCCTCCAGCCTCGTGATCTCTCCTGCAGTCTCTGTGTCTGCAGCACCCCAACAAATGTGCAAATACAAGAGCTCCACTCCAATTAACCTCTACACAGGTTCAGACCAGCCACAAGGGATTGCCAGGAGCAAGGAAACAAGCATCTGGAGCTGGATAGAAAATATCCCAATGGACACTGAGAGGGAAACACATCATGGGGCGATGCAACTGCCCATGAGTGCTTCAGTGCTTCACCTCAGCTGCTGCAGATGAGTCTGTGGCTCTGCTAAGATGAAAACCACACTTCAGGAAAAGCACATGCTGCTCTGAATCAGAGCAGTTGCCAGCAGACAACCCTAACCTGGCCTGAGACAAGAGCAGGTCTTTGCAGAGCAGATGGGATACAGATGTCCCAGAAATACAGCAGGAACAAGATATAACTTGAGACAAAGCATAAAGGCACTCAGACCCACATGACAAACCAGGAACAGCCAAAGGATCCTCCCTTTCCTTTAAGGGCTGTCACCTAAAGCTCCAGCTAAAACAACTGCAGTAATATTTCCCCACAATCTCCACACAATTGCATTCTCCGCTTTCATTATTTCTATTTCCATGCAGAACTCCCAGGGGAAAAGGTCACAAAAGATTTGGATGGAAATACCCTTCAGCAAGCAGAGCAGGAAACACAATTTACAACCCTTTTCCTGGGGCAATGACAGCCCTCTTCCCTCTCTCGTGACATCAGAGATTCCAATGAGAATTTTCCTTGTGTCCTTGCCAAGCCAGCTCAGCCTGATCCTTCCAGCCAGGAGCAGATGCCAGACTCCCCTCCTGTCCCAGTCCCCTTGGCAACCCTCAGGATGGCTGCATGGGCTGGTCAAGCTGCTTGGACCTGGCCCAGGCAGGAGCAATAGCTTTCCTGAGCTATTTCCTGCTCCCCCAGCTCCTTCTCAGGTAGTGTGGAGAAATGGAGCCAAAACCCAGCAAACAGAAATTCAATCAATTGAGGCTCAAAATAGAAACAAGAAATAGAAACAGGACCGTGCTGACTGCCAGGACAGAGCACAGCAAGGGCTGCCTGGGCTGGAGGGCACACAGAGGAAAAGAGGTCTCATTTTTGTCCCTGGGGCTGCAGGATTTGCACGACTCCCTCTGAATTTATCAGCAGTTTCATTGCAAGGGAGTAAATAATCAGGGATTTACAGAACAGAAGGCTCAGGCTCACTGCTCTGCTCCAACACAGATGCACAGTCAGGCTCCACATCCCTGCCATGCAGCTGGGGAGGGAGCTGCACACCCTGACATCAAAATGTACAAGAACCAACCAAAAGCACCAAAGGCAAAATTCAAAGCAAGTCTGAATTATGAGAATAGAATAAACCTATGCCTCTCCCCAAAGCTGAAGCATCACCTGAGGCTAGTGTATGAGGGAAGATTATTCCCTATTCAAGTCAGTCTCCATTAAGCAAAAGTTCTCTCAGCATGCTGCGAGTTCAGCACACGAGCTCTGAGCCAGCTGACATTCACTAAGCTTGCTGCACATTCATGTCCAAAGCAGGATCTGTCTGCAGGGTTTCATATGCCTATCTACCTGGGAAATTTGAAATTCTGAGGTAGTGGTGACACCCGGTGAAATGGGTGAGAACAGCCCTGATGTCCATACCTGCTCTGAAGTGCTCTTCCCAGCTCTCAATCTAAGATCTGAAATCAAAGTCTACAAAAAAATCCAGTAATTCAGTGTTTATCTTACATCTGATGCCTTATGCACAAAACATTGAAGCACAGCTTGAGCTCTCTGGTGACCTTATCCTCAGAGCATCTTTCTAACACAGAATCACAAAATTGTTTGGATTGGAAACAACCTTAAAATCACCCAGTTCTAACCCCCCTGCCATGGGCAGGGATGCCACACACTAGACCAGGTTGCTCAAAGCCCCATCTCACCTGGCCTTGAACACTTTCAGTGAAGTCAGGTGTTCTTACCCCAGATGTAATTCTGCCCAGGAGCTAAGAGCCAGGACATTTAGGTCCTTATTTGTAAAAGGTACAAAAGAGCTTTGCTGCTATCCAGGCACCTGCTCCAACAGTAGCTGGGCTCTTCACCAACTTGGAATCATGCCCCAAGTGCTGTGGCAAGTTGCACACAAGAAAATCAAATGCAGGTCTCCTGAGGGTCAAAAGGCTGAATCAAACTCTTTGCTAAGAGCTTTCTAAATCTGGAGTGTTGATCCTGCCTAAGGGACTGCTGGAAGGGAGCTGCTTTCACTGTGGGAGGAAATCTTGCAGCAGCTCTTGCCATGGCAATTCCAAACAGCACTTCTGCAGAGTTTCAAAAGCAACAAAATAGGAAAATTTAGCCTCACTTTTATCATTCTGCAAAGCTTTCTTGATAATCCATCTGTTTTCTTGCCAAGGAAAGCTCATCACACAGTCAGGGGATGGGGTTCTGCATTCAGCTGGGCAGGTAGTGCTGCTCAATGTGCCTTCAGTGAGCAAACAGGCTTCCCCTCTGCAGGCACCAGTGTGAGCTGCTGTGCCAGCCACCAACACCACCCATCTCGTGACAGCCAGCCCACAGAGCCAGCACAAGGTTAATGTAGTCAAGGTAAAAAAAAAACAAAAAACAACCACACACAAAAAAACAAACCCTGAAAGGCATTGTGCACATAAAGCAGCTAATTTCCAAACACTGTGAATTCTGCATTTAGCACTGGCACAGGTTCCCACAGTTCCTCCCACCACTGACCACAGTATACTTTGTAAGCTCTGAAGTTTTAAGCAAGGCTCAACATTGATGGAAGAACAGTGGAAATTGAGAGATGTTATCTGTGCATATATCTTGAAGTGGCAACCAAACATATTTTTAATAGGCTTTGAAAATCAGAATTAAGCACAGCCATAGCATAATTACATTTCCATTTTTCTCCACAAACTGTACCTACTTCAACAGAATCAAATCTGCCCTGAGCTGGGAGTCTGGAAGTTTGCTGTCTTTATTTAAGAGAGTCTCAATATCTCTTTTGACTGTCCAAGGAGAGAGGTAGGGCATCCAGAGGATGGTACATGTCAACTCAGAGGAATCCCTGCCACCTGAGAGTCTTTAAGCTGAAACCCCTCAGGATGTCAAAGTCATTCACTCTGAAGGCTGGAAGGAAGGAGAGGAGGAGGGAGAAGTGTTTGAGTTGTGGGGTTTGCTCAGCTGAAAAGCAAAGGACATTTCATTCTGAAGTACCCATGCAACAGGAGATGTTCTGCTTTCCAGCTAAAAGTGTGCTTGTCAAAGTGCATTAGAAAACATTCCCTTTAATGTGGAAGACTGCAAATCCCATCCAGAATAAATCTGCTTCTAAGGAAAAAAAAAAAAAAAAAAGAAATAAAAAGGCAAACCAACCCAGTGGACATTTACCCTCATTTGAAATACTGCAGATGTCAGATTTTCTCAGGACTCAGAATACAACCACAGCACAACCCACAGAACCCAGCCAAAGCTTTATCACATCAGATGGAGACCCTCAACATTAATTAATTGTAACACCCAGTGCAGAGATAACCACAATCAATGTGAATTAAGGGTCTCCTGCAGCACTCAGGGAGACTCCAGGGATAAAACATCCCTGACATGTTGCCATCCCAACATATCTTCCACATGCCTATCTCCCTGCAGTGTCCTATCATATTTATTCACAACCTGTCACACAGCAAACAACTGGCTGCCTAATGCCATAATTCACTGTTTGTAATGAAACATCATCATTGTCTGCTCATCTCAACTACAGCAAATCAATATACAACTATGCACCACCAGGCACAGAGAAATAATTATGAATCTTCCACCACTGGCTGAGTATTTCACACACACACAGACAGGCACAGAACCCAAGGCAGCAAATCTCAGTTACAGCCCCTCCACCCACCTGACACCTCCAGCAGCACTGGGAAATCCAACACAAGGGAGGGCAAAGTCAGCGAGACATTCTGGGGGTTTCCTTGAGAAAATAACCTGGGGGGTTCTGCAGGAAACCCCCCGTGAAGAATCCTGGGGATTTCCTGCAGAAGTATTGCCTTTACATCCATGGAATCCATAAAGAGAAGGAATTAACTGCTTAATCAAATCCCCAGTGAGCAGTGCCAGACTCCCCAGCTCACGACTGCCTTCGTGTCAGTCTCTTGTGAAGATCTGTGACCATTTCAAGCTGCTTTGCTTCTATAGACTTTTACTTCCAGCCTCTGCAAAATCTTTCCAATTTAAAGGCTGAAACATATTTTTTAAAATACATAAGCACAAGTGTTAAGCAAAAAGTCACATGTTGGCAGGTTATCTCAACAGGAATGAGGTTGCTTCTCTTTCCAAAAAAGTCATTGTCCTTTTCTGTGAGAGATGCCCAAGTGAAACAAACTGCTGCAGCCAAATTTCATATCCCAGGAAAACTGTTCTCTCTGATGGAAAACCCTGAGAAGCAGTGAGCCACAGCTGCTCTGTCAGGAGCCATTACCATGAAGGATTACCAGCACAGGCCATCTGCCCGAGCTCGGGGGTTTGCTTTGCTTTTTGGTTTTTATTTTTTTTTTTACTTTATGATGCTGCAGTAAGTCAGGACAAAATTAAACCCAGGAGTGACTGATCCCTTTGGGGCTGAGTTGCCCCTGGAGCACCAGTGTCACCACTCCACCATCCAAGGATATTAAAATACAAAACACCCCTGAACAATGATTCAGCACGATATGAACTGATTGGCCAGCATTTCTTTGTTAAAAACACAGTGTCAAACTGAAAGGGGGGCTAAATCAATAGCCACAGTTCAGGCTACATTAATTCCAAATCCCTTTCACTGTGCAAATACATTACAGTGATTCACAGAGACAGCCTCAAAAAAAAAAAAAAAACAAACCAAAACAAACAAGTGCTCTGTTATTACACAGCAAAATGTAAGGTGCTTGGGAGTCACATGGGCAGATAAATGATGGCTTTAGCAATTTAATTGGCCCTTATGATAAAAACAGATGAGGAAGGGCAGGGCCATCAGCAAGCAGCAGAAGCTCTGGGATGTTTTTCCCATGCTGGCAGAGCAACACAGCTGCTTGCTGGGTGTGAAATGGTCAGGAAGCAGAATGAGGGGTGCAGGGTCATGTCCTCCTCATGGAGACCAAAGGGCCATGGAGAGCAAAGGTGTGTGATGGGTGCCCTGCAGAGGGAAGGAGGAAGGTATAATCCCAGGATTATCTCTGTTTAAAGCCAGGAAGCACTTTCAGGTACTGGTGAAGAGGCACAACCTGACAGGGCAAATCACAAAGGTGCAACCCAAAACAGCCCTCTTGTGGGTTTGGGAGGTGCCTCACCAAACCTTACCAGTGCAACGGGGTGGGAGATATCCTCATCCCACTCCCAGAGAAAATGTTGTTCATTGCCTGAGACCAGTGACAAATGCACACTGGAGGACAGTGGTGCACATCCTGCTGCCTTTTCCTTTCTGCCATTCACTACAGCTGTGCAGCTGTGAAACACAGCACGCTGCAGACACACAGACAATTCCCATCCTCATCATCTCCTGCCCAGAAGCAATTTATAAGCATTGGTCCTGCCTCAGCCCCTCAGCTGCCAGGAGCTGCACACCAGCTCTCACTGATCCCAAGCAGAGGGATCAGCAAGTGATCCCAAACAGAAAAACACTCTGAAGAGCCAGGACCTACATTTTGTAGACAGCAGTGAGTGTAACTGGACCATTAAACACCATTCTCACATCCTGCACAGAGAATAATTCTCAGTATCTTGGAATAGTAATGATGTAGCTGACCACCAGCTGTTTGCATGGGGCCATTGCACTTACACAGAGTGGCTTTTGAGGAAGGAAAAATGGTGCAGATGATGCTACCAGGCACATAATCAAGTTCTAATTACCTTTTTCTTCTATAACCACATGCTACCCAAATCATACACTGCATCATGTTAGATGATGGTAGACAAAAGCAGAAAAACAGCTTTTCAGGGTATTTTTTTGCCCATGGGAAACTCTTTGCCAAACAAGGTCCCACCTCTGGGTTAGTGGTGAAAAACCTGCAGCCTGCAAGGCACAGCTGGCCATGATTTAAGTGATTTTGGGTTTCCTCTCATAGATCCTTCATCCACCTTGGTCCTGGGCAGTAACAGAGCTCCCACAGTGGTAAATCATCTCAAGATACCCCATGTGGTGCAGAACATGAACTAGCAGCTAAACACCTAAATCTCTGCTGCTAATTAGCAACAGACAGAGAATAACTTGCTTAGGAAAGCCAAGCTTAACTGATCTCCAGCTGGGGAAGGTGACCTGTGAGGCTGCATGCAGAGCTGAAAGGGAAGATGTGCAAATGCAGGGCTGTACCTGGGGTCAGAGAGAACTGTAGGACTGTTCAGGCTCTCCAGGACAACTGGAGTGTTTGCAGTGTAATTCCTTGTGTCTGGAGCTCATGGATTTAGTGCAGCCCTAGCTGGGTGGCTTGCAGAGGAAAATTTCTAATAAAATTAATCATAAAAGCACAAAGGTTTTCTAGGAATGGCATGCAAGTAAAGTTTGTCTTTTTACTTAAGAGGATCTCACATAATTTTTTTAAAATTGTCTGATTATTCAGTATTTCAGTTCACATAACCATTTCACTTTCATAATAAGGAGGAGGAAAAAAGCTCTTTTATGATCACATTCAGGCACAGGCTCCCCCTAAAGTCCTGATGAGGCAGAGTGAGTTCATGGAAATGAATGTGAGCCCAAACAGTTAAAAAAACTATTTTTCACGAGCAGAATTTAGGAAAGGAAGCAAAGGAGGCACAGATTTATTGGCATCTCAAACCCTACTAAAAATCACATAACACACAGTAGCTCTTAGCCCTTGGGGCTCAGGTTGGGGTGCTCCTGCAGGAAGATTGAGCAGGGGAATCTGTGCTCCTTGTCTTAAAGAAACAAATCTCCAGCAATTAAACAATTTACTTGTCCAAAGTTAAGGCAGAGATTAGTCTAAATTAAGATTATGATATATGAGGAAAATGTTAAAGAGGGTAGCTTTGGTGGTCTCTTCCTTAGGTGAATTATGTGCTTTCCTTAGCAAAGGCCAAGAGTTTCTGGAGAAAACTCTCCTGGATTTACAGCAAGCTTCCATGAATACCCACACATGTGAGAGAGAAAAGGCTTGTCTTAGAAAGGATTAACTCCTCAGGCCAAGCAAGCTTTAACACATGACTAAGGATTCTCTGAAGATTTACGTAGCCAGGAAAGGGGAAATAATAATTAAAAAAAACCAAACTGGCTTTGCAGGCCAATAAGCAGCACAGCTGAATTAGATCTGCCTAATGCTTGGTTAAGATCTGTAGCCTCAGGCAATCATTCTCTATTAAACAGATTATATTCAGCACAAACACAGGACATTTGTAAGCTTAAAGCTAAGAGGCCACGCATGAAAAGACAGAAAATAAATTGTTCTGGGAATAGGAGCAGGAGGAAATCTAGAGGTAAAAAATCCTGGTTTTAAACTTAGGAAAGGAGGAGATTAGTGTCTACCAGAGAAATGTTCACCCCCAAAGAACACCTTACCCCATAAACACATCCAGGATATACAGATCCCCTGCTGTCCCCCTGCTGAATACAATGATGGGGAGTTTCTGGAAGATGCTCTCCCAGGGCCCCAGGATCCCCCAAAGCTCCTGCTGCTGTCAAAACGCTCCAGACCACAGCAGGGCAAATTCCTCATCCCTGTCTGACCTTACACCATGGCAGAGGCTCTGGATCAGTAGGATCAGTACTTATGGACAGGAACTGGCTGGGAGTTTCTGGTTGGAAAATTGCTCTCTGGAAAAGCAAGTTTCCTGAGAAATTTTGTGGGAAGTGACCACATTATTGTAAACTTTTCAAATGGAACCATTTCAGAAAATCTTTATGGCCCACATATTCTTGATAGTCATTTTATATATAGATGATCCAAATTTTCCCTCAAATGGTACGGAAAACTTTAACCTCCAAGGAGACAAACTGTTAAGATCTAGCCTTGTCTTTTTCAAATTTTTCATTTTTTGTTTTAAAAATGAAGCTTAACTTCTATATTGAACTGGAGTGTGCTTGTTCTGAGTTTTGCTGAGCAGAGAAACAGCTGGTTCCAGTGAAGTTCAGCTTTTGACTCAGAAAAGGGCCACCATCCAAGTCCACCAAATCAGTAACTATCTTTCAACTAGTTTCAAGCAGGAAAACAAAAAAAGGCTTACTCAGGACCAAACTATACAATTTACCAAACCATCCTCACTTCCACAATGTAATAAAGCTGCAGCCTTTAAAGAATGCAGCTCTGAAAGGGCACCTGGGATTAGATCCACAAAGTCCTCCTGCCATTTGGTACTGCCATCAATTGGTGAGAATAAAGATGTAATATGATCTGTCAGCAGAAAAACTTTGTGATAAAGCATGTGTTATTTGTTTCTGAAGTGGCTGGAAGAGTCCCCTGCTTTGCTGGAGAAACAGCTCACGCTTTGGTTTTTCTGTCTGACTGCATTTCCACATTTCTGGAGTCCCAAGAAGCCAAACTGAGCAGAGCAAAGCTGACAGCAGGACCCTCGCTCTGTGAACCAATAAATCCAGTGTGGATAAAGAAATTAAATGGGGGAAGGAAAAATCTCTTTTGAAAGGAAAATTCTCCACACAGAAAAAACTATTTTAAAAGAGATGACAGAGACACCCTGTCCCCATCTCACCCCAGAAGAAATCACTCTGGGGCAGGAATGAGCTCCAAGGGGAATCACACAACTGAGGCAAGAGAAGGAGAGAAAGCTCCATTGCCATTCACCATCTCTGAAATGCCCTGCTGAAAAGGTTTAATAACAACGTGGCCTTTGCTGATGTCACTGTATTTTTATGTTATCCAAATTATAAAAATCTTCAGGTCTATCATCCAACCCCACTCCTTTGTTTAGCCATGTGTGTATTTATACACAATGAATAGACATCAAGGACAGGCTGAGGAAGAGTTTTATATAGACTGGAGCTGCTTATACATCCTCATATCTTTAATGTATTTAGTCTTACAGCATCCTATGACACTGTTGCCAAGCCAACTACAAAAAGAGCAGCTCTGTGTTTTCATTGTGAAGAAGCTAAAACACAGAAGCAAGAGCACAGGCTCTAAGTGAGAAATGGATGGGAGGGAAGGACACAGGGCAGTTAAAGAAACCCATGAATTCAGAGGAAAATCTTCCCCTGCCTTCAGCACACTTTGAATCCATCCTCCACCAGGAGATTTGCATTTCAGACTTTTCTTAAAATAAAAACCCAACAATATTTGCTTCAGAGCTAAAAATTGTCCTGGAGTTCAGCTGAGGAGAGAAGCTTTCTCATTGCTTATCGACTTCAAGGACAACTTCAATGCTTTTCAGGATTGCCACATTGCAATTTGCAAATATCTATGAATTTCCAGACTCCTATGCCAACTTGGCTTCACTGGAGGTTTCTTATCAGTTTCCTGTTAGCAGTAAGAGTTTCCTTTCTTGAATTTCCTTATTATGATCTCTTTTTAACTCCAAAGTATGATTCAATAACCAAATGATAATTCTTTTCCTTTAGCTTGACTTAAATAAACTCTTGTAAAAGTTAGAGAGAAAATTATAAATTCAATACAATTCCCAACTAGTAGCATGTCAGACATGAGATTTTATTTAGACTGGAGAGAAGCGTTCTCTAAACCAAGAGTCATTTGTTTATTGAAATCAAGGGTATCTAAATACACCAGATTTGTACATTAAAAAAAATAAAGGCAGTGCTCTGTGAATGTAATGCTCCAAGAAAGTAATGAGACTTTCCAGTGTATTTCATACCTTCAATATAAATATAAAGGTTTCATCCCATGTCTAGAAGCCACTTTTCATTTAAATCTTTGGCATTATCACCAAGTTATCCTTCAGCATAACAGAATTGGTTGCCAACATTTATCTTTGCTGCCTATGTTCTCTTTCTTTAAACAAACAACTTGCTCTATTTTGATAATTCCTATCTACACTAATGCTCTGTAAAATGACCCCTCGTGCATTTACATCCAGTTTCACAGAACTGAATTTCTTCTCCAGAGAACAAGCTGTGAAAAATGTAAATTGCAAAGATTTCTACAACTCTCTTGATTAAAAGAAATTTCTTTGGTCCAAAGTCACCCTGTTATATCTTTACTGAAGTTACAACTTGTCCCAGTGCTATTTTCCTAGAACATGCATTCTTCAAAGGAAACTACTGAGACAAACTCAGTATCAAAATGTAATTTCATTTGCACCATTGAAGTCAATGGAGTTTCTTTACAGCTTGATCCAATAGCACATTTCAAAGAAAAGGGGAAAAAGAAAAAGCACCATAGGCTTATGAATAACAGAAATCTTTCCCAGCTTCCTTCAGGATTGATCCTCAAGGTTAATTGGTCTTTTATGTACAGATGACTTGCATGAGCTGGCTCTTTATCTCTGTAAATTCAGTTCATAAAACCACTTCTAAACCTGCCTGTGCTATAGTAGGGGAAGAAGCACAAGCCTAGTAGGGAAAGGAGATAAATTAAAGGTTTATAAGGAGAAGGAAGAAATAAAACTAAGATGGAGGCAAGGTCATTGCTGCCAAATAGGAAGTAGGGGGTTGTTTTAACTGTAAGGGATACATTAGAAATATATCAACAATCATGTTATACATTCACAAAGTTAATGAGGTACATGCAGATAATAGTGCAGCATGGTTACATGAAGTCAATAGTACATCCCACATTCAGGGCTGTTTTCATCTTACAATACTGAACATTAAGCTGGTTCTTTTTCCAACAGGATATTTTTTCCTTTTTTTTTAGCTTTTCTCGTTGTTTCTGGGCAGTGGACAAAGGCAGCAGGTAGAACACATGCTCATCAGCCACAAAACATAACATCCTCACAGGAACTAGGCTGCATTTTCCTGATTAATTTAATGATCCTGAAACCCAAACACCACCTGTAATTGGCCTCAGTCTCTGCTATTGTGAGAGGCAGGCTCATTAAATCCCTCTGGCTTCAGGCACTGCTGGGAGCTGGAAGTCAGGAGGGGAAAAAGTCAGGAGGGGACAAAGCCTTCAGCCCTCAAGAGCCTGAGCAGCCTGGGGTGCCCTCAGAGCTGTTCCTAAAAGGATGCACCCCTCATTCCAGCCAGGACAGGCTGCTGGATCCACTGCAGCTCCAAGGACACAGGGAAAGGGGCAGAAGCTATGTCAGGATTGTTTTGTAATCATCTTACCTGCATTTGCAAGGGTTTTTAAAGCCAGCAGTTCCACCAGTGCTGCTCCTGAGGATATCTGTATTTGATTTTTAAATGCTAAATCCACCCCAGTTTCCCAGGAAATATTTTATCATTTATAATAATTTATAATAATATATTTTTATACCGCACCTTCGCTCTCCAGTGAAAAAGAAGCGCCTTGGAAACCTCCACTGCTGCCACCACAGGATGCAGAGATGGAGCCAGGAGCCAGGAGCCACTCCCAGGCATCCCAAATCATTCATCCTGTCAGCAGTGAGATGTCCTCATCTCATCCTGTTGGTATTCCAGACTCAGCTTCCACTCAGTGCTCAGAAGCCATAAACAAGAGAATAAAACTGATGCCACATTTTCCCTCCCCACTACAACCACTTACAATCTATTTGAATTTGAATTGAACTTTTGAATTTAATTTTAATTGAGTTTGAATAAAATTTGAATTTTAATTGAACTTTTCCATAAGCTGTTTATTTACACCCTTCATCACTGGTATCTTCTATTATTTCTTCAGGGAAAGCCACCACAAGTCAGACTAGCACTTTTTGTCACCAAACTGATCTTTGTCACTATGCTGAATTTCATCTGTTATGCTGACACCCTTTATCCCTGTGTCTATTTAGAATTTCCTGTTTACAGGTTTCCACTTCCCACTGATCACGTCTTTTAGATTATTTTTACTACAGATACTTTAATTATTCACTGGAAGTAATTTTTACTGGTTAATATAATTCTCCTCTGAAGACTCATTAGAAAGTAATTTTTTTAATTATTGCTAGATATTAGCTATCATGCAGACACTGAATCATCTGGGAGAGCATTTCCACCTGCAGTTACACAGTAGAGCATTCCAGCATGTGGATCCATCATTTAAACCCAAAATACTGAGTATTTTCCTATCCAGCCCAACCTCAGAACTAAGCTGTGGATAGATCAGGGGCCAGGATCTATACTCTCTCTTCTGAGTTGAATGCCCTGCCATGTGTTGTATTCAATCTATTTACAGGAGAGATGGAACTTTTAAAATTAAAATTAACAATTATGCATGCAGACAAAAAGCTGCCTACATGTCCAGGAACAGCCCTAAAGGAGATGTAAGACAGAATTGGATTACCATTGCAAATTTGGGCAAATTTGGCTCAGTCTCTTTCTGAGCAAAGCACTGCAAGTCTGCTCTGGAGTGGATTCACTGCATATGGCCAACCCCTTCTCTTGCATAGAAACAAGAGAGGTTCATGTTATCTTTTGTGTGTGTGTCTGTGTGCACTTAAAATATTGAAGAAAAGTAAAGCTAACACTGAGGATGTAAAAATAAGTTATTGGATGCTTTGTCACTAAGTTACACATGTAGCAACTAAATATATCACTGCCATGAATTATTCCTTTTTCCTCAGTGTTTCCTATGCCTGCCTGTTTAGTACCATTTAGTACTAACAGTTGCTGAGGGTAGTTAAAACATGCCCCTATCAAAGGAAATGCTAAATAAAAGTGCTTTTTGCCCTGTGGATAAATTACCTGCTATGGATCTCTGTCTGGACATGTCACTGCTCTGTTTTTAGCTCTTTGGTCACTTATCAATGTGATGGGGTTCAAAGCAGAGGCTGAATTTCTTTTATGAGGATATTTCAATGCAATACTATAGCAAGTGCAAAAATGCAATTAAATTTGTCTGACATTATTTGTTCCAGTGAAATCCACAATTTTTCTATTAGCAAGATAATGATTTTCTCTCCCCTGTTATTTGTTAGACTGTTTTATTTGTTAGACTGAAGTTTATGGCCCAGTGATAGCTGAGGCTGTCTTTTTAGAGAAATTTTAATTTCTCACAGTTTTCTGTTACTCATTATCATAGCAAACTCTTCATATACATTAATTGAATATTTGTTCTCTAGATTCAGATCATCCTTCCAGTTATTGTACAAGCTTTTTACTACTAATTATTTTCCATACTTCTTGAATCAGTATCCTTTCATCATAAAACACTTAAGATGTTATCAGTAATGGAGTTAGTGTAAAGTAAACATTATTCTCTCTTCTCTAGGAGTCTAAAATCTCTCTCCATTTATTTGATCTATTTTGGCCCAACATCACCTATTTTATATGATATGTTTAATTCTTCATTTTTGTTTGCTATTTTTCTTGTATTAGACTAAGATGTCTCTTTTCACCTTCACCTGGTTGTTTACCTTTCTCAGAGCAGGCATCTTTATCCCCACTGTTTTTATAATACCATCACTTTCATCATGACCAGGATGATTAGTGAATCAGGTTCTGCAGTCTAGTTTTGATAGTTTTGCAACACCAACACCCCACATTAAAAGTTCACTAAATCAGATCACCAGAGAGAAAAAAAACCCCACTAAATTATAAAAGCAGCACAACTCAGGCTGCAAACTTTTCCTGCCATTCCCGCCCTATACCACACCATGGAAAATGCATGGTAACTTGAAGCACTTTCATATGCAGCTGTCTGGAAAAATCTAGAAACATTAATATTACTTGAACTGAGTGGCTTTCTTAGTCAGTTTTCCTTTTAAACACCTGTACTAACAGTTTCACACTATCCCAGCCTATCTGCATTCTTTTAACCTGATGAAGGAATTATGACAAATGAAGTCACCAAGTTAGACTGTCAAATCCACCAAAGCCCTTATCACTGGATTACAATTTATTACAGCAGAGACTCTTATTTATAGTGAGGATGTACACAGCTTCTAGGCTAGAGGAGACTCTTTCTGCTGACCCAGTGGCATCTAACCCAATCTGACTAAATACCTAAAGGGAATTCTTGAAGGAAACGATTTCTTTAGTCATGCTTCCTAAAGTGATTAAACATCAGAGCAGGGATGATTTGCCTATGTCATCTACTCAGTCAGGCTGGATCTGTGCCTTCCTGTGAGAAGCAGCATCCTTCCTTTAGTGGCACACACTCCATTGGGCCATGCAGGCACTGTGACTAATGGCTTCTGCACAAGCAAGTCATCCCACTGACTCCAGAGAAATTGCCCACGTGAGCCAGAGTTACCAAAAAACACCATTTGTCATAGACTGATGCTTTCAAACACATTAATCTTCCTACAGCTGCTCCTTTTTAAAAATGGTTGGAAGATTTACTGCTGATGAAGCTGGGTTATTTAGCAAAGTCTGGCAGCCCAAAGGCCGTGGACTCCCCTTTGGCCACGTTAAAAAATGGGAAGCCACGTGGAAAGGTCTGTCTGTAGCAGGATGGGACTGAGCATGCCCAGGTTAACCTGCATGGGCAGATCTTTCCCTGAGTGATCAGGTGGCACTGAACACCAAAAACAGCATTCCCTTTGTTAGCACCCTGCTCCAGCATTTCTGTCATGGACCTGAATATGCAACACCCACAGCACCCACCCTACCAGAGCTGTGCTACCTGGAGAAAGGGAAAGGAAACCACATCCCAAAAATACAGATGCTTTTCCATGAATTCAAGAGTGTTTTCACTAAGGCATGTTGGATTGGCAGGACTAATCCTTACCCTCACTGTACTTCCCTCCTCAACCCCTCCTGCTAGAAATGGTTGACAGCTTTTGCATGTGCTGCCTTGCTTTTCTCAGCAACACCATCCAAGAATACACAGGAGGAACATGTGCCACAGCTGCCCAGAAATTGAATTTGCTGCTGAGAATTTAATTACAAAGAGCAATCAATGCAGCAGACTGAGAAGTGACCAAATGAGAAATGGGGGTAAGTGCAGAGCAGAGATGTGGCACAGCAGTGCCTCTCACCTGCATGGAACACTTCATGTGCATCCACTAGCAAAAGGCTTTGTAACATTTGGGGATGATATTAACCATTAGAAAGAATGGTGGACCAAAAATAGTGGGGCTTTTTATCAAATTTCATCATCTTCTCCAAAACACTGTTTCTGCAAAGCTCGGTGCAGTACAGCAGCTTTAACATGATATTCACTAAATTGAAATGTATTAACATTTTCCAAGCACACATTGCCCTTTATGTACAAGAGCCATTTCTAGTCCTAGAAAAGATCATTTTACTTTGACATTTCTAATTAAAAGAAAAACATTGCTCACAGATAAATAATAAATGAGAGTGCAGATGCTTTTATCTGCATGGCAGAAGGGAACAAGGAATTACTCATGAGTATGTATCCAAATGAAACTACCAGACCTGTCCATAAAATGCACATCTAGGTACCACAACAACTACAGTCACTGACTCATTTTCCACCCACTTTTTTCTAATATCTCATCTAATCAATTATATGGTTTTCTCTTTCTTCCTGAGGAGTCCTGTGATGACTAAGTACAATGAAAATGTACATGTAAGAATGAATGCTGCTGTTCTTTGGGCTGTGGGTAGTTCTAGTAGTTACCCTAAGTTGGACACTAGTCACATGTTTTTTCCTGAACTTGAGAAACTGTTATAAATATCTGTAATCAGAAATTAAGATAATTTTACTGCCTTGATTACTCATAATGCCATAGAAGAGTCAGCCAGAACTGTGACTCTGCATTAAATGCCTGGGAGGGGTGAAGATAATTGGCTTATAAGCATCCTAAGTTTCACTCTCGTGGATATTTCACAACACAGACTTTAGGCTTTGGCTCTGCATTAAGAAAAGTGTTCATTAGTGTTTAGAGCAAACACTGGGAATAAGGCTTATAGCTCCTGATCCTCCTTCTGCCACCAGCTCGAGCTGTTCTGTGGCTCTGAGAGTACCACTGGGCCACCCATTTAACTCTCTGCATCTCCAATACCTTAAAGCACACTCTGATAAAGCCCTTCTCCACCAGAAATGGGTATTACCAGATATGAGCATGCATGCACACACAGGCTTGTTAATGTCCCACTACATCAATGGTCAAGGGCTGCAGCATACTGGGTGATACCTCACTGCTGGAAACACAGAAAACTCAGGAGCAAGGCACAGTTATGGGCTGCTTGACTTCCAGGCAGCAAAGCAGGTCTCATCCTCATCCCTGACCCTGTACAGTCAGAGAAGACAAAAAATTGCAAAACCTAAACCATGCACTGATAGTAAAAAAATTCAGATGTAGATCCCAACTTTCCTGACTGCAGTGGGACCTTGGGTTCCCTTGATATCTGATGGTCTGAACTGACACTGCTGAATGGTGACAGCAGCTTGTGCCCACCACAGCTGGCCATGGCACAATCAGCTCCCACTGCCTGGGCAAGCACCTTCCTGATGGTATCAGAGGGAGCTGGAGCAGAGCAGAAAATGGCTCAGCAGGCTTCTCATGGGAAATTAACAGAGTGGCCCTTCTCCTAAGAAATGTGAGTGACATTATTTAACACCATTTCATCCAGCCTTACTGATTGGAAAGCTGTTAAGGCAGCAATTTAGGCTTAGTCACAAAAGGACATAATTAAAACTTCACTATGGATTCACGTAAGCATACAAAGCATTTCTCATCTGAATGTTCATTCTTGTTCAGATTATGGAGCCCAGGCTCCTATCAGTAATTCCACCTCCTTCTTAATTCACCCAGACAGGGTCAGGATTTATATCCGACTTTGTGTAAGTCCTTTCCCTCCTCAAAGGCCATGCCAGCGTGGGGGAAGGGAGGCAACACTTACACATCCTTATATGTCCTCAGAATAATTAGTTCAAAGACCTAGAGATTGATTCAAAAGGCAACATTCAGCAATGGAGAGAGAATGAGCCATCATTAAGTCTCCAGTTGCAGTAGCACATCACTCAATCCTCAAGCCAACAGAACAACAAACAAAATACCAATTTCCTCTATAATTTTATTTTTATTACTTCTCCAGTAACAGATAACAGGACCAGATTTTACCACTGCTAACTAACTCTGTTACTCTGGGAATAAAAGGCAAATACTGTGTTACCCTGCGTAGGAGGCTGAGAAACCAAGATGTCAATTTTTCTCTTTTGTAGAATTAGAGCAAGAAATTATATCAGGCCATAACACTGAGTGAAAATAACAGCTTTGACAATCAAATTGCCCAAAGGCAGGAAAATGCTGCCCAATTCTAGAGGTGAAAACTTGAGACAAAACAGATCATAATAATTAGAGACAAAGACCTCAGGGCTGTCAATAAATCTTGAAAAGCTCAGCTAATTAATCCCCTAATAAGGAGGTGAGAGGTACAAAGTTACTACCTATCCTCGAAGAGGGCTCAGGGAATACAAGGGCTATTTTATGGTAAATATTCCAAGAAAAGTGTCTGAGGAGACCTTCCAGCACCTAAGGGAGATGTACAGGTGAGGTGGAGAGGGGCTTTTCACAAGGGTACATGACAGGATGAAGGGGCAATGGTCTTAACTGAAAGATATTAGATATTAAGAAGAAATTCTTTACTGAGAGAGTGGTGAGATGCTGGAACTGGTTGTCCAGAGAAGCTGTGGATGTTCCTTCACTGGAAGTGTTCAAGGGCAGGTTGGATGGGGCTTGCAGCAACCTGGTCTGGTGAAAGATGGAAGTTGTGACTAGATAAGTATCAAAGTCCTTTCCAATACTGACCATTCTATAATTCTATGATCTTCCCATGCAAGTGAGGTTTCTCAGTAGCCCCTGCTTTGCATTACCACTGGCATGCAGTGATGGGGCTGCCCAAACCTCAGGGATCAAGGAGTACTGGCACAAACTGCATGGCTCAGAGATGATGATGCCTGGGGCACAATACATCTCTGGACAGGCAAAAACCTTGGCACAGCACCCAGGGTGGGGGGAGATGCCCTTTCCAGCCAGTACAGCTGCAGCTCTGCAGCTTGGGGCCTCTCAGGCTTGTCATGACCAGTGCCTTGTAATCCAGCATCATTTACTGGATTAACACAGAGAAACTTAAGGAGCAGGAAAACATAAGAAGCTGCCTAGTTAGGAGACTGTATAATTTAGAATCTAGTTTAGTTTGTAATATAGATTTATGTAACTGTGGTGCAAAAAACAGCGCAGACAATTTCCACTATGAGGGAGCCATTCCCATCACCCATTCCCATCTCCTCCTCCTCTACAGCCCTTGCTCCTGCCAGGACACCGTGTATGTCACACAGGTCTCATCTGTCAGCGTTTCACCACACATTTAGCAATTTTTCTTTCCAATCCCTGGGATATATCTAATATTTTGCTAGCCCATGTGTTGATTTGCCTTCCAGGATTCTCAGCAGCAATCCTGTGTTTTTCTGATACTCATCCTATTATAATGCTTAAACCACCCAGGGTCTTGCTCTTTCTGATCCAGAGGACCTTTCTCAAAGGGTTTTGCAGTCTAAATACCACCTTGGATTTGATTATAAGGCCAGATTTTACCATTTCTCCCCTTAAATAACAACTGCTTTGGAGGAGGTCAGCTACTTGAGCACCAGCATTGTCTTTGGTGTGGAGAAAAGAAATTGCTGCAATCATTTTCTCACAGTTCTTCCTCGAAATTCTTAAAAACACTTTATCCTTTGTAAAAAGATGTCAAATGCAATAAGCCACAGCCAGACCTCACTGGTAATAGACTTGGCAGAGGCACACTGGCTTTCTACAGGGTGTCAGCTGTGGTCCCTGTGAACTGTAACACCAAGCACTCACAGCCTTTCATGCTCACAAAGCTCTACAAATATCAAAAGAGACCAACCAATACTTCAGAGCCTTCCCTCTTGAAAATTAACCTCTGGGAAGATGAATTCACTGTGACTAAGTTCTCCTCACTTCTCCATTTTCTCTCCTAGGAGTGTGCTGGTGAAAGTCCCTTGAACCAGTAAAGGAAATACTAAAATCTTTTGGGGTCCAAGCCCACGAGGAGGGTGGATTGGTCCAGGCAGGATAGGGTGGGATGCAGGTTAAAGAGGGCAGTGCTGCCCACTGGAGAAACATCACTCAGATAGATGATTCCACTCAATTTCACACACTGAGAGAAGCCCAGCCCATTAAAATAAAAAGCACCAAGCATGCTGCTGCACATGTATTCAAACTGGGGGTTTATTTAACAGAAAACCTGACCAGTACTTTCTGAACAGGCAGAAGGGGTTGATCCTTTCAGATACTCTTGTGAAACCTTGCTTCACACCTAATTACCCCCTAAACATTGAGGTTTCATCCCAATTGACCAGCCTTTCTTCTCAGGGAGTTCTTCAGTATCATTCACACAGGATGGAGTTAACTCCATAACCAAAGCAAAAATTCCAATGATTCTTTTTATGCCATCAGGTTTTGGGTTATGGGGTTTTTAACCCTTCGGTCTTGAAGCCTGATAAATCTCTATTGCTTCTCAAACAGGTTTTAAACAAGACTGATTGGAAAATCTTAATTTTTCAGTGAGCTAAATTTGAATAATATTTGGACAAGTTAAATCCAGTTCCACAAAGTGAATATTTTTCCATTAACTGCAATGAGCTTCCTATGAGTTTTTGTAATTTTCCTCAGATTTTTACAGCCAAATAAATGTAGTTTGTCAAACTGAAAATTACTTTTATTATAACCAATCTATGCATGACACTTCTTTAATATTCATGACATGAAATTCTCACAATTTAAAATTTATACACTGCGGGTTGGTTTCTGCTGATTTTATTTTCTTTTTATTACATACATTTAAATGCACAAGTAATCGTATTTTAAATTTAAGAAATGCACACAAGTTGCTACGTGGCTAAACTTTTTCAGTGATACTGTCACTATACACGGTGATTTTACACAATCCTACAGATATTCACCCCACTGCCTTGTATCCCTTTGCTTTCACACAGCAAGGATCAGCATTTTCAGGAGATCCAGGCTTTTCAATGATTTTCCTGAGGGTCTCTCTTCCAAAGCAGGAATCCCTATATCAATACCCAACAAAAGCATTTAAAAATAACACTTTTTTCACTTTTTTTTTTTTTGTGACAAGAGGTTTTCAGATCACTGCAGGTGCAGGTGGTGGAGAATAGGGTCACAATGGTACAGGGCACACCTTTACAAAAAGCCAACAGACCAATCCCTAAAACACCTTGCTGGAGTAGGTTCTCAGGGCTTAAATCTGCAATTATTGAATTCAACTAGACTGAAAGATCATCCATCAACAGAAACGTTAGGCTTAAGGAAAAACTGTCAGGATTAATGCCAATATTCTCAGTCTCATGAAGGTCCATAAAAATAGCATTAATGGGCTACAACTTCTTAACTGTCAATATTTAGACATCCTATGCATGGCTTAAGTAGCTGCTTTGTTAACTACTGGAAATATAGCCCTTATACACTTTTTTTACAGCAACAAAAAAGAAGGCAAGAAGAGATGTAGTGTGTTGCAGCAGACCTCTCATTAGGGGTAAAAATAACCCAAGACACAGATTCTTGTTTAATAACATGAAAAGGGCCCTGATTTATTCTTCTTTACAGCTTAGTCATCCTAACTCTGACTACAGCAGGGGTCTGTAGGGTCCAGCTGCAGACTCTGAGTGCTGGATATTCCATGCTATAATATGACTGCAAGTGTTGGTTTGCAGACTCTGAACACAGCTGTCACCTAGCTCAGCTCTGACTGCAGGCTCCAAGAGCAGCTCTGACTCCATCAGAGCCAGACTGACCTCATAGCAGATCACTCATAGCACCAACTCCCTTCCTTGTTTCATTCTTTGTGTCTCTCTGGATCATTCCTCTTTCCTCAGGACTCCTCTACCTCCTCAAGGTCCTTCTTCTCCAGGTCCTCTGCCTCCAAAAGTCCCCCAACTATCCAACCCACCCCTTTTATCACTCTTATCTTTATTAGTCACAGCTGTGACCCATTGGGGGCAAGGCTGTTCCTTTTCTTTGGTAATCAGTACAACTGTGACTTATCAGGGGCAAGGTCACCTGTGATCTCTTCCTCTACACCTACATAGTGCCTCACACTTGATTTTATATTGTTTTCCCTCCCTCACTGCCATAAATTCCTACCTACAGAACTGTAAAGGAGAAAGCTCACTAAATCCTCTGTTTTGTCACTTGGTATTCACCAGCCAGAGCACAAAGCAAACAAGTGCCCTCAGAGGGGACAATGACACACTGACTCCACAAGTGCCACCGTGCTGGACAGATGGACAGTCCCCACTGAATGGGGGTCCCTCCCTCTCCCTGCCACACAAACAGAGCAGTCCAGACGGGCTGGCAGAGAACTGTTTGCACAAGGTCACTTCCATACACATAAACCCAGCTTTTCTCTTCAGGAAAGTAAATATTAGTGCCTATTATTCACAAACATCAAGGACACAGCACGCCTCATGCAAACGCTGCCTGCACATGGACACCAGAGATGCCACCCACGTGCTGTATCTCACACACCCTGGCACTCTGCAACCAGCCAAAATGTTCTCCTAAAACAAGATTCATGTCTCACTACCAATATGGTGAAGCTTTTTATTCAGAGCTACTCTGTTATTACAGTCGAACAGGCCTGACAGTATCAAAGTTGATCACAGTTCTAATTATAACTTTTAATATGCTGGATTTTATTCATTCCTCCTCCTTTTCAACCTTGATGTTTTATTCCTAGCTATTCAGAGCTTAAGACTCATAAATGAAAAGAGAAGCTTCTGGTTTTTAGAGCATGGATGTTGCTGACTGTTATCTATTCAGAAGGCAATCTGCACAGAAAGGGTTCAGGGTATAACATTTAATAGCTCAGAAGCAAATCCCAAGAAGGCAATTACCTAAGGTACCTGCAGCTTCCCAAGTGGCTCTAATTAAGCCACTGCAAAAAATTGCTGAGCTTTAGTTTGTGGAGGATTCAAGGTCATCAAGGCCAGATTGGGAGGGAGCCCTGAGCAACCTGGTCTAATGAAAGGGTCCCTGCTCATGGCAGAGGAAACCAGATGATCTTTGAGGTCCCTTCCAACCCAAATCATTTTGTGACTCAGTGGTCAGGAGGTCCCAGACCTGAGATGGACAGCAAGCAGACCCAGGCAGTCTCCACCCTACAGATGTATCAGGTTTCTCCAGGTTTCCCTTGGGCACTGAGTTTTCCATCTCCCAAGACAACATTTCCTTTTTATTTCTGGTCCTTGTTCTCCTTCTGAACACCAATACAATGCTAAATTTCACCACTTCCTGAAGCACCAGCCAAATGAACTCACTTCTTTTCACACCTGGTCATAACCTCTCTTTACCAGATGCAAGACAGGAGGATAAATTTGGATCCCTTTCTACAATCCCAAAATAAAGGACACAGCCAAACCCTCACTTTGGGTGCTCCTGAGGTGTGTAGAATTCACAAACTAGAACTACATCAGATATAAAACAGCTGAGTAGGACAAAATAACTTACCTCAGATGAGGACCTGAGCTGATAGTGGGGAAATTCTATCCATGTACTTGAGAAAAATGAGCCAGATGGAGCAAATGTCAAGGCAAATACTATAGCATATGTATCTACAAGGCTCCTCCAATCTGAGTGAACAATTTAGCTCAACATTAATATTTTTGGGCATGTGCAAGTTCATCCAAGAGCTTGTGCCTCTCATTCTGTACAGCCACTTCCTCACTGAGCCTCTGCTCTGAACCAGGTTTAACTTCTGCAATTACAGTGTCCATAGGGAAAATGTGATTCCATGATTCAGTTCTCTGCTGCCAAACTGTCTCATCCTTACAGGGCTCCCAGGGGGTTTCTGTAGAGGAGGATAAAGGTAACAATATTTTACAAGTTGCCAGCTTTAATCCTGTGAGGACCTGAACTATGGCCAGATTTAATCATCTGAGGAATCAACATGGCCCATTTCATTGCAGTTCCCCTCCAGTAGCAGTCCCACAGCATCATCCTGTCCAATCTGCTACACAAATTCTGCTTTTAAAAGCATATGAGGACATCATTAGTTAGTCTTAAAATGTCTGCAGATTATATACAGAAAAAATATTTCTATGATAACCCACAAAAGAACATGAAATGAGCACCAAACTGACTTAATGTTTAAATATCCTTTTAAATTCAATGTGCTTTTTTTTCAACACTGCACCTAAAGCAAAATCCTCAATTTACTGGAGGCAAAATATTTAAATTCAATAATATATCTCAGCTATGTCAGACAATTGACTCTAATACACAGAATTCCCTGACTTTAATCCAGGATGGTATTTAACTTCATCTTAAATAAGCATTCCTTTTCAAACTTCAGAGGAATAATTCATGTGCTTAAAAGCAGGCACATGCAGGAGCATTTTGCAAAGCTTCCTTTCCTGTCCCTCTGCTGTTGGTTATCACTTTCCATTAGGTGTAAGAATTTTTCATAGCAGGCACCAGAAAATTATTAGAAAAGGAACAACACAGTTATTAGAGGGAAGCCTGGGTGATGCTCACTCATCTGATCTTGCATCATTTTTCTGTCCTGTCACCTCCTCTGCATTTGCTCCCCATTTCCCTTTCTCTTGAGAGATGCTGCTGTATGAAAGAACAGCCACTCTCCACAGGGGTGGGTGAGTCTGGCTCATTTCTGGGCTCAGCTTGGCCCCTTCAGATTTTGACTTCCTCAGGGGCTGAATTTTAGGAACAGCCAGGGAGAGGATCAGTGAACTAAACCTTCAGTGTGGAAGGGAATGCTACCCCAACCCAAAAACTCCTCTACCAATCCTCTCCTCTCAAAGGAAGAGCTACAAGTAAAGGACAGTTTTGTGTCAAAACAAGTGATTTGCACTCCAACTTACATCATTTTAGCCAAAGGTCACCTTGACAGAACACATGTTTATTGGGAGGACTTTGTTACACTTCTATACAATATTACATATTCTATTTCACTAATATACAATACTGCATTTATATAAACACTATGAAGTAAGCATTTTGAAAATGAAGAAAAGGGGTGCTTCTTCTGCCAAACCTAATTAATCATAGTGGGGAAGTAAAAATAAAAATAACTTCATTGACTTTAGGTTTTTCCAAAGCTGCATTTACTTATATGAAGATTATTACCAGGTTCTTTATTTTACAAATACAAAGTTTATCCAGCAGTCTTCTCTGTGGAAAAAAATATTGCAAAAACAAAACCCACCAGGCTACTGACTACAGGCAAAAGACTGTGAACTGTTTCCTTCTCCCATTCATTGTTTTTCAGTAGATATTTTGCTGCCAATATCATTCAGCATTTTACTTGTTTGCAGACCAGATGGCTGAGTATTTTCAAACAGGGGGGAAAAAAACCAAAAAACAACCCCATAGCAAATAAGACTTTTTTTTTTCTTTACAATTTTTAGCTGAATCTTCGTCGATATTCAAGTTTGGAAATGCTGTATGTTTTTATGAATATTCCATTTTGAGGGAAAAAAGAAAGACAAAATAGAGACTGATGACACCTCTAACACTAGAGGCACGTCATGCTTGGGAGGTTCAGCTTGGGAACCTCTGCCTGACTTGGAGCCACTTATCCCAGGACAGGACCAGCCCTTTGTGAGCACTTAACTGCCTTATGTGAAATAACCCTGTTCCCTGAACAAAGCAATATCCTAAATCACAGCCTGACAGAAAAAAATATGTAACACTGTACACTTATGAGCAAGCCTCATCCAGTATTGCCCTCCTGGGCTGTCTCCAAGCCCACAGAGTCCATTTCCACTGCAAAAATAACTAATAAATATAACCAAGGAGAAACTAGCAGCCCAAGGCAGCCTGAGCTAAGTAAAGAGGGGAGAAAACACATCTTAGATTTAAGTTTGCCATCAGCTGCATTCAGCTTCTGGACTCTTTTCTGTGTCTGTGCTGCTGCCTCCAGTTAAAAAGATCTCCAGTTGCAGGGTCTGGCCAAGCCTTGCTCAGTGCACAATTCTCCTGAAATCCAGATTTACCCATAGGGCTAAGGAAGCTTAGACAGCTACAAATCCAAATTTGTTAGCATTTCTAGCTAGAGAGTGCCTGGAGCTGCAAGATTCCCTCTGCATCCAACCAAGGCCTGGTGAGGGATGAGCTTGGCATGACAGCAGTAGGCAGAGCTTTGTCCATAGCCCCATTAAACCCTTTTCCAGGGGCAGGGTAATGTGTTATCACAAGGGCTGCAGCAGTCAAATCAATCAGCAGCAACTCATCAGCCCACAGACTGGGGGAAAGGCAGGAGGGAGAGATCAAGGCTCTGCTCAGGCACAATTCCTCAGCTGTGCCTTGCTCCTGATTGTGCCTGTGAGATATGACCCAGTCTAGGACACAAAGAAAGAAATGCATTCAAAGCTGGCTTACCTGCCTGGGCAATGCAGCCAGCCTGTAACCACACACATGGGGAGCCAGAAAAAATCCTGCAGCTACCCTTTTGCAGTGGGAAATTAAATACAGATACAAGCTCTAGGCCTTTTGACAAATTACAAGCTGATCTTACAGGGAAGCTTAGCTTGTGTGTCTAGAGATAGATAGATAGATAGATAGATAGATAGATAGATAGATAGATAGATAGATAGATAGACAGACAGACAGACATAGGTATATCCTGCATGTTTAATACAGAAATCTACCCTGGCCTTAGCCTGATGATAATTATTCCCTGAATAGGAAGGCACTCTGCTGTGTGATAATGCACCTTAGGTAAGAAGCTGCTACAAAGCAAAGCAATAAAAACTCTTGGCTCACAAACAGCTCTCCAGAACTAAGGACCAAGACTGTGCTCCTGCTGTGCTTCCCTTCTAATTCAGCAGTTCAGAGGCAAAGATTCAGATCCCTTCTCCAGTATAATTAGGTCACTGCAGAGACCTAGCTGCATTGTGATGTCCCAGCCTTGTCAAAACACCCTCACCCCTGCAGCTTACAGTGCTGCAGAGTGACCTTGTAGCTTGTGTAACAGCTAATGCAACTCACAGTGGAGACTGATTCTACTGATGGGTCCTTATTTTACTTCAGGTAACTAAAAGCTGAGCATCTACCTGGCAAAAGCCAGCATCCCTCTGCAGCCAGTGGAAGAAAATGGGCACATTCAGCAGAAAAATCTCTTTCAGGATGATAAATATTAATCTTGAGTGGTGATTGTCTCTGCCAGATACTTAGGTTAAGCTAGGTGCCTAAGTTGTACAATTAAAAGCAAGGTAAGTTCTTTTTGTGGTACAAATGCTGTTCTGCCCTGTGTTACTTCCACACCATCAAGATCTCATGCTTGAACAATGCATGCATCACTGGAGCAAGGTCTCTTCACACTGATTTTCTGCTGTCCTGAAGAACCTTGAGGGTGCTAAGTGCTTTCCTAACACAGTTACCATCATCCCATGACAAAACTGCCTCCACTCAACTTTACTGCCCAGTTGCAGGATTCCTGTGGAGTTCATCCAGAGCTTCTGCTGCAGGGTCCCATCCTGTGCCAGCTTCCATGGGCAAATCCATGCCAGGAGCACACTGACAGCTCAGGGACCAGAGCTCTTTGGGTCTGTCCTCTTCAGCAGGCTAGATACTGAGAGCAGATCATTGCCCCAATAATTTATTTTTATTTCTAGCATGTGTAGTGCCCAATGAGGCACTACTGGATCTTCCCATTAGACTATCTGCAATGTAGATGCTAAATTTAAATAATGTCAAAGTTTGTTAATCAAATTGTACTTTCAGTAACAGCCACATAAAGCCTCCCAAAACCTTGAGTCAGGCATCATTGCTTCCACCCCATCAAATTCATATAACCTATTTAAGTGCCACAGGACCTTAAAACACTATACAGCTTAACTCCACTTCATTTAACTTTACAGATTTTCAAAGTTCACATTTTCAGCTCTTCAATACTGAGGAGCCAACTTTTCTCCCACATTTTTCAACGGAAGCTGTGACTCCTGCATGACCACATGATGAGGCTTTAAGGAAATCTTTTTCCCTTGTTTAGCAAAGCAGTTCAAGAGATTTGCAGGTCAGTATCACAATGGGCAATGCAGCAAACCAGCTGGTTTGTTTGGGATTCTTTTAATTTAAAAGCTGGAACTGCAAAGCAATGACTTTTCAGAGGAGCCAGCAAACATTTAAGTAGAGTTGGCTTTAAGTGCCATTAAAAATACTGCAAAACAAAAAGATAGAGGAATTGATTGTTTTTGACATTATGCCTCCTCTTAGCTGGGGTGAATGGGAGTGTGATCATTGATCACAGCTATTTCAGTAGCAGTTCAGGGCTCAGTGTTGCACTATTTGTGATACTTGGTCAGTGCATCCCTGAAGGATGGCTTGACTCTAACAGGATGTGTTCCTTTGGTGCAGGATAGAGCAATGCCTCTGGATCTACTGCCTCACTGTGCAGAGGCTAACACTGAGAACAGTGGGCTTCCAGCTGAAAAAAGGAGAATTCAGAGCCTTGGTGTATCCTATATTCAGCATCAAAACCAGGCATCAATTGACAGTCATCCTGTCAGATTCTTCTGTAAGAGAAGAGTTCTGGGTTCAGCTGCTACTGGAGCAGCTCTAGGGGAGAACCACTCTCCTACTAATCAGGACACTTGACATTCATCACAAGGCAGCACAAGCTGCTCATCAGCAGGTCTGCAGGGCAGGTGCTTGTGAGGAAGGTGCAGCATGATAAGCTGAATCATTTCCCACTCCAATTCTATCGTGCAGCCTTTCCCCAGCATCCCTGAGATGAACATCAGCTCATAGTCCCTCCATGCAAGCATGAATCCTGCCATAAAGAGGTCTGGCTACAGCCTCTCTTTTTTTCCTTTCAAGAGCAGTCTGAATTTTTAAAAAATTGGATTAAATAAGAACAAACAAAAGAGAGAAGAAAAGAACTGTCTTGGGAACTCTTTCTTTACTTCATTTGCTTCAGTGAGCCACGGAGCTGGAGACAAAAAGCAGCTTACCAGAAACAAGCAGCATTTGATCAGCACTGTTGACCTGCCAGCAGGAGGGAGCCATGGATATAAAAGCCTGGGAAAAACCAGCAGTCATCCATTTCTGCTGTACATCTCTCCAAAGACACAGCACCACCCCTTTATGTATAAAACACAACCAGCCTGTGTGAAGGTCTTCCTTTATGAAACCTCAGAGGGCAAACACAAAACCAGAAGGATTTCATACACCACAGGAAACACCATGGGAAATTAACACTTTAAGAGTCAAATCTCAGGTCTAAATCACCTTTACCCTTCAGTTTGCTGCTAGCAGTCACCACCTTGTGCACTTCAGTTTTCTGTGACACTACCATCAGTTTACAGGCTGATTTCTCTACTATTAAACATGTATTGTATTTTATCAAGCCAGCAGCAATTATGTTAATGGCATCCCCAGGTTTTGCACTCCCCATTGCTCCTCCCTCTGGCTTGGTTATCTAATTTGAATTTTCTGACCATATTCATTACCTCAAAAACACCTCTAAGCAAGTTCAGGTCAGTTCCACCCTCAGAGGGAAAGTTCACCCTCTCCCTAAAGCAGGGGTTTTTCATCAAATTGAATTATAAGATTAGCACTAGTAACCCACATTGGTAATTATCATCTAGAAAACAGCTCTTTTGACTGGGTTTACCCTGCTAAATAGAAGAGGGCCAGAGATCTGCTCACATTCATGGACTGGCTCATCTTGTTTACAGGAATATCTTCTCCTGATGTTTCTGTTCTTGGCAGGGTGGGCACAGCCTTTTAACCAATCCCAAACACCCTGAGCCACTTTCCTGAGGATTATCCCTGGAAAATATTTGTACTTCAAAGGTGGAACAAAATCTAACCAAATGAAAAATTAGCTATCCAGCATTTTCACCACCAGATAACAGCTCCTGTCACTTTTTGTAGGTACTTTCCAATAGTCTTCAAGTATCACCATAAATCACCTCTGCTGTGTGTTGCATTTCTTGACCACAAACCACTAACAGGTAAGAGAGGTTAATCCCATATCAATGGGATGAGCTATTTTTCTTCTCTTTGTAGCAGTAAAAACTCAATGTCAAAGAAATTTTCTAGTTGGGAATACACTGTCATCTGGAATTATTATTTTTTTCCATTTAAATATGTCTTGCAGCCAGCAAATACCTTTCCTTGGAGGGACAGCACTTGCATCTCTTAAGTCAAAGCACAACAGAGAGCATCAGCTCTTTCACACCTTTAACACACAGCTCTCGTTTTCTTCTTCCTACATCAGGAAAAACAATCCCCTTGTCATTATCTCAGTGTAAATTCAGGCTAGCTCTACCCCACCAAAATTTTATGTTCTAGAAATAAAGACCAGACCTGTGCCCTTGAGTAGGTCCCAAGGCCTCCTGTATGACTTCTATCACTCCAGAACCTAAACACTGAGTCATCTCTGCCACTCTCCCAGCTAAACAATCACCCTTTTCTCTTGGCTTTTTAATTTATTTATGTCTTTTCCTTTTGGCAGGTGAGTTTGCAGTTGAATCAGCATTAGTTCTGACTCAGCACAGTGACAGGATCATCAGCACCAACACAAAGCTCAGCTGCACATGTTGTCCTAGATATCCTAAATCAGCTCTAAGCCCTGTCCCAAGTGCACAGTGATTACTGTCTGGCACTATTTATCAAGGAGAGTATCACAGTGCTTGTGAAACAAGGTCATTATGAGACTTAGATAATGTTTTGTAATTGAAAGGGTTTTGTTTGTTTGCTTGCTTTAAAAGATGGTTGTTAGAAATAAAAAATAAAAAAATTTAAAAAAAAAGAAAGTGTTTATCCATTTCTCTTCTTCAAAACCAGAGATTTTTGTTTTCAAAAGACTCAAAACCAACATGTTCCCAGTACCAACAATAAAATCTAAACCCATTTTCAGGTCCAGGGTAAGACCCAAGGTGTTACCAATTGGTAGTGAGTGGAACACTCTTTTCCAAGCAGGGGTAAGAAGAAGATGTGGCCATGCTGGATAACAGCATGGGACCTTCACAGCAGCAGCCCCTAGGAAAACCTTGGCACCATCTGGGAGATATGTGGGGCTTGTTCCCAAACACTCTTTCTTTCCTATCTCAAGTATGAGGCATTCAAGGCTACTTTTCTTTCTACCAACTTTTATCTGTTCTTCTCTAATTTTTTGTTTTTACTTAGTTGGTGCTTACCACTTCCTTTAGCAGGTGATTCCAGCATTTCCAACCCAGGTCATCACCTGGCATAAAGCAACACACAGCACTGCCAAAGCCTTCCCAACCAACACCTGGTGGAGAACACAGCCTGGATGAGGCAGCTGACAGCCCAAATCCCTCCAAAAACCCATCCTGGCCCCTGGCTGGCTGGTGGTCCTGACTCCACAATGCATGGATGTGTCAGGAAAACCAGCACAGCTCCCACCTGCACTCAACCTCAACCTATGAAGAAAAAGAGAAAATAAAACCATGGCCTTCTTTATAAATGACAAATCCCACCCTGAATGATCCAGTGATATTTGATGGTGGAAGAAATGCAATCTTGTGTTGGTTTAATGGCTACTACTCTTTTGAGTTTATGGTCTGTTACAGCAGTTTCCACTATGACTAATTCTCTTATCCTTGAATCATTACAACCATGGCTCACTATCCAGTTTTTATGCCAGCATCTGTCTTCCTTTCCAGGTTTTCATTCCTGACACCTCACCAGTCTCTCCTGTGCTTCCCCCACCTTGGTTGCTCATGTGCTTTCTGCTGTGGTACCTGTGTTTTAGCATCTGTCTCCTCACCTTTTGTGCACGTTTCCACTCCATCGACTTCATTGTCAGCAGTTTTGTAGCCTGTTTTTTGCTCCTCTTTCCTCATCTTTATGACCTTTCATCACCATGGAAAATGGAAGCTGTATATTTCTCTTTCCCCCCAAAGACAAACTCCATGTAGCAAGACATGAAAGAAATAAAATGGTCTGTGCAGGAATCTTTCCACAGCCTCTTCTGCTGGCTATGAATTGTTCATAGACTAAGTGTCTAATAGCTTTCAAGGTGGTTAGAAATTAGGGAATACAACATTTGGATCATCCCAGCAGCTGGTATAAGTAGCACCTGTCCTATTGCCAAAATAGCAAATGCAGATGCTTCAGAGAAAGGGACAAAGGTATCAATAAGGGGCAGCAAGGAAACCAATTTAGGAGAATTCCTTCCTAAATTACCTAATCCCTTCAGAGATTTTAAAGCCAACAGAGACTAAATTAATCTCAGAGATCAAATAGTTGTATTTGATCAACCCAAAGGTTGTTTATGGTTACATAAAAATAATAAATTATTACCTTTTAACAATAAAAACATTTAGCCTTTCAAGTGCACAAAAATCCTTTTTATTTCTACCTTATCCTATAGATTTGCATCTCACTAATTTTCTCTGCCCCGTGCATTAATGCATGTTCCTCTTTTCCTTGCTCTGTCAAGTCACTCCCTCCTTACCTAGACAGCCCCACCCTTTGCAGTGATCACTGTGTGCTCATTAGCCAGCTGTAGAACAAACACAGCCTTCACGGTTCCTGAGTACTAATGATAGGGCACAAAACCACTCTGACAGGTTTTATTCTTTTCTTTTTCTTTTAATCACCCACCCACCCAAATTGCTTCACCATCAGCACATGTGCTGCCTCTACAGAACCTTCTGCAACGACCCCAAACCTCTTCCCAAGCAGGTACAGCTCCCTTGCAACACAAGAGTGTTTCAGATATTCAGATTGCTGGCAGCAGACATCCCTGTTACTCCTGCCATGTGCACTTGGTGACAGGGATGCTGGCTTATGTAACACCTTTCCACGACTGGCACATCCCCTCTCCATCCTTTGCATGCAAAGGCAGAATTTCACATTGCTTCCCACTCTGCTTAGCTCAGTACCTAGTATCCTGATTTAACATGCTAATATACTTAAAATACTTCACACATAGCTGAGATGTACTCCATTTTTTAACCTTTTCTCATCATGAGAATTGGCACTATTTCAACACACCAAATCCACCTTACTTAACCTAAGTTCAAGTTCATGCTTCCCCTTTATTCTTAAGACTTCTTTGGCTTTGCCTTGCAAATGATTTTATAAAAGACTCTTCCATTTTCCAAGAATATTTCTTATATTGTTTTTGTCTCTTCCATAAGCATTCTAGCAGACTAGTGCAAAAATACATTCCCTTAAAGAAACCATTTAACATTACCCTTTAATTTGCCTGTCTACTGAAACCAGCAGGTAAACCCTTCAATGTATCAGAATCACATTTATTATCAATGTCGAAGGCATGTCTCAATCTGCATAATAACTGAGACTCCAACAGGAGTATGAAAGAAAACATCTTTGCCAGCAGGATACTCTGTATCTCTCTTTGAAAGCGATTTGGCTGAATGGGAATTAAGAGAAAAGTCAGTGAGTTCAATTTTTTTATTATTATTGCAAATCAACACCGGGAAAGGAAAGATGAAATGAAGAAAAGACCCATTTAGGCTGAGTATCAAATGTCCTAAAAGCAAAATCTACTCTGATTTGGGTAAATCTCTAAGAGAAAGCTGAAGGATACCTATTCAGTTGAAAAGTTTAGAAAAGAAAAAGTATCAAACACTGGAACATAACATATAACAACAATTGTCACTGCAGCAGCGGGGAGACTGGCATGAATATCTCATTATTTCCAACATAACAGCTTAATGTGTATTTAATTGCAGTGAAAAGCATGGGTGTCATTAATTTCACTCAAAGTCATAATTTATGCAACACATGAAATATTTGCATGAGTACCCCAATCATCATTGGCATAGCAGAAAGAATTCACCAGCATTTATTCTTCATCCACTGTCCTAATTTGAGCTGCCAAGTCACCAGAGGCACAGGGTACATCCAACAAAGGGTCTCCCCAGGTTCTGTACCCCAGAGGTGCCCCAGCCATCCAAGCTGAGCCTGCCTCCATCTCTTGGAATGTACAATTTGCTGCTGGCATTGGGGAGCTCAGGGAGGCTCACAGTGTGAATGACCATCACAGCCTGGACTGAACACTGCTGTGCCAGAACCTTATTGCTCTATCAATTTACTACAAAAACTCACAGGAACATTCTTTCAAGCTGCTTGTGCCTTTGGTTTGCAGCACAAACACACCCCTCCTAAGTCCAGTGTGCTGAACTGCTACAGTCCCTGACAAATTAAGTCAATGACAAAAAGGTTTCTGCAAAGTGACATTGCTAGACATTATTATTTTACTATCTATGTAATCAGAGCACCAAGGAGCCTCAGGCACAGCCAGAGATCCCACTGCTCCAAATGTTGTGCCAGCACAGAAATCTCACAAACCAGCAGATATCTGTAACTGTCATAAGTGAGGGAACAAAAAAAACAAGTTGTCAAGGAAGGAGTGGGGAAAGTGCTGCTAAAGAAGGATCCCCTATAGATTGAAAATGAGCTACCTGTCAGTACATTAAGCCTTGTGCTTCTTAGACCTTCGGGGTATAAAACAAAAGATGTTTACCAAGTCTTAAAAGGACTGCAATACCCTCTGACAGGCTGTGCTTTCTTATGGCACAGCTTCTGTGAGAGTCTGCCCAGATCAGAGTCAATCTCACCGGGAGCTGATGTGTTTTTAATGGCAATACACCCAGGTCACTCCAATCGGACTGAATTAGGGCAAATGGCAACATTTTGAGACAAAACTATTACCTTCTTCCCTTTTGTAAAGCAGTTCATCTGCTATCCTGGCTCTTTGTAAGCTCTTTTTTTCTTCCCCTCTGTCTCCATCCAGACACGTCTGTAATTACATTTCCTGGGACACACACTTTCATGGCTGCACACACCCCAGCACAAGCAACACACAGCTTTTTAACCATCTGGGTGAGGGCTGTCTCTGTTTCAAAGAGCATTCAAGTCAAGTAAAACAACATTTTTAGCCTCTCTGAAAAGAAAGCAAAAGCACACAGGTCCAGATCCAAAGGGATACAGGAGTGGGGCACCAGAGAAAATGTGCACACCTAAAGCCCAATGCAAAATACTCAAAATGCCAGCTCTACATTTTGGTACCACTGCACAGGTTCAGCTCTCACCTTTAACCATCTTCAGAAGTTCACATTTCTGAAGCAAAGATTTTAGGATAAAAACAGCTCTAAAAGTGCCTGTTTCCCTTCACTTGCTGAACAGGGAGATAGGTAACTTAAAGCAGGTGGCAGCAAAAATTCCTCTCTCTGAGAATGACTAACATTTAGGAAAAAACATGCCCTGAGAATGATCAACATTTAGTAGAAACATGCCCAAAAGAGACACTGATTTGCCAGACATCACCTCTCCCTACTGCAAGATTTCCCACGCTAGACTAGCACTGAGCTCTGCTACAACAAGGAAATTTCACAAGCAAAGAGAGACTATTCCCCAGGTCAGAAATGCTCTCTTTCATCCCAGGAAGGAGACATGATCTTCTGCAGCCCCAGCCGAGGAGGTCCCACACTGCAAGAGCCTCCAAGCATGGATCAGGACCTGGCTGCAGTCACTCACCCCCAACACACTCCGAGAATGTACAAATCAGCTCTTGCTAAACCGAGCAGCTGCAGGGGGTAAAGTGGGGCAGCTGTGGTGGCAAAGCATCCTCGGATAGCAGGGGGTTAGAAGGAAGGGGGCTGGCCGTTGTTAACCCACCTAGAGGTTTCTGCTTGCCCGAGCAGAGCTCCGGCCACCTGGACCAGTTTGGGATGGTGATGCTTCTCACCTCTGCTGCTGGTTTAAAACACAGGAAAGACTCACTTGCTCTTCAAGAGAGGATTTCCCTGCATGTGAGACTGAGGCTGGAAACCCTAGAAAAGAGCTTCATGAAGCCCAGGTCCCTTCCCCGGAATACCTCAGGGGCCACCCGGAGCTGCGCATCCCTGTCCGGCCGCCTGAGCCCCGCATCCCGCACCGTGCGGAGCGTCCCTGCTCCGAACACACCGGCTCCCCCCAGGTTCGGCCTCTTGCAGCAGCAGAGAGACAGAAAGTTTCTCTCCCCGTGTCACACGCACGGCTCAGCCCCGGACACACCGAGCTAACACCGGGAGGGCGGGACAGCTCCACACACCAACCCTCCCTTACTCTCCACCTTTGCGCTGATTCAACACGGTGTTCAGGAAAACAGCGAGGCCGGCCGAGCCCCCTTCCTTTGGAGGGGGACTCTACAATTTCCACGCACGGAAGGGAGCAGCGATCACACGGGCAGGGGCAGTGGGGAGTGCGGTTCGCGACCCAGGGCCGAGGGAGCCGCTCTCCCGTGCACGGAGCCCGGAGCCCCGCACCGCGGCAGAGGGAAGGGACCTTCCCGGGTCTGACCCTCTGCCATCCCCCGGACAGCGCTGGGGGAGCGCCAGCACCCCCCTGCTGGGATGTCACCCTCCTCCCGAGCCGGTGCATGCCCCCCACCCGCCCTTACGGATGGGGAAAACCCAGAGGAGGAGGAAAATCTCACCTCTTGGCAGGGCGGCAGCTGCAGGGCGGCCGCCTGCCAGCCCAGCAGCCAGCAGCACACCCAGGCGCTGCCCGGGTACCCCCGCTGCGCTCCGGCCCGCCGCATCCTCAGCATCCTCAGCAGCAGCATCTTCCTCCTCCTCCTCCTCCTCCTCCCCCGCCGCGGAGCGCCCGCGCACCCCTTCCCGGGGCCGGGGGTGCTGGGGGATCAGCGCCTCCCGCTGCTGCCGGACACCTGCGAGCCCCGGCCGCGGGCTGCCGCTGGCCCTGCGCCCCGCCGGCCGCCGGGCATAACCCCGGGCTGTCGGACAGCGCGGCCCCGCCGGCCCGGCAGCCGGCACCGCCAGAGCCGGAGGAGGGGCGGCCGACGGGGGAGGAGGAGGAGCGGCGGGGGGAGGAAGGCTGGCAGCGCAGGCGCACGCTGCCCAGGCTGGGCCAGCCCCGGCGTGGCCAAGGGAGCGCGGAGCATCCTCGGGCTGCATCTCACCAGCCCCAAAACCTCCGCGGGCACCGCCGGGGAGCACGGCAGCATCCCCAGCCTGGAACCTGTGGTTTCCATAGGCTCCGGGATGGCAGCGGCGCTGCGGGATGAACTCCCCCCTTGCCCAGCCCTGCCGTGGGATGCTGGCCTGAATCCATCCCCCGCTGTCTCCCGCCTGACTGCTGGCACCCCAATCCCTGTCCATGGCAGCGCCAGGCGGAGCGGGATCCCCGCACCCATCTCCCCGCTCCCCGCACCCAGGGGATGCCCCGTGTCCCCCTCAAGGCGGGATCCCCGCACCCATCTCCCCGCTCCCCGCACCCAGGGGATGCCCCGTGTCCCCCCTCAAGGCGGGATCCCCGCACCCATCTCCCCGCTCCCCGCACGCTGGGGATGCCCCGTGTCCCCCTCAAGGCGGGATCCCCGCACCCATCTCCCCGCTCCCCGCACGCTGGGGATGCCCCGTGTCCCCCTCAAGGCGGGATGCCTGCACCCATCTCCCCGCTCCCCGCACGCTGGGGATGCCCCGTGTCCCCCTCAAGGCGGGATCCCCGCACCCATCTCCCCGCTCCCCGCACGCTGGGGATGCCCCGTGTCCCCCTCAAGGCGGGATCCCCGCACCCATCTCCCCGCTCCCCGCACGCTGGGGATGCCCCGTGTCCCCCTCAAGGCGGGATGCCTGCACCCATCTCCCCGCTCCCCGCACGCTGGGGATGCCCCGTGTCCCCCTCAAGGCGGGATCCCAGGCAGGATGTGTGCTGGACCGCTCAGCTCATGGCCAGAGCAGGGCAGCGACCTGCTCAGTGAGATGGGAAAGCAGCTTATTCGTGGCCTGACCCAAATTACTCTTATCCCCCAGAATTATGCTCATTTCTCCCTCGGTGGTTGTCTTTCAGCCCGAATTTTGTCTCCTGTCCCGCAGCAATGTCCAGCTACTCATTTCTAAAGAAGTGCGTGGCTGCCTCAGGCACCGACCGTCCTCTGCCTCCCTGGCATCTCTGGGTTTGGTCCTGCTCACTTTCCTGTTCCCTCCTGGTTGCTCATTTCTGCCTCCTCTTATCTAACTAGCAAACCCCAGCACAGGCCTTCCCATGGCTAGCACAAGATGTTCCTGTCCTTATTGATCAGCTTTTTAGACTCCAACACATAGTTCTTTCTTTTCTTCTTTTCTTTCAATTCATGGAGTGACATTTTTTCGGTAATTTTACTGCAGTTCCTGCTCACCATGATTCAGGTTTGACTCAGCTTTTATTCACCTCATGAAAAGAAATGCAGGGTATAAGGGCAGAGTCAGATCTTTGCATCGTGCAAGCCTTCTGTCCATCCTTGGCTGATGTCACTGCTGTGACCGTGCACTAACATAAAAATGGTTCAATTTGCTCATTTTATGTCATTTGAGACCCTTGCCAGAGCAGTCAGGAAGGGAGCTCTGATGCTCTGCTAATGGAGACAAGTTTGCAATTTCCCTTTGTTCTTGTACAGAGCCTTGCTCTAATTTTAGCTCCAGCTGGAGGAAGGAAAGTGGGTTATGGTGCTTCCATCAAGGCCCCATTGCTCACCAGGGTGCCAAACAAAGCACCTTGAGTAATCAGTTACATTAAAAAAATCAAATTATCTTTCCAAAAAAAGTGGAAAACAGGATAGAAACCATGCTGCTGCTTTGTGTTTTGTGCTTCTGCACGGGGTAGGTCACAAGGTTGGTCCCAAGGATTTGTTGCTCACCTTAAGTGCAGGATAAAATCCAGTGTCTGAGAAGCACTGATTTCAGCTGGAGCAGCACTTCTCTTCACCTTTGGTGAAACAGAACACACAAAACTGCAGGCACTCCCAGGCATGCAGCAAGGAACTCACTCTGAAAGTACATGGGAAAAACTATATTTGGTTTGCCTTTCATGCAAGGAAAATGGGTACAAAGTCAACTTGCAGAAAAGTGCACTTTTTGCTGCAGGTGCTGACCTGGAGTAAGACTTCAGAGTGGGGAGCAGAGCTGGGGAGCTGCTGGCAGAATTGCTCTCTGCAGTGTGGGGCTACTGCTGCTGATTCCCAGGGACCCTCCAGGAGGAAACAGGGCCAGCAGGAGTCAGTTCAGGTGAGCAAAACCTCCATACAGCACAGGGATGGGTGAGGAAAGGGAGTGCCAGAGTCTGCTTTTGTCAGCTGCTCTGTCACCCTTTTGCATCACTAAATTATTTAACCTTAAAACTCTGAGGGGGGTGAAGTCAATTTACAAGTAAAAGGCTACATACTCTTCTTCAGGACTCACTGTATATTACCAAAGCTTTTTTACTGTCCTCTGTGGGACTTGCTGTCCTCCTAGCAAGAAAAATCACTGCAATCTGAGATTTTGGTTTTTGTCTTACTTTATGCTCCCAAATGAGACAGGGTCCAGAAATTACTTTAAAAACAATATCATCAGTTTAGTTGCTGTACTATTTGAACAGGATCTGAAATGCCTGTGATATTAAATCCTGAAAATCTTACTGAAAGCAGGATGGCAAAAATTCTGCAGTGCACGGTAAGCATGTGGCCAGCAGAAAATAAAAAGTATACTGTTTAAAAAATTAATGAGTTTAGATAGACATGAACAAATGAAGTAGAGGAAAGCAGTGTGGGATTTGAGACATATTGTGTAACTTTAATACAAAAAAAGGTAGCACCTATATAAAAGGCAGCAGAGATAAAGGAGTTTTAAATCTAGTAAGAACAGATAGCAGGGAGTGAAACAGAGTTTTGAGATCTGTATCTGAAATCTTGACCTAATATTTTGAGTCAAGTGAAAAGATACACAAGTAATTCAGAAGATTTATAATCTCACTTATAAACAATTGCCCAGCTCAACTACGTTAAAGTACAAAAAGAAAAATAAAGGAAAAAAGCAAAGTAGTAAATAATAATTTATACTGTAACATGTTTCAAGCTACATCTCCCCTATTGCCTGAATTTTATTGTGCATCAGCCTGGTATAAGTTAAAGATGTAAAAGTGTACCTTTATACTGCTGTTCTAAGTTGTGCCCAGAAAAAAAACCAACAGCTTGCAGGGATTTAGGATCCAGATCTGTAAACAGTTCTTCCTGATACCATCAAGATGCTGAAAGTTAATCATGGACTTTTATGTTTGCAAAGCTCCAGCCATGGGTTTCCCTGGTAGCCACTGAGCTGGGGCAGGGAAAGAGCCATATGTCACTAATGTTAATGACACCAAGTGAAAGGGAAAATTAAATGGCTGCCAGCAACTGTTTGGATGAGAGCAATTAGCAACTACACTTGGGATTAGTCAGGTCTGTAGGCTGACAGAGGCTTGTGTGGGAATACATCACACAGTAAATGAAGCTATTAACCCTTTTCTGCTCTGCCTGTTTCTGGTGAAATCGCCCTTAAAACCTTGTCTGCACACACATTTCACTGCAATGTTTGGAAAAGCTAACCAGCATAAAGCAATTTTCACTGAAACTCATTTTCTAACATTGCTGACTGTCCATGTGGTTAAATGTTGTGATTGCTCTACAGGAGTAACTGCTTTCCCACAGAAGGTAACATCCTTTTAGCTTGCTAACACATCCATCTGTGAGCTCTGCTGCAGTATATGTCCTGCTCAGACTTCTTTTTCTTGTGAATCATATATTTTTCCCATATAACCTGGTCATCTGTGTACATTCCATGAGAGACTACTTTATCTGAGACAAAAATTAATGCTCTTTCAAGACATTTTGTCATCCTGGTGCTTTACTGAGTGCAGTTCAAGAAAGCTTTAAAATACGTGCTTGTTCCTACAAATGTTCTTACATTTGGGCTTCCAAACTTTTCAAGCTCTTTGGAAATTCAAGATACATAGCAATACTAAAAGAATGTTTATACCCAGGCCTCTGGTTCAGCTCTGACCTACTTAGACATCACCTACTCTTTCAAATGATTCAGGGACCATCATGACTCCATCCCAGAATAACCTGGAGAACCCAGCTGAGAAAGCTGATGTGATGGCTAAGCAGTCACTGTAAAAAATGGGTGACATTTGCAGTGAGATCTCTCTCAGGTTCTCCTGTAGCCCATGAAAGAACCCAATGCTGGGATTCACCTCACTTAACTTTGTCACTCACAGCTTGTAGGACTTTGGGAGTACTATTCACCCTCCCCTAAAAAGTAAATTATAAACATACCAGAAACCTTTTTCTAAAGGGTACCTGACAGCATTCAGAGCTGAAAGTTAAGGTAGCCTTCATCAGATGTTGTTTTAATCATCTATTTGAGGAGTTGAGTGTCTTTTCTCTCCATTAACTGATAGGGAGTTCTGATATAGATAGCTATACACAGTGCAATGAAGCCCACCCTAAATAATTTTCTGCTGTCTAGTGAGTGCCCTCTTCAAACAAGGTTCATGTCCTCCAGCTTTGGGAGTGTATTAACTGGTGCATGTCTGACTGGCTTCTTCTCTACCCTCAGTCCCACCTGCATCCAAACCAGAGCCCAGCACAGGAAAGTGATGTGGAACAGGGGGTGCTGGGCTGTGTGATGCAGTCATGCAGCTTTGTCACAGAACTGGAGCCTCCTGATGTAAACCCAAAAAAACCCCTGAAAAACAAGGAAACAAGGCTTCCTGGATATAGAAAAGCCAGGATCAGCTTGTGCTGTCTTTTCATAATTCCCACTCCTACATGTAACATTCAGGATTTATCTCTTCCACTCCTTTGCTCCTGGATGCTGTATTTTTGCCTCTTCTCCCTAGAGATGTTTAGAGCAACTATATTTTGCTTTTCTAGCAAACTTCATCTTTTGAATCCACTTTAAACCTCTTGGAGCCTTCCATTTGGGATTTCTTTGTTCATCCTTTCTCTCATTGTGACTTTAGTTGAATTTTCCTGTAGATCTTGTTCTTGGCTTGGTAGAATGGCTCCTTGAATGCATACAATTTAATATGAGCTGTGCAAAGGTTAGACATAAAAGACCCAAAGCACTTCTGCACCATTTCTTTCCACAGGCCTGGAAAAGAGAGGTTAGAGACATAATCTGCCCTGCTTGAATCTGAATCACAAGAAATTCAGCTGTAAGAGAGGAATTTCTCTGCTTTTGAGATAGCCACATGATTTGACAGCTCTTTGCTTTCTAAACTAAGGGGAAAACATTAATTTTCAGTTTTATAATGTATAGACCATTGATTCTCCTCCCTGTCATATACAGGATAAAAAGAGATGATCACTGCATTAAAATCAGTTAGTATGTTTGTTTTGAGTAAGAATGAATAGCAAGGGTAAATATTTTCAAGACAACTGGGGACAGACAGCAGGATCAGCATCCAAAGCCTTTTACTGCTGCTATTAGGGTTTCTTAGCCATTCATCCACAGGCATCTTTTCCCAGCAGACCTATTTGTCTGCTATCAGGTAGCAAGAAGGTTTTGAGTAATGATGACTCTCTTGACTTTGCATGCAAAATCAAGCCTTGTTAGAGGACTCTCAGGGACCCACGGTGACATGGTTATGTCCAAAGGGGACACGCCATATGGGAGGGGGGCTGGGTGAGCAATCTGGAAAGTAATGCAGTGTAAAAAAACTATTAGAAAGCTAAAATCTCTCTGTTCTGCCTGTGCTGATTTGGTGTGTGAGCTAAGTTAGGAGGAATGACCTGGATTAAATTGCTTTCTGCAGAGGAGAACAGTTATTTGGTGTAACTTTGCATTCATCTCAATAGTGATGTCAGGTGTATTGAGGCTGATCATGTCCACTCTAGCCTGGCAAAAGCTCTGCAGATGCACTCTTGGCTCTAGGAAAGAGCAGAAGGCAGAGCGGCCTCCACGCAGTGCTGCTTTCTGAACAAGGAGTCCCTGTCTTGCCCAACTTCTCCAGTCACAATTTGTTCCTTGTACCATCACCAAAGTGTCAGGGGCCACTATCCCACAGTGCAGTGAGGAGAACTCCCTCTCCCACCCACCCTATCAGAAACATCTTACTTTTGAAGGAGAAAAAAAAAAAACAAAAAACAAAACATCACTAGGCTTTCACACAGTTCAACCAGATGACCTTTAAAGATTTCCAACCCAAACCATTTTATGATTTTATGATAGTATTCTCTAGAAGCAAACAGGAATTTTCTATTGATCTGCCTGATCTTGATGGAAGTTTTGTGATTAAAACACTGCATTTTCAATGGTCTTTCAAAGATCTTTCTGCTTCCCCTGAATCAATGACAATATCTCTTCATTCTTCAAAAGCTTCAAAGAAAACAATAACAGGCACTACTACTGAGCCAACATAAAAATGCTTTGAAAGTCCCACCTGTTTGAGAAACGGGAATTTTGGTAGATAGGACATATTTTATCACCTTATTATTGCTGTGGTTGTGAGCAAAAATGAATTGAGCTGTCACTGCTGATAGCACTGACACATGCAATGACAGCAAATGACTGCAACCCAGTATTAACAGCAGTATTGATTTTCTGCTCCCAAGAGAACCCTTGTAAACTTTCAAAACCCAGTTTTTCCAAATAAAAAGCGCACACCTAAATGTCAGAGATTGTAACAAAGTCATCTGAGTAGAAGCCAGAGGTGTAATTCAGTATGTGAGAAGACTGACTGATTTCACATATCTGGGTGTGAAATTGTGCTGGCCCTACATAAGCATGTGACAGAAATGTAACTTTTCAAGGTGACTTCAAGGTGATGCTGTGACCAATAGCCTGATCTACCCCGACAGGCTGATCCACCTATCAGTGCAGAGCCCCATCTCCATTTCTGGGGCTTCAGCTGTAAGGAGGCTGAAGGAGCAACACACAACCTTCACTTGACTCTTAATCATAGAATCATGGAATGGTTTGGGTTGGAAAGATCACCCAGTTCCAGCCCCTCTGCCATGGGCAGGGATGTCACCCACTAGATCAAGCTGCTCCTGTGGGTAAGGATTGATGTAAGGCAAAGCAGGGCATGTGCTGCTAGATGATTTTGCAGCTATGATGGGGAAAGTTTAAAGTGCTCAGTGCTCTTAGCAGCTTTCTTGGCACCTGGGAACCTTTTGTGTCCATCCTCAGCAGTCCTGGAAGCAATAAATACCCTCAAACGTGTGTGCTAATGCAAAAACCTTCACAGCAAGCTCCTCGTCCCGTGCCGGTTATCGCAATTAGATGAGCACATCCAACTGCCACATGCATCATCTGCTTGAGAAGTGATTTTATCCTCACACGGCGACAGGCACTGTTCAGGCTCTCTAGTTCAGCTCTGGATGAGTCACAGCACATTTACCCAGTACATCAGGCTTGATTATGATTAATTTCTGAAAACAATTTCTGCAGCCATTCAGGTGCCGCAGGCAGATGCCTGTGTGCTCAGAAATAAACATTGCATAAACTCCTTGCCTGTCTTGCTGAGTTTACTGCCTCCCTCTCCTAAAGCTCCCACACAGTTTTATTCATTAGACCCAGCTCACTCTATTGGTCTTCATGCAAAAAGAGAGAGATTTGGGGTCCAACCCATCAGAGGAGCAGCACCCCCATCCTGGGGCTCCTACCCCTTGCTGAGAGGGAGGACCACTTGTCTGGGGAAAAGGATGCACAGGTGTGGAGGACAGCTGGGCTTTGCATGGTTTTCTGCAGCAGGAGGGAGCAGACCTGCACATTCCACACCAGCCCTGTCCCCACTTCCAGGAGATGCCTCAGACCTAGCCATGGCTGCTCCCTGTGTGGTTTCAGGGTGCTCTGAGTCCTATAAAGAGTATTCCAGCATCTTTAGGAGTATAACCTGTTTCCCTTACAAGGACTATTCACAAGGAATATGGCAGTATTTGAACAGGGAACACACTCTTCCCTGCATATTTGCTTCTCCAGCTCCCTCAGGATGATGTTTTGACACAAAGTCTCAGTTTGATTTGCTCCACAAAAATACTGATTGCTCTGTCAGCATCTTTAAATTTGGTAACACACCACAGCCTTCAAAATCCACAAAGGTAAATTTGCAATTTAAGGGGTCAGGTGATTTATTGCACTATAAATAGTTTGCTGCATTAACATGCTAGTGTTCAAGTGGCACTAAGCTAAGTAGAATACTTATAAATGTAGTTTTTATGCTTTATTAATTGTTCCCTCAAGAATTTGCTCTCCTTGCTAGGGTTGTGCAGGTATCTGAATTTCCCTCCCCTCTTTAAAACCACTCTTTAACCAAAGGTAGTAAGTAATTCCATTTTCCCCAACATCTTTTTCAATGCCCCCTTTTCCTACAACTCACCTGAAAGAAAGTCTGTGAGGCATTCTAGTTCATCTTAAACCAGCTTTCTGAACAGATTCTAATCATGTGCTAACCCTGCTTATGAAGATGCAGAATAGCACAGCTGGGGTGAGTCCCTGAGAGAAAGCTGAGTGTGGTGGCAAAACAAGAGCTCCAGGGATGTGTTTCCACTCATGTCACTGCCACTGACTCATCCCAGATAAAATTTATTCTTTTGCAGAACATCACCTCAAAACTTACACCTTAGTTAAAGCCTTACTGTGGCTTCCATTGTTTCAGGGAAGCCACTTTTTATTTCTTTATTTCAATGTCTTGCTCTGTAAATTAGTATTTAATCAGCCTTTGAGATGTTTGGATGTAAAGGACTTACAGCAGGACAGGAGGGGTTTGTCTGCCAGCTGATTATGGCCAAAAAAGTGCAATATCTGGCAAGTAGAACACAAACCTCCCTGATACAAGCTCCTATAAAACCATGGGTGCTCATGCTGGAGCATTTGTCTGCTTGTCCTTGGCACATGGAGGCTCATTGCAGCCTAGACCTGCCCAAGAAGAGGGAGAGGATGATCCAAGAAGAGCCTGATCCTGGTACAATTATTTAGAGGGGGGTTTTAGCCAGGCCTCCAGGGCCATGAGGAGGATCAGACATCTCAGGATGGGACCAAAACAGCCCATCCCAAACCAAAAAGGTGACAGGTCCCTTCCCCTGCTGAGGGATGGAAAGATTTGTTTAAACACCTCATGAAACTATATATTATCTCATCCCAAGATATTACTGAGAGATAGTGAAGGTGAGGGCAAGGTGAATCTTTAGCACTTCTGGCTGTAAAAAATACAAACACTGGCATCAGTAGAAACCCACAGACCTGCAAGAGATCAGAGGGAGTGAATTTGAAATTAACTTTGCAAAATGAACAGTGTGTTTGAATTAATCTCTAAAACTGGGCTTTACCATGGAGGTAAGGTAGAATGTCAGCCTGAGGTTAAAAGCTTTGTCAAAGCAATCTCTGCTTTAGGACTTAAAGTGACCCTTGATATTTATCAGAGTAATGAAATTACAGGCCTTTTCAAAAGGCTGATGAGAGGTTGTAGTCAGCCCTCCCATCACAACAACTGGGTGGTTTTGCTGCAGCTGAACAACTTGCTTCTCTATCACTTTACAGAGACAAATCCTGCAGACTGAATATTCTTATTCCCAGACATATTTCTGCCAAACTTCAGAGTTAATCAAATATAGACATATATTTAGATAGATATAGATATAGATGATATAGGTATAGATATAGATTATATAGGTATAGATGATATAGGTATATATATAGATGTAGATTATATAGATATTGATATAGATGATATAGATATAGATATAGATATAGATATAGATATAGATATAGATATAGATATAGATATAGATATAGATATAGATATAGATACAGATATAGATATAGATATAGATATAGATATAGATATAGATATAGATATAGATATATAGATATAGATTATATAGGTATAGATGATATAGGTATAGATATAGATGTAGATGATACATATAGATATAGAGATAGATAGATAGATAGATAGATAGATAGATAGATAGATAGATAGATAAATAGATAGATATTTTATATTCTTGTTTAATTTATATATATATAGAGTATCTAACACAATACATATATATATATATTTCTAGTGACTGAAGTGGCCAAACAGAGGACACCCAGCTGATCCCCAAATGCTCCTGACAGGCAAAGATGCAGCAGGGATACCAAAGGTGACTCAGGCCTCTCCTTGCTGTGTCACCCCCAGCAGGACTGAGGCACACACAGTGCCCTGCCCAGCTGGATGTGCAGGCTGCTGCCCTATTGGTAATCCATGGATGCCTGAGGCTGAGGGTAAACAGCATCAGCATTTAACTTGCTGAACACAAGACAAACACAGGAGAGAAAAACTCATGAAGTCAAGCCACAAAGAGGTCCTATGTCAGAAAAATCAAATGAGTAAAGTATAATTCCTTTCAAAATTTCAAAGTACAAAATTCCCTGCTTAGTTAACACAGGTATCTTATACTGCCAAGTACCTTCCCTTCTTTTTCCCCAGCAAATCACTGGAAAACATTCTAAATTTGGAAGAAAATGAGAACTAACAACATGCCTTTGTCCCTGAGAGTGAGGCAAAATTTATTTATTTTGCGAGCACTTGTGTAAGATGAATTGGGTGCTTCATCCTGTTCCAGTTGCAGCTGATGTCTGTACATGGGGGCCAACATGAGATCCAGCTCCCCAAAAAGCTGCTTTCTGTGTGTGCTCCTCTGTGTGTCTCCATCAAACATAGGCAAATGGGATTCCAGGAATAAATGGAATTTAACCAAAATCAAGTTTTCTGAAGGCAGTGGAAACGGGCTCAAGAATCATTCAAATGCTGAAGGTTTAAAAGTAGTAGAGCCATTGTGAAATCTGATTCCGTTTTTTGTCACCCAACCTCAGGGTTTTGTGAAAGCCTGGCTCAGGCCAGCTAACCAGGACCTTCCCCATTTGTAATACATTTACCTCAAAGTTTTCAGACATGCCAGCACAGAGGAAATGGTAAGGTATATTATCATTTATCTTTTGATATGTCATTTTAAAACTAATAACTGATTTAATATTTTTCATTTTATTAAGTGATGCTCATTTTACTCTTACCTTAAAGCTTTCTTACTAATTTCAGAGATTTTAAAAGTTCTTGGCAGAGTGACAGCAAAGGAAGAGAAACACTAAAACAATCAGCCTGCTGTGCCAAATATCCTGAAGTGGTGTCAGGAATTCCCAAAGCTGACAACTGAGTTTATAGAGAAGGGACTCTTGCAAACATCAAGCAAAGATTCTGTAATATCCAACAAGACTGTGTGGGGAGAGGTCGTGGGGTCTCCACACAATTGTAGCATCCAGTTTATAACATATATTTAGTAAGTGAAGCTAAGAATAAGTGTTTTTTTTACCAACTGCAGTTTTGATTGAAAAAGATTGTTATCTACTGAATTATTGAAGGATTTTGTCCTGTTACACGGATTTGCTAAAAATAGCCTAAAGCTCTCTCTGATTTTTAAGGTGGAGCTGTTGGAGTATCAAACATTTCAGAGCCATCTGCTGTGCATTTGGATCCACATGGCTTATTTCAGACATGTGCACTGAAATAGGATGAATGACATCCAACAGACACCTATTTCTTTCTGGCTAGCACAGCCCTAGGAACTTGTTGAAACGCAGGTATCTGTGCTGTAGACACACCTTTGCTCAGGGGCATCCCAAACTAGCTGCCTTAGAGAATTGTTAAGAATCATTGACACTGCTAAGAATATTTCCACTTGTTCCAAGGAGGATTAAGAGTGACCCTGCAAAGCTCCCACAAGGCATTTAAATGATTTGAGCCCATATCAAGTCTGTTGTTTTCACCAAGACTGTGTTCAAACATGAGGATATTTCTCCACACTAGGGTCCACAAGTAACAGCAGGGATTGATTATTCACAGTTGGTAAAGCTGAACTGCCCTTTTTGGAATTCCTGATTCTCTAAAACTGTAAAACCCCACAGCTGTCTCCACAAGGAAACTGAATTTTAAGTGCTTTAGAAGTTTCATAGTGCTTTGATTCTTGGACAGCAAAAAGAGGGGGGTTGGTTGGTTTTGTTTGTTTTGGTTTTTTTTGTTTTTGTTTGTTTGGGGGGTTTTTTGTTGGGTTTTTTTTTTTTTGGTGCAGAAATGTAAAGTTATCATGTGCAATTTATATTAAACTAACATGTCCTCATTGGCATGATACCATTATGCAGGATAGCTGAAAGCAGAGCCCTTGCTAATCTTAGAAACACAGGTCTGGAAGCAATCTCCAGGGCAGGGGATACTTCATCCACATTCCAGGCACTGAACCTCGTGGCCTCGTGCAGCAATTCTGGGAGCTGCTTTTATGAAGGTCATTATCTTTCTTAACCTCTATGCAAAATTCATAGTGCCTAGAGCCAGGATTCACTTTCCATCAGTCATGGTAATAGTCTGACACTCCTGAAGTCCTTATTATCCCATACAGCAAAGCAATATTCAGTTTCCTTTTTGGTTTAGACCAGACAGGACAAATTCTGGCTTATAGAACCGGTTCTGCCTGCTTAATTCACAAAATCATCCCCTGAAAATCCACTTTTGCCACCCAAAGAAGATCTGCTTTTAATCATGTCATTAGGAGAATCACCTCTCAGATCTGCTGTAATGCAGAACTGCCCTGGATTGCCACAGAGAGTAGCTTGGGACAGAAAATAGCATAAACTGCTCCCTTAGTTTTCACTGTAAACTTGGAGCCTAATAACATTTCTTCATCAAATAAAGTAGAGTCAAAAATGCAGATTTACAGAGTAAGTGAGTTGCAATTCTGGGGAAAGGAATAATTAGATAAAGCAGAAGCAAAGCTGATGGAGAGGGAGCAATGTCCCACTTGTGTTTGTTTGACAAATGACTGTTTTTCAGGAGGAAAATACAGGAATATTGATCTGAAACCCATTCACAGCCAGCTGATTACATGGGCAGAGCTTTAAATTTGAGTGAAGCCCCACCACCATTTTCAAGGGAGATTTCAGATGTTATTTCAGGTTATTATTACATTTATAAAGAGAAAGGACTACAGTGTGACCCTGATACCTGGGATTTGCTTCCTAGCTAATCCCTGTCAATAGTGATGCTTAAGGACCTTCATAATTTCAAATTTTATTGCCAGAGGAACATGGCTGCACAAAAAGATATAAATCACACAAAACCTATTTACATGCTTAAGTTTTAAACACAGAGGCTCTGGGGCTTCCAAATTCTGTTTTGGAAAGTGCAATAAAGAGTGATAGAGAGATGGAGAATTTACCTCATTAGGAAAAGTTGCATGTATCATGCTAGCTTTTTATATATTTGGGCTCTTTGGTTTTAAGAATTACATAAGAATTTACATGAATAGTATTCCCCCTGGATAAAACTGAGAGAAAGGAAATCTCAGTGCTGTCACACAGTAAAATACCATCTGCTTCTGTTTAAGAAATCCACTATAATGGAACCCAAAACACTTTGATCAGATGTTTAATGTGAGTTTTGAATTAGTATTCCAGATCAGCCTCGTAAAAAGTTGGCAGCTCCAAAATTGCTTCTCAGCTCCTTTCCATGACGACCAAGAAAGAAAAAACAATATTTCATTCTCTGAGAACAATAAAAACAGACTTCCCCACAAATTTGATGAGTTTGTTACAGCACAGAAGAAAACCCTGACGTGTACTCAGACTGTATGCAGTCATAAACAGCAGATTTGGGTCAGACTGAATGAAATGGCTCTTATTCTGAATGTCTAATTACAGAGCATTTAAGAGCCTTTTTCTATATATGTAAATGGGACTTTAATATTCCAACACACTCAGATTGCAGAGTGAGTACAGTACAAAATGAAGATTGAATAGAAAGTAAAATGGCAGAAAGATGCCTCTTCTACCCCCAAAGATTAGGAACCTCAAAAACAATTTCATGCATGTCAAAATAAATGTCTATGCCTGACTGCAGGGACACCACATGACCTTGTAGGCATCTCTGTAATCATTGTAGGACATGGACAGGGCAATGGAACAAAAGGCTGGGGGGGAGCTCACGATGGTCTTTACCATCCTCACAAGGGGAAGCAGAGGGGCAGGCACTGATCTCTTCTCTGGTGACCACAGACAGGACCCAAGGAATGGCCTGAAGTTGTGTCAGGGGAGGTTTAGGTTGGATATTAGGAAAAGGTTTTTCACCCAGTGGGTGGTTGGGCACTGGAACAGGCTGCCCAGGGCAGTGGTCACAGCACTGAGCCTGACAGAGCTCAAGAAGTTTTGGACAGTGCTCTCAGCACAGGGTGTGACTCTGGGGGTGTCTGTGCAGGGCCAGGAGCTGGACTCAATGATCCTTGTGTGCCCCTTCCAACTCAGGATATTCTGTGATCCTGTGAGTTCCTAATGTGATGCTCATGAGCTTGCAAGGGCCAAAAATTCCTCTCCAGCTGCTAGGACATTTAATACACAGATGTCAGAATATCAAAGATCAGACCAGTCTAGGTTTATTCCAATTATTTCTGATTTTGCTGTTTAATTTGCAGACTTGGGACTCAGTATTGCCCACTTTGAAACTTGTTTGTATGGGAAAAATTACCCAAGGTGTGCATACCAGTGAACAGAGGGGTCTGGATGGGAGACACCTGCCAGGACAAATAAAGCTGAGCAGATGTAATCATTAGGAGACTTTTAAGAATGTCATATTTCCTATGAAATATACATTTGAGTTCCCCAAAACACTTAATGCCTTGGTGTAAAAGCCTCAAGGTGCAAACAGAAAATGCTGAGGTTATTTCAGTCTGTAAATGACTGCAGCCTTATGAAGACAAACTCATTCTTTTCCTTTGCACCAGCTGCAGAATTGCATCCAAACCTGCCTAGAATCTAATAAATCATTCACATCACCTTTTCTTTTAATGGATGAATATTCATGGTGAAGGTTTGCAATTATAATTTGTAGGATACTAAATTTCTGGCAAAATTGGCACAGAAATAACCAGATCCTTTTTTAATTTTAATGATCACACATTTTTAAGGCACTTGTTGAAGCTGCCTATAGGAATTCAGACAGGTACTACCAATGAGTGAAACTCAAAGTATGCAGAGTGTATTGCTGAGAAAGACAAAGGTGAAAGCTTTGATGGAAGAAGTCCACCTTGAGTTCCTCACTTATTTTTATCTTTCCCTTTGGATGTCCACAAAAACTGGTGCAAGTGAAGTTTACAGGAGGAGATGAATTGTCATCTCTGGTTTTTCCCTGTGTCACACAGGCACTCCTGGCTGTGGAATCTCTCACTCATTTGGCAAAATAAAACCTGAGCTGTTTTCTCCTCTAGGAATAAAACACAAAGCTGAACACCAGGATTGAAAGAGCTTCACGCTAGGCATGAAATTTCTCTTTGGTATCACAGCTAATCTGTGTAAAGGGAGCATCTGTTCAAAGAGCAGTTCTGCCCATCTTGGCTCATTCTAGTACTGATGATGGGAGTTGGGTGACTCAGCCTGTGCAGATGAGATCTCCAGTGGCTCTGTAGGTGACCCACAGCTTCCTCGAGCTCAGCTCTGCTCCAGCCCTACCAAAGTCAATGGAGATTCATAACACCAACTCAGACCCTCTGGTGCAACCATCCTGAGGAACCCACCTGTTCCCATACTGTTCCTTTCAGTCTAATGTGTAATTACATTTATTATACTGGAAACATTTTCATTAAAAATTTAAACAATGTTATGGCAAAAAAACCACATGTGCTTTTATTCCAGTCTGCTTTCTAAATATCAGCTCTCCTTTCAGAGCTGAAGTAACACAGGGATTGCCATGTGAGCAATTTTTTGAAGGCTAGGTACTAGAATTTTATTAATATTTTGACTTTGTAAAACATTCCAATAGTATTAAAACACCCATTAAACTTAAAAACAAGTAGGAAGGGAGTTTTCCTCCATTTATCCAACACTGTACTTTCAGGTGTGTCAGGGCTTTTGTCAGGATCCATATGGCTTGTACTCAAAAATTAGGTTCAAGCACAAACCTGCCCTTTTCTTTCCCCTTCCTTCCCTCTCCCTCCCTTCTCCTTCTGCTTCCTTCCAAATCTCAAATACTCTAAATAGGATATAAACACCTGGACTGTAAGTGTGGGTTCACTTCAGAGTTTGACAGAGAATTAAACTATTTTGTCTCCCAGCAATAGAGTGATATTTTTTCAGCTTTTTTTTTTTTATTTTGTTTTGCAAAAATCTGTACCACTGCTGTGTACTGACCCCATCTCCTTCCTCTGAACCAGCTCTGCTGCTCTTGCAGCCCTGCCTGACCCAAGGAAGAAAGGGCAAGGCAAGGCAAGGCAAGGCAAGGCAAGGCAAGGGGGCATCGTGCAATTAACCCTCAGCAGCATCCATCTGGCCTGGAAAGTGTTTTTTAATCCTTGAAACTTTGAAAGTTGAAGGAAGATGACACACCACCACAAAGGCAGCTTTCAGGAGCTCATGACTATCTTTGTTCCAGATTCACATGAAAAGACTTAGAATTTTCAAGAGAACTTGAATACTATTTTCCTTGCTGGATGTGCCCTGGAAACAGAAATAAAATTGCTTTAAAATATTTTAAAAAATAATAAAATGTCCTTTAGCCAGCAGATAGGACTGGGTTGGGTCAGGATTGCCTGTGACTGGTAAAGAGAAGCAACTGTCAAAGACTGCCAGGACAGAAATTAGCAGGGTGCAAAATACTAAAGAGGCTTTGTGACTCCTTATACCCCATTTCTTTTTTCTTGACTACTTAAAACTTTTCTGAAATCTTGCACTGACAGCATATTAGACTATTTAGCAATTAACTGTTTGTTCACTGGACAAATGTATTGACTTAATATGTCCTAAGTCATACAATGAGTTGTTTGGAGGGAAAAAAGGTCCTGCAGATCTCCTCAGATCTGTTGAAGAAAATGGAAATGTGCAACTATATTCTAGCAAGGATATTCCTGATGAGGTTCATTTCCCTATGTACAATTAACAGAGTTCTGATGAAAAGGAGTGGATTTCTCCAGAAATTGCAGCCCTTCAAGTTAATTCTGACTCAGCAGGGAGATTCTTTCCTTGCTCAAGATAATCACCACTTCATTCAGTGCATGAGAGCTGCAGTGCTGACTGTTCCCAACTCCTAATGGATATAAAATATGTATGTGTGACAGTTTGTGCCTTTTCACAGAATATTTACAGGGTGAGACTGTTAGCTCAGCCACTGACAGGTATTTTCTGAAGGTATGAAATGGTGGAACCAAAATGCAAGCACCCAAACCCCCTCAATCCAATCTGTAATTGAAAAAAATTAGACACATAATTAATCTAAGTAAGTCTGGGAAGTGCACTTACAGCAAGAGGGAAAACACACCCTCTTCCTCCATTTATTCAAAGAATGTTAAAAGGTGCTTTGTTCACAGGTGCCTTGTTCACAACTTGTATAAGAAACATATTTTTGATTCTAGGTGGTTCCTTCCCCACCAAAAAAAAACAAAACATAATGAGAATTACATCCAGCTGGGAAACTGATGCTAAATAATTTCATATTTAAAAAAAAAGGTAAGGCATAGAATGGTAACAGGAAAAGCAAGTCATGGAATAACATGTATAGGGTTGTGTGAGTTATATATTATCAGAAATCTTTAAATCATGGTCAGATATTATTCTGACAGGATGGCTAGAGCTGAAACAGGATTTCTCACTCTGTGAAGAAATTACAATGTGGGATCTGGAGGTCTATGATAAATAAGAGATGAATTAGTTAGAGGTGACTACCAAAATCCACTTGAAAAATTACATTTGAAAAGATTAAATTGAAAAAACTTCCCCTTTCCACAGAGCTCAGAGCGATGGGAAGATAAAACCACCATTGAAGCCACATCAGAAAAAGATCAAACGAGAGCCAGAGCAAACTGCAGCTGGCTCAACAAATATGAATTTCAGGTAATGGTCACTAACAGGCTGGAATTGTGGATGCTAATAAAGTGAGAGCAAAGGTCAAATCTTGCTCTTTAACAACATGGTTGGTTCAAAATAACAAATGAAATTAAAGTGTCATTCACAAAAAAAGCCCATTTGTGTGAGTAGTGCAAATAACTGGTCCCCACCCCAGCAGTGCCTCTGTTCCTACAGCAGGCACAGAAGTACCAACCATGAAAAGGCACCTGGGAGACTGAAATTGCTGCTGATCCTGCTGACCAAACTCCCTGTTTCATGGTATCCCTCAAGTTGTTGATTTGCATTCCTCTGCCATCTCTTCTCTGAGAAATAGACTGTAAAGTGTTTGTGGCAAAACCACCTTTCTATTGTTTCTTTTTGTGTAGTTGGTCACACAAAGGGCTTCAGGCCTTGGCTTTGACACCTTGGGTCTATGGAAACAGTTGGAACAACAACAGACAATGTTTCATCCTTTAATCACTGTTGCCTACAGAGCCCCTGGAAATAAACAGAACTCACACTGGTATCCAAGTACTGATGTTTAGGGAAGAGATTCAGCATTTACAGAGACTCTGAGGATATTAATTCAGAGCAGGTCAAAACCTAGAGAAGTTTGGTCTCAATGAGGTCATTGCTGGAGCTGCTTTCTTCCCCATCTGCTTGTGAGATTTTGGATGCAGCTGTGCAGACACAACAGGGGCAGGACTCTGAGCCACAGGGATGTGGAGACTGATCAGACTTCCAGCTCCTGTGAGAAGCATTACCCCTCAGATAGCTGTAAGCAATAATCAGATTTTATGCTTATCACAAGAAAAATCCCATAATTGTCCTAATAACTCTATGAATAATTTGTCCCATTATTTATTTCTTTGTTTGCCAGTGCAGTAACCTGAACACAGATGGCCAGGAAATGCATTGTTCCATCATGTGACCTTTGGGCTCTATTGTCAGCTTGCTTCCTGCATCATGGAGCAAGCTCATTTATGAAAAGGTAGAGGAAAAAAAAGTAGAACAGCCAAAACTTTTGTATTAAATGTATTTACTTGGGCTGGGCAATGTACCTCTGAGTCCAAACTATCTTGAAACCAGATGTTTCCAAGGCAGAGAAATCTCTGGCTGACCCAAAGCTTATTTAAAATATTAAAGACAGTGTAAAAGACCTCACAGGAGAAACTCAGAATCATGCCATGGAGCCAAGGGGGTATTCTGGGTCACTGCCCTGGGTCAGGATTCAATCCTGAATCCTCCATCTACCATGTTTGTCCTGTCTCTGCCACAGGAACATTTTACTTTTGAAACAAAGACAGATGGAGGTAAAAAAGCTCTTCTTTAGCTCCCCATTCTCTAATGAGGATTGTGGTTCACAAATTGTGATGTGGAAAGAATAGAAGAGTGCTACAACCTCTGCACAGCAACCATGCAGCACTGAAAATTATCTCACACTGGAAATGGCTATCTCTGTGGCCAAGCTAGAAGGAAAAAATAGAGAGAGGATTTCAAACTCAAAGAATAAAGAAATATAAATGCTTGCTAGTTATGTAGTTCCAGGATATTACATCAAAATTAATCAAGCTTGATGGCATTTTAGTCAGTTAATAACATTTTCCTTATCTCAAAAAAAAAACCAAAAACCTGCCAAGTTGACAATGATGAGAGAAAAAGGTGATAACCACACAGTTTTAAAATGCACAGTGCTTGGACTGTCACTTAAAACCAGTCTTGTCCATTTGAGTGGAACTAAACTGTGTTATAAGCATGTTATGGAACAGTGAAAACCTGTACAGGAGCCCAGACTGGGATATGTCAGCCATAGAAACAGCAATGTATAGATAATACTCCAGAGGCTAATGAATTTTAAAAGAACAGTTCAGATTTCTCCTTTGAAGAGAAAGGAAAACATATTTTTAATACTTTTTGTTAGGGTTTTCTTGATGAAAACAGAGCTTAAAACATTTTTTTTTTAATCAAATCCAAATATCAAATCCAATAATGGTTTAATCAGAAACTTTTTTTACTGAAAGGCCCCAGTTTTGGAAAAAGGGTGAACTAAAAATTGAGTGGTTCTAATTTTCAACCAGAACAAGGTAATACTTCACACAAGGTTAGGCAGCAACAAAGAGGCAAAGTGAGGAGACAATTCAGGTTTGCCTGCTCTGTGTGCAGATTCACCATATCACACTTCTTTCCATTTCCTATTTGCAGAAGCAGAAAAAAACCAAATTTGCACAGAGCTGTCCAAATCACAAAGCAATGATTACCTGCAATGAGCAAATAGAAAACAGAGCCATTTCTAAAGAAAGCTGTCTTACTCTCATATATGCTGCTGAACAGTTGGTGAACTGTTTTTTTTCAGAGCTTTTTTTAACTTTCTGATAAATTTGACTCCCCTTTCTCTTATTGGCAAAGCACATGATAGATATTTTTGTTAATTTACTGGGAAGACAGTTCTCTGCAATTTTTTTTTTACTAAACAATGCAATGAAGTTTCATAGAAATAATATCTTGGAAAATACATCAAATTTTTGTCACTTCATTGAGATATTATGCTCTCTCTGGGCTCTTCATGCATATAATGGAGCTATCACACACTGTGAGGTTAAAAAATAGCTGCACAGAAAAAATGAACTTGACTGGAAGATTTTGTGAAGGTCACAGAGCAAGAGGGACTTCACACAAATCCACATGGCACTCATAAAATATCTTATTCTACTGAATTCTGACAGGGGCCACATCCAAATCCCTTCATCTGAATGTTATGAAAACTGGGAGAAGACTGGATATAGACATAATCTCAACAAGTGACCTTTGCTGCCTCTCTGCCTTTGCTTCAGACATAAGCAGCTCCAAATTTAGAAAATATTCAGAGATGAATTCAGAGCACATTGGAAATCTGCACCAGAAACCTACTTTTTAATGCTGGAGCCTGACTTGCTGCTAGCAATGATCAGAGTGAAGGCAACTCCATCAGCCTGAAAGAGCAGGTTATAAAAGGTCAGAGCATCTCTAATGTCAATCAAAAGAGCTTCTATGGTCAAACCATCATTAAAAGGGGAAAGACAGGGGGGAAAGCCAGGAACCTGTGCAGCATCCTGCATCAGACCTGAAAGATCTCATTGGCCTGATTCTCAGCTGCTGCTGCAGGCAGCAACCTGCTCTGAGATCAAAAGCACAGGACTGATAAGCCAAAAAGAAAACAAAAATAGACAAACAAACAAAAAACCAAAGCCATATCACTGCATATATATACATATATATATGTGTGTATATATAGATATATAGCAACAGTATTTATTTGTCCTTTTATGAAATTGATAACTTCAATACTCACTGTCAGTTGCAGTGTACTTGGGCTTTTTTCCATTTTTCCCATACTTTCCCACTTACTCCTCACAACTGCCTGTGGTGTCTAACACACACTACAGAATTATTAAAGGTTGTCTTTTCAAGGGGACTGAGATGCTTACCAAGATTTTTTTCATATATATAACCAGAATTATTTTTTCCCAAAAGAATTTGGAATTGCTTTCTAATTGTAGACTGTTTGCCATAGCTGGTAATATTTTTGATATTATGTATGGCAATTATTTCTATATGAAATATGGAAATACAGAAATATGAAATGACATAGCTGACAGTATTTCTCAGCAGGGAATTTGCAAAAAGACTAAAAGGGATTTGCACCTTTTGTGCAAGGACCTCAAATTCAGGCTCTTTAATCTGTATTACTTCCTGGATTTCAGCCATTCTGATAAAGTACCTAAATATCCAAATACAAATTTAAGAATTTTTATAGTTTGGGATCCCATCATATAAATTCCTGATCTAAATTCATTGAACCAGTCACAATTGAAATTAAGAATATACTAATGTATTTACACAATGAGAATGCTGAGGACTGACATTTTAAATTTCTCCTGCATGTGTGGATGTTCACATTGTCTTAAAGGGAAGAAGATGTAAGAAGCAGATCTCAAGACTTCAAGACTGTGATCTTAACATCGATGTCTTTAGGTTTTCTTTCCAAAATAGCTGATTGATGACAGAGTATTTTAATTGGGATATTGTTCATTTGAGGGGAGGAAAAAAGGGATTTTGTAATTTCTTGTTTTTCTTCTCAGTCCTGTAAGCAGAGGTGTCTTTTTTTTCCCCTTGAACACAGAGTCTTCTGATCACCAGTGACATATCTTTCCAGCTGCAGAGATGAAAATTATTTCCTAGGCAATTAACTCAGAATCACTTGTTAGAGACAGGTATACTTTCACTGTTCCTTACACTGATAGGTGAAGCTGGTTGGTTTATGTTATAATGCCTCATTTGCTGGCTGTGGCTTTGCCTTGTTATCAACATTAGAAAAAGTTGTGTTTCTGAGTTACAGAAACATTTCAGATTAAATTAAAGAAGGAGATGGAAATACAAATTCTCCATCCAGCTGAAATATCCCTCCCAAATTTTTTTGTAGAGCAGTGACCTCTGTCCTCACCAACTTCTTATCCTGCCTCTTGCTCCTTCCAGATATTGAGCTGCAATGAAAGGTGCCCGACCAACAACTACATCCCATAGTTAAAGATTTGTGCTGATTTGAGAACTAATTCATTTTAAAAAGATTGAACAGATGAAAACATAAATTATAACAGAAACCAAGATGCAATTTGTAGTGTAGCACTGAACTGCTACAATGCAGGAATATGGCCATATGTTTGTGAGTGCAACATTTTGTCCTTTATTTTAATTCTGGTTGGTTCAAGATGGTTAAAAAGCTTTTACAAATGAGCTGAAGGAATGAGTCTGACACTTGAAACATACTGATCACTTTACTTGTAAGAGTGATTTTACTGGTTAACTCCATCAGTTTAGACTGAAAATCTATTAAAGAACAGTGGACAGATTCTGACAAGAGTCATCCAGGTGAGATAAATCCAGATTTACAGCCATATAAATGAGGAGGATATGACCCATCTGGCATGAATAAAAAAATTACATAACCACAAGATCTTCCAGATGCTTTCAAATCTCTAGGAGGATCACTCCTTTTCTCTCATAAGAGTCCTGTACAGAGAAACTTGCACTCTTGAAATTATCATAATGAAGAAATTCACAAATCATTTGCAAGCTTGAAGCAAAGTTTTCTGCTTGGGTATGATCTAATCCCCAGTGCAGCAGAACTCTGACATTTACTGAGGGATTAGCACATCCTCCAGCACCACATCCCAAACACCACAGCACTGCAACCTCTGGCCCCACGCATACGGCTGCTGTTTGATATCAATGTGATTTGCACAAATGTGCTGGCCCCGGGGGAGCTGGCATTTGTGCAATAGCTGTCAGAGGAGAAAGCTCCCCTGGAACTCAGACCTGGGGCAAGAGGGAGACTCAGCCAATGGTAAAACCCCGATAACAAGTCTAGAATTTCTTAGTTCAATCCCTTTTTGAGCTGGTTGAATCCTGCTGGGGATCAATTTGTCATGCTCTCCTCTATCCCAGCCCCCAGGAAGGCATTTTAGCTTCTGCCCAGCACTTGCTCCTGATCTGACCCCACTCAGAGGTGCATGGTGACTGCATGGCTTTGGGAACTTTCCCAAGTTTCCAAATTGTTTAAAACAACAACCCAAACCCTATAGGGCCAGGGTGCTGCAAGGGAAGCACAGCCATGCACTGGTCTGTAGGGACTGACCAGAGGACTGGAGGACAAGCTGTGATTAGGACAGTCCTCGGGGAGGATGTCACACACCTGACTGAAACAGGAGGAGGGGGTGAGGCTGGAGTATCCACCTGTGACCAGATCCCCAAAGCAGTTTTCATCTCACAGGGCTAGAATAGCCCAGAGGTTGCTACCAGCAACTGAGCTGGATAAATCAGTGCTCTGGGAACAAAGAATTTGTCTTGCAGCCTGATGTTCACACAACCCTTCACCTGTGCTGGAGCACAACCAAAGAGCAGGACTGAGAGGTATTAAAGAGCTGAAAGGCTTTTTATTCCTGAAAGTTGAATTCACAGTCCAGTTTCTCAGTTGATAAATCCATAGCTGTCAGCTGCAGGCACTTCAGGGCAGATTCGCTGTGTAGGAGCACAATGTGCTGTACACACAATTGTGATCCTGGAAGACATAAACACAAATTGATTTCTCATTCCTTTGTTTGAAATGTACCTGTCTGTAAATGCTGATTATAAACTCATTTTCCATGAGATCCATGTTCGCATCCTTTCTCTCTACAAGTAAAAGTACCCACACTTCAACAAAGAGAAAACCAGTCATCTGGTAAAGGTGGGATGTACACTGCATGATGATGGCACATGAGAAATTCTTCTTACATTGAAGCACAAGCTAAAACCTGAGATTTTTCAGTAAACTATGACGGACAGACAGACAGCCAGACAGCCTGTATCTGGGACAATCTTCCTACTTGCTCATTCTCTACAGATTCACAACCTTAGCTGGTCTAATTCTGCACATTCTGACTGACTCCTGCAGTGGAATGAGTTTAGAGCAGGTAAATATTCACCCCTGCAAAGATAAGGGGTGTTCAGACCACAGAGGAGCAAGTCCATCTATAGCCTGAAGAACTAGATTTATCCTTCTGACCTCTGCAAAGGAATGAGGATACAAATGAGATAATGAGGAAAGGATAAATTAGACATAAAGCATTGAATTAATTGTGAGGAGAAGACCTGAGGCATCACATAGTTGTCCCATCAAGGCAGGGACAGATGCCAAAAGCAATTGGCTAAAATTCATTTTACCATTCATTCTGAGGCAGAGGGCAGACAGCAGAGCACAGATTATGGGGCTGAACAGCTTCCAGCCCCAGAGAAGGATTTAGATCTGGTGGGTCTTGGGCAATACTTTAAATGTCCTGGAACAGGCATGGGACCCTGGAGACTGCTACAGATACAAGAGAGGGGCTTCTGAAAAGGCAAATGTGGAAACCCAATCTGCATTTTCACATTGGGCTCAGGGCTCCCACTGGTGACTGAAGCTACTGATGGCAGTTTCACTGGTGGAACAAATTCAGGAATCATCCCCCCAGCGAGCAGCTTTAAATTAACCTGATTATTTCATGCCAGCTCTTTGACAAATGAGTCTGATTTATTTAGCTCATTTGAAACAAGTTCATTTTAATGAAGTTATTTATATAACTCCATGATGCCATTAGCCAGATTACATGCTGTCCGAAGGGCATAATACATGATCTCATTTCCAACTTAAACCCCTTCTATTTCTTTCATCCTCTAACCTAAGTAGCAAGAGATCAGAACATATGTTCCTGTGTTTCTCTCTAGATGGCAAAAAGTCGTTTGACGGCTGCCAGGTATTATCAGCTCATTTAGTCACTTCTTCTCTAGCCTAGGAAATCAGATTAGAATGTAAAACATATTTCTGCTCAATCACAGGGAAATAAAGCCCTGTTTGAGGTCCAGAAACCTATCACTGTCACTTTTGGAAACGAATAATGCTATCCTGACCACTAACCTTTAAATTGTCAAATTTGTTTTACTGTTTTAATTGCTTCTCAAGATTATTCTCACCAGTTTTTCCATGTCTGTAATAGGAAAAAACAAACCTGTTGTGGCTCAGGTTTCAAGTTCTACCCTGCCATGGATTTTCCAAGAGGCAAAGCTTGTCACACTCATATTCACACTCACACTTCCCCACATGAGTGCATGGGCACCTGGGCACAGAAATCCACTCTGTGGAGCACCTTGAATGTTTGAGCCTTGCTGCAAACATGAGAGAGCCCAGGAAAAGGCACATGGGCACTTTAAATCACCACTGGAATAACTGAGCCCTGGCACTGGGTATAATCTTACACTTGAGACCCACTGCTACTTTGTCAGTTTAGGTGGAACTGTCATCAGCAAGATAAATGTATTTAAAGAACATGGCCATGCAGGACTGGACTGATGTTATTGAAGTGCTGAGTTTGGAAAATACTGCCTGATGTCCAAATGTCCTTAAGCATCAGGGACCTCTCTTTGGTCCTTCTGATGCAAATGCAGACATTTCTCAAGGCATTGGAGGAGACAGAAAAGTGCTCTGGAGATTTCAGGAGGATAACCTTGTCTCCCTAAGTTTTCTTCTTGAATGTAAAGCATCCACAGAAAATTTTATGCACTTACATTCTAAGAGGACACATCCACCGGGCATCACTTCAGAAGTGGTCTCTGATGGACTGTTTTCACCTTAAAAGGGAAAAGAACTGCTCACTTCTTTTTGCATGAGAGTTTCTGGCACAATTATTTCCCCAAGAGCTGGCAGGCTTCTGTCCAGACTCTTCCTCATTGTGGAGCATGGGTCCACAGGCATGTTCTCCTCAGCAGCAAAGCCACCCAGAGATTTCTCCCTGCAATCACTTCTGCTCACATCCTGCAACTTCTGTCTCTGACTTTTTAACAAATTTATAGGTTTGTGCTGGAAACTGGGTCACTGGAAAGATCCAGGGCAAAGCAGAAAAACAGCAAAAAATTACCTATTTTGGATATTTTTCTTAACCCAGATCGTTTCAGTCATGCAGCATTCTGGCAGGGATGGTGGGGGGATCTGCTCCCTCTCTTCTTACACAGAGCCTGACAAGAACACAGGGTAGGAAGCCTGATGCTCAGATGGAAGAATAAAACAGAAGTCTCACACTGAGTTCCCTGGACTTTCAGACTACACTCTCACAGGAAAATCCGAGGCAAGTGACAGAAATCCTTGTCTGGATCCAAGTGTGCTGGCTGCAGGAATAAGGTCTTTCCTTTTCTTGGTGCTTCTGGCTTTAGCTCTAGCACTTTCAGCTACCCTCTGAGAATACGGGTGCTCCACAAACTTCTCAAGCAAAACAAGAAGTGTTTATGCACCTCTTGGACAGCAGTTCCACAAAGTAAATGATATCTACCCCTAATTTTTCATCAGATTTTTAGACATTTAAATTTAGATATTAAATAGGCTGATCCCGTCCTTCACCAATTCCTTCAAATATTCTTTTTTTTTTTTTTTCAATATAAAAGTGTTAGGGTTGGTTCTGGGGATTTTTGTTTCCCAGAAAGAAACGGCTGAGAGAAACCTTCAAGAAAGAACAATCAGAATGGATCACAGTATAAAGCATGTGATATAAAAAGAAACATTTTAAACTAGGGCAGAAGTGACTCTCAGAGGCTGTTTAGGTTGTGTTTCAGGTATATCTATTGACAGAAACTGCAGACTGCTATTAATGGGAGACTGCAAGACCAGCACGAGCCTGAAAGGCTGGATTTGTAAACAAAAGAAAACCTTAAATTTTGGGGAATATTGCCACTAATAGATTTTTGTCCAGTGGAAAGATTTTGGTTTGGAGTTGTATTTTTCATGCCAGCCCTGTGATAATCCAAAGAGGCAAAACTGAAACTCGCCGATCTGCTTAAATAGTTGAAGTTGGGAGCAGAACAAGAAAGAGAAGAATTTCACTTCATAGTAAAATAAATTTAGGAACAAACTCGAATGAAGCTGCTTGCTCACATCCCCTCCAAGTTGAAAAAGCTGGTTCCCAGCTTCTGCATATATCACAGCACCATCTGCCAGCAGAGAGTAGAATTACACCATAAATGGCACATTTTCCCTAAGAAACACTTTGTCCCCTTGAGGGGGACATAGGAGGTTTGCCATTGCTTTCACGATAACCCAGCATTAAAAGCCAAAAAAGCTGAGCCTACATAAAAGCTAAATCAACATGCAGCTCCAAAAACAACTTTTTCCACTGTGGAATGCATCACTCTCCTCCCACAGCTTGAATGCATCAGAATTCAAGATTATGACCATTCAGTTACTGCGGGTTTATGGGTGGCATAGGCCAAGGAAGCAGCTCTTTGCCCTCTGGTTGTCCTTCCCTCCCCTACACAGCTGCAGCCCCCCTGACCACCCATGGTCCCTGCACACAATCTGTACACAATGCCATGCAGAAAGCACCTGCCCACTTTTACTGTTCCCCCTACAGAAAAAACTACATTTGCCACCCTCTCCTCATGCCTTCCCCTGTGTAACAGGATGCTTTGCCTGAAATGTGAAAAACAACTCCAACAATGCTCTACCTCCAAAGCTATCAGTAGTAAATGAAGAAGGGAACCTCATGCTGCTTTTAGTGCTGATTAGTGCTGAAACCTGTATGGCACATCAATCTCAGAGTTAAACATCCTGATAGCGAGATAAAGATGTGGTAGACATGGTAAAATACCTGGATAGAAGAACAAACAAGTGCTACTACTGATCCTACACCTAGAGGTGCTGTGCTGACACAGCTGGCCTGGAAACATATGACTGATAGTGAATCACTTTACACTACAAAAGCCCCATTCCAAGTTTTAACAGTGGGGTCTCATAACATACCCCTTCTTGAGGTGTATGTGTGGAGATTCCTCCCTTCAGTGGGGATGCCCCTAAAGGTTATTCAAGGCTGATCAAAAGCAATCTGCCCACAGTCATTGGTATGGGTGAGTAACATCAATCTCTACTTAATAATTGTTCTTGCTACCTTTAATACAATTGCTTTAATGAAATTGCTTCAATATTGCTTCATAGTGCACTATATTATAATAGTTACAGATCCTATACTGTCTACTAAAAAATTCTGATTAAGATTTTTTGCCTAATCACAACCATAATAAATCATATATATTTATATAAATACATCTGGTTTGCCATCTTTAATCCTGTGGGACAAAGTTTTATAAAGGTTCGATTACACCTAAATAAACTATTGACAAAGACTGGGGCTCAGACTGGATCTGGCAGCACTCAGGCTCCTCTCTAAGTAGCACTTTAGAAAGCAAGGGGTGTCCTCTCTGCACCTCACGACTCAATGGGAGGGCCTCTCTAATGAACTTTGAAGCTCCCACTCTGCCCACGACACGCTGCCATCAGCGCCTTTGATTTCAGTAGCTCACAGTGAAGCACTTCCCAGCTGGGATCCATCTGCTCCTTCCATCTGCTCCATCCTTTTCTCTCCCTTCTCTTCTGCCAGTGATGCTGTGAAGTCTCATTCCTTCTCCTCTTCTGCTGTCCATACACCCATCTTACAGAAACCAGTTCCTCCTTCCTGTTTTCTCGGATATCCCCTCCAAACACCAAATCCTTATGGATACTGTGATTTGCACAGTTGCCTTCCTGCTAAACTCAACAGCAGGAAGAATGGCTCATCCCAATGTCACTAGCAGCTCAGATCCCTGCAGACCTTGTTCTCTCCTCACTGTCTCTAAAATTCTGATCCTTTTTCTTCCTCACATTTAGCCAGATCAACAGCAACCATTCCTAGTCTTTGACTGGGTTCAGTGGGATTGCCATGGCCCCAAGGTATGGAGAGAGCTGGGCATGTCCAGATAGCAACCAGGTATGTAGCTGTGCAGCCTGCACTGACTGCCATCAGAATTCAGGTCTCTCAGCAGTGGTTTCAGGAAAAAAGAATGACAATGCCCTCATTCCCAGCTCTGCAGACTGAGAATTGAGAGTCCTGAGTACATTGCCATTCTCTAACGTTTTCCAGGACTCTGACAGAAGGTAAGTGGCACTCAAAACGAATACATAGAGACTTTCAGGGTGGTCAGTTCACTACAGACTCATACAGGTAGGTGCAAGTCAGGAAATTATGAGATTGTCATCAAAGACAAGGTCTCAGAATGAGTGAGTGCTCTTTATAGGATTCTTCCTAGGTCAGACTACAAAGTAATAATTTTTCTTATAGGAGATCTGCTCTGCACTGAACAACCCACACAAACTACCACCAGTGCTCTGTTACTCCTTCTCTGGCATCTCTCTTTCATGGCAGCTCTTCAGAGCCTGAGCAATTCTCCATAGCCAGCCCCTACCAAACTGTGAGCATACAAATGAACAAGTGTTATATAAATACTAGATTGTTTATTTATATATATAACTATTTTTTCTGTTAATGAGTAATGAATATATCTGTTGTACCCATATGTAATTAGATACATATCTATCCAGATAGAGATCTACGTAAATATGAAAAATCTCATAAACAAACAGGAATCAAGGCTTTTTCTAAATTCTATGTTTTGCATTTCTTCCCCTGAATTTTGCAGACTAAAACTTTATTTCTACTGTTACCAAAAAGGATCTGTGCCAAGCTTTCTGTCACCACCCATGTAATCAGATTTGGGATTATTAAATTCACACTTTGCCTTCAGGATTCATGGTGAGTCATCAGCACGTCTATCCTCCTTCCCATATCTTTGCCTTATCAAGCAGCACCACAGCTTCACTTTCCCCCTAATGCTCAATGAGTAGTGAGTTTGCTGTACTGACAGGGCAATGCTAACTTGGTTTAACTGGAGCAGAGGAAGAGACATTCCATCTCTGGGATGCAACTGGTGGGTCTGGAGCACATGGCAGTAGGGACACCTGGTGGCTACCAGGAACACAGGGCCTCTGGAAGAAAACTTAGTGTGAGTTAGTGCAAAGCTAACTTAACCTAAAAAAGAGGTTGTAAGGTCTGTAGCAAACTCTGTCTTTGAGTCCTTCACCAAGTTAAATAGGTATAGATGCATGTAATTGTTCCACTAACATGAGATGACTCAGGATTCATGAACCTCATTTGCTCTGTGGAACAAGAGTACCTTACAAGAGTAAGATTTCATCCTGTTCCTGAAACACCAGAGAATTCCAGTCATCATTTTGTCTACATATACCTTGGACCTAATATAATGTTCCTAAATGTGGTTACAGCACATATCTGTGAGGAAAATTATATTCTTTCTACTGCATGACCAGGGAATGGGGCCCAAACAGAGGTCATCATCCCAAACTCCGCACAAAGTCTCGCAGACCTGTGACTAAAATGGTGGCATAAAATTCCCAGTGGCCCAGTCCTCAGTGTGCTGCCACTTCACAGCTTATCATCTTTTTATCTGGCTATGATACAGAACAACACCAGGAGGTACAGATTTTGCAGGTAAATGTTTTTTACAAGGTACATCCAGATAAGTAAAATAAAAATATAGTAAAGAGAAAGGCTTGATATTCAGTGTGGAAAAGGCTCATAACTGAAGGGATGACATACGGGGAAATTAATTTATGGAAGGAATCCTCTTCATGTTTGCCACTTACTGCACGAGGTCTTTTTAGAAATGCTCACATGGTGAGTGCTTATATGAAATTTCAGCATTGTTTCCTGCAGTCTGAGCACAGCTTCCTGATGAAGCATTTTGGCATAGCTCAGGGAAGTGGTACCCTGTTATTTTCAAAGCTAGCCCATAGCTGCCTTCAAACCAAACCAAACCAACCAAATCAGCCAAACAAACAAAACCCAAAAACCAAACAGAACCACCACACCAACAAAACAGAGAGGTGCTTCAAGGAAGGCAAATATATTGTTCATGCTTCATTTGCTGCAAAAACTGGGGGGGAAAGCTGCAAGAGATCATGGCTGTTGAGTCCAACAGCTGTATGCAACCCTAGAATAGCAAACTCTGTCTCTACTTCGGCTAATTAGTGCCTAAGGGTACCAGACACTTGAATTTTTCCCTGTCATCTACTAGGTGTGGAACTCGTGATTCCTGAGTTTTTGTCCAGAAATACCAAGTTCATATACACCAGAGTTAATGTAAGTGTGCTTTGAACAAAACAGGTGTTATAAATCTTGCTTTCAGCTCCTTATACCAGTTACCTTCTTCTCCCAGCTACACATTTCATCTCCATACTTTTACCACCATTTTTATGTGCAGTGTCTCCTCTAAGCTGCCATGTCTTTCCATTAGAACACTTTTTAAAGCTCCCAGAGTCTGAGGAGGACACAGCTGGAGGTCACATATAGGGAATTGGCCAAAAAGGGGCTTTGTGGTAGAAATGCAATGAGGTTTTTAGACAAAAAGTGGCAGGCAGGGGATGCCATGCACCCTCTTTCCCTTATGTGTCCGGTTTGCCTGTGAGGGGCTCAGGTCGTTTGCCAAGGATCACGGCACCCACATGCAGCAAGCACCACAAGCTGGGCACCACTGCATGCCTGTTTATTCTTGGCTTTATGGATAATTTTTGATAATATGCTTTGGTTTTGTGAGGTTGTTGGGCAGGAGAGAAATGAAAAGTGATCACAGAGTCACAGAATGGTTAGTATTCAAGGGGACTCTGGAGATCATCCGGTCCAATCCCCCTGCCAAGGCAGGGTCACCCAGAGCAGGTTACACAGGAATGCACCCAGGGGGGTTTGGAATGTCTCCAGAGAAGAAAGATTCCACTACTTCCCTGGGCAGCCTGTTCAGTGCTCTGCCACTCTCAATGTAAATAGGCTGATCCTCATGTTGAGGTGAAGAATAGTTTATGGCCATTGCTCTTCATCCTGCTGCTGGGCACCACCAAAAAATGTCCAGCACCATCCTCTTGGCACCCACCTTTGAAATATTTATATTTGAGATTCCCTTCCAGTCTTCTCCAAATTAAAAAAGCCCAACTCCCACAGTCTCTCCTCATATGGGAGATGCTCCAGAGCCCTCACCATATGTGTGGCCATGGACTGACATCCATTGATTAAACATTGGAATGGGCTGCCCAGGGAAGCAGTCACCATAGCTGGAGATGTTTAAGGGAAGTCTGGATGTGTATATACTGAGTGGTATAGCCTGGTTGACAGGGCTGTAGGTTGGGCTCAATGGTCTGAGTGCCTTCCCAGCATAATCGATTCCGCGGTTCTGTGGCAGAGGCCGTGTGGACGTTCAGGGGGTCTGTCCCGGGGCCCCTCAGAGAGGCGGGGAAGACGCCGTGCGCTTTGTGGTGCAGCGGGAGCTCCGGGCCCCGCGCCGTGCGCTCTGTGGCGCTATGGGCACTCCAGGCCCCGCTCCGTGCGCTCTGTAGCGCTGCCGGCTCTCTGGGCCCCGCGCCGTGCGCTCTGTGGAGAGCCGGCGCTCCTGGACGCGCACCGTGCGCTCTGTGGCGCTCCGGGCCCCGCGCCGTGCGCTCTGTGGCGCTGCCGGCTATTCGGGCCCCGCTCCGTGCGCTCTGTGGCGCTCTAGGCTCTCCGGGCCCCGCGCCGTGCGCTCTGTGGCGCTGCCAGCGCTCCGGGCCCCGCTCCGTGCGCTCTGTGGCGCTTTGTGGCGCTCCGGGCCCCCCGCCGTGCGCTCTGTGGCGCTCCGGGCCCCGCTCCGTGCGCTCTGTGGCGCTTTGTGGCGCTCCGAGCCCCTCTCCGTGCGCTCCGGGCTCTCCGGGCCCTGCGCCGTGCGCTCTGTGGCGCCGCGCGGGCGGGCGGAAGCGCCAGGCGGGCGGGCGCGGGCCCTTCCGGCGGGCTCGCAGCGCCTCGCCCCGCCGCCGCCTCCGCCTCCCCCGCTCGCAGCCCGCCGCCGCCCGGCGCCTCCATCCTGGTACTTGGGAGTCTCCATCCTGGTTTCTCAAGTGCCCGGACCCAAAACAGGAAGTAAGTGCGCGGGGCCCTGCGGGATCGCAGGGCCGGGAGCTCCGGGCAGCGGCGGCGGCCGCGGGCGGAGGGGAGGGGACGGGGCGGGGAGCGGCCGCGTGCGGCCCCGCGGCTCGGCGCGCTCGGGCCGGGCTGCGGGCGGGCAGGGCCGGGCGGGCAGCGGAGCCGCGGCGGGGCCGTGCAGCGCCGCCGGCCGCCGGGGCACGGGAAAATGGCGGCGCGGCGGCCGCCCGGGGCCAAATGGCGGCGCTGGCGGCCGCGGGGCAGCGGGGCTGAGGCGGGCCCGGAGCCGCCGCCCCGGGGGCAGTGCCGGGCAGGGGCTGGGCCGCTGCCTCCCGCCGGCTGCTGCCCTGGGCCAGCCCCGGGCCAGCCCTGGCCGCGGCTCCCCGCCTGCCCGCGGGGCTGCCGGGCGGCGGGAAGCGGACGGACGGACCGGCCCTGGAAATCACCAAACCCGGCTCCCTTGGGAGGAGGCCGGCCAGCGCGTTTGTTTATTATGTTTTACTATTTTTTTAAATTGTTGTTTCTGGTTTTAACTCCCACAATACCTGGATGTCTGTAATAAGAGGCCATCTGCACGATCGCGTTTGAATTTCTCAATTTCCTCTCCCCTGGGTCTGCGCTTGGGCTATCTTCAGCTTGTGTTTTGTTTCATAATCTTTTTTTGGTTTTTTGTTTTGTTTTTTTTCCCCCAGCGAGGGTTGTGATTTGAGGTTGGTTAGGGCGAGCGGAGTCTGAAATGTTCGACTCTGCCACCATCGTTGCTTTCATTTTAGAGCGGGGATTTTCTGCACTAGAGCTATGCTCTGTTTTCCCAAAATAAAGGATTTCGGTCGGAAAAGCCTATACTTTTCCCCCTCCTGTTTTTTTCCCCTTTTTGAGGTGTCTTTATTCTTGATTGTGCCCTTAGGCGTGGTGAAGTGATTTACTGTTGTACCAGCTACTTCTTCAGCTGACTGATAGTATTTGTATGTATTCATTCACAAAGAGTTACACTGTTCCGCCCCACCTGGCCATTGTTAGTTGAAGTAATCTAGAAAATGCTTTTTGTTTGCCAGCGCCGCTCTGGCTACAAATGTAAGTTGGCCTCTTGACAGCATAGTTAGAATTCCTTTGCAAAACCAGGAGATGCAGGTTCTGCACTGAGATGGACACATCTCATTCTGGTTTTTCCTTTACATCATTTCACGTAATTATAATAATAACTTCATGATGTTTTATGACTTACTGAAAAGATGGAACATTAATGATAACTCCTTAAGTAGAATGCCAAAAAAATACCGATTTTTGTTTTAACTACACAAAATTATAAAAAGCAACCATATAAGAGACAAAGACCTCTCTCTTCTGTGTTTTGCATGTTCTGATAGGTCCTTTTTTTGAGCATCGCTTCTGTGCTTTTCTGTCCATCAGAAAGCAAGACTTATCTTTGTAAGACTTATCAGTCTTAACATTTAGGATAATTTTTCTTATTTTTCTTGCATGCTAAAATTCTTCCAATTATTCATAAAGATTAATAAGTTACTTAGAAATGCTTAGGATGGAACTGGCTTTATATGAAGGGGGAAGAATTTTAGTACATACAATACTTAGGAAGATTTCTATCCATAGCCATAACCTTGTGCCCAAAAGCCAATTCCTAAAACAGAAAAATTGAAACTTTCTGTGTTTATTTATTTTGAAAGAGCCAGAACATAGGTTTTATTTTTTTTTTTTTGGTGTCCTTTTTTTTTCCCCTGTGTGGCATTTAAAGCATGGTCAGTGCTTTTTATTAAACTTTCAATGGACAGGCTAAAACTCATGGAGTTCTGCCAGTTTTGGATCAATGCAAACGAGTACACTTTGTCCCATTGTGTCTCTCATATATTCTGTTTCAGTGATGGCCCAATTCTCTAAATACCACTGATGAGTAGCATGCAACTGTTCCTAAAGGACTGTAATCTCATGCTGATACAGATTAATAAATCCTTGTATGCCCCAGACTCAGACTGGCTCCTTGTAATTGGTGTCTGCCCAGTTTGATTCCTTTTTGTATCCATTGTTGGCAGCCTTTAGAGATTCTGTGTGGTGGAATTTTAAATTTGAGCAGAACCCATTTGGTCTGGAGTAAAGTCGGTGGGGGGGGCGGGGTGTTGTTGAATATTAGCATAACAACACTGGCACTAGTTGAATAATAAAAACTCCTGATAATGTACTAAAAGTACTGGCTTGGTGTGGAATACACTAAACATTCAGGCTTCCTAAAATATGAGGTCCTGTAATGACTTTATTCCATTAGTGTTACTCTCGAACAAATGCCTCAAAATCCCAATGCATTGTTCCAGTTAAATGCCACAGTAACTGAAAACCTCCCTTAAAAATCTTCCAAATCTGCTTTTTACAGGATGTAGTGAAACATACTTCTTGCCCAATGCAGAAAGCACAGCCTTTATACAACTTACTATAGAAATTTTAAAAGATTTACAACAGTCCACTGAAGCCTAGACATAACATTCAGTTAATAACTAGGGGCAATGACAGAATTCTGTCTGCAAGAGTAAAAATACTGTTTCTTAGAAGTGCTTAATTTTTACAACCCACAGAAAAATTGAGCCCATCTGCCTGATGAGGGTTACTTAGAATTAAAGGAATTTTATATTAGGATGTTCAATTTTTTTTTCAGCTAGGTGGAAAATCAGCTTTGTGGAATTTCTTTTCCTGCCATAATTCTGCTGCACGCTTCCCAAATAAATAAGAACGTCTCTATTATGTGGCTTTAGTGGAAAACTTATATTGGAAATCTGTATTAAATGAGTCTTGTAGACAAAGTATTTTCCCACCTCTTTGGCTGTATGTTGAAACCTGTTTGAAATTGTAATGCTGCCCTAAAAAATACTGGGTTTGGTGAATACACACAGATATCCAGCAAGGCAAAAAGTGCTTATTGAATTGACACTGATTACTAAGGTGCTATCTCATTTTGGATTATAGCATCCACACTTTGGTGCATGTCTATCCAACACTGGTCTCATCCCCAAAAGCTAACATGATAAGAAGGAATCAAAGGGCATTGGCTCGGGCATCAGCACTGGGCTTTGGCCACTGAGCTCCCTGTGAATGTCTCATATTTGATGCATGTTCAGAGTACCTGGTAGCTACATCATTATTTATGTGTGAAACAATGAGTTTTGTAAGATCTGGGGATTGTTTCCTATTTACTCAAAACAACCACTGCAGTTATTGATTTTGCTCACTCGTTCATGTATTAATGGATTGGTGTCCCTGTGGTAAGTGTAGCTTGAAAGAACCTGGTTGGTTGGTTGGTTGGTTGTTTTTTCTTTCAGTTTTCTTGTATTTGTATGGTCCAATGAATAAAAAATAGTGTCCAGAGTATGCTTTTGACTTTGACTTCATTCCTCATGTTCTTTCTACTCAGTTTTCAGTTATGGTCCAAGGTTGTATGCATTAAAGTTGATGGGAAACAAATCAAAGATTTGGCTTTTTGAAGTTTTTATCGAGGCTTGGTCAAAGTTATTGCCTTTACTTAGAAAACTTATGATACACTAAATCTTGAGTATCTTATACAGAGTGTCATTATTTTTTTGGGGAGAGCCTGCACTTACAGGTGGCATAAACCATTTTTGGGAAATCAGCAAGGAGTTATAAACCCATCCTCTATCCAGGAATTACATTAAGGAACGTTTCTTGGGAAATCACAGGTCCTTGAGCAAAGTGCAGTGCCCATGTCTGGTGCTCTGCAGTTTGTGTGAGCTGGAGCTGACAGCTGTACATGTGTGACTTGGTCAGAGGAATCAGTGGTGCTCTCAGATGTGCTGAGCCACTATTGTGTAAATCCTGTTACAGCTCAGGATGGAAGTGTCAGGGTAGCAGCTACTGATCCTGGTGTTGCTTCCTCCCCATCTCTGGGGATGCCATATTTGGATGTATGGATCCCTTTTATGCTGTGTCCTGTTCTCTCCTAACTTGTAAACCAGCAAGGCAGAGAATGTAAAGGGATTATTACCCTATGTTTTTTACATGGTAGCCAAATCCTCTAAATATACAGATTGATTTTCATCAAGTCCTGAGTAACTGATAAAAGAATGACCCAGCTTTGTTGTGCCTGTACTCAATTTTCATCAGTCTTCAAAAAAAAAAAGGAATGGTCTGCTTTCTCTTTTGCTGTGGATGGTGCTGTTCAGAACAGCTGTAGGTGAAATAAATGACTGTTCTAATGTGTCTTATAAATCTCATGTCTTTCAGGCCTCTAAAATGGTGACAAGAAAAATGGGTGCTTTCAACTGATTGTAGAAAAATAAATGTTGTGACAACTAGTTGACATAAAATTAAGGAAGAATCCTCCACTTCATTTCCAGTAACTTGAGGGATTTTTACTACAGCAGTCTCTGTAGTAAAACTTACTCAGAAAGTACATATGAACATGAAAAAGAGAATCTGTTTATTTTGGCCCAGTTTGTTCACTCCCCAAAAGCTAAATTAATAACTTAAAACTGGGTTGAAAAAGTTGCAGTCTACTAATTTAGCTGTAACACTTTGGATGTCTTTCTTCGTGTTTTAGCATTGAGGATGCCTCATTGGGTTTCTAAAATCAGTATTACAGCCATGCAGCAAACAGCAGCTTCTAGTGAAGGATAGAGCACAGGCTGGAAAACTCAGCAGCAGATGAATCCCAGGGAAGTTACTCACTCCTACGCTTGCATGTGGCAAGGAACTGCTGCTGATGGTAGATGTGAAAGTAAGTTTGAGAACCCTCTGATTTAAAATGTCAGTGGTATCTGAAATTTTTTACATGTTCAGAAGGGTAATATCACTTCATTTGAGGAATCAGTCAGTGTGTGTGCTTAAAGATGTGCCAAATCTTCAACAACCTCTCGAGAGGTGAGAAGTAGTTTTTTAGAAGGACTGGCAGTAGTTTTATCTTTCTAGGATAACACTTCTCTTGGGAATCTTCAATGCTGAAGAACATGCTTTCTGATTAAAAATTAAATCATCTCCTGCTGATGCAATAATGTTAACATTATACAGGGAATTTGCAATCCAGGTTGTAAATTCCACGTGCATATGGCTATATGGCTATGCCTGCATGGTACATGGAAAGTGCATTAATGTATTTGTGATTTCTTCTTTCTGAAGCTATAGCCAGATATTTTTTAACAACATTTTGGCTTCAAAATAAAAGTTAAAAGTAATTTTTTGTTGTTGTTGGCATATAAGTAAACACGGAAAAAGGACTGAGCAGTTAAAGGAGAAATAGATGATATTTTCTTTTTACAAATCTCTGCCAAAGTCAATAAAAGCAAGCTTAAAACTGATGAAATCTTTGCAAAGCTTCTGGATATTTTAGATGTGATTTCATTTAGTTTCTTCAGCAGCAAAGATTGCATGTCTTTGTGTTTGGATAAAACTTTTGTTGTAGGGTTTTGCTTTGTTTAATTTCAGAATTACTGCTGGTGTACAAAGACTTTCTTAGAAACTTTGTGTTTCATTGCAGTACTTTTATAATGAAATTAAATTATCAGAAGCGCTTCATATTGCTCTAATTCTGTGACATCAGTGTATATGGCTTATCCTGGATTACTTATTCTCTCAGAAGCTTTTTTTTACTGGTGATTGCTTGCAACCAATTTTTTGTTGCTGTTGTTTAAATGCTAAAGAAAAACTGCAAGTTTCACATTTAGCTGTATGCATGGAAGGAGAATAAAACTTTGCAAGTTGGTAGTCTATAAATAGGGCAGCTGTGACTAATAGGACATTAAAAAAATATTTGTTAGTCCTGACTAGCTTTCAGTTCTATAACAGCAGAATTAAATTACAGTGGAACAAATACTGGACAAAAATCATCAGATGTGAAGAATTTAGAAATGCTGAATAAGTAATAGCCTAGGTTTGTTTTTGAAAAAAAAAGAGATCAGTAGATTGCAAATCCTCCTACTAGGGAGTTTAGGTACTATTTTTAACTGGAAAAGTTACTTTGGAGCTATCTGGTTTTACCCTGTGCAATATATGTGTGCAGGAAAATAAAGGTAGGTGAATGTCTGAAATTGTGGATGTTTCATGTGAAAGAGCAGGCTCGTTCCCTGTGGGAGTTTTGCTGATTATTTGGGGCATGGAAGCAGCATTATGGTCCAAGTGGAGTCCAGCTGCAGAAATGTAATCTGTGTGTTGCTCTTTCAGGTTTGAGTATGAGCACAGTTGAAGAAGAGTCTGACACAGTGACAGTAGAAACCGTGAACTCTGTGACTTTGACTCAGGATACTGAAGGGAACCTAATTCTTCATTGCCCTCAAAATGGTATAGAATTCCATTACATAGTATTTTTTTTAAATCCTTTGTTTTGATTGATCTGACCACCATAGATCCATGCTCACATTCTGTGAGCTACTCAAATGCAGCTTACTGCAAGGATTGTTCTGATTTGGTTTAAAGTATGATAAAGCTTTGCATTAGGTATAAATCCCAAAACTGTGGAATCCCAAATCTTTATTGTGTGCCCAACAAAGATGCAGCTGCTGTGGTTTATTTCAGTTGAAATAGATTCTTAGAACCAAGCATGTACCCAGATTTCTGGAGACTGAGTTGTGTTTGACAGACTCTGGGTGGAATTTTCAAAGAAAATGCATGTTGAAGAAAGCATGTGGACTGTTGTTGCCCATAATTTAGACCAGGCTCCTGGGCTGCAGCAAAGCTCTGAACCAGCCTATCACATTTGCTTCTACTATTTGCTTTGGCCTGCTTTTTAGAACTCTTCCAAGGCTCCATGTAGCTTAGAGGAAGTAACCTGGGTGTGTTTTTTTATCAGAAGCTGATGAAGTAGACTCTGAAGACAGCTCTGAACCTCCACACAAGAGGCTTTGCTTATCAGAGGATGATCAAAGCCTTGATGATTCTACTCCGTGCATTTCTGTTGTTGCAGTTCCAAGTAAGTTCTTTTATGTAACAAATATATCTGTAAGATATATTTGGTAAGGATTAAAGATCTGTTGGTAAAGATTAAAAGTGGACTCTTGAATCACGGTAGAATATTCTGCATGGGTTTTTTTCCTTCCAAATTTTGTTAATATACTTGGGAATCATATTTTTTCAGCCTTGGACAGTTTTGCAGCAATTAGTACTGGCAAAATAAGCTTGTGTTAAAGTAGTTTAGAGACCTGCAGGTCAATAAAATGAAGGATAAGTAAATGAACAGCAAACTAGATGCTCTCCTGCAAAGAGATACGGGGTTTTTTTAATGAACAGACAGTATAATTAGTATTTCAGTGCTTTATAATACTGAGGTGTATGTAAAAAGAGACTGATGTAAAAAGATAGGTTGAATACTGAATTAGTCTTCTGGAAGTTGATTGAGTATTAGAAAGTTTAATATAATCTCCCAAGGGGACACAAAACCAGATCTAGTTAAAATACCAATTTGCTGTACCTAGAGTGCCTCTTTATTTGGTGGAACTAGATAGAAATTCCTTAGAAGTAAAGGCATTATCATGTTGAAGTTGAAGGAAGACTGGGGAAAATACATGCAGCCAAAAGATTTGAATGTTGTCCTTTAATAACTGGAAAATACTGGAGGTAGGGCTGGAAAAGAAATATTAATACAGTTTCAAATTTTTGTATCAAACACGTTTATGTTTCACATTAGGTCATAGTTGTAGTCAAGCATAAAACTGAAGGTTTCAAAAGCCATATTTAAATTTTATGAAGAGAAGCAGTTGATAATCATTTTAGTGAATTTAATGTGTCAACAAATAAATACCAAATAAGGCTCTTCAAAATTTTCACTTCAAAGGTAGCAATTTGTAAAACTTGCAGCATGTGTAAAAAATACTTCAGAAGTTAAGTATGCAACTAACTTACCCATCTGAAGTTTCAGAAAATGATCAGAGCTTTGAGGTGACCATGACTGCTACCACTGAGGTAGCTGAAGATGAGATTAATGAAGGAACTGTTACCCAGATTCAGGTACAGTAAAAGTTCAAAATTTACCTATTTAATGTATACTTTCATTTAGAATGAAATGAAAAGGGAAACAAGTATCAGAAATACTTACTAAATGAATAAGACTCTTTGAAACAAATGTATGTGAGCATGGATGTTGTTTGTAAAAATGCTGGTCTGTAAAAGGACAGTTGAATAATTTGATATATGAGAGAGGTTATTTGTAGTCTTAAGTTACTGCCCAAAGAGTAATACTGCAAAGAGTAATAGAGGTAACCCTCCACTGGTAAATTAATACGTGCTCTGTTTGAGTTTGTCTGTTATTTCTGTCATTCTTTGATTATAAGTTAAGCTTTATAACAGGCTTAAATAGGTTTTGTCTGGTCACCAGTCCTAACAGTTACATGCTGTTTTCATTGTGGGTATACCATGTTTAAAAGTTCCATGTTGGAGATGCTGGATATAGTCTCACAGCCAGTGAGACCCTTCTTACTTACTGTACATTGAACAAGATGAAGAATGTTACCTATGCTAAATCTTACTCGTGTGTTTTAAGAAAGGTGATAATTCAAATGCCATATCTAAGACTTGACACTTTTGAAGAGTCAGCAAGGTGATGAGGTGTACTGATTTAATTTTCCTTCAAACTGTGTCTCCATTAATTGCAAAGTGATACAAACAACTGAATAGCTGACTGTATCATTTCATACTGGTCTTTTCAAGATTCTTCAGAATGAGCAGTTGGATGAAATCTCCCCAATGGGCAATGAAGAAGTATCAGCTGTTAGTCAAGCCTGGTTCACAACCAAAGAGGATAAGGATTCTCTAACCAATAAAGGTAGGGTATTTCAAATGCAGTTCTGCCTTGCTGTAGAAAGGTAAACTAGTCCAAATATCTCAGAATGTTTTGCAAGTTGCATAAAGTAATCTCTGGTCTGGCTTTTTGGAGATGAGCCATGCCTGCAGTGGTGACAGTAGTGGCCACAGTAGAGATGGGCTGTGGGTGCTGTGTGTCAGCCCAGATGGGACAGGGAGTTCTGTTTGCCTGGTCAGGGGGTGGAAAACTGCAGCAGAAATGGGGGACACCAAGAATCCATGCTCAGGTTAATGGAGTTGCTTTAGAAGAAGAGGACTCCTGCAGACCAGGACGTAATGAAATAATCTCAACTACTCCTAAAATTTCCACCCCACTGGGCATTCCTCCCTTTCCAAATACATCTGTGCAATCATGTAGTTGCTGAACTGAGGAACTTTTGTTTTTTTCTTTCCTTCCCACGGGGAAAAGCCTTTCTAAACCTAGAGAAAAAACTTAGTGTCAAATGAAGACGTGTCACCTCTCTGGTTTCCTCAGCCCCTCTACTGTTTGTCTTACTTTGACTTTTTCTAGAGGAAAGTTGTTTTTTTTTCCAGTCAGTTCAAAGCAACTCCCTTTTTTGTTAGAAACCTTTAAGAAGAGACACAGCTTTGTCAGCTGGTCAAAAGAAGGCACTCGATCTGATGATTCCAGTTAAGAGATTAATAACTTGAGGATGATATTTCTAACAAAATATGCCAGGAAAAAATATTTGAGAATCTCTAGTGGCTGAACTTTCCTTTTAAGCTTTGTGGTTTGTCACAGAGATCAGCTGTGGAGGAATGCCAGTGTGTGTCTTCTTTTACAGTAGCTTAGAGTTTGGCATGTGTTACCTGAACTTACCATTTTTTAGCAGTATCCACTTGATAATGTTTTCTTCCCAGACCTGTGGACAGGTTATTATAATCTTGAGTATGAATATGCAAACATGTGAAGTGCAGAATATATGTCCTTTCCTAAAATAGTTTGGTATTAGAGGTTATTCAATATAAAGAGTAGCAGTGTCCCATTAAGTCAGTTCAGAGGCTTGGACCTGTGTGAATCCCAGTTACAGGAATACATTATTTTCTGTAACTGTAGAAGAGGTTGAAGCTATGGGGCACAGGGAAAGAGTACTCTCTCACCAGCTCCAATGGAATTAGTAATAATGTCTGTACTTTTCATTATAATTGGATTTGAGTAAACAGTTCTGTCTCTCAGCTCTGGTAATTAGCAGGCTGAGAAGGAAGTACCCTGATTTTTCTGAGCAGAGGTGGGCAGGTAGCCAGCACACACCAGTATGTAAACTGGGTCACACCAGCATAAGGTTAATTAAAAGTATGGTATGACCATAAGGGGAAAAAAGGATAATTTAAAGTAGGAATGTTATAATGATTTACTGTTAGACTACAGGTTTGAAATTTTCTCTTTGAATAAAGTTGGTTGGGTTTGCTTTTAAAACTTAGCTGGCATTGTGATTACCAAAGGCATAGGCAGAGAGGAAACATTACTTGTTTCTATTGGTTTGCCACTTTTATTTGGAGAAGTAAAAGACCCACCACAAGGTTTTATGTTGACTGTGACCCCTGAGCATTACTCCAAATGCAAAAGAAGGAGAGAGATGGGGACCAGCTTGTCAAAAAAGGCTTAATGGAGCACTTACCTCTATGAAAAGCACTCACAGTAGGTGGCACTACTCTCATGTTCAGGAGTGTTAAGGCATGCAAGAGAACCCCACCTTTTGCCAATTCCTCAGGTAATCTTCTGAGTCATATTTTAAGTTCCAGCTTCTGGAATAATTTTGAGTGCATAGAAATTTCAGCTGTCAGTTAAAAGACAGAAATTTTCTAGTTGCAGCTGAAGAGAAAGCCTGAAAATGTGACTTGACAGCACATAGAGGAGTTCATGTTCTGTTTTTAAAAATGGGATGTTTTTGAAGAGGAGTCTGACTCACATTATTTAAATATTAGTTGGTAGTTACTGTCAGTTATGAAATAACATCTGTTTAAAATGAATGCTTGTTACATTTTAGTGGCTAAAATTACTCTTTTCCTTGTTAATTGCAGTATGGGTCATGTTTTCATATACTTCTGTTCTTGCTGTTTTTCTGGCCTTCACTTCAGTAGTTAGGTGTCATTTCTGTTTTCAGGCCATAAGTGGAAGCAAGGGATGTGGTCGAAGGAAGAAATTGACATTTTGATGAGTAACATTGAGCGTTATTTAAAGGTATGTTTAGAGTATGTCCCTTGCTCGTTGATGTGGTGATGCAGTTCCTGATAGAAACCAGCTTTCTTTAGTACTTCCCAGAACTCACAATAAGTGATTCAAATTGATTTGTTGTAGGAATGATCATTACCCATATGAAATACATAAGAAAATTTTATTCATAGACAGGATTTAAGTAATACTGAATATAACATTGCTTTTAATTTTTTTATTGGATATAGCCCTTTTTGAGCATCCTGACATGACATTTGACATGGTTAAATCTCTGACTATTCATTGAGGACTCATAAATCCTTTGTTGAAGATGGTGGAAAAAAATTGCACTAGCAGTAGAGATAATTTTCCATACTGAGCACTGAGTACAATTTCCAGATGTCCTTGGTGCCAAGTCTGTGATTGTGTACTACACTAGCAGGATGCCTGTGTCTGCTTTCTTTCCCTTAAATTATTTGGGTCAGAGTTCAGTGTAAATGGGCATGTGGTGAACATGCTGAGGGTGATAATTGCCCATAAGTCATATTTGTGGTAGGCTTGCAGCTGAGAATATTTGAGCTGAGCCCTTACAACTGAGAATATATAGCCTGGATATTACAGTTTCACCATCCTTCACTTGTGGTTTAAAAAAGCCCTGAATTTAGTATTCATTGGGATAAAAATCCACAGCATTAGATGAAGAGAGTGTGTCTGCCCACACACATATTAGAGTTTCTGCCACAAAATCATTCATGGGTGATATTCCATTTTAAATCTAGTGTAGCTAGCTAAATAATTTTTCTGAGTTACTGATAAATCATTTGATTCATTCTTTTCCCATTTATCTGCTTTCTTGTACTGCTTTGAATAATTGAAATACAGTGATTCTTAGTTTAAGCTGCAGTTAAGCTTTACTGTTACATTTCATTGCAGTGTTTTTGTATTTAATTTATTTGAGTTTCCATCAGAACAAAAGGAGTAGTTCAATTGAAAGAAATAGGTTTTGCATAAGGAATATCTAAAATTATGTAATAAGTCAATATAGCACTGTTTGACAACATTCCCTTGTAGGGCTCCAGACTAATTCCACCACAGTGCATATTCCATTATGTTCTATATGGTGGTTCAATTTTTGACCTTAAAATATACATTGGACAGGGTTTTTTTTATTATATGTGAGTAGATGCTAGAATTTCTGTGTCTCCCTGGACTCCAACATAAAAAAGCCCAAAACAGCAAAACCTAGTGTTCAAGGGTATGTATTTGAGGGAGCTAATCCATAAATACTCAGTTTTACTTTTGGACTGTAGTATTTGTGATACACAGAAAGTTGCATAATGGCTTCAGTTCTTGTGTTCTGCTTCTTGATTCCTAGGAGACTTTGTCTAAGGTGTTTTGTTTGTGGTTTTTGTTTTTGTTTTTGTTTTTTTTTAAATGCTTTGTTCTAGGCCCGTGGAATAAAAGATGCCACTGAAATTATATTTGAAATGTCAAAAGATGAAAGAAAAGATTTCTACAGGACAATAGCTTGGGGTCTGAATCGGCCTCTCTTTGCTGTCTATAGAAGAGTTCTTCGCATGTATGATGACAGAAACCATGTTGGAAAGTATGAAACCCTCTAATGCTGCATGGTTTTATTGGTATGAGTAGGGTCATGTATTTATTCTTGACATGTTCTATGTGAGACAGAAAATTTTAGCCAAACAGACCTAGATCTTGCTAATATGTCACCTCTGCTCAATTCTGATAGATTTTCCTTGACCATAGTTCAATCGATGTGTTCAATTGGTGGTATTCAATGATAGCTTTAAAAAACAAACAAACAACCCAAAACAAAGGTGAATCACAAACAGATTGTGATATGATGAGAGGACTTGGACACAAGCTTGGATCTGCTGAGATGTAACTTTTTCTTGAGCTGTGATCTGAAAATAATTGATCTTCACCCCTTATGCCCTTGCTTGCCATTCTTTAAAGCAGTGATCTGGTGCCATCCAGAAAGAATATTATATTTTAGTTTTGGAAGGTAGTAGAAAATTAAATATATCTTCCCAATGCTGATATACTTTTTTGATGGAAAATCATCTTTATGGTGATGGTGAAGTGGGACATTAAGGAAGAAGCTGTTTATTTGAAAGATGAATGCAGAAAATTCTAATTCTGTTCATAGAGTAAGATCATGTAGAATGAGGAATTTTTCTGACAAATGAGAGGAATCTTATACCAGTTAACGTTTGAAATGCACTAATGTGGAAAATGGCATTTATTCCTCACATTCTTCCAAAGTATTCTGTCACATTGTTTGTTACAGCTGAAATTCCTTAATCTCTTGTTGTAACTAAATGTGTGCTGTGTGGTTGGTAAAATAAAAATATTTATTCTGTATGCTTTCTGTTTAAAATAATATCTTTTTATTTACTTGTTGCTTAGGTATACTCCTGAGGAAATTGAAAAGCTTAAAGAGTAAGTTACCTTATGAACAAAGTCACTCTTCCTTGTTTATATTTAGTAGCTTGATCAATTTTTAATAGTTTCTTTATATGAAATCTCTGAAGAGTTACAGATAAATTTGACTGCTCCAACATTATCCAAATATAGTGGTTTCTATCTAAAGAAGAATGAAACTGCATATGGACTTTTAAATTTTTTTTGTAATGTGTGTTTGGGACTTAACAATATGCAACAAAGTTCTAAAGCAAGGATTCTGTTGTAACTAGGAATGATTCAGATTTTTATAAGCACAGTCAATATTTGTGGTTATGAGAAACAGAAGTTCCTTTTCTTTACGAAATCTGAACAAAGGTTATTCCTAAAGGAAGTGGTAGGTCAAGAGAAAGAGCTCCCCTAGGAAGCATTACAGATAAATTATAAATACAGCTCAAGAAGCCTAATTTTGAGTATGAACCTGATAGATCAAAGAGATGGGGCTGCAGACTTTATCCCCTCCTGCACATTTCTGGGGTTGAGCAGTTGGAAGAAACTGTTGGACTGAAGGAAGGGAGGGAGAATATTGCATTTCATTAATGGATCTGTTTGGATCTATTGAGCTGGTTTGTTCACAAGGTGCCTGTGGTTCCAGATGTGTCAGAATTAGTCATGAATCAACATTTTAAGCAACCTGCTGTCATGAGAAGGAGGAAGATGATTGCTAAAATGATGATGTGATTATGCAGTGTTTTGCTTAATTTAAATTGTAGGATGCCTGGGTTTTCATCAGGCATTATTTAAATTTTTCAAGTGCTCTCTATGCCACCTGAAAATCATTGAGGAACCTGTACAGAATGGAAATCAGCTGTTTATCTAAACATCCATATTGTGTTTAACACACTCATTAAGCCTCACAATCTTCCTGTAAGACAGATATTATGCATTTTATAAGTGTCTTGTGGCTTAGCTGGTCCAAAGGGCTTCTAGAAACACATAGGAAAAAGTAGCAGAAAATATTAATAATAAAGTAGCAAAGTGATTTCCCCATTCTCTCTTTAAGCCTGTAAACTGCACATTCATCCTGTTTTATTAGAGAATATTTGATATTTTGGTAATTTCCTAACTGGATGTGGTGCTAATGAGCACATTTCTCTTTAGGCTGAGAGTGAAGCATGGTAATGATTGGGCCACAATAGGAGCTGCCCTGGGGAGAAGTGCTTCATCTGTAAAGGATCGATGTAGGCTGATGAAGGATACCTGCAACACAGGTGAGGTAAATGCTGGTGTCAGAAATGGATATCCTGGTTAAAATTCTGTCCCCTGTGTTTAATGATTATAAATTTACGCTGTGTGTTTGGTGTCAAGAGAGAGACCAATGCACTTCAGGAGTAAAGTACTGTTTATTTTGTAATGTATTTATTCAAGTATAAAGGAAAATTCAGTCATGTGAGTAATGTCCACTTAATTGTTGAATGGTTAATTCAGTCCAGCTAATACAGTTCAGATAGCTTGGATCAGTTTGCTCAGTATTTGGACAAGTTCTGTGTGGCCTTATTCCTCTGTGAGAGGACGAGAAAAGAGAAATTCAGCAGCAAAACAATGGAATTGTTGATTTGTTAATCGAGAATGGATAGAATATAAATTGTTAGTAATTAAGAACAGTTACATCTTCATGAGTTAATATTTGCATCTGGAATAAGGTGTTGGCCATGGAAATTAAATGTCTGCTGGCATGCTACAGATCAGAACACACTTAAGTTGGAGGACTTCTCTCTCTTTCAGGAAAGTGGACAGAGAAAGAAGAAAAAAGACTGGCAGAAGTAGTGCATGAGCTGACAAGCACAGAGCCAGGTGACATTGTCACCCAAGGTGTGTCGTGGGCTGCTGTGGCAGAACGGGTCGGGACGCGCTCGGAGAAGCAGTGCCGCTCCAAATGGCTCAACTATCTCAACTGGAAACAAAGTGGGGGCACCGAGTGGACCAAGGAGGATGAAATAAACCTGATCTTGAGGTTCGTTATTTGAGTTACTTTTAAAGGTTTGTAATACGTGTTGCTAGCGGGATTCCATTGGGGTCCATTTTGCTGGTTTCCTAGACACTGAAAATTCTAGAACCTTCCAAAAATCACTGCTGTGTTTACAGTTCCCAGAGATTTATTATTGAACGTATTTTTTGTTTTTTGTTTTTTTAGTGAATGTTAGTGTTCGTGAAAGGTGTCAGATTGAAAACCCTGGAGACTGAAGTCTTCTTTATTCCACAGAAAAGGTACAGCACAGGCAGCAAACCGTGCAAGCTTCCCACACGTTGCCCCACCGATGCGCTTTAACCCTTAACTGGAGGGTAGCTCAGTCTCCCTGCCCGTTCAGTCCTTGGCCTCTCTGCTGAGATGACCAACAAGGGTCAAGTGTGGTGGTGGTTTCTGTGATGTGGACATCTTGTCTACAAAGAGCTAAACTGAGACTGCAAATTAATTTCATGTAGGCCAACAAACACTGATTGGATATCAGCATCTCTGACTACATTTGAACTGGCAACCTGGTAGTGACTTTGGAAATCTTTTGCTCTCTCCAGTCCTGCTCCCATTTTACCTGCCTTTAACTCAGGCTTTTTAGCCAGTGGATTTTTATGGTTGGGTGGGAATGAAAAGCCCATCGAGGGAATTAAAGGATTACTTACAAAGTAGTATTAACAAATTTGATATTAAGCCATTTGACATTAAACTCAAAATGAGGAGCCTGATTCCACATTTCAGAATATGCTGGGTATATTTCTTAGTATTTCTGGTTTGTTCTGTCCAAATGTACTTTACTCATCCTACAGGGTTGGTTTTGGTAATTTTTTTTCATTTTTACTTTTTTCTTTCTTTAGCTAGCAAGAGTGCTCTTGCTTTGTTTGTGAAGAGGACTTTTCTTAACTTCCACAAAAATATTTTCACCTCTCTTTCATATGCTCCATGTACAGATAAGGGAAATTCAGAGATTTTTAGTGATTTCAAACAGATTCTGGTAGAGAAGACTGTCCCTTATCTGGAGAGCCCAATCCTGGTGGGATTGACTTATGAGAAAGTGTTTAATGCTGTAGCTAACTTCATCTACTTTGGCTAAGAAGCATCTGAGAGAAGGCAAAAATCCGTGTTAAGGACGGATGGTTGTTACTTAGAAGAAAACAAGTAAATATCATAACATGAAATTAATTAAGTGAATGTTCAGAGTGAATCTCAGGAATATTTCCTGCCTTGGAGATATGTTTGGAGAATGTTTTTTCGAAAAGAAAAGATGCAAATACCACCACTTGGAATGCTTCACGATAATCCGATCTAAGACCTAATGTATAAATAAATAAGGAGAATAATCCTGCATGGCAAGGAGATGGACTGGATCACTTAACAGGTCTAGTCCATCTTCTGTGTTTATGATTCTGCTTGACCTCTGGCAGCGTGGAGCCTTGGAAGCCTGTCGATTCCTGAGCTCTGGTGGGCTGTTCACTAGCATGTGGTTCTGCGCTGTTACTGTGACACGGCCGGACATGTGCCACGCCCCTGCCGCTCTGCAGGGCAGCTTCTGACAGGTCCGTGTTTTCTGTGTCCTGCCAGGATAGCGGAACTTGAAGTTTCTGATGAAAATGACATCAACTGGGATTTACTGGCTGAAGGATGGAGCAGTGTCCGCTCCCCACAGTGGCTTCGGAGTAAATGGTGGACTATTAAAAGACAGATTGCAAACCACAAGGATGTTTCATTCCCTGGTAATGTACTACTTGCACACTTCTCTTCTGAAAGCTCTTTTTACATAAGGCAAAGGAATAAGGCTGCATTTTGTTCTTTGCTTACAGAATTGCTGGCCAAAGAGCACATTGCTCCTTTGCAGGAAGTTACTTGCCCCTTGGATCTGCTGGCTGAATTGCTCCTACAAGCAATCCTTAAGTGTTTCAGTCAAATAGGCCAAGCTGATGTGTACAACTAGACAGACTTTGCCATCCCTTCTTGCTTTGGCTAAAGTGAGAGAATGTATATAAGCAGCTCAGCTGGCAGATCTCAGGTGATGCTGATCTTTGGTATGGGGGGCAGTGACCTCTTCAGGTGGAAGAGGATATGTGTCTGCAGCCTAACTATGGCCTCGGGTTAGATGTGTTGCCTTTATGATGTTACAATGTAATCTCTGTCAGGTGCTGAGCCTTAGCTGTAGACAGAAGGTAGATTACTAAGCTAGCTGCAGTGAGGAGAAGGGGAGGAATCAGGAGTATAAAGCTCTCTCAAATATATTTCATACCATTTTCCCATTTTGGCTTGGAGAAACTAGTGCCTAAGCCAAAGGGGTGTCTGTGACCTTCAGACCTCCCTTTGTCTGACTTGGGGAGAGGAAAAAAATAAGAGTGATTAGTCATGTCATAATTAATGAAAGATGTGATTTAATGCACACTTGTGCTGTGGTTGACAGTGTGGTTATATATTAGTTCTGCCTCGAGACTGCAGCTGGGAGGAGAGCCCCTGTTGCCACACATTAATAGGCAGTTGTTGCATCAAATAATTAGTAAGATAAATGCAGCACTGAATCAACAGACTCTGCACTCCTTTCCCTCACAAAGGGGAGATGTTTAGGCAGTTGGCTGTAATGAATGCTAGAAAAGCTGAGGCCTCAGGTTTTGTAATCTGCTGTTATGTCAGCTGCTTCCCCAGAAGGGCCAAAGCAATCATAGAGAGGAAAGGTGGGTGGTTCTGTTGGAGCAATGGGTCTCCTCATCCACAAGGTGAAGAATTATAATATAACCACTTGGGATTCATTCTCTCTTGGTCCCTATTTTCAGTGACATTTCTATCAAGCTCTTGAACAAATCTGCTTCCCTGTGGTAGAAGACTGGAGGATTTACTTCTGGTAGCAGCATTACACAGCTAGTGATACTGGCACTTGATTGTAGCTTAGAGATATACCGTGCATCGCTTTAGAGAGTTCCAAAATTTGATGGGCTCTGTGTTCTTTTTTTCCATCAAGCATCATGAAATGCCTGGGTTCCATAAAGAAATCTAGTTCACTGTTGTAGTTGGCTATAAATGGTCTATGTATGTGCTAAATTTCTAGTTTCTACATCTCTGGAGATTGCTTAAGTTCCAGATTCTGTAGGATTTTGTTTTTCTCTTCATCTTTGGTAAATCACCAACTGCAGCATTTCAAATGTGCTTCTTCAACCTACTTTAGCATGAGTGTTTTTTCTCTCAGTGCTGATAAAGGGTCTTAAACAGCTCCATGAGAACCAGAAAAACAATCCAGGGCACCAGCTTCCAGAGAACAAATGTGGCAGTGGCTTAGCAAACACTAACTCCAGCTCGGGGGTGCAGCACGTGCAGATCCGGGTGGCTCGCTTGGAGGAGAGCACAGGCAGTGCCCCCAGCCCCATGGCAGCTCTGCAGATCCCAGTGCAGATCACCCATGTCTGTAAGTACTGAAACAAACCACTCACACAGAGCATGAAGCCTGCTTGTGCTAAGTAGTGAAGGAGAAGTGAGCATGTCTTAAGGAGTTGTATTGGTCATGCCAACTTCAGATGAAACATTTCTGTGTTCTGTGTACCTGTTTCTAACTTTGTTAGGCAAATGTAGATACTGCTGTGACATAGTTCCAAGAGGCTACAATTGGAGCATCTGGGCACAGGTGTTGTAGGTGTCTGTGTGAGCACACCAGAGTTTGCCACATAACCTATTCTTTAAAAAGCTTTTGGTGCACAAACCTCTTAATGAAGATAAAATATGTATGTTTATTTCTGAAGTTGTTCTTGGTCACTCTTGTGCAGAACAATGAACGTCATGTACAAGTTCTCCTTTTTAAATTACACAGACTGCTGTCCCTAAGTTCTGATGCAGGGCACTGAAGAGAATGTGTAAGTGTTTTTTTCTAGTCCTTTATTATGCAGGTATTTCTAGGCACAAACAATTGGAAAGCGTTAGCTGCTAAGTCACACCAATATTCAGCCAGTGTTCTGCTAAACTACTGTGTTTTTTTAAGTTGATGTTTCCCATATACTCTTAAGGATGAACTTTGTTCATGGCCATCAATTATCATTGATTACTAGGTCTACTCTGCATGTAGTTCTTAAAAAGTAACTCCAGTCACATGCAGTCTGTTATCTGCACTGTATGTTTTGCACCATTTGTCATTTGTAAATTTTATTAGGAAAATTTGGTGCTTTGATCTTGCTGATTACCAAATTAATTACAGAGTATTCTGAGTTGGAAGGGATGCAGATGGGTCATCGAGTCCTAGCTCTTTAATGAATGGCCTGCACAAGGGGTTGGACCCATAGCCCTGGCATTATTAGCACCCTTCTTTGACCAACTGAGCTGAGTTGATCAGTATACAAACTGACTCTTCAGACTATGCCTGAACAGGCATTTGGCAAACAATATTCTGATTATAATTTTGTAAGGTCAGTCTATCTTAATCTATTTATTAAGTGCTATTTTCATTTTGTGGTTTATTTTCTAATTAGAATGACAGGTGACACCAAGCCAAGAACTTTTGGTCTGTCATAGTATGTCAATATTCTCAGACTGACTGAAATTTGATCTAAGTTGATGGGTTTTGATGAGCAGATCAAAGATGGGCTGGGATCCTGGAACCTTTAATCCTTCCTGAAATGAATCCTGTAATGGTTATTTTGTGACTTCACTTGCCCATGTCTGCCTAACAAGCCTTTTCCCCCATTTTAGTCTGCTTTTCTGAAGAATTTCTGGTTGTGTAATCACAGTGAATTTTATATTGTGTTTCACAATCCCAAGAGAGCTGAACCTAATAGGCACTTTCAGCTGCATTTGGTGGAAGGTTCAGGGTTTCAAAGGGGCAGTTCCTGAGGTTTAATGAGAATTCTGGCTGGGTGACTGAAAGGCCATGCTTTACAGCTCCCTGCTACTCAGTACCAGGAAATCTGCAGCAGGAAACCTTGAACATGCCACTACAACAATAAAAGCTTCAAAAATTGAGCTTTTATCTTCTTAAGAGACCTAAATTACTGTATTTTGCAGCCACAGAGTCTGAGATGGCAAAGTTTCCAGTGCTTGGGTCACTGTTATCATCCTGTGGATCTTTTCCCCTTTTGGTATTTAGGAAATTACTGGAAAGCCCCAGGCAGTTTCAGCTTCCTGGAACTTGTGATTTTTTTTATTTTTTTTTTTAAGAGTAAGTGGAAATCTTAATTATAGTTACAAACTTTTGAGTACAAGTTGTTTGGCCCTGGGGATCTTAGAATACCTGGTACATCAACTGTTTTCAATGCTTTTCTTCTTATCTCCACTTTTAGAATTGGTGGAGCTAATTGTGTAAATAATTACATAGTTGTAGTAAGAATACTTACAACTTTTATACACTGCAGTCATAACATACGAGATAGGCAGATATCCTGGAAAGCATCTGGTCTTTCAGCAGCAGTGGACATACTGTGGAGGGCAGAAAATATTAAAAATACAAAACCAGAAAAAGAGGTCTGTGGGAAACATGACAATATTAAGCCTGACGCTGGTTTAAAACAAGCAGTACATGATCCAAAGGATATCATTACACCAATGAGATCATGTCAGAAACTTTGTCTGCTTTTATCTCTGTGTGCTAAACCCATACTTACTTTCTTTTGCTCTTTTGGATTGTAGCATGCTCTCTTTAAATAGTATTGTATCTTGGGTACCAATTAGAGAACCTTGTCATTAGGATTGCAGCCAATCCTTTTTCCTCTTAGGGGAATTAACAGGACACTGCCATGTATTAATTATAGTATGTTATGCTCTCTGCAGGGCTGAACATTCTGGTTTACATACTTTTCCTTTTTTTTTTTCCCTTCCTTTTGCAGCCTCCACCGAATCCCCTGCTGCTGCTGTTGACTCTGAGACAATAACACTGAACAGTGGAACACTACAGACCTTTGAGATTCTTCCAGTAAGTAACTGGTGTTTGTTACTGTGGTTTTTTCTTTTCAGCCCAGCTACTTTGTAGACTATAAAACTGTGCATTTCAAAGAAAAAAAAAGTAAAGGGAGGTTTTCAAGTAGAAAGAAGAAGAGTACTAAAACTTACTTCTGAAAGTGTAATCTATTAGAGCTGCTGAGTAAACTGTGAATTATAGTTAAATGCTTTAAATTTATTTTAATGCTATGAAGTTTTTCTTTGTGTTTGGATTTTTTCATTGTTGAAATCTGACATAAATGAGACAGAAAAAGCTCCCAGCAAGTAAAGATTGTCTCAGTTCCATTGTTCTGTAATTTATAGCACAGTTTCTCTTCCATCTTAATGCAAAAGTAAGTTGAATTTATTCTTTTTTTACCTGCTGTTGTACAGCATAGTACAGACCTGCTGGGCTCCTGCCCTTAATACTTGCCTTGGTAGCCTAAGGCTACAGATGAGTTTTTTTCTGCTTTTTGAGTGCAGTGCAGCAGTGCAGAAGGGATTGGGTTGGTGTGGTGATTCTCCAGGGGAGTTACAGTTAGGCTGATTCATGTAAATCAAAGTGCTCCAGTATGTCCTGGGCAGTGTGTTTGGGTATTAAACCTGTGTTCTTTTTATAGTCTTTCCACCTGCAGCCAACTGGGACACCAGGTACCTACTTACTGCAGACAAGCTCGAGCCAAGGCCTCCCTTTGACGCTGACCACGAGTCCCACCATGACCCTGGCGGCCGCGGCTGCTCCAGCCTCCCCGGAGCAGATCATCGTGCACGCCTTATCTGTGAGCGTCTGGGCCCTGGGAAGGGCAACATTGTCACACAGGGCCCTGCACAGCATGCTAAACTTGCAAAGCACTTCTTAAGTCATAACAATGTTACTTTGCTTAAAATCCTGAGGACTGAGAGTTTGGGGATTTGCCTATTGCTTTTAAAAAGCAACCTCAGGTTGCTTCAGAACTTAACTTAGTGAGGAAGTTCGGGACAGGATTGTCTCCATTTAGTGGCTTGGTCCCCAGCAAAACCAGATCTTGTTGCTTTGTGATGTTTTCTGTTACTCTCACAAATAGATATTGGTCCACAACATTTGGATAGTAGTGACCAGTATTGTTTTTTGTTAGAGGGAGGGAAGGGGAAGCAAAACTGGAGGTTGAAACACAAAAGTGATGAAAAATTCAGTCGAAAAAACACTGACCTTTTGAATCTACAGTGGTCCTCACCTGAATTGTTGCCTCTTTCATATTATTATGTATTTACTTTGTTTGTGACTTAAAAAGCACATGACAGTCTACATATATTCATTCTACATATTCAGTTTACAAAGTTATCCTTTAGGAACAGGAATGGTCAACAGATGATCTGGGCTGCTGTGCTGTATATATAAACCTCTAAACTACACTTAGCAGTTGGAATCTTTTTGCTTGTATTTGCTTGAAAGATTTGTAGATAGTTACAGGAAAGTCTCTGACCTTTTTTGGGGTTTTGTTTGTCTCTTTTTTGCAAATGCTGCTCACAGCCAGAGCATTTGTTAAACACAAGTGACAACGTCACAGTGCAGTGCCACACGCCGAGTGTCATAATCCGCACCGTTGCTGCTGAAGACATCTCCTCCTCTGTCACCCAGACAGAACTGACTGTGGATTCAGACATTCAGTCAGCTGACCTGACAGATCCTCCAGACACCCTAGGAGCAAATACTTTCCCACATGATATCCATCAGTCCAAGCTGAGTGACGAAGAGCAGTCAGCCTACAATGAAGATGATGCTTCCAAATTTAGCAGCAGGAATAGTAGAGAACTGATGGATGGAGTTATGGTAAGAACAGAGGAGGAGATTGCTGATGCTAGCCTGAAACAGAATGAGGATTCTCAATCTGATTTACCCAGCACTTACGTTACTGAGGTAAGGGAGGGAATGATACTTGATATTTTTCCCATTTCTGCATAGAGAATTATTTCATTGAATCTGTGGCCTTTATGTTAAGCTATTCATCTAAAATATCATTTATATTGGTGCTGAAGGGAGAAAGATGGAGAGAGAGACTATTCATAAGAGCATATAGTGACAGGACAAGGGACAATTCAAACTAAAAGAATGTAGGTTTAGATGAAGTATTAGGAGAAAATTCTTTTCTGTGAGAGTGGTGAGGCACTGGAACAGGTTGCCCAGAGAAGCTGTGGGCTGCTTCATCTGTGGAAGTGTTCAAGGCCAGATTGGATGGGGCTTTGAGCCATCTTCAAGTTTCAATCTTCAAGGAGTCCCTTTCCATCCAAACAATTCTGTGGTTCTGTATCACAGTTCTACTTACTGAGATCCCCTATCCTTGAGCTTTGTTAGTGTGTTGACTATGAAAGTAACAGCATTTAATTTGATACTGAGGCTTATATTTGTGTTCATCTGGACCACTGAACACCTCACTAGCTGTGGAGTTGCTTCACTACTCAGGGTACTTCTGCATGGTGGCAGTGAAAAGCTGGAACATTGGTGGCACTGAACAGTTGCCTTCAGGTGATTCCTGTTTGATTCTGTTGCTTTAAAATGGGCTGTTTAATTGTCCAACACACCTGCATCAATAGATAGATTGAGCAAGGGAGCTGTGCTAGAGTATTTAGGTTTTGCTTTATGAGTCTAATAACATACTTCAAGATGTACCTCAGTTTGAGGACTTCTGTTGAATATACTGCTCCAGTCAAGTATCTGTTAAATGGGAATTTAAAGCATTAAGCTGTTTCTCTCTCTGGCCTCAGATTTATTAATCTCCAACACCTGAAATGCAGAAATGAGTTTTTCCAAACAATTGCAGGTACTTAGATTGTTTATACTAAGTTTCTCAATCTTTCAGTTGCCAGAATTATGAAAATGACTAAGTCACAGAAAATGGAGGTGCTGAAAAGAAGATAACACTCTTTAGTGGATAGAAAATTCCTCTTCCTTTACAGGTTTGATTAGGTTGGAATTTGGGAAAAGATGAGTTAGAGTGAAATACCCTGTTTTTTAGAGCACTGTTCTCCACAGTAGCTGCATTTCTGCTTTGTCAGCCTTGAAAATCCATCATTAAAGTGCTTTGGTTTGGTCTTTGAAGAAGCTTCTAATAGACATATCTATTCTGCTCTTAAAAAAGGGAGAATCTTTGAACATCTCAAGTTTGCTACTACAGAAGTATCTGAATCCTGAGTACATCTGAAGCTAGGGATTATTCTTCCATTTTCCTCTTCTGTGTCATAATTGTAAGATTTTCAACATTTGAGGCAGACCATCAGCTTTCTACTTTTATTTTAAAACTTCAGCTTCTCAAGGTAGAATTAATAAACTTCTAATATTAACCTAGTTCCTAATTTAACTTTGTACAAATTGCTTATGGCTAGCAGAATGTAAAACTAAACTTTTTCTTCTATACAAAAAAGCAAACTGAATTTGTAATTCTAATTTGCCTTACTCTTCAAGTCAGATTCAAGTTTGACGTGTACTTAAATTCTAGGAAATAGTGAACTGTCTGTGAGTAATTCTCAGTGAAAAGTTACTCTAGAAAAACATGCCTAAATTTTGTTGTCTTTAAGTCAGTGTTATTTTTATGAGCTTTGCCAGGATTGTATTGTCACTGTGGGTGGGTAGTGGGAGGCAGGCAGTCATGCTGCAGGGTTTTATTATTTCTGCCTGGGAAAGGTGCCCATTTGCCACAATGGCTTCTTTAGTTTTTCACGCCTCCTCTTCCCAGTTTCAGGCATTGCAGCCCAGTGCTGCTGGTGGGCAGAGCTGTGCTCTGCTGAGAGCTGCTCCTGCAGGTCAGGCACATGGTGCCCCTGTGGATGGGACCTGGTGCAGTTCACTGAGCTGCAGCACAGGTTGTCAGCTCCTCTTCAGCAGCATCAGGAAAGGGGTTTTCAAGCAGCTGCCTTTGCAAAAACACTGGAGTTATGTAGGGAAACAAGTTTTTCTATGAAAAAGCAAGGTGGAGAAACATCAGGATTTTCTTAAACATAGAGGGCTGTAACCTCTCCTCAGCAATTCCTGCTCCCTCTGAAAACAGTGATAAACCCAGGTACCTTCCCTGTGTCAGCAGCAGTTGCTAGCATTCTACATCAGGGATTCCTGAAGTTTGAACAAACCTTACACATGTATCACACAAAAACTGGAATCTGAGTATCTCTGCTGATTCTGGCAGTACTGTGTGAGATGACTTTACACTGCATTTGTGGCACCAGAAGTTTGCTGTGACACTTGAGTCAGCCAGATGTGCTGCTGCCATTCCAGTACCACAGGAGCCAGGGAAGAGGCAGCAGCAATGGCAGGACTGGAATAGAAAGAGGATATTGACAACTTATACCTGGAAGGAATCAGTGTCTTGCTAATATTCTGGTATCATGAGGTTCAGAAAAAAAATTCTGGAGCCAACCTCCAGCCAGTGACAGACCAAGCAAGGCACAGCAAATAAAGTGGCTCTTTTGAGCTCTGTGTTCAGTGTCAGTTAAAACTTGACAACAGGAGTTGTGAAACTTAAGGTAAAGCTGTTGGGTTTGTGGAGCAGGTAAGTGCTACAAAGGGAATGCTTCAGTCTCAGAACATCTAGACAGCAAGTAGTGGAAAAGCCTGATTAGTCCTTTTTACAGATATAATATTTGACTTGCAAGAGAACATTTTATCATCACCTTGCAGTATCTCCCTTCCTCTCCGCCATAGCTCAACAGGGTGAAATTCTTCTCATCTTTTTGGATGCCTGCTCTAAGAAGAAATGTGCCCTGTAAATGCTGAAATAAACTATCTCAGGTGCTGACATTTCAATTTAATGAGATAAAATTAATCCAGAGTGTATTGCTTACTGTGCAGTATGGCTGAGCAATGCAGGTTTTTGTTTATGCCACCAGGAATGCAGTCTCATGGCTTATTCTGTGTTGTGCAGGACCTGGGTTCCCCAACAATAGAAGAACAAGTTGATCAGCCTACAATAGACGATGAGACTGTGCTTATTGTTCCTTCTTCCCATGGTTTTATCCAGGCAACAGATGATATAGATAGTGAATCAGTCTTGCCCTTGACAACTCTTACAGGTATGACACTCCCTTTCCTTAAATCTGTGTATAGAGCTTTTGAGTCTCTGCAGACAACACTTGATGGATCCTTGCTTTCTCTTATATAATTTTACATATCAGTGCTATGAACCTTCAAGTAAGCTAACAAATCCTCCTCCCCAGAGGAAGGCTTTCCCTGTGGAGCCATCAGAAGGTCAGCACTGATAGTGTAGTACCTGATAGATGCAAACACGAGTCACACTGTTGTGTCCATATCCATCCATATTGGTCATCATTTACCTTATCAAAAGATACTCAAAACCCACCTGGATGTGATCCTGTGCAACGTGCTCTAGCTGAACCATCTTTAGCAAAAGAGTAGGACTAGAGGATCTCCAGAGGTCCCTTCCAAGCTCAGCTGTTCTCTGATCCTGTGAAACTAGAAATTATAAACTGCCTAGTTTGAGCAACTGCCTGTAATTGGTTAGAATTCCAGGTTACATTTCCATCTCCTGAGTTTGTATTTTATATCTTCTTATAATGGCAGAGCAATAGTTCTAATGCTTTTTGTCCCTTGACAGATCCTATCCTACAACATCATGGAGATGGGTCACACATTATTGGCTCATCGCTGGGCAGTCCTGACTCAGAAGATTCAAAGGATGTTGAGGATTTAGTGAGCTGTCACTGAGAAGCAGCAATGGTGTCCATTTTCTATTGACCATGTTTGCATTGTGAAATTAGTTACAACCCTGTGCCACATTTCCAAAGAAAGCAGTCACAGTCTGTCTGTTTGAACAGAAGCTTCCAGTGTGAGATGACTGCAGTGCACTTTCTCTGCTTAGTGTTTCTCTCACCCAGGAGGGAGGACTGAGCTGCCAGCCAAGGCCTGAGGTGCCACATCTCACTGGGGTGTTGCAGTGTTCTGAAGAGCTTCTGTTGCAGTGCTCACAGTGCTTGGATCCATCCAGTCAGTTCTCGTCTGACTTGCTGCTGATGTGCTGAGCTGCACACATGGAAAGCTGGACAGAAGTCAAAGATTGTGGACTGTAGCCTCTTAGTGCCGCAGCAAGTGTAAGTTTGCACAGGTTTCATGAAGAATGGGTGAGGATTTTTGCACTTACTGACTCTTGTAATACATGGAGAAGGAGACTGTTACATTTCAGGAGGAGTGAGTTCCATCAAAGACTTCAGGGAGCATGGGCAGCATCGTGAAGCAGTGGTGTGTATTCCCATCTCACCTGACTTGTTGGTATGTCTGTGGCATAGGAAGAAGGCAGAAGCTTTTGGGACTTGCCTGTTCCTGAGGAGTCCATTGCTGGCAATGGACAGAGCTCTGACAGATCACTTGTGGAAAATCTTTTCTTGATTTTTTTTTTTTTTCCCTCTCATCACTACAGCAAGCTGAATAAAAAGGGAAGGGCTATGAGAAAGGGAAGCTACTGGGACCCACCAGCCTGCCCCGGCAAGCTTGGAATTTCTTGGAGGTTGTTGTGAGTAGGCTGGAACTTTTGTCTCTGTCACTGTTTACCTAACACTACCAGCCACCTTTCCAGATGCGATTTCTGCAGCAAGTTAGTAAATGAGGAGTGGTGTGAAGGTGGCAAAGTCTTGGAGGAGTAGCTCTGTGAGAGTCTGGATATAGGGCCCCGAGGCAAAGGAGGCCAATTAATTCCTGCATTGTTTGAAACAGACACTAGGCTGAACAGCAGCCTGTTAGCTAGGAATCAAGAGAAAAAGCTATAGAAACTAAAGACTTGTATAAATTATTTTATTTATTTCTGTAATTAGCTCTTCATAATCAAGAGTTGGTCTTTTTCAGTCTGTGGTTTTGTTAATGTGAAAAATAAGTTGTAGTTTTAAATGGTTGCCTAGGGAACAGAAATAATTGTATATTCAGTTTCAACAAAATAAAGAGTATTTGTCTTACTTGACTGTAAGATGCCATTTATTTATACTGCCACAGATCCTTTCAGTGCTGCAGTTTATTTGTACAGTAATAAAAAAAGTGCAGTTTTTTCCAAAATGAAAAAGCTTGTGCCATTCTGAAACATCAGTACAACTGGAATGTTCATTAAGCGCAACAGTAGCTCTTCAAAAAAAAGCAGAATGTCACGTCTTATGGCAATAATTCTCCCCAACAAGAGGGACATTACATATACATTTACATGAAAATCATGTACTGATTTATCCTTGCACAACCCATTTCTTTCCTCTCAGGCTGATGGTTCTCACTTAAATGTCTCGAGTAGAGCTGAGAGCTGAGCTGGAAGCAGTCTGACACAGTAGCATCATTGCTGGGTATTCCCAGTGTCCTTCATTTACCCACTTCATGGAAGTACAGGTTGGCACATATACATAACATGACAATAGAAAACAATATGTAGTAAATTAGGTTTCTAAATTTGGGTTCCAGGTCTCCTTGTCGATACCAGTAGATCTAGAAGAGAAAATGAGTTTGTGTTATTTCAAAAACCAGGTATTCTGAGGAAACTTTCTTTGGTAACTGAATTGGCAACTTGCAGGTTTAGTTTTGGGGTGATGTTTTTTTTTTTCTTCCTGTAAAACAATCCAGCTTCTTGTGGCCAAAGGACTGTGTGTGTGTCTTTGTGAAACTGGCCCTGAGGCCATGTGCTGTCTGGTCAGCTTTGCTGAGAGGAAGGGAGAGTAGGTGGCTTAGCTGGGGGTGTTTTAACTCTCAAAGCTGGCTATATCCTGGTGGATGAGGACAAACATCAGCTTTGCACTAATACAGTCTATTCTGGGAGAGTTGTGGGTACCAGCTGTAGGATCAAAACTGGGACTGACCAGGCAATGCAGAGCAACTTCCCAGCATAGCCAGCAGTGACAGGTTCAGGGCTGTTCCAGCTCACAGCTGGAGGAAGGAGAATGCTCTGAGTCTGAAGAGCTACAGCAGAAGAAGGAGCCACCAATCTTCCTGCCCATGGTCTTTGACAGCCCCTTCCAACCCAAACCATCCTGTGATCCAGACCTGCCAGGTCCCTTTGCTAGTGCTTGGGACCAACTCCTTGGAATTTTGCAGTTGTTGAGTAGAGGAACATCTTCCACTTGCTGTAGCTTCCTACCCCTGTAACTCATCCTGTGTTTGAAAGGTCACTGACTAATGCAAATGCATGGCTGATCCCATTTCAAGTGTTCTGCAGCACAGTCCATCTCTGCATTCCCATTTCAGTGCTCTGCTCCCTGGTTTCCTACTCTCTGTCTCCACTGGCAGCTATGGGTGGCAGTGCCAGAGGTGACAAGTCTTGCACCACAGCTGGGCTGCAGGAGTTGGCTCAGCTCACACACTTCCTCTGCAGTAAATACAAAAGTCATTGCCACTCCCTCATTGTCAGCCTGTGTTACAGAGGCAGGAAAGCTTTTCTAGGAGAGTGTCAAAAAGAAGGCAGCACCACGGAAAGCAGATTTTATCAGAGCACGGCAAACATGGCGGTACTTACAAGAATGCCAGCAGAAATGCAACACAAGGAGATGCAGAAAGCAAAAAATACATTCACAGGTTTTGGAGGTAGTTGTGGGAAGACAAAAGCACTGATTAGAGTGACCTGTGTGGAGGAAAACAAAGATGAGGGTTTCACTCTGGCCAGAGCTGCAGTGAGAAGAGACTCAGCCCAAGGGCTGGAGCAGCACAGAGCTCACATCCTGATCTGCACACCCCTCCCTGGCCTCTGACTCCCACCCCTGAGGCACTGAAGGAAAATGTGCAAGTCTGGAGGAAAACTGCTTTGATAGAGCTGCACACTGAGAGGAGAAACAATAAAAACTGCCATGCTGGCTTATTGCCAGAAACCACCCTCCAAGTAGCCAGGAAGCCATCAGGCCTGGGGGTGCACACTGCCCATGTAGGAGCATCCCTTCAGCCAGTGTTCCACCAGCTGGCACCTCACCTGTCCCCACAGCCTCCCTGCACCTCAGCTCTCCAGCAATCCCCCGTGGAACACACAACTGATGCCTCTAGTCGGGTTTGTCTTTAAAACTTGGGGAAAGCACGGCTCAACACCAAGGGATGAACTTTGGAAAGACTCATATAACCATAAATAGAGCCATAAATCATAAATAGAAGGAAATAGAAGCAAACACGCTCTCCTGGCACATAAATGCTTTGTTGTCTCACCCAGCCTCATGTTCAGCCAGGATGGACAAACCAGAAAACTTAAAGGAGTTTATTGCAGCTCTTAAAGAAAGGTATTCCCCTTCTGTTGACAGAGTTTCAAAAGACAGATACGTCCCAAAATGACTGCCTGCCCTAAATCAAAGACTCTTTGGTCGTTGGAAGTCTCACCACCCATTTTTGGGGAGGAATTCTGGTTTTCTCCCTGTCACTTAAAGACGCAACATGGGCTGGGATGGGAGATACTTACTACAAGCAGCAAGGTTGTTAAGCCACCAACAACTAGATTGATGATTCTGTCCTAAAGAAAAGAGAAGAGTGTTATGTGTACCTAAAAAAACCAACAACAAAAAGCCCCCCAAACCATATAAAACAGAGCATTAACCAACAGCACTGAGATCAGCCAGGATCCATTATCCCCAGCACACCATCAAGGCTCCCTGCACAGCTCTGCCACACAGGAAGGTTTCCCTCTCTCCACAGACCCCAGGGAGGCTGTACTGGTCAAGGCCTCATGCAGATTTGCTCATTTGCAAATGGCTTCTGCGTTATGTCCAAATTTATTACAGTTGTGCAAATTATATTTAATTTTTTTCTTTTTTTAAGTGGGAGTGCACAGATGGAGTTTGTTAGAAAAAGCTTTTTTTAGCCTCACTGCCTGAGAATTAATAGACTGATAGAGTTTTAGGTGGGAATTTGTGGGCTACTGGCGAGGAGCTGAAGCATTGCCCACACCCCAAATGCTCCACCCTAACACCAGCAGATCCAAAGATGCCACACAGATGCTGTGCTTGGACAGACAGATATACCCCCCACACTCCTTTCTGCTGCTCCTGATCAGTATAAAACAACTGGGAGGACACAACCTTTGTGCAGCTGGGAAGACAGATCCCTCAGTGACAGCAGTCCCATCCCAGTGGCATCAGGGCTGTGGCACTGGGCTGTGTGACCACGGGCTCAGAGGAGCACCCACGGCAGGACCCTGTACTGATGAACCTTCTGGAGTAAAAAACAAAGGGAAAGGAGAGTAGTCCAATCCCTGCCAGCACACTGCCTTCTCCCTGGTGCTGCTCTGAGTATAATCATGTATTGCCACAGTCAGACAGGGCTGCACACCCAGATAGCTGACAACTCAAAGGCTAAAAGAACAGCTACAGCAGAAAAAATGAGCAGAGAGAAAACACCTCAGACTTCAATTAACTATACTGAGTCATTAAGTAGGTATGGTGAAAAGAAAGTGAGAAAAGAGTTTGAGCAGTGAAAGCATGTTGCCCAAGACATCCCAGACAGCAGGCAAGGCAACACGGGCTTCCCTCCACCTGCTCTTGCACCCTTCTTCCTTTCCTAGAATTTAGATTTGTAGAGGGAGAAGTCCATGTCATGAAGAAATAACACATGACAGCAGCAGGGCACTAGAAGAAAGCAAAGAGGAGGCAGAGAGCAGCAAATCATGCTTTTGTGGGACACCATCAGCCCTGACCTGAGGCTTTGTGGAGCTCACATTAAAGTGGCTCAGGAACAGGTGGATGCTGTGCCCTGGTTGTGCTCATCCCCAAGGGATAGAGCCACAACAAGCAGACTCTGAAACCTCTTCTATTAGTCCCTGACCCCTCTTTGTAAAACAAAACCACTGATGCTCCTGTAGCAGCCATGGAGAATTTCTCTCACACTTTCAGTGTGGGAGAGAGCATCCCCAGCACAGGGACCTCTCATCTCACATTGCTGACTGATGGACTGTCACTTCCCAGGGACAGCTGGATCAGGTATGGATGCTGGCAGTGGAGCACGTGGTGTCCAGTCCCTGTGGCCAAGGCATCCCCTTCCCTGTGCTTAAACCTGCAGTCACTGAAATTTCCCAAATGCACTGCTGACAGAAGAAGGTATTTCAGGATGCAGGGATTAGAGACACTGATCCTGAAATCCCAGGCTTGGCAAAGCAGTGAGAGGTTGTATTCCCCAGTGCCCGCTGACACTTCAGCCCCAGGCAGCTTAGCACAGCAAAAAGGTTAAAAATACACAAGCAGAGGCCAAGACGGCTAAAGGGATTGGGGATGACAGAGCCTTTCACCTCCACACTGTGTCCCAGTGCACAGCCCAGCCCAGGCAGACACTCCTGGGCACACAGACACTCGAGGGCACACTGGGCACACAGAAACTCCTGTGCTGAGCCTTGTGTCCTACACCTCACCCAGCTGGCACAGCCAGCTCTTAAAACCAGCACAGATGATCCAGGAAGGACTTTTCTCCAGCATCACTATGTACTGTAATATCTGCTAGAGTAAAAAGACAAAAAACCCCAGCAGGCACACCAAAACAGAGAGCCTGCAGCTGCTTGAGGTCACCTGGACCAGCACAGGGTACTGGCACAGACACACCAACTTCTGATACAGCCCAGCACTGCCTCCATGGGGGTCCCCATTCAGCCAGACAGCTGCCAAGACGTGGTGAGCTATTGGCCAGACAGGAGATGAATTCCATGTCTTGCTGTTGCACAAGATGCATTTTGAAACAGGAGGGTTTCTGCCCTCTCCTCCTACTCTGGGGAGGGTGTTACAGGGGCTGGAGGCATCAGACTTTTCCCAGTGAGCCTCTGCAGTGCAGAGGTCTCCCTCCATCTGCCTCTGAGGAAGGGACATAAGGTCAGAAAGTGTCAATCCTTACAAAGCAGGAGGGCACAATCAAGGATTCTTTAGGATCTGGGTCAAGGTTCTTGGAGCAGCAGGGAAACTGAGGCCAGGCTGAGACTATTATCTGCACTCCCTTCACAGGCTTTGACAGAGTGGCAGCTTCACTCTTTGCCCCATTCCAGCTCGGCACCTTCAATCCTTGAATCCTCCAAGTCAGCATCATGTGGGCTGAGCCCACAGGGAGCCCAGCAGGGGCTTGGCCAGGACAAGGGAATGGGCAGGTCCCCTGGGGCGTGGGTACCTGGTGCCATCTCTGCAGGAGTGACGGAAGGGCCATTTTTAAGCCTTACATCAGCAAGTCCAGATGGTCAGCAGCCATTGCAGCCCGCTGCAGCCGTAGGGGATACCTGAATGCAGTGCCAGAGCCGACCTGGTGGAACTGCAGCCAATTCAGGCTGTGCTCAGGGCCATGCTGGCCACCCACCCACTGCAAGACGTGGGGACTTCCTGGTGTGTCCTCAACAGCTCATCATTCCCATCCCCAGCTGCTCAGCCTCTCTATTGCTTTGTGCTTCCAACCCACAATAATTAACTCCCACCCACACAAATGCTCCCACCACGGAGGAACCCAACTTTCAACTTCTTTCCTGACAAGTGCTGCACCTGTGACTCTGTGTCCCCTCTTTGCCACCGTACAGCTGTGCCTTTGCATTGTCTCATACCCATCCACTGCCAGTGCTGCATCCCTGGAAACCACAGCTGAATCCACAGCGCCTGGCATTCATCAGCACCGCGCCGTTGCACTCCCTCTTCCCTTTGGTGCTTCTTTCTTTGGTGCCATCTTGCCCTACTCCCTGCTCAGCAGTGGCACGGGAGGATGAGCTTGGCAGGGGCAGCTGGACCACGGCAGGGCAAGGAGAGGATTCTGCTGCCCAGCTCTGCCATCCCCACGGAGTGGCTTTACCCTCAAAGTCACCAGCTTGGAGACCAGGAGGATACAAGAAGGCAGGAAGAGGGAATCCCCACCTCTACATCCATTTCCAATTGCTGGCAAGGGTGGGAGATCCCTAATTTTGGGTGCAGGGCTTTCTGGGGCACAAGCAGTGCCCCAGCCCGAGCAGAGGATCCCGGTTTGCCAGAATCAGCCATCACTTGCACAGACCCAAAAGCAGAGCAGGGGCGCGGGCAGACGCACTTCTCCCGGCAGACCTGCTCCCATTTAAAGGCAAAGTTTAGCTTTTCCATTTCTGACACAGAACATTCCAGCTCGGGACTTCACCAGCGTCCGTTTCCAAGCAACCCCAGTGAATCGGGGAGGAAAGGACCCCTGGGCAGCACAGTGATCCCTTGTCTGTCGGACACGGGTACAGCAGAGACACCATTGGCTGCTGCTCGCCCATATGACAGGCTCAAAGAGCCACAGGAGACAGGCAGGGGATGAAGTGCAGGACGCTGGATCCCCGTTAGAGCCCAGGAACTGAAATTAGCATCCCACGTTTACTATTTACCTCTCTCCTTTGAGTGGCTGGAAAAGAAGCAGGGATCAGGGATCGAAGGCTTAACCTGGGCTGAAAAGTTTGGGGGTTACCTGCCAGGACTGCCTGCCTGCTCCGATGGCACATCCCAGTCCCCAGAAGTGCCCATCGCTGGGAGCTTCCCAAAATCCCTGCCCAAGGACCGTCCAACAGGACCCGAGTGCAGGGCACTGCTCCGACGAAGGTACCCTCTTCCCCAGTGCTCCCCATGAGCACCAGCAACCGCTAGTGGGGGATACCTGTCCCCCCTCAGTTCATCCTCTGGGGGTCCTGCCTGTCCTCCTATGCCAACTCATTCCATATTTCCCCGAAAATCCGGTCGGTATCACTTTGTTTCATTAAACATTTTAATTATACCAGCAATTCCGAGTTCTTGCAGGGAGGGAGGAAATGGATTTGATACACTTGTGAATAGGCACCCCCCAAACACACACGAGCTGTGTAACCCCTGCTAATGGGACAACCCCAAGTCCCAGAGCCATGATGTGACAGCTCCAGGTACCGTGGTTCCCGAGGGATTCCCAGGAGCCCCCTCCCCAGCAGAGCCCCCGCAGCAGCGCCGGGAGCCCAGCGGCTTACGGGGACTGACACCTGAGGAGCCGCCAAGGAGCCACCGCCGGCTCCTCCAGCCCGGGAGAAAACCAGCTCCCAGGAGGGCACCAAACGCGGCCCCCCAACCCCATCCCAACCCCATCCCATCCCCAGCAAAGACCCCCAAAGCGGGTGAGAGGCAGCCCGGGCTGTGCAGCCCCAGGGCACACCCGGATGGGACACAGCGGCTTTGGGACACCCTGCCCGTGCCCAAACCCCCTCCCAGCCCCACTCCGAGGGCCCCCCGAGCTTGGGACCCCGAGCCCCAAGTTCCCGATAGAGTTTCGGGGGGGATGTTGGTTTAGGGGGGATTATTTGAAAGTTGATTTCCTTGGGGGAAATGGCAGGGGGGAATGTTTTGAGAGTTTTTTATTTGGGGAGGGGGTCTTGGTGGGAGGGGTAGTTTTGCGGATATAGTTTGCTTTTTTAAAAATTCGGGGCGGTGTTCGTTTGGGGTGGTTTTGACGGATTATTTTTGGTTTGGGGCACTAATCGGGAGATGTTTGTTTTGGTTTTATTTTAGCGGTTTTATAATTACGCCAATTTGAAGCTTTTCTTTCTGGGGGACTTCTTTTATATTTTCCCATTGGAGTGCAGCCTTTCTGATTTTCGATGCCGTTTTTGAGGGGGAGTGAGGATTCGTTCTTATTTCATAGGGATTTTTAAATCTGTTGGCAGGATTCGGGCAGGTTCCTCGCTCGGGCCGGCCGCTCGGCTGCTGCGGCGCTCCGTGCCGAGCCCGGGGACAGGGGGTGGGGAGCCGCCGCTCTCCGGGGTGCCCGGGGAGGAGGCTCCTCATTGCCGGGGGGCATTTACTCGGGCAGGTGCGGAGTGGGGGCACTACGGGACTTTGTGCTGCGTTTCCCCCGCTGCGGTTCGCTTCGGCGGGGGGCTGTTCCGGGGAGGGGGGTGCCGGGGGCGGCAGTGGCGAGGCGGAGCGCTGTCCCTTACCCTGGCCGAGGTCTCCCCGAAGAGCGGCCGGTTGTCCGCGCCGCCGGTGCCGTACCCGCGGGCGGGGAATCCCTCCATGGCGCGGGGGCGCTGCGCCGGCGGCCGCGGGGGGGCGCCCGCTCATGCTGCGCCTCCCCCCCCGCGCCGCCCGCCCCTGCGCGCCCGCTGCGCTGCGCGCCCGCGCTGCCGCCCCGCCCCGGGAGCGCCGGGAGCGGAGCGGGAGCACCGGCGACACCGGGCACCCCGGGAGCGCCGGGAGCGGAGCGGGAGCACCGGCAACACCGGGCACCCCGGGAGCGGCCCCGGGAGCACCGGCAACACCGGGCACCCCGGGAGCGGCCCCGGGAGCACCGGCAACACCGGGCACCCCGGGAGCGGAGCGGGAGCACCGGCAACACCGGGCACCCCGGGAGCGGCCCCGGGAGCGGCCCCGCGGGACCTGCGCGGGTGCGGAGCCGCCAGCCCGGCCTGCGCGGGGAGGGGCGGGGCCCGCGCGCTGCCGCTGACCGCGCCTTATTGTTGCTCAACAAAGTTGCGGTATTTGGGCAAATCTCATTAGGGATGATGATATGGCAGCTCGGAGAAAAGGAGCTTGATTTGGTTTTGATTTGGTTTTGATTCGATTTGACTTTTCTTATTATAGGTTTTATTTTATTATTCTTTTTCTTTTATTTTGTTTTCCTTTATTGTGTTTTACTCTCATAGAGTCACAGAAGCAGAATATCCTGAGTTGGAAGGGACCCACAAGTAATATCAGTGCAGCTCCTGGCCCTGCACAGGGCACCCTACAGACCTCACCTGTGCCTGAGAGCCGTGTCCAGGCCCTTCTGAGCTCTGTCAGACTCAGTGCTGTGAACAGAGCCTGCTCCAGTGCCCAGCCACCCTCTGGCTGTAAAACCTCCTGACATCCAACCTAACCTTTATTTAGTAGCTGTTGTATTTTACTTATTTTGTAATTTATTTTATTTTTACTTTATTCTATTTTACTTTGTTTTTTGGAGGAGCTCCCTTTCCCTTTCCCTTTCCCTTTCCCTTTCCCTTTCCCTTTCCCTTTCCCTTTCCCTTTCCCTTTCCCTTTCCTTCTGAAAAATGAACTTGCACATGCTCTTCCCAGTCCCCTACATGAGTTACCCATCTAAACTAAATAAAAGAGAGGGAATATTCCTGGGGCTGGGATTGGTGGCAATGAAACACTTTTGCTGTACACATTCCTTAACTGAAGTTATCCCATGTACTGTTGCTGCTGCTGCTGCTTTGCAGCTGCTGATGTGCTGATGTGAGAAAGCCTGGGGGCATTATTTTGTTGTTATTTTTGATTTATTTTTATTTATGCTAATTTTCTAATTTTATTTTTATTTAAATTAATTTTTATTGGTTTGGGGTTTTTTTACTTTTTAATTGTTTTCATTTTTTCTATTTATATCACTTGGTCTCAGAAAATTGCTTTCCTCTTGGATATCCCCCAGACCATGATGGATACAATCTTTCTCCAAGTGCAATTTAGGATGAAAATTAACCAATTAAGGTGCATTAAATGTTGTGGCTTCCAGGACAGATTTTAAGTTTTTTGCTCAAATGAACTCTGTGGTTCCCCCTGACCTTGCTCTCCCTGTACCTTCCCAGGGATTCCAGAAGGCTTTTTGCCCTAAAAGACAAACTCCCCTAAATACCACTGGAATCTAGCAGAAACAGGACAGCCATTTCCTTCTTGCTGGACAGAAAAGATTCATAGGCCAGGTCTGCAGGTGAAAAGACCAGAAAGAACAACAGCAGTTGCAGATAGGAACTGCCAGAGCAGTTGTGCTGTTGATGGCTCCAATTCCTGTCACCCCCCATTATCCAAGGTCCCCCGCAGGTCACTGGTCACGGCTCGTGGGAGCTCCCCAGCTGTTGAGCAAGAGCCCAGTGAAATCAGCTGCTCCTCTTGCGAAACATTTCTGTCATTTTAGGTCACAAGTGCTGCTGGGCCATCGGCCTGGGCTGTGCTGTGCACACAGGGCTCGGGAGCACTCGATCTGCTCTCAGCCTCTGCGCTCAACAAGCTCCGACACCAAAGCGCCGCCGCTGCAAAGGTGAGAAGTCTTGAATTCAAGTAAGGTGGAAATTATCGCAGTTTCAATGAGCTTGATTGTGTCCTGAGCTGAAGTAGTGGGTGGGAAGGTACAAAGGCCTCCTGTAACCCTCCAGCAGTCATTCCCAAGGTAAGTGTTGGGGAAGAAGAGTCTCCAGGACTCAGTGGAGAGACTCTTCATGTCCGCTTGAGCCACTTGGAATAAACAATCCCATGGTGTGAAGGATGTGGCTTCCTGACATACAAGTGCTCTTGACCTACAGAACGGTTGGTTCTATGCTCCCTTTTCAGTACTTGGACATTAATTATATTCCTGAGTAGGCTGTGGCTGTGCCCAGATTAAATACTGAGGGGGTTGTAGGGTCTGGGTGGGGCATGGCAGTCCTGGAGGGGGGTGACTGTGGGAGTGCCCTGCATCAAGTACTGCATTTACACTTGGGAGTTATGGCTCAGTGGGACAAAGGGACAAAACCTTCCAACATCCAGGGAATAATTCAGAACAAATGCAAAACACAAGCAAAACTTGCTGAAAACCACAAATTGTTACTTACACATAATCAGTGAATATTGGGACAGGCGAGTTACTTGCTTCTCAGCCCATGCTTTGTTATAGTATCTTGTTTTTTAAGTGTTACACATCTTGTCCACTTAACCAATCTACATCTCCCACCGGGACCACTCACTTGTGCATCAAAGTGCTTCCTGGGTGATGTGGCCACTCAGTAGAAAGCAGCTGTAATTTGATGAGTGAGAGTCTGATTGAACCACTAATGTAACAGACCAAACAGATCCACTTCTTTCTACAATTCAAAGTAAGTATATCAGTCTTCAGTGAAAAGTACCTGTGCTTCTCGGGTCTGAAATAAAAAACAGCCTTCTTTTTAATGGAGGAAATAATATCAAAGGAAATCTTGAAGTGCTGCTCAGGTCGGACACAACTCCCTTGGTCTTATTTAGTATGTTATACATTTCTCACAGCTGGCTGCATCTGCTACAGCAGTTCCAAGGTTTACATGCCGAGCTTTAGCTCTCCTTCCTCAAAAATATTCCTGGCATCACTTCCTAGAAACAGCTTTGGGCTGTAAATTGAAGAAAGCTTTGGAGAGACAGACTATAAAAGACTATATGCTTTCTCCTGACTAATATTTTATTTATATAGAAGTCATCATGTGTTTTTCTCTGTACTCTGGGTGCACAGATATGAAAATTTCAATATATTCCAAGGCTAATTATATATCACTGTCACTGATGCTGCTGCCTCTGTAACTCACCAGCTGGCTGTTGGAGTCCCAGGGTGGAGGTCAGTATCTCATCTGGGCAGGCAGTGCTGCCTTCAGCCCCACATTGACCTGGCTCCCTGATGTTCTGCGTGTCCTTTCAAGTGATCTAATGCACCGGGGCTTCTATGCATCAATTTATTCCATAATTCATCAGTAGCAGGGGCTTTCTGCTGCCATTTATCTTAGTCTCAGCTCCTGCAAGAGCAGACCCTGCTCTCCTGTCTCCTTCCCTGTAGCGATTTCAGTTTCCCAATACAGCTGTTACTGATTACAGCCTGGTAATTGTTTTTTGCACTATAAAAACAGCCCTCAGGTCCCAGCATGATGGCTCTGGGGCTATTCTACTTGGCACACTTTATTTTGAAAGGATAGCAGTTTCCTCGGAGCTTTCTAACAAAGCTTCCACAACACAAAGCTCCTGGAGCACCCAGGAGCTGTTTTCCTCTGTGTTTTCAAGTCCAAAGGAAACCTGACTAACAAACTAGGTTTGTTAGAATAGACTTTAATCTCATCTCTATCAGCTCACAACTTGAGGACATTTACAACACTCTCCATCATCCCAGAAGAGTTGGGTTTGACTCTCTCTACAGAAAGGGTGACCCAACCCTGGCAGATCATCAAGGGACAACCAGCTCAAGGACAGCCAGCATGGTCCTCCCCCCAGAGCAAGGGGCATGATTTTCAGTTAATCCTGCCATGCTGACATTGTACATTTCTTGCCTTTGCTGAGGGCACAAGTTCTGCTGAGATGAGAGGAAGTTTCTGTAGAGGGTGTGTGAAAGGAGAAGAGAATCCAAAACCTTTAAGTTCTGCAGTTCCCACAGTCAGTTTTACTTAGTAACTGCCTATAAAGACCAAAAGATTTTAAAACTGGTACCAAGTGGTGTTACAGACACATTCAAACTTTAAAACAAAACAAAACAACCTAAACAAACAAACAAAACAAACACAAAACCCCCACCCAAAAAATTAAAAACATAAAAAGACAAAATAAAAATTCAGTGCCAAAGGTCTCTGCTGGCATCTCTCAGTTTATGGTAACTTTCCTTGAGTCTCTGCCTTACTACTTTCAGAGTTTTTCTCCTAAACAAGGATGCTTTAATTTAGAGTTAATGGAGAACATGAGTGGCACTGGGACCCATAGGGTAGATGTCACAAAGGGAACAAAGGGCTGACACGCACTGGCACTGTGGGGCTGGCGCTGATGTGAGCAGCCTGTATCCAACAGCTCCTCAGACTTCACTGTCATTGCCTGGGACATGGGGAGGAACATCAGCCCAACAGGAGGGGGAAAACAACCACGGCCTTTTATGATTTGCAGGCAAGGAGAGAGGTCTGGAGAGGCAGTCAGCAGAGGGAGGCACGGCCTCACAGATCTGGTGCAAACCTCAGCCGGTGGAGTCCTGAGCTGAGCTCTGGAATGCAGGCAAAAGGCTTCAAACAGTTCTGAAAAACTATTTCACTTCACTTTTTCCACATTTACGTTTAGCTCTTGGACATCAGATGAGAGACTGAGCAAATGAGGAAGCTGAAACATTCTCATTCAAGGATGTGTTGTCTGAATTATTATAATCTTCATTCTCTTGTGGTTTTTTCAGCATTTGAATTTTTATGAGGATTGTGGATTCTCCCTTTTACATTATCTTACTTAATGTATTGCAGAAACTTTCCCATCTGCTCCTTCATGCTCCAAAATCTCAGCAGAGAGTCAGTGTCCAACAGATTTAGAGAAAAATTTCCTCAATATTTTTTATTTTTGAGAAAAATATCTTCACTAAGATAAATGTTTCATTAATATATGCACGTGTATCCATATACAATGCAAATTTCCCTCCTGGGCTTCTGATAGATGTATAAGGAGTTGGTAAACTGCTCCTCTGAGCTGGTGGCAGGAGTAAGTAGGGCAGCAGCTGTGGGGCTGCTTCAAAACATCCCTTTGAAGAGCAGAGGACAGAGCTCAATGTGACACTGGTCCTTACACATCAGCTGAACAGCAAAACAGCACCTCATCTGCTGCATCTGCAAGTCTGACATCACCCTTCACCCCACCAAGGGTGGCAGGAACATCACAGGAAAATATGCACTGGTACTGATCTTCAAGAAGAAAAAAGCTGCTTTGAATAGCAAAAGGACACAGAGCAGCAGTACCACCTCCTGATTTTGCAGGATTTCCATCTTATCATTTAAGCTTTCCACAGATGGGATGAACAGAAAAGAAAATTATTCACCTATTTGTCCTTCCTTATTATGTGCATATGCTCTCCTTTGGCACTACCCCAACCTCAAAATGCAGGATTCTATGATCCTCTGCAGAGAGGTGAGTTAGAAAACCACAGCAAGCACACTTTGAGAGGTCATCCCACCAGCTGTGAGGGTCTCTGTGGCTCGTCCATCTTCCAAAGCCACCTCAAGGCTACCTGTCAGCCAAGCACATCCAGGAGAAAGAGATTTTCTTTCCCAAAACTCAATGTTCCTGAGGTACATGCTCCATTAAACAATGGCTAGCCAGAGGCTGACTAAAACATCTGCCTGAGATCCAAACTGCTGCCTCTTGTGCTGAAATGTTTCCAGCTGGCACTGCCCCAACTGCAGGCTTTTTTCTTCTCCATGGGCATGTGCAATTCAAAACCTGCAGTGGCTACAGCCTCAATTGAAAAGCAAGTCATGCATGCAAATCCTATTTGCACAAGGGAGCTGTTATCTCAGTAGTTTATGGATTTCATGGAGTCTGAGGGCAGAGGGCTCCATCCCAAGTGAGAGGTAAGAACTCTCATCTCAGGGTCTCGCACTGCACAAGTCACTGCTTATAGTCAGCTAACTCTGGGCTGAGGCTGATGACAGTGTTTGGAAACAGTGTTAGTCCTCAGGCAGTAAAATAATGTTCCAGAAACAAAACCTCTGCTTGCTCTGTATCTGTCTTACATCTCTGTTTCCACCTTGTCTGTATCAGACAAGATGTGTGTGATCAGTGAAGAACAGTGGAAAATACTTATTGACCTCTATTGACAGAGTTTCTGTGTAACTATTTCATTAATTTATCCCTGATCAGAGTCTGTTTATCCAGTCTCATATCATTCCCTTTTAAGTACTAATTCATGTTGACCCTCCATCCGTTCTCTGGCACCTCTCCAGTTTTGCAAAGGTTGTTAAGATCTAAAATTAGTGAAATTAGAGTACTGAGCTACTGGTCTTAAGACTGGAAGTGTACATGACCCAAGACTTCTGAACTGAAAACGTTTGTATTTAGCAGGTGATGTTTCACATCCTCCACAGATACAAATGGTAAATTATTTTATCTGGTATAGATGGATCCTACTACCTTGCTCTGATACAGTAAAGCAGGAATTATGAACATTTGGTGTGATGTTTTTCCTAACTGATGGACATAAATGGTAAGACTGTAAATAACAGAGAAGCTAATTCTAAGTTAAGATTCCCTTAGTTAAGACATTTGAATGTCTTCTTACTGTCTATAACATATTTAAGCTTTTATATTTCTTCTGTTTCTGTTGCCTTGCATTCTCAATAATCTGTTTGCAATAAACATTCTATGGCAATGAATAACTCTTCTGAACACCTCTTCTGAACTCACTCTTCAGATCTTTCAATATGTCTGTCATCTATCTACCTATCTTCTCTGTTGAAATATTGCTCTGGTCTGACAAAATATTAATCTACTGATCCCTGATGTTTAAATAGATCTCTGGCTTTGTAATTGCAAGTGTAGTAATCTTTCTCATTTGCTGAGACCAAAGTTGTGATAGGCTATCAAAGAGATATTTCATGTTTTTAATTAGCATCTCCTCCAAACAATGATCTTTCAGCTCTAATACACAGGCGATCTCCTTTTTGAAGGGTCTAGTGGAGGGAAGAAGGGTCCTTCTGGATTGTGACTCAAGTTCCTTCTGAACAAGATGGATGTGTATCTCTCAGGGAGGTTAGGATAGGAGTTGGCAGGTTGTAACCACCACAGAGCAAGGGCTCCACTGTCTGTAGCTTTGGGAAAGCAGAGCTACAGAAAGAGGTTGATCTGCAGGGCCACCAGGCTCTTTTCTCCAGAAACACTGCCCAACACATCCCTGTGCTGTTTTTGCCTGGCTCCAGCCCATGTCTCCAGGCACAGCATCCTAGCACTTATCTCCTCACACTTGCAGCCCACCTGCTGGCTCCTCCTCACTCACATCCCAGCACTGGCTGGAACATCGTGTCCTTGGCACGAGGATGCTCCCCAGGAGAGCACAGCAGACATCCTCTAGACACCCTGGGCAAACATGAAGTGCCTGCCATATATCCAGTCTCCCTGCTTTTTGCTCCATTCCCCAAGCAGCTTATTTATCCACAGCAGCAGTTTATCCACCCAAGCAGGACAGCTCTCCCTTGGATGAAGTATTTGGGCGCTCCTGCCAAGACAGGAGGAACATCTGCAGCGAGGAACTGGGACCACATCTACTTCCCTAACCAGCAAGAGCTGCCAGCAGGGTTTCTGTGGGTACGAGATTGCTGACAAAATGCTGATGATGCATGTCTGTGTTTGACTCTTTAACCTGCTCGTCTTTCCCTGAACCCGTGCCCTTCTTGCCTCCCTTCCCCCTCCTCCTGCCTCTAGGCATTCCCTCCCCGGTATCTCCCCGTGCTCGGAGCTGCCGCCTGCCGGGGCACGTGCAGCAGCGGCAGCACCGCGGGCTCCGGTGCGCGGGTGCCTCCACACCAGCCCCAGAGCGCTGCCAAGCGCCCGGGGAGCCTGCCACAGGACGAGTGGAACCGGGAGCACCTGCTTCAGTAAGTTGTTTGGTTATTCTGTATCACAGAAATAACAAATAACGAGGAAAGCGGTGATTTAAACACACAGGCACACAACCATTAATGAGATCAGAGAGACAAGAAGGGAAGTCAGAGCTCGACAGGCACTGACTGCTAGGCTATTCAAGGAGCTGTTCTGGCTTTGGAGAGGATCTGCCTCGATATTGTAACCGATAAGATAGAGAAAACATGGTTAGTGTGAAATTAGAGGAGTATTTGAGGGAGCTTGGGGGACTGAACAAAACTTACTACATGATGTTTATGGAAATGATTAAAGACACAGGAAGGGAAGAATCAGGGTGGAAGAAGCTTGGGAAGATGACAAGGAAGGAGGCTGGAGGGATCAGACATGACAGCAAGCATTTGGGCAGGACAATCACCTGGCTGGCCCCTGATGGATGCAGCCCATGCCTTCTTATTAAACCCCATCCTTGATTACCTTTGCTGTGTGCCTCCCCTGGAAAAGACTCAAGGTCTGAGCCAGGGCTGGTTGAGGGAGCCAGAATAGAGGACACTGGACAGGGTTTCCAAGGGATCCATGAGTGTGGAGTGCCTGTGAAGGCAGAAAATGTAGAAGAGTATTGAGGGGGAAAAGAGCCACAAAAGCAACAAGCAGCAAAGATATTCTGTCTCAACACTGAGAGATATAAATACAGTGGCAGAACAAAGCATCCATAAAAATGATTATGTTTGTTCAAAGTTATGTTGCAGTGATTTTTTGGGTGCCACCCTGGAACTCTGCTGTTAGTAGACATTCCCTAGTCACCATCGCAAATGCTGTTTGTGAGGATGCTATGCTTCAGACTTAAATTAAATATAAAGTCTCAATTGCAACAACAAAAAAAACCCCTGTTTTTTAAAGTAATTACAGTTGCCAAGAGGTGCTTAGCACAGGCAGACTACTGAGAAAGCAGATCCAAAGAACAAGATAAATTCAATGCAACCAGGAGAGAACCTGCAAGGAATGTAGGAGAACTCCATTCCAGCCTCCATTTGTATTGACAATGTGAGGAAAAGCAGCACCAACAGCTGCTGAGTTAGAAAGTTGTTTTTAATGAGTTTGAGGCCAACTATTTTCAACACTTTGAAACAATGGAACCATATTTGAAAACCAAAAGGTTGAGGTTCAATGTCTTCAGAGATGGAAAAACAACTGTGCATTCAGGTGCCTAAGTGAAAATCAAAACACTTCTACCATCCTTCTGTGTGGAGCTTTGAGCTGCTGTGACTGCAAAACAATCAAACAGCCATGGTATCACTTCCAGAAAATACTGTTCCATAATGATTCCAGTAAAGCCTGAAAAACAGAGATCACCAGCCTAGAACACCAAAGGTTGACTCTTGCCATTTCACTTGAAGCAGTCAAACACAAAGCCTGAAAAGTAGGTCTTGGAATTTTGTTTTCCCTACTCTTGTGAGCTTCAACAGGCACAGAAAGGATTTATTCTTCTTGTACAAAGCTATGAAGGGAATTAGAATTAGACCAAGTAGATCAGGCTTAGGCAGCTGCAAGCTAACAGAGAGCCTTGCCACCAGCCATTCCTTGAGCTGCTGCAAATGGCCATTGACAGCAGTATAGTATTCCCCGATAAGAGAAATACCAACAGATAAGTAGATGGGAAAGTATTTTTTTACAGAATTACTACGACTCAAATCAGAAAAATAGCATGTATTTTCATCTCTAGGCAATAAAACTTGAGATATGATGTTTAGATCTTTAAAATTCAGTAAAAGAGTTTGCATAATGATGTTCAGAAATTATTTATGTTGATAAGTACTGCTGTGTCACCCTTAAATGAAGCACAGCTTCCTCAAATTGCTTACTTCTGATACTTCTTCATAAGCTTAAGGGACAAATGAGCTCAGTGTTCTCCACCTGCTTAAAACTGAGGTAAGAATATTTCAGTTACAGATGTATCAGATAAGAGAAAACATGGAGTTCTTTTATGAGAGATACATCCAGCACATAGGCAGCAGAGGAAACCTTGTTGGTGCTCAAGTATCAGGTTCACACTCAGCCAGCACAGCTGAAAGCCAAAGCCCCGTCAGGAGGAACTTTGGCAGGCTGGAGGACAGGTCACATTACCTTAAGTTTAGCATGAGCTGGGTGTCAAAGGACAATTATAACTGAAACCAACACTGCCAATACAAAACTTGCTGTTTCACTAATGAGCTGAGAGAACTCCCAAATTCACCACAGTATTGACAAAGGCCATCTCTGTAAACTGGTCTTACTAATTACAAGGCTTGTCTTTCTTTTTCATCCTGTGAATCTTTTAAATATCACAGTGACATTCAACCTTTTTCACAGTGACAATGCTGAAAAATGCAAGTAATATCTAGATATTTCACTCTCTCGAAGTGGAAAGGATCTGTCAACTCATATAAACTGGAACATGAATTCCCATGCTACTCTTTGAAGTGAAATAGCCATTGGCTGCAAGAAATGCACACTCATAGTTTTAAAATACGGACAGAAGCATCCAGCAATATTGCAAAAATATTGAGTACTAGTCAGATAAAATGAGGAAATTCCAGAATAATCTCTTATATGTGTTTCAACTTTTAAAAATCTTTATTGAGGGAAAAAAATCCACATTAAATCATAAAAAGTTACCTGCAGTTTTAATTCCTGCTCTCGAATGCCCAACTATGTCTTTTTTATAGACTGAGAAAATGGCTGTACCAAATGTTCTTACTTCTTCTGTGTGTGCTGATAGCAATAATTTCTTACAATAAATTTGAGCTGGCTATACAACACATCTATATTTTTGGTGAAATTCTTTAAAGGCTGTTTTCATGTCCATTTTGTTTTTAGAAATCTATAACAAAGTGAGATCCACTAAACTGAAATGACAAAATAGATGGGTTATCTGGTAATTATTCTGTTCCCACTATTTAACTGCAAAGTAGGCAAAAAGTCCTGTCGTAAAAAAGTACATCCAGAGCACTCCAAGCATAAAATAAATCATAATGAAAAGCTGAAGTGACATTCATTGTAGCAATGCTTTATTTTTCTACATTGCAGTAACTCTCTCTTTATATGCCATTAAAACCTTCTGGGAATATAAGTTTTATGGTTGCTTCAGAGTACCTTTCAGTCATTTCTCTAACAGAGCTCATACAAATTTAAGCTAAAACTTTCCAAGTAGTCTAAACAGGATGAGATCATCACCACTCATTGTCAATGAGGTCTTTTATATATTGCACCCATATTATTTATTTTGACTGGGAGCTGTAAGTCCTCTGTTTCTCAAGTCTGCCTCCACCTTAGGCTCAAATAAATTAGGAACATCCATAAGACACTGCTAGTTCATGCCTAAAACTAAGTTTAGATAACCTTGGTCAACAGACTAGAGATAGGAAATATTAATAACAATTTGTTTGTAACTACCACAAACACACCTACTGGTTTACATAAAAACAATCTGTTCTACTGGTCAGTTATCAAGAGTTTAATTAAATCCCCTCATGAGTGAAGGTAAGTACAGTCTCTCATCTTCATTGAGTGTCTCAATAGCCCAGGTATGGGCAGCTACTGCAGAGCTGATGTTACAGCAGCACATTCAAAGAAAATGTTACATAGCTGCACTTAAAAGGAAAAAATTGTGCCCCTTTGATAATGTGACATTAGAAGATAGATGAGATAAATTCTGCCCAGAAATCCACATATCATCTGTGTATGTCATTTTCCCCTGAATATTCCTGAGCGTGGATTTCATGTTCCCCTGGAGTTTTATACTGCATGCTCCCAACACCTGTGAATCTACAATCCAGCCCTGCAAGAAGGCATATGCTACTAAGTCAATTAATACTTCCTCTTTGAGTAATTAATAGTGACACCTGACAAAAACACTTTGGAGATAGACAAAAGGACATTACTGTTGTCACTCTTTCTATCACAATAATCAGCTTTTATATCTGCAGCTCAGCACTGGCCATTGTTACTTGACTGTTCAGCATCCTTCACTTAAATTCTTTGCTTGTTTTTCTTGCTCTGCTCCAAGGAAATGTTAAGTCAGTGCTCTGGCCTCACTTTGGCCCTTTGGAGTCTCATAACCCTTAGATACATCAAGAGACTGTGGGTGACATCAACCAGTGTCAACAAGATTATATTGTTTGGAATAAAGACTGATGCCTATATTTACAATGGATGTTATACAGTTAACTGAAATATATGATGCCCATTTACCAGCTTTCTAGATCTATGTCGAAGCACGTGTAACCAGGAAAATGAGGAATAATAAGACTTTTGGTTATAGGAAGAAAAAGTAAAGTTTCTATCTCTATAGTTCAGGCTTCCCTACATTTCCAGTACTCACCTTTCTATCTAAGCATGACATGGATACTTAAGACAACAGATTACACAATTCATTTACTTGCAGGTCTTAAGAAACAACTTAAAAAACAAACCAACCAGAACAGTAACAACACTAATACACATAAATTTTCACTTTACGGACATCTTTGTCTTCACATTCTCTTTGCCTATTGTAATAATAGAATGTATTGTCCCTTCTCTGAAGTTTCTTAACAAATCCAGTTTCTGGCCAGCACTCTACCTACAAGTAGAACAAAAGGATATAAAATCACCCGAACATGTTCACATTACATGATGTTTGTGCATGACAATGCAAGGAATACAGGATATAATTCCATAGGAAACTCTCATTTGCATCTAAATACTACTTTTCTATTAACTTGCTGAACTTTTAAAAACAGATTGAGAACAAAATGACAAAAACCAGTTTTCAGGTTTATAATAAAGTTATGTGATCTGAAAAGCCTAGAAATAGGAATCTAAAGTTATTTAACAGGCTAATTTAAAATTGGACAAGTCAAAGTTTTTAAAACACCTTGTTTAGGAATAGAACATTGATGCTATTCTGTTATTCAGTAATCTGAGAGGCTGCAAGAGTCTGCTTCTGTAAGATGATGTACACTTAAAGGTTTCTTTCAGGTCCTTTTGACCAAGAAAAATGTACTTTTTATTAGAAATTTCATGAAAATAAAGTAAGCTGCAGACTGTATCAGTCTCAGAGTGGGATCAGTCCCACATCAACCCAGCATCACCCTGGTGCTCTTTGCTATTCCACAGAGCAAAGTTTTAAATTAAAGGCTTCAGCATTTGCACATTCAACAGCTTTAGTAGCTCTTTCAGCTTGAGCATCTATGACTGCTTCTGATTAAACTAATCCTTAAAAATCAGGTGACAAGCATCTTATCTCTCTTCCAGGCAGAGCTGACAACAGGACGTCAGACTAGAGCATTATCTAATTGGAGAGCCCTAGATGTGGTTTCATAGCTTACCTGATAACTTCAGGCACACAGCTGTGTTATTTACATTGTCTGTCTAAATAAAACAGCCTTAAAATTCATTCCACTGACATTATAATTGCATCTTTATTAACAACTGCATTATAGAAACCTAATATGGACTAAACAAGACATTTTGGAATATCTAAGTTGAAAGAGAATGACTGCCAAGCCCTGGCAGGCTAGAACAGAATGCACACTCACATTACAATGAGTCAGTGGTATTCTTTAACTTTCATCAGGGTTTAACTGCCAGTGGTTGTGCCCTGTCATAAATCTTAAGCACACAGATCCTACTACAATAATTCTGTGATTTCCTTCTGCAACTACTGAAAATTATAGCACAGCCTTTGCAGTGGTATCAGAGCCCAAGATAAAATAATAAACAGCATCTTATTGTGCACATCAATGTGTTTTGCTGTGTTTTGAGTTAACTGGATAGGGAGTTTCTTGGAACTTTCTGTGGTTTCTTGGTTAACATCTTTTAAAAGTCTGTTCTTCATACTGTATTTTCTGCTTTGGAAGATAAATTACAGAGCTGTAATAAAAATTATATATTGTTTGTTGTATTAACCTGTTGGTTGTTATTTTGAACCTTTAGTGGCCACTGGATATTTGGTCACTACTCAATAGCTCATTTGATGTGCTGGGGAGCATCACCACCAACTGTAGTGAGCAGAGGCACAAGTCCTTGGTGTTGACAAGAGCCTTTAGCAGCTGGCATCAAATATTTCCATTGTGGGCATCATTTTGATAGAGGCCAAGTTCTGAGTGTGCACAAAGCCTGACTGTGCTAGCACACAACCCAGCTGCAAACTGAAGCAGTCGCAATGACACAGGACTGACTCCATGGACATCTACGAGTTTCCCACAAAATCTATTGACAGTCTATTGACTCCATGGACAATCTAAGAGTTTCCTATCAAGTCTATTGATAGATTAATGGGGAAACTTCAGAGAACTCACTCAGAAATATTTCTTCCCTCTGAATTATTCCTTTGGACATCAGCTACATCTGTTCAAAGAGATCTGTGATGCTTCTAAGTGCATCAGAGGGGGAACAAAACACAGGCTGGGTAGTGTTTCTGTTTCACTTCTGTGAAATGAGTTATTCTACACAGTTAACAAAAGCTCAAGAAATGAAGTTAAACCTGTGAGGAACACATTGTACCAGAACATAGCTGAAATGAAAGAAAATAAGCAGCATGTCCACTTTTATGTAATCATTTCACATGAGACAGAAGTTTAAAGTAGTAACTCTTACAAAGTTCTAAATCTTACCTTATCAACTTGTTTTACTTGTTTATATTCCACCTCATCTCTGTATCCAGCTTGCTGAAATCTGTATAAGTTCTCTACATCATCTGACCATATTTTGGCACGATGCATAGATTTTGGTTTGATTTCAGCTTTAGTCATGACTTTGGAAACTTCAGACATCTTCCTGAAATTAGATTTTAAAAAAATTAAATAGAGAAGACAGAAGCAATTGATTTTGTTGGAGACACAGAGTAATGGACAGAACAAAATTTTAAAATAAAGGAATTACAGAGTTCAAAATCTGAGGTTAAAAAAGGAAAGTTATAAGCAGTTAGAATAAAATTAAATGCACTACTTGTTCTCAAACAAACCCAACTCATTTGTACTTCCATATACATCTCGACTCAACCTTCCTAAAATTTAATTGTGCATATAGATGCATTAAAAAATATTAAATACAGTATTTTTGAATTTCACATGTTTGCAATTGCTGACCCCTTGGGGCAGGCAGGAAAATGACCAGATTTTTCTTTCTTCCTCCTGAAGTGACACCAAACTGGGAACCATAGAATGAAGATCTGGGCTGTTACTAAACAACAGCAAACACTCAGGATGGGAAAGAAGAAATGCACATTCAGTGACATGGCCACAGTGCCAATGACAGAGGTAAGGTCTTCAGAGATAAACTGGATAAGGAGACAAGGCACACACCATACCAGAATTCACTCCTTTCTACCTTTGCCCAATCAAACTGACTGCCCCTGACTTCCTCCTCACACAAAACCCATTTGTTCAGTCTGCTGAGACGTAGCAAACAGGTTAATCAACTGCTAAACCTGAAAAGAGCAGAACTGGGACAAGCTGAAACTCAAAATGGAAAGAAAATTAATCAAATAGATAAATGAAAACAAACGAACAAACTAACTAAAACTAAAAACAATAGCAACAAAAAAAGCAATAAAAAAATTGCAGACAGTGGATACTCACCAGGGATGGATTTAAACTACATTAAAAAAAAATTGACTTCTGCCTTATATCTGAATTTCTTGCATTTGCTTTCCTAAGCATATCTTATTTTACTACTCAAATAGAACTTTTGTTGCTTCTGCAAAACACACATATCACTATCATGCCTAGCAGGTATGAGCAGAGATGAGTCCTTTCCCGGTTTTGAAATGTCAACAAGCTTCAGTTTCATAATTAGGAAAGTATCTCCAAGGAATGAAAGCTGCTGGATTTTGCAGTGAGAGGATGAATACAGCCTCCTTCCCTGTGGGTAGGATGCTGCCTTCAAAGCTTGCCCAATTTCTTTACTTGGCAAGTTCCTACATCAACAGAGAGCTTGAAAAGTTGATTGCTGAAATCTTATGAAATGCAAAATGTCACTAGTCTTTTAGAAAAGCAGAAATTGGAAAAAAAAATTCTCGCAGCACAGGATAAAAATCATTGGGAAAACTGTATCCAGAATTATTGTTATCACAATGTGGAACTAGCAGAAAGAAGTCTGCACACCTTTCATCTGAAACATCATGAGATCCATCAGAAGACAAAGAAAGGGCCTTTCATCTTTTACCAAATATGCTTTATTAGAGATCTGTAAAAATATGTAAAAAGGCATTTTTCTAGCAGCATTAAATAATTTCTTGCAGTTCAGTACTCCAAACATTCTTTTATCAGGCACCGGAGCATTTTGCAATTGAAAGTAGCCTTTTACTAAAATTAAAAAGTAAATTTCCCACCTGGTTATGAGGTATCAAATACAAATTAACAGAATAAGCCCAGATCCTTATTCTAAATTGAGGATAGTCTTTGAGATAGCTATCTCAATGTAAGTTTTTTTTTTTCTCCTGTGCTGCAAAGGGCTCTTTTGGAGCCATCACAGGATTTTTCAAGCTCTGTATTTGTTCATCAGTGTTTGACGAGCACTGTTGTCAGTCAATATTGACTTCAGACAGTCAATATGATTAGCAATAACATTAGATCTTAATAAATGCTAAGCTATAATGAAATTAAGTGTCTTGTGATAACTTACATGTCATTAGTGTTAAGTACTTCTTCACAGGACGTGCTGGATTCACCTAATGAATATTTTTCTTCAAGACATGTGGGGAGGTCTGACACTTTGTGAGTCACCATTAATTCACAGTGTGTGTCCACAGGCGTTTCTGCCCAAAAAATAAAAATCATATATTGAAAGTTCCAGCTTTGTGACTTTGTATAATGAAAGCATCCCATTTTGGGGCTGCTATTTAAAAATTATACTCTTTGTCTATTGTGTGTCCGAGCTCCAGGCACAGAGCTGTTCTCATTGTACCAGAGCAGGGGACAGCTGTACTCCAACCAGGAATTCAGGGAAGAGATGAATGACAACAGAGAGATAAAAGCAAATAAAGAAGACAAGAGAATGGTAAGAAAATATTCAGTTTAATATTAACGCTTTTTATTTAAGGGGAATTTTTGAACAGTGAAGTGGACTTTGCTAAGATGACAATGTTTGCCTGCTCCTAATTTAGGGTAAACAGTTAGTACTTTGGCCTTGGGAACACATTTTTTAATGTTAATCATAACATAATTACTGTGGAATCCTAACTAGCCTGGGCTCAGATGGTGGTTTCCTGAACAGTTACACAAGCTGCAAGGGTTTGTGGGAGGAGAGTGTCTGCTCCCTTGGGGCATCTGCTCAGGGACCATTTTCACTGCAACACGGGCTTACAGGAAAGGGAGGAAGCCATAAAACAATATATGGGGACTCAAACCTGAGCAGCAAATGAGGAAAGTGATGATGAGAACCACACCGGCCAGTTATGGGGAATGTGAAGTGTGAGAATGTTTATTCCAGCAAGGTTATCTGATCAGGGACCTTGTCAAATGGGAAATCTGGGGAAAAGGGGGAAACAAACAAAATATGTAGAGACAAGGACCTGGCAAAACAAACACTGATAAACAAACCTCAACTCTAGCACTAATATATGGGATATCGGGAAACTACAGGAATGACATCCAGGGAGATCAACCTGGACTTTACACTGGTAAGACTTAACCAGGGGGACTCAAACTTGGAGAGATGTGGGAATCCATGGAACTGTGGAGATCTGTGAGGAATATGCAGGAGCAGGAGAAGCAAAGATGGAAATAGACAGAAAGGAGTATAAAATAAGCCTGTACTGTGTAAAATAGGGCCAATCAGTATAACATGCCCAGCTAAACCCCACACCTGATCATCACAGACTGTCCTACCCTATTTTATCTTAAATCTTAACTGTCTCTTTGCATAAACGCTGTATTTCACATGTGTATGTGCTGCAAGGACAAAGTGCCAGCTCCTGGTGAGACCTGTGTATGAGTAAACACTGATGCCAGCTCCTGGAGTCAGGCTGGGGGTATGAGCACCTCTGGCCCATTGTTGGGGGTACTAATTTTTCAACCACTGGAACAGGAACAGGACAAGGACATGTCCTGAAAAAATAGCTACTGGGGGAGGGCTATCATGAGTGAGGGGCTCCATGTCAGCAGGTGGAGCAGGGCTGCGGGTCACAGCCTGTGTGCCTGGTGCTGGGGAGGAGTGGTGTCTGTACCTTCAACCATTTTGGTAAACCTAGGGTGCACACCCAAATTCACCAGCAAAGCCGAAGCTGAAGAGTAGGGCCAGGTGCAGGGTATCAAGCGGAACGGGGGCCCTGCTGCATCCTCAGCCGGACAAGGAGCTCCATGTCCCCAGGCAGGAGAGGCCCTGGGGCAGAGCAGCGGGAGGAGACGGCTGCGCCTCTACATCACTTAACCCAAGTCAGCAAACACAGCGCCTGGGGTCTCAGAAGAGCGAGTAAGAGATTTCCTAGGATGGCAAGGGGTTGGAAAGGACCTTAAAGATCATCACGTTCCAACTCTCTGCCATGAGCAGGGACACTTTCCATTAAATCAGTTTGGCCAAAAGCCCCATCCAACCTGGCCTTGAACTGTCCCGGGACGGCACAATCTCACTGGGAAACCTGTCCCAGGGCCTCACCGCCTGCACTGTAAAAAAAAAAAATCTTCCTAAAATCTAATCTACGTTCCCCTCTTTCCAGCGGCTTCTACCTATTCTGCCCGACAGCTCCTTGTACATTCCGAGGGGCTCAGGCAGACATCCCGGCCTGCATCCCCAACTGCGCCGCGACCTTAATTTCACCCTGCTCCGCCCGCCACGGCCACAACCCGCCCACCCAGCGCTTAAGGCGGCCCACCTCGGCTCAAGAGACGCAAAACGGGGACTCTTCTGGGGCGGGGCGGGGCGGCGGCGCCCCTCACGGCAGTCCCCTCACGGCTGTCCCCTCACAGGCGCCTTCCTCATGACTGTCCCCTCACGGCTGTCCCCTCACGACGCCGACAGTCGCCAGGCAACCGCCCGCCGCGGCCCCTTTAAAAGGCCATGCCCGCCGCTGATAGGCCGCGAGGGGCGGGGTCGCCCCGGGATTGGCTGGGGGCCGGGCGGGCGGAAGCGCGCGCCGCCCGCCATGAGCCGGTTCGGGGGCCGCACGCGCGAGTACCCGGCCGTGTCCATCGACCGCTTCGACCGCGACAACCTGCGCGCGCGCGCCTTCTTCCTGTCGCACTGCCACAAGGGTGAGGGCCCGCCGGGGTTCCCCCGCCGTCTGTCCGTCCCCCGCCGTCTGTCCGCCCCACCACGTGTGCCCCGCCCCCCGCGCCATCCCCGCCCCGCGTGTCCCCCGGCTGACCCCGTGCTTCTCTCTCCAGATCACATGAAGGGGCTGCGGGCCACCGCCCTGAAGAGGAGGCTGGAGGGCAGGTACGGCGGGGCGGCCTCAGGGGAGGCGGCTGGTGCGCGGCAAAGCGTGAGCAGAGCAGCTGCCGTGGGGCATACGTACAAGGATGGGCATGGGACAGTGACACCTCCCGATAGACCGGGATGCTCCCAGGCCCCGTCCTACCTGGCCTCGAGCTCTCCCAGGGATGGGGCATCCACGACTTCTTTGGGCGATTTGTTCCAGTGCCTCACCACCTTCACTCATTTTAAAACACTTCTTCCTTGCATCTCATCTAGACCTGCCCCCTTTCAATTTAAAGTCAGCCCCCCTTGTCCACACCATATCCTTGTGGAAAGTCCCTATCTATCATTCTAAAAAACCCCCTTTAAATATCAAGTGGTAGTAGAAATGTCCCCCCAGGATTTTCTCTTCTCTAGGCTGAAGAGCCCCAGCTATCTCAGCCTGCCTTCATAGCAGAGGTGCTCCAGCCCTCTGACCATGCTGGTGCTCTCCTCTGGAATTGCTCCAGCAGGTCCCTGTCCTTCCTGTGCTGGGACCCCAGAACTGGATGCATCACTGCAGGTGGGACTCACAGGAGCGGAGCAGAGGGGCAGAATCCACTGCCTTGTCCTGCTGCCCACAGTGCAGGATAAGATTGGCTTTTTGGGCTGCACAGTACTGGCTCAGTCCAGCCTCCCATCCATCAGTACCCCGAAGTCTTCTGCAGGGCTTCTATTAACTCATTTATCCCTCAGTCTTGATACCAGGGGTTGCCCAGACTCAGCACACTTGGCCTTGTTGAGCTCCACGACATTCATGAACTTCGTGAGGATCTCTCTGCTATTCCCAGGAAGTGTTGGTACACAGTGCTGTGCCTGTGCAGTGAAGGGGCCAGCTGTGCTCTCTGAGGTGTATAAGCAAGCAGGTAGCCAGCAGTTTGAGAGTTATCCCCCTCTGTGTCCAGTCCCAGGCTCCTCTGGATGATAAATTGATAGGTGTTTTGGTCAGCATCATGCTGGTCTGGGGCCAGGACCATGTGATGTGAGGAGAGGCTGAGAGAGCTGGATGTCTTCAGCCTTAGGAGTAGGAGACAATCATGTATCACTGTTTGCAGGCAGGGGTAGAGGAGATGGAGCCAGACTTTTCATAGAAGTGCATAAAGAAAGGGCAAGGGACACCTTTTTCACCATGAGGGTGATCAAATGTGGCAATGGGAGGTTGTGGACCAGTTCCTAGGCTCTCTTTGATTTTTTAGAATAGATATTGCATCTCCTCTGATGCAAGCAGAGAATCTCTCTTTGCTCATCAAGTTTCTGTGCATAACCTCAAGCTTCATAAGGAGTGTTCTGTGTTCTGCTGTGTGCTGACTGTCCCAAATGCCTGTTCCAGAGGTGTGTGCAGGGGTTTAGAAACAAAGAGATAGGTCATGCCCATGTACCACACACTGCCTTTGTGTCTGCACAAAACCATGCTGGCAGGGGCACACAGGGGTAGCTTTGAGTTTGCTGTGCTGAAGAGAAGCCTGCAGGCTTCCAGCTCTGCAGGTCTTTTCACATGAGAGGATTCTGAGTGCAGGGTTTGATGTACTGGGTGCCAGGTGCTGATGTGTTGTTAGATTGTTCCTTGTATCTACTTTAAAAAACACTTATCTGTGATTTTTGTCTCCTCACAGCTTGAAAGTTAAACTATACTGCTCACCAGTAACTAAGGAATTGTTGTTGACTAACTGGAAATACAAGTTTTGGGAGAATCATATTGTGAGTTTGTGTTTATTTTGAAAATAGCACTTTCCAAGCAGTGATTCTCAGAAAAAAGCAGCTCCCTCCTCCCTGGGAGTGTCTAAATATTGGCATTGATATAGTCTTTCAGGGCTTAAGTACTGCCAACGAGTGCCTTTCCTGCTGCTTGCTATGTGGGATTGGTTTATTGCTCTTTGTTATTTAATTATTTTTTCCTCCACAATTTTTTTCTTTTCTCTCAACTTCAGCTTTACATGGCCTTCATCTTTTCGTTGATCATTTGTACATTTGAATTTGTATTAATTTCCTTACCTTGTTCACATCTCTTTGCTTCTCTCCTTTATTTCTCTTTTGATTCATTTAAAGTCTCTTACTGCTTGGGGTTGATATAATCTGAAGTTATATGATTTTCCTTTTGCTTTTTGGAAAATAGACTATAACATGAAGAAGTTTGAGTATAAAATCACTGAAAAACCTAATAAATAAATTTACATAATTTCCAGTATCTGAAGCCAGACTGCAAGGGATCAGTGTTATGTACAGGTGTGACTTGAAGTTATTTTCTTCCCTTTGCAGATGCAGGCATTATGAAATTGAACATGAGGTTTTTACAGAAATAAAAATAATTATCTGTGCACAAACACAGAAATTCATGATCCCAGTGATTTGTGGGCTCTGCTTCTGGTAACAGAGGGCAGTGGAAAGTGCTGCAGCACAGAGCTGTGCTAGCAAGATCCACTGCTGTGGACTGGGATTGGGCTTTGCAGTTATCCAAAAATAAAGTATGTGTTGCATCCAGAGGAACAAGAGCTGTTGCTGATAGAAGTCCAATATACTCTAACTGTTTTAGGCATGCACACCTTAGTTGAGATATCTCCATTTATTTTTTGGATAACTTGTAGGAAAATTTATTCCACTGGAAATGGAAATTTATTACTTACTATGGGAAAATCAGTTTAATTTCACAGGCTTAGCATTAGCCATGGTGAGTGCTAAAGATGTCTACATAATGAATACTGAGACATAAACATGAAACAGAATGTTCAGTAAATCCTATAATGCAATTGATCATTTTCTTACAGGTTGCATTGGAGGTTGAAACTCCAACTCAGATTTCTTTAGAAGATGAAACATCTGGTGAGGTAAGGAAAAAAGATTCCTATGTTAGTCATGGACAGTAATGCTGTTTACATGAGCACAGGAAAACAGCTGCAGCATCCGAAGTGCACAAGCTATTTTTAAAATGTATGTGCCCCCTCCTCTCCTGTAGTGACAGAAAAAGGGGTGATAGTTTTAAACTAAAAAAGGGTTGATTCAGACTAGATATAAGGAAGAAGCATTTTACCATGAGGATAGTTAAACACTGGAACGGTTGCCCAGAGATGTGGTGGATACCCCATCCCTGGAAATATTCAAGATCAGGATGAAGCTCTGAGCTGTCTGATCTAGTTGAAGATGTTCTTGCCTATTGCAGGGGAGTTGGACTGGATGAACTTTAAAGGTCCTTTCTAACCCAAACTATTCTGTGATTCTGTACTTGCTCACTAGGAACCAAGGAAGTCCTTGGCTCCTTCTGTCCAACTTGCTTCATAAGCACCAAACAATACTTGGTCCTCTCTTCTGCCATGACAGGATGGTGGTTGCTTTTTAGTGGTTGCTGCAGTGTGAAGAGACTCTCTGGTTTTAAAAGCAATGCTAAATGCTGCAGGAGGCTGTGGGGAGTAATACATTGTTCTCACTGTGCTGACAAAATTACTGGTGGTACTTACTTCAATGGGAAAATAATGCTAACCCCTCTCTTCCAGAAAGAAGATGTAGTGGTGACACTTCTGCCAGCTGGTCACTGTCCAGGTTCAGTCATGTATGTCCTTTCAATACTTTAAATGTTTCACCACCTGGCATTTAATGTGGAGTTTGACCCAAGTGTTGCTGTCTGCAGGTTTCTGTTTGAAGGTGAGAATGGCACTGTGTTGTACACAGGGGATTTCAGGCTTGCAAAAGGAGAAGCAGCCAGAATGGAGCTTTTGCATTCAGGGACCAGGTGAGCTATTTGTAGGATATAGAAAGAACAGAAGATCATATGGCATGGACAATTGGCTAGGTATTCATTATATTTTCCTCCTTTTTTTATTCTGGATTAAATATAATTGCAATACTGCAGTTACAAGCCCCCTTTGATGTATTCTTTGTAATCAAGAGGTGGAATTACCTCCTTTTTATGAGAGAGGAAGTGGTGTATCTTAGCACTGTGATGCAATGTTTACTCTGATATCACATTTCTATCCTCCAGGGTAAAAGACATACAGAGTGTGTACTTGGACACTACTTTTTGTGACCCCAAATTTTATCACATACCAAGCCGGGTAAGTCTAATAAATTTTTGAGAAAAAACAATTAATTAACTACTCTCTTATTATATAAGTCTTATTATATAAGCAAGGCAGTGACATTTTTCTTTGCTAAATCACAGCACTTTGGAAGTACCTTCCAAGATGATTGACAGCATTTTCTACACTTTTCAGGAGGAATGTTTAAATGGGATCTTGGAGTTAGTACGGAGCTGGACCTCACTGTCTCGTAATCATGTCGTGTGGCTGAACTGCAAAGCTGCTTATGGATATGAGTATTTATTCATAAACCTCAGTGAGGAACTCGGAATCAAGGTAATGTTTCTCTAATTGTTGCTTTGAGACAGATCCTCACTAATGACTGTGGCCAACACTGAGCTGGCAATGGCTGTTCAGAGGGCTGCTCTAAGTCACAGTTATGCTTGTTTCATTAACTTCCCTTAAAAAGTGCAGTTGTGCTCAAAATGAGGTAACTAGTTGACTTCAGTCTGGAACTTTTGGACTTTCCAAAGAGAAGTCAATTGCCAGTTTTCAAGCTCAGTGTTTACTTCATTCTCTTTTATTTTGTGAATGATAAAAGTCATTTGCATACAGCATTAATAGTTAGTACATATATTCTGATTTTCTCATTATTATTCATCCTTCTTCAGTGTAGGTGGTATGTTCTACTTTTTCTAAATGTGCAAGTTTTGGCTGACATATCTCTGCTTGGACATTATTGGGAGTAATAATTTAAATGCCTGCCAGCATTTGAGGAGAGCAGAATCACGTCTGTTTAGCTGCTCCAGCTGCAGTCTGGCAAACACATTGAACTAATAAAGAGTAAACTGTGGCTTTCTCTAGGTGCACATGAACAAACTTGATATGTTCAGGAACATGCCAGAAATCCTGTGCCATGTTACCACGGACCAGCACACGCAGATTCACGCCTGTCGACATCCTCGGGTACGTTTGTTCTGCAAAGCCTCCCCTGACTTTGCTGTGAAGGTGTGGTTATGGGTGCTGATGCTTGGGGGCTGTTGGGATAATGAAGATTAGGGAAATGGTGACTTAATGCAAAGGAGAGTGAAAACTGTAGTTAGCGGGTGGAAGCTGTTTGTTTTAAAAAGGGAAAATACATTAGCTTATGCTAGAAGTAACTTAATTGTATTTGAAGGCTGAAAATTGTGTTTTTAAGTGAAGTAAGACAAGCAGCAGAGTAGATCAACCAGGTATTACCCATTTCAGTGTATCAAAAGCAGCTCAGATGGTGCCTGCTGCAGCCATGCACTGTGTGGTTTTAGTGTGTGGCCATCCGTTTCCAGGGTGTCTGTCAGGCTGGAGGCTCCAGCTTGGTGGAACACAGGTAGAACCTGAGATGGCACATTGGAGCATTGGTCTCTCTGACTGATTTGCTTTGCCAACTGCACTAAGGAACCAAGGTGTGACAGGGTCTTTCAAGAGACTTAGAAGTGAGAGAGGAACTTGGTTTAACTAGATACTCTGCTGCTTAATTTCTGGGTAAAAAGGTCACTATTGAACTTAATTTAATATCCACTGGACAGGATGATGACTGCTTCCGAGGGAACAGACTGCCCTGTGGGATGACTTGCCTCAATGGAGCTCCCCTACACATAATCAGCATCAAACCCTCCACAATGTGGTTTGGGGAAAGGAGAAAGAAAACTAGTGTAATAGTGAGGTGAGCATTTGGGTCACACAGAAACCTGTTGTTTCAGGTTTGTATCTTGCCTGATACATGTATAATTGAATCTCAGGATGGACTTCAAGAATAGGTTATGCTGGTCTGTTGACCACGGATGAAGGGCAGTTACCTAATTTCTGTGCCTCTTCTGTTTTTGTAGGACTGGGGAGAGAACGTACAGAGCTTGTTTCTCTTTCCACTCTTCGTACAGCGAGGTTTGTATACTTGTAGTACTGAGTACACATTGATTAAGAAAACGTAAAAAAGTTTTGATTATTCTGGAGTGGGTGACATGACTTGTCATAATAAGAAAAAATCCTGTCAGTAATAAGATGTAAGGAGATAAGAAGTTCTGAGTGCTGAAGACAGAGAAAGTTGTTTTGATATAGCTGCAGAGGAACTTGTTAAAGTAGGGCAGGATTACAAGCCTATTTCCTTTTCTCTGTTGTCAGTGTATAGGTCACTTCTACAATTGTTTTGACTGCTTTTCTATTTTAGATTATTGTGTAATTATGCCATGCTTAAAGCACGGAGTTTTATTTTACAATACTTTGTTTATCTACTGTGACTCAGATTTGGGTAGGTTTGCCTTCTTTTCTCAGCCCACACATTTAAGCCAAATTTTCTCACATCCTGACTGCTGCTCTTGCCCCTTTTCCTGTGTTAAAAGGCTAAAAGGAAATTGGTCATGGCAGCATCCTTCCCACAATCACACTTTCACTTAACATGACTCGATACACCTCTAAAAAAACTTTCTCCTAAGAAACTGAACTGAAACTGGATCAGTGCTAACAATGAACTGCCACAAAATCTTGCACTACAAAATGGAGGAAGGCAGTACTCTTTTTAAGATCCTGATTAAGTTTAAATTTGCTCTGCCGTGCAGAATTTTAAATGGAGGTCCCAGTGTGGAATTTGCTGGCAGAATATGGGGAGTAGTGTAACTCTGACACTCTCACCTCCACATGCAAAAATAGATGGGTCCTTGTCTTGGTTTGAGACAATTTAAACTAGTTAGCTCCCTTTACAGGTTCAACTAAACTTCCCACCAACAAGGAATGAACGGGAGTAGATGAAAGTGAAAAAATAACAATTTCCTAATAAGTGCAACAATGACAAGCAAAAAAATAACAGTAAATAACTGCTAGATACAAAATTGCAATAACATTATGTGTCACCCCAGGACAGACCTGCTGTCTGTATAGATAGCAATGTAATCTGCAACCTGCTAGTGTTTCTAGTGCTCAGCACTAAAAAAGCCTAAGCAGGAGTGTCCCAAACGAGACACACTTCTTCAAGAAATTTACTGGAGATCATCTAGAAGACAACAGAGTAAGGCTTGAAAAAAAGAGTGTATTTTGTCATAATGGGCTTTTACAGGGTACTTTAGGAGAGACTTTAAGAATAGAAAGGAATACCTGATCTGCATAACTGGAGACTTGAACTCCAGTTAGAAAAATGCATATTTGAAAAGGTCAGCAGCAGTAAGGACAAGGAAGCACTGGATCACATTCCAGGTGTGCCCAGCTTTTTTTTCCAGAGACAGTGATAGTCTTTGTAGTAATTGATAGTTGCAGTGAGGTGTTAGGTGAGGCTGAGTTCTCGGCATCCTTTCAGGCCTGTTTCCTTGTTCCAGAGATTCCCACTATGACAGAGTCATGGGCTACATTGGTCTTTACATAAAGACTACTAGTAGTACTTTTGGATGTGCTTGCATCAGTGCTGTCTTTAAGTAATATTCTTAACTGTTGATGTAATTTGTCAAATTGCTGCTTCTTTTCTTTAATTCAGATCAAGGATTTCCTGAGCTATATCTGTCCTGTGAACGTGTATCCCAGTGTACTGCCAGTGGGTGGGACAGAGGACAAAGTTATGGAAATGTAAGTGACAAGTGGTTGCTGGAGGGAGGTGATCCAAACTCTGTTCCTGTGAGGGCAATTCCCCTCCTGAATTCTCTTAGCCTCTCCGGAGGGCCACTGCCTCTTGCTTTACTTGTGTGATAATTCAAATTTTTTTCTATATTCAGTCCCACAGACTTAGACTTTCTGAAGCACCTGTGTATGTTGAGCTGAGTCTCAGAGTTTGTATTCTACTTCTGTCTGTGTGTAGGGGCTTTTCTGCTGGTAAACTCTGGGAGGAAGTTGAATACAGATTCATCTCACTGTCTTATGTGACCCATTCTATTTGTCATTGCTACTTCTCAGAAGTTTCTTGTAAAGATGGTTTCTCTGGGGACTTGAACTCCTCCCCTGCACAGCATCAGAGAGGCCAGTTCTCCTGTGCTGCTGTAGATGTTGGCAGCTTAAAAAGCGCCCTCGGGGAACAGGAGAGCTGTGGTGTCTCTTAGTCTGGACAGAACAAAGATCTCTGTTTCTTTTCCCTTTCCTCCTCAGTAAGAAAATAGACTTCCACTTAATAATCACTGAATAAAACTGTAGTCAGATTTTGAACCCTGGCAGCTTGTCTTCTGTAAGGAAGGAACTATGCAATAGTTTCCAAAAAATGTAGATGTTTAAAGGCAAATCTATTGAAAGGATCGATTTCTACCAGTGAATCAAGGACTTTGCTCTAGGTATTGTTGCCTTTGCTTTAACATTTTTGTTGCAGCACATGTGAAAGGCATGGAGCAGTGTACTTAAAACAAGTTAAAGGATCTACTTTTACTCCTGAAGCATCTGCTGTGTTCTAAATATTAACTGCTTTCCTCATTCCCTTCAGATTAAAGCCATTATGCAGGTCATACAGGAGAATCATGGAACCCAGGTACAAGCCCTTAGGAACACTGAAGAGAGCCCACAAGAGAGAATTATCTGATACAGGTAAAGGTTCTGCTACTGCACCTTAAATGAAAGTCTGAGACTAAGGAGAGGTGCAAAAAGCTTTGGCGTTCACCACAGTCTGTGTGTTCAAAGCAACAGATGAAAAGGAGAAATAGAAATTACGTGAACTTAGGTATTCGGAGGGTGAGAGAGCACTAATTGTTAAAAACACACTTGTTTGCAGTCTTAAAATGGACTTAATGCTCAATAGCCCTGTAAGTGTTTGGATGGAGTTGCTTCCCTCAGTCTTAGACCAGCCCTAGGGAAGCTTGTTCTGTCTCTGTGAGGCACTGTGCTACACAAGGCAAGGCAAACACTGTCAATATCATCTTGCAAAATCTCCAGCTCAGTTAAAGAACATTCTCCTCATTAAAACTTTGCTCTCAACAAAATTTTAGCAGAGATATGAACTTTTGTTAGTGATTTTTTGTTTGTTTCTTGCCAGATGAAGATGATCTCTTTGATTCAGAATTAATTTGTTCAAGGCCTAAAATTCCAAAACAGCAGAGAGGGGAGAGCATGCCCTCCAGCACAGGACAGTCTGAAAATTCTGAAGGAAACATTAATGAGAGCACAGAAACTTACAAAGGGACCACAACTTACACCTCTCTCAAGGTAGACTTTGTGGACTGTGAGGAATCAAATGATGATGATGAAGATGATGAAGAAGAATCTGAAAAAAATACAGTTCAATTTCTTTCCCATGAACCAGATGCCACTTCCACAGCCAATTTCAATGGAGTAACTAGTGACCAGCAGGAGTCTAATGCCAATGTCCCTTGCTGGGATGAATTTTTTACAGGTAATAAGCTAGAAGAAAGCTCTGAAAATGACAACATTCCATCTTCAGCAGATGCTGGTGGGTCCCAGTCACTCTTCAGTGATTCAGATGAAGTAAGTGACTCAACACACATCTCCTCCCAAAATTCTTCTCAGTCAACACACATATCAGAGCAGGGGAGCCAGGGCTGGGATAGCCAAATGGACACCGTGCTCATCACCTCCCAGGAGAGAAGTGCCCTGGACCTCAGCAGAGGTGGGAGCAGAGCAGTGGCTCCTGTGCTGGAGAGTCCCAGGGACACTCAGCTGGACAGCAGTAGGAACAAGTCACCAGGTCAGAACAGACCTTGTGCCCATGATGGTGCCTGTGGCTTGAAAAGCAAAGGCTGTGAGAAAGCTGCAGAAGAGAGCACTGCCTACATTCAAGATGTGCTGGTGGAAATAAGTGACAGCTCCAGGACTCCTGATCTGGAGCTGAGGAGGGACTCCCAGAGCTCCTCTGACTTTGAAATTCCCTTGACTCCTGATGCTGAAGCACCTCAGCCAGATAAGCTGCATCATTTATACAAGAAGCTTGCAGCAGGTGAAAACATAATTAACGAGAAAAAAAATCTCCTGAGAACAGGTATAACTGATTAATATCAGTGGTAATACCCAGCATGTCTATTAATACCTGAATTCTTTTTCTCTTTCCTGTGGGTTACTGTCTGCAGCTATGTTGAGTCATGCTTTATTCAGAAACATCTTACTGTCAGAACTAGGAATTTGTAGCCTGTGTATGTTTAATATTCCTTCCATGAAATACTGAAAAGGAAGTATTCAGAAAGCATTCCCAGGAGGGACAGTAAAAAACCTTCTACCTCCCAAGGTTCAATTCTCCAGCACTGTAAGTAGACAAAAAATGGACCAGACAAAACTAAGATTAGGACACTAAATGAAATTTAGTGTTTATCATGAGCTCTAAGAGTTTGCCTTCGTAATGTGATCTCAGGTTTTAATAAAATAGCACACTATTAACTGTGGGGTGGAATACCTAAGAATGACCATGCAAACAAGACAGTTGAAGTTTGGCTTTAATCATATTACTGTTGTTTATTATTATTGTAACAATTTAATCAGTAGTCACTGCAGTTATTTTTATTTTAAAAATAACTGAAGAACAGATTAGAGAATTACTGAAGTTGTGAGGGGGTTTTAATTTGTTTTAAATCAAATAGTTCATTTCAAAAAGTCTCTCTTTACACTGAGCTTTAACTCCTGAGTTATGTACTACAGACTGCTTTACCTCCAGCTCATTGTAAACAACTTGTCATCACTTCCTCTGTGTTCTGGTTTGTTCTGAATTGTTCTTCAGAAATACTTCAAATCCTGTGGTTCCCAAGTTACCAGCCCTGTCCTGCTCTGGCAGGTAACAGCCACAGAAGAAAACCTGTTATCCCAGATAGGCTCTTGTACTACCAAACTTCACCTCCTCTGCAACATTCTGTAGACTTCACTGTTTTAAATCAAGACAATATATTCTCCATGCATGTGTGCCACCATAAATCTCTGCCAAAATTCTTAGCTTCTAACATAGAAATGTAATTCAGGTTTTCCCTATCCTGGAGTGCCTAGGAAATATCCAAACCACAAAAGTAATCTAAAAATCCCTGAAGTTTTCCATGTATGGTCTTTAAGATCCAAAGAATTAAACATACTTTAGCACAACATCTCTACCCTCTGAGTGTGCCTTCAGTTGTTGTGCCATGTTTAGTGACATGTGAATGTTCAACCAATCAGTATTCTGCCAAAGGGAACAGACACAAGAGGGACAAAGCATTGCCATGATCTATATTCAAGGTCCATATATTTATCTACTGTTACCTTTCCTGCTGTTTGTGGGATTTGTTAACCTAATTTCCCTATGGGATCTACTAATTTTGGGGTTTTTTTTAGCAAGCCTGAGTGAGTGGAATTGCTGTTGGAACTACCTCTGCGAATAAAGTCAGACAAAACAAACCTTTTCTGTTGGCTCATTTCATATCTGATAACTGTGCATGTAAGTTCAGAGCTGCCTTTAGCAGGATGCTCAAATATGCATGAATCCAGTGTGTTCAGGCAAGTGTAAATTTATACCAGTTCTCACCAGCCCTAAACTGAAAATACATCATTTCCTCATGGTCCCTCTGCTGGAGTCCTTACAGTCCTAGAAAATTTGGGTACAGGCCAGGAATTAAGAGGTTGCAGTCTTAAAGCAAATTCTACTGCTACAACTAATTGTGACAGGCTAATTTTTTTTTTTTAAAAATGACAACAACAAAATAAAAACTAAATTTAATTTATTTTATCAAAAACTATAGGAAGATAGCAATACTAGAGATGACACAGTATGAAAAGAAAATGTTCCTGAGCTCACAAACTGCATATTCTAATACAGTTTCTAAAACATACATTAAAAATAACCAAAAGATTGACTTAACTTGGAGATTAAATAGACAATAGCTTTTCTTACAGGTGATCTTGCAGCTTCAGTTTTGCTACCAGAAAGTAAAAAGGAAACCAACAAAAAAAGAACAGCTGGAGGACAGGTCACAGGTCACCAGCCCCCAGGAAGTGCATACACACAACTGAACTGGTGGCCATGACAATGCCAACAGACCACAAAGCAAAACAAAGGCAGAAGCTGGGCTAGTTTAGCTTCCCTAAGAAATTGAAAACATCTTTTCTTGTTTTTTAAATCCATTTCCAGTTTGGCAATTTTCTGCCAAACTCTTACAAACAGTAAAAGGAGTTTTAAAAGTGACACAGTGTCCCATTAAGCTAATTCACTGACTGCAATCCAAATACACTAAGGATATGTAAATATAAAATACTGTTCAAGGCTCTTATGTTGGAAACTGGATCCATGGGTTTCCTTCAAATAAATACAAAATACTGCTACCTCCCAGAACATAAATTAATGGTTCTTTATTTATGGCAGAAGATAACACACAGATCCTTAACAAAGAGCAGTGTTAGTCCAGTGCTGGTGATATTCTCTGCCTCTGGAAAAGGCAGACACTGCACTCCAGTACAACTGCCACAACTGTTACCTTCTAAAATGCATCAAGTTGCAATATTTAAATCAATCTGGGCAGGGGGAGAAAGAGGAGCCTGGGGCTGCACTCAGGAATGGTCTCTTGCTGCAGCCACTCCATCCTGCGGGGGCAGCGCAGGCTGCAGCGGATTAAGGAGCTGGAGACTGCAGATTCCATCCACATGGAATGCACTGCTCATTTGAGCTACATGCAAGAGAAAGCACTAATGACTCCAAATGATGCAAGATCATCTAGAGTTTGCTGACATTAAAGCTCCACATTCCACTTAAAACTTCAAATTAAAAAAAACAAACATTAGAGATATGGCATGACAAAAACTGACAACATTCAGTGTTTATCAACTGCGTGGATACAGGTGAGCCAAATCACATTAAATATTTTTAAATCTAAGCAAACTTTCTCCTATTCATTAAGCAATATAGTCTCTATTTCAACGTGTATTGTAGATTACAAAACTCACACAGCATTTCCAGTGGCCCATGCTCTTCACCAAAAGTGTAAAATTGATTTTGGCTAGTAGCATATAAAATATCATTTGCTACCAAAGCGCCAGATCTTCAGTACAAATGCAACTGTGCTTCTTAAGGAATAACCTCTTTTTGAAGTGCTAGTAATTAACATGGAATTTAAGGCATTTTCTAACAAATTAAGTAAACAGTTACATGCTGGGTACTTGACTTCATTCACCTGAGCCAACAGCTGTGCACCTTATAAAGGTAACTAGCTGACCTATGATACATAGCCAGCATCTAGCTATGGAGCATCCATTAATGGAGCAACATAGTTCTGCCTGACCCTGTCAACATTTACAGGACTGGTAAGCAATATGCAAGTTTTACAAGCTCTGAGTCTGTGAGAAAAAAGCACGTGGATCATCCCTAGAGCATGGACCTTGGTTGTAACTCCACTCATCACCTACCTCAACTGCTCTTCTGTGGTTCTGAAGACAAGCAAAACTTAGCATATGTTATGAATAGATTGAGACAACTTTAAGATGATCAGGGAAAAAAAAGGACTCAAGCAGCTGAAGAACAGCACATTTCTCAGCCTTTACATACAAGAACATCTTACAAATGTCTACAGCAAATGGGTATTCTCACCCCTAGACTAACTTCACTGAAGTTAACATTTTTGCAACCAGAAAATACAGGCCTAGTATCTTAGAAGTCTGTCACTAGGTAAAAAAGACACAGTATGTAAAAATTTAACCAAAACCAGTTGTGAATTTACATCAATCCCAGGGCTCTTTTGCACCTAACAGATAACAGAGCTTATCTCCAGAATGCATTGGCTTTGTTAGACAATGGGCTGCCCTCCTTAACCTTTTGCTAGCTATTTCCAAACTGTAGCCAGCAACTTGGTTCAGCCACGACTGCCAAATTTCTGCAATGAAAACAAACAGTGAATGTTACTTCCAACAATTCCACATTTAAAAATGCTCTGTGGAACTGCAGTCCTCCTATAGAATCCTAACTAAAAATCAGAGCATAACAACTGAAAAAGCTGTACATAACATCAGCTAAGAAGATCAAGTTTCACATTTGGGATCTGTTAATACCAATTACAGAATTCAATTAGGCTGGAAAACACTTTTGAGATCATCAAGTCCAACCTATGACCAAATACCACTTTGTCAACCAGCCTATGGCACTGAGTGCCATGTCTATGCTTTTTTTAAACACCTTCAGGATGCTCCTCTCTGAGCAGCCCATTCCAGTGTCCAATCATCCCTTCTGTGAAGAAATTTTTCCTTATGTCCAACCTAACCAGCTTGAGGCTATGTTTCCTCATCCTATTGCTGGTTCCCTGGGAGACTGACCCTCACCTGGCTACACCCTCCTATCAGGGAGTTGCAGAGAACGGTAAGGTCAGCCCTGGGCCTCCTTTTCTCCAGGTAAATGATGGAGTGGCTTGGTGAACTCATCTGCCAGCTCCCTTATCACCCAAAGATGGATCCCATCTGGTCCCATGGACTCAAGAGCATCTAAGTGACTCAGCAGGTCTCTAACCACTTCCTCCTGGATTATAGGGGAACTATCCTACTCCCCATGCCTGTCTATCAGCTCAGGAGTCAGCTGCCCTGAGGACAGAAGAGCTGTCTTAACGTTGAAAACTGAGGCAAAGGAGGTGTTAGGTACCTCAGCCTTTTCCCCATCTTTGTCAACCATATTCCCCAACCATGTCCAATAAAGAATGGAGGTTTTCCTTGCCCCTTCCTTTGCTATTAATGTATCTTAAAAACATTTTACATGCTTTAAAGAAGTGGCCAGGTTAAGTTTTAATTGAGCTTTTGTCTCTCTAGTTTTCTTTCTGCAATTACTTCCCTTTCATGGAGTTCCATGGACATTTTACAATTCGCACTCTTCTGAGCCTTTATTTACACACTGGCTCTCCTTAATCCCTCATCCTGGTGCCATAACTGTTATTGCTAAGATCTTCAAGCTTTTCTTTATATAACAAAAAAGCAAAAGAAGTGCCAACTAAGATTTACCATTCAAATATAATGCCTCCTGACTTCTCAAGGTGTAGAAAACATGTAGCATCACTTCATCCTGCTGGAATCAGTTCCTGAAGGCCTATGGCTGAGAGCTCACACTCAAATGTCTGTGACAATGAACATGGGTCAGCAATGCCCTGGCAGGCAAGTGGGCCAACCCTGTCCTGGGGAGCATCAGACACAGCATCAGCAGCCAGGCAAGGGAGGGGATCATCCTGCTCTTCTCTGCCCTGAGGTGGCCTCATCTCAAGTGCTAGGGTCAGTTTTGGGCACCACAATATAAAAAAAGACATTGAAACATTAGAGGGCATCTAAAGGAGGCCACAAGGATGGTGAAGGTTCTGAAGGGAAACTTCATGAGGAGGAGCTGAAGTCAGTCTGTTCAGCCTGCAGAAGTTGAGGCTGAGGGGAGACCTCACTGAGCTCTTCAACATCCTCACAAGGGGAAGCAGAGGGGCAGGAACCTATCTGTTCACTCTGGTGACCAGTGACAAGACTTGAGGAAACAGCCTGAAGCTGAGTCATGGAGGTTTAGGTTGGATATTAGGAAAAAGTTTTTCACCCAAAGGGTGGTTGGGCACTGGAACAGGCTCCCCAGGGGTGTGGTTACTGCATCAAGACTGGCAGAGTTTAAGAAGTGTTTGGACTCTGCTCTCAGCACAGGGTGTGACTCTTGGGGATGTCCTGTGCAGGACAAAGAGATGGACATGATGACCCTTGAGGGTCCCTTCCAAACCAGCTTATTCTGTGATTCTAAGAATACCCAAATCAAAGTACGTTTTAGAGTTTTCTTTGCATACATTTTATGGTTTCCTAAACAACTGCTCAAGAATATTGAATTTTTAATCCCCCATTATCAGTTTTATATTGGCTTGAAACACTACAGTCTCTTTCTTTGGCCAATGCCATTTCAATTACACAATAGCTTGTTTTCACCATCCTTATTTACATTAGATGTAAGAATACTTGAATGTATACGTGAAAGGAGAGTCTTCTTAAAACACATTAAAAAAAGAACAAACTATTTGTGACTTTGGATACCCGAACTCAGTTGAGATAACCTCTGCAACACACAGCTCCACATTTACAGACAGTTCTGATCCTCTTTTTGGATGGGCTAAGACCTTCAGCAGAGTCTGAAGTCAGATCTATTGAACCTGCAACACAGATGAACACAAGTAAGGAAGTTCTAAAAGACAGACCAAGATCATGCCAGTATTTACACAGCTTCTAAAGGCCTTCTAAAAGAGCTGTGTGTGAAGCTGTACTCAGATTCTACTGGCACCTTTGCTACAGCTAATTGTGCAATACCTGGAATACACATCGGAATCCAAAGCTCAGACTTGAACTTTGAACCCCCCAGGTATCCACACAGATCAGCTGAGAGTGCAGCTGGCCTTCAATGTCAGTGTCTTAAACAGAGAGAAAGAGGAATTTTAAGGTTTAAGATAAATTTGGCAGTATCGTGGTTTAAACCCAGCTGGCAGTGAAACACCACACAGATGCTCTCTTCTACCCCTGTGGAACAGGGAGGAGAACCTTGTAAAAAAAACTTGTAGGTTGGGATTAGAACAGTTTTATAACTGAAACAGCAAAATACTGTAATAATGATGATATTCTGATTATAGCAATGTTGATTATTGTTAGTTGTAGTAGTAGTGGTAAAATAAAAAACCAAACACGAGTGACGCACATACAGTTGCTTACCTACGGCTCATTGATGCCTAGAGGCCATCCCCCAACTCTGATCATCCCCTTCTGGATATCTCCCCAGTTTCTACACTGGGTATGGCATTCTCTGGCATGGAATATCCCTTTGACCAGTTAATCTGTCTATGCTCTCTCCCAGCTTTCTTTTTTACACTGTTTTGTCTACCTCCTCACTGGTAAAGTACGTGACACAAAAAAGTTCTTAAGAAAAACACCACTTAGCAACAACCAAAACATCAGTGAGTTATCAGCATTATTCTCATACTGAATCTAAAACACAGCACTATAGCAGCCATGAAGAAGAAATTAACTCCCTCCCAGCTGAAACAGCTGTTCCATCCTCAACTGAGGCCTACAGACACCAGAACTCAAAGAGAAACCTATGGTACCTCATCCTGCTGAGCTGTTACAACTGACTTAGTATCTATCTTAGTAACTATCACTAGCAGACTCCCTAGAAAGTAGTTTACCTGAAATGCCAATTTGAAAAAAGGAAAGCTTTATTTGTGGGCAGCCTGAGCATTCCTTTGAGCATTCCTGGGACAAAGCTTCAAAATCATTTGCTTCACCAGACAATCCCTGATGTGCTAGGAGCACTGAGGGAGGCAATGCACTAGAGATATAGGCAAAAGCTTCTGGGTGTGCTCTTCTCTGCACTACACATCACAAGCAATGACTCTTCTGAAAGCCAGAGCTGTGTTATAAAAAGCCGTGCCTGAGCTGAAATGCTACCATCATTCAGGCTGCAGTAAAACCCACCAGCATCCCAAAACTCCCACAAGAACCATGTTAAAATGTGCAGACCTTTCATCTGATAGTCAAAGGTTAGCTCTTCTCCAGCCTTGATGGTTCGGGTAGAGAACAGCGCTATTCGAGGAAGACGTAAGTCGAGGTTATCAATAAATACGTTGAAGACTTGAAGATTTGGATCACACTGTAAGCAAAAATTAATGCAATTTCTGTTTAGAAAAATGAACATTTAATTTCACCGAAGGGTTTAAGTAAACCAAGGTCTCAGCAAAGAAAGAATGGGCTCTTGTCTCAGTGACAGAAGTGTGTAATTAAATTATCTTCTGAAATCAACAAATTGAAATAATGTTCCAGGAGAACATGATTCGTAGCTCAGATTCAAGTCCTTCCTGGAAGGCAACCTTAGCACAATGTGCAGACTACACTAATATGCAACAACTTATAAAAAAGTAGCACCTTCAAAGGTGACAACAAAAATGGTGACAAAATAATTAGAGCTACATTCAGAGTATGTACCAACAAAAGCCATAAAAAGAATTAAAGTTGAAAGAAAACTCAAAACAACCTAGTGTTTCAAGCCCCACAGACTCACTACTCTAAGCTGATGCTTAAGCATTGCCTCCAGGCCAGAGATAACATCTTCATAATATGCTTGAATTTCTACTCTAAACTGCAAACCTGCTTGGCTTCTGAATTCCCTGCCACGGTCTGGATGCCAGGAGGAGGGAGAAGGTCACTAAGCTAGAACTAGAAACTACTTTCTCATTTTCTCTGGATTAAGTGTCAGAAGTCAGTAGTCCCTGAGACTGTTAAACTCTGAATGCTTTTTTGTTCTTTAACAGTGAAATATATGACACATTAAAGTATCGTAAGTGAAGTTACAGACATTTAACTTTACATTGAAGTCTGAGAAATTCAGGGTAACATTCCATCCTGCCCAGCTACAAAAGAACACATAAGTTCCTGTCATCTTTGACTCCCGGCTAATTTTATTAAGGATCTGTCACATTTTAAGTATTTCATGTACTCAAAATTAACACACTCAAACCAACCCTATTTTGGTTGCATAGAATCAGTTGATTCAGTGAAAATGCCAGTCCTATAGGATGTCCACTCCCCCAGATTTTTGTAGGCAGTCTCAATCCAAGTAAGGCCAAGTATTCTGTTCTATTTATTATATCATCTGAGTAACTGGACTGTGCTGACACGAAGCAAACTACTCCAGAAAAACTGTGACTACAGTAAGGAAATGTTTACAGTAGAAGACATTTCTAGCACAATTAGGATCATTCTCCAAATTCTTAGTATACAAAACAAGGTCTTACACTGTGGTTCACAAAATGGGACACATTTCCATATCGAGCTGCATCTACTGTAAATTCATCTGAGTCATAGTCCAAATCAAACAAGTATGTATTTCCCTGGTTGTCATAGAGTTGGCCTCGCCTCTCTGCTTCCTCACTTGTAATCACCTGGAAAAAGGGAAAAAAAAAAGGAAAAAAGAAACCTGCATCGTATTATTAACTGTTACTAAATCAAAACAAAAATCACAATCAAGATAGAAAAATACTTAGTAAAGAATACCACAATAAGTTTTGGATGTTGAAATAGCATTCCATCTAATGAATTAAGAATACGTAAGAGTACATGTAGCTGAACTAATTATTTTTGATTGAGGCTTCTCTGGATGCAATTTGTCTACAGCTGATGCACAGCTCTACCTTGTCTCTGGGGGAAAAAAAACATATCAGCACTCTCCATTAACAGTTTTGATGATAATACAATCAACTGTTTTTACTTGAAGTTTCTATTATACACACTTTTTCCATTAGACTCAGAAAGCCTTGTTTACTTCACATAAAACCAAGATTCAACCTTTTCCCTTTGCACATGAAAATCGACAGGTATCAGTCTTTAAAATCCAACCACATTTACAGCCCGATATTCATTTCCTCTCTTCCCAGAAGCATCTCTTCCTGCTATTTTTGACTGCAATGAAAGATCCTATTCATGGCAGCTCAGACAGACATCACTTCACAAAGCTCAACCTATTCAATTAGGCAAGTGTGTCACTGTCGACAGAAGAAGCAGCTAAAACAACTTCATCTGCAGCCTGTCACATTAAACACATTCTGTTGTGCAGATTCAGCAAAGAAATCATAATTTGGAAGCAAGAGAGATATAAAATGTGATGGAATTGGACAACAAATTCCTCTAAAATCTGACACATGAGATTTGAGAACTCAGCAGTAGATCTTAAGTAGATACAGTAAATACATACTTTTTCCTTTAAGCAACAAAATTACATAATCACCTTTCTGCATTAACAGAGATATTTGGAATGTCTGACCTTTTGTACATTTAAAGGAAATACATGAACTGAGAAGTTAGAAGCTTTGGGGCAGGAAGCATGGAGGAAATCTACTTAAGAGTATAAACAATGTATAAAGGGACAGAAGGAAATATTTTGAGGCAGCATAGTAGCAAGGCAGATTTGTGGTAAAAAATGCAACTGTAACAGAGAGGCTGCCAGAAACTGCTGGTGTGAAGAGCCCTGGAACAGAGCAGAGGCTGAGCCACATAAACACAGGGTAATACAAAATCTCAAGAGTAACTCAAGGCCTGTATTTTATAAAATAAAAGTTCTCTTTGAAAGAGTATGAGATTGAATAAACAGATAACGTCCGTATTATGGGTCTTATTCTTGCTGTTAATCAGAAGCAATAAATATGTTTGGAAATACTACTTTAGAAGTTCAGACAAAAGAGAAAAGAAACTGAAAGACTGTGCAAGGATTTTGTAACAACTGTGTTTTGGGAATGGCAAAAACTGCAAAAAAGATGATCAGGGAAGAAGGAAGAATATTATTCCCATGAAAGAAATTAAGGACATGCCTTTAGAAATACTATTAGGCCATGTATCTAAATTAATTCTTTAGTGCCATATGAGATCAATATTCTCTTTACTTTTGACCTTTTACAACTGCTCTGGAATGAAGGAATGTTATAGGCAACATAATTTTGCTGTTAACTTGAATGTCCCTTTATCACTCTACTCAATAGCAGACTGATCCATTATATAGTAGAAACACAGAATATCCTGAGCTGGAAGAGTCCCACAAGGATCACTGAGTCCTAGCCCTGCCCAGGACACCCCCAGGAATCACACCATGTGCCTGAGAGTATTGTCCAAACACTCCATGAACTCTGTCAGGCTTGTTGCTGTGATCACCTCCCAGGAGAGTCTGTTCCAGTGCCTCACCACCCTCTGGGTGAAGAAGTCCAGAAGTGTTAAAGCTGAGAGAAAGCTCATTAAGATTTTATCTAACATTTCCTTGATTGTATGCAACCCATCCATACAAGATAAATACATACCTACCTCTCCAACATACTCCATCACAAAACTGTTGGTTTTAATTTTCTGGAGGGTTTTTACTCCCCAGCCACGGCCATTGTTGGTTCTGAAGATGCAGAGGGAATATGGGGTCCCTTTCTGTACAATCCTATTCAGGCAGTCCGGCCCACACCTACAATATGAATTGCACTCATAGATGGGCAAACCAGGCTGGATTTTCAATTTCTTACGTTTATTGTATGCCAAAATAAACCCAGCCTCCTTTGGACAGCACTTCTCAGCAGGGCAGTCAGCACATTCACAGCCAGTTGTTATTCCATTGAGCACATTTATTCCTGGAGCAGGTTTATACTCATTTATGTAGTAGAAATCTAAAGGAGGGCCTTCAAGATCCACAGTGTTTTCTACCAGAATCATCGCTTTGTGATTCTTTTTCCTGTTGAGTTCTTCTTTCCACCTCTGCAGAGCTATTCTTTGTTTAGCCTTCTTTACAACATAATCTGCAATTGCAGGTTTCAAAGTTTTAACATGGTTTCTCACTTTCATTGCTTTGCCTTCTCTCCTTCTAGACAAGTATTCATTCTTGTCTTTAAGAAAGTTCTCAATAAGCAGAGGGCAGTTCAGATGTTTCCGAGGTTCCCAAGTATTTGAAGATTCTGGCCATCCTTTCCATTTCACAAGATAGTATGCTTTGCCCTTGAAATACAGAAAGAGATAGAGATTTAGTCAGAGTCCATGTTGCTGAAATCAAGCATCACAGAGCACACAGACAACACAAGAGCTCTGGACTTAAGGATCAGCACACAGGGCAGAAGGCCTTGATGTCCCCATAAAAATTACAACTGGGGAGAAAGAGAAAAAACAGGTTTTTTGTTTGCAAATTAACTTACAGCACAACTTTGCATACTTTACAAATCATCTCTAGGGCCAAAGAAATTGAGAAGTTGGGATTAACTCTGATTGCTAACAGCATACCTGGAGGAGGAGGCTAGTTTGTCAAGGCAGGTGGTAAGTTATGCTAACTCGCTGTGTGACTCGTGTGCACAAGCAGAATGCAGTCGTATCACATACAGAACAAAAAAAATAAATCCAAAATTTAGCAAAAAAAAGTCTAAAACCCATTCTCCCAGAACAGTAATTAATTTAATACATGTAATATTGTATTTAAAATGAAGCAGCATATATTTTTCCCTTATTTAAAAAGGACAAATAACTGTAACAAGGACAAATCCTGAGACTGAATTTCACAGAAATCCATTTGCAGTACATGGCCCTAATTCTTCATTAAACAAACTAAAAGGATTGAGAGAGATACATATGGTTGTCTGCATACTGAACTACCACCCTAAAGTATCGGATATGCAAACGTGAAACATTTCATATTCTAACATGTCTGTAATTTCAGGAAAAGATCTTCTTTCCACATAATGAAAGTAGCAGTTTACACTGCTTTCTCTTTACAGTTCAAAGTTCAAAAAATAATCAACTTGATGCCAGAAAAAGCTTTGTCCTCACTGCCTGCTGCTTTATATTACAAGCAAAACTACCTTTGGCTTGCTTCCATATTTCAGCTGAAAGAGTGATCAAATTGGTCTGTGTTTCTCTTACCTCTTCTACCTTGTAGTCACACAAATATTCCACCTCATAACTCTTTAGACTCTTGTTGGTGATTCCAATGGATTTACATGTGAGATTTTCCTTCCTACATAATTCTTGGAGGGTCTCAAGTGAAGCTAGACATGGCACATACCAGGCTACAATAAGAAAATTAGTAAAGAATCCTATTTAATGTCTTAGCTAAATAGAAATCATTATGCCTCATCCCAGAGTCCCCACATTACCATTTTTGACAGCAGTCCACGAGTCTCTTGTACAACTGCAGCATCTCCAACTCAACCCCTTCTCTAACGTGTCAAGTGAAACACGTTAATGATTCCCTCCCTGCACCTTTATTCTGTAGAGAATGAACACTTAAAAAAACCAACAAATATTTTGGAAAGCAGAGACTTCCACAGGTGAAAGATACACTAAGCACCGAGCAATTTTCCTACAATTACAGCATCGCATAACTGAACTGAAGCAGGAAACCTCCATTCTTTAACAAGACCGCCAAATTTCTGTAGTCAAGCGCAACTGAGCACTGGCGATGCAACCATGGTGACTGGACGAGGAGATAGAGACCCACAGCCCTCATTCAGAAGGATCGCGGATCAAGAGGATCCAGGCGGATCGGAGGGACGAGACACTCGGCAGGGCGCCAGGGCCCGGGAAACACCGGCACCAAGGGCTGGATGGAGGGCAGAGCGGCAGCCGCGGCTGCAGGGCCGTGCCCGCCTCCCCCGGGCTCCGCGGGGCTCTCCCGCTCTCAGGGCTCGGGAGGGGGCGGCGGTGCCTTTCCCGCGTCCCACCCCCGCTCCAGGTTCACCCAGGCACCTCCCGCCCTCCCTTCCACAGCTCCCCAGGGGCAGCGGGCAGGACGCTCAGGGAAGCGGGCAGGACCCCCGGCCCTTCCCTTCCCGCCGCACCGCGGGTCTGGGGGCAGAGGCGTGGGAGACTGGAGATATCGCCGAGAACGAGCGGGAGCTTCCTCGCCCGTCCTCCCCCCCACAGCCCGTCCCAGCCCCCCAGCGCCCGGAGCAGGGCGGGCAGAGCCTGGGGGGCAGCAGAGCCCCGGGCCGCGCCGTCCCCAGCCCGCTCCCCCCTCACCTCCTCGCCAGCCCTCCATCTTGGGGGAGGCCGCACTGGCTCTGCCCCTGCCGGAAGGAGAGGGCGGCCCCGCGCGCTCCGCCCACCGCCCCTTTCCCGCTCTGCCGTGAGGGGCCCGCGGCGGGACGGGCCCGGGAGAGCGGCGCGCGTTTAAAGCCATTGCGCCTTTGTTCTCTTGGAGCTCTGCAGTGCCTGGGGAGGGAGGGGGAAGCGCCAAGCAGCTTCCTTCCCGGGCCCCTCAGCTCTGCAGAACTGAAAAGAACGCCGGAGAAATGGTCCCGGCACTATTAGAGATTTAAGAAAAACAAACAAAAAGTTACACCGTCATCCCACCTCACTCGTCGTATGAGGTGTTTATTATTAACGTAGCTTTCACAGAATCACATAATCGATCAGTTTAGAAAAGGCCTCTGAGATCATAACTTCCAACCTATGACCAACCACCACCGTGTCACCCAGCCCGTGGCCCCGGGTGCCACGTCCCGGCTCCCATTGAACACCTCCAGGAATGGCGACTCCACCACCTCCTGGCAGCCCCTTACAATGCCTAGTTACCTTTAATGTGAAGAAATTCCTCCCACTGCCCAACCCAAACCTCCCCTGCCACAGTTTACAAGTCAGCAACCTCTCATCCTGTGGAGCTCTTTCTCCTGGGCAATCACTGACATGAAGGCTCCTCTCAGGCATTTGTTGAAGAGGTTTTCAAGTTTGCTTCAAATCTCAGGTAATGGAATATAATCCTCTTCAAACCCAGACAGGTTTCAAATACCAGACAAGTATCCCTTGCTCTATGTTCTCTAATTTTTGAGGCTCTTCTGTGATACTTTCAGTATTTTACAAGGTAATACACAGTTCTAAGCACTGAACTGTTGTCCCTTAACTGCACTTTAGGCTGAGATCCTCATAGTCCATAACCACACCTGCCTGCTCCATCTAGTTATTGAAAAAACCTGCCAGCTTACACCCAGACAAGTGTATGACAATACAGATTTAAAACAGTACCACAAAAAATGGAGATTGCCAAGGATCTGCGTAAAAAAAATTATTTTTTAATAACATATAAATAAACACACTTAACTCTTACATTTCTCAGGTAATATCACAAAACCCTTTTACAGAAAAAAAATCTCCTAAAAAAAAATTCACCTGCTCAAAAAGCCAGCACAAATGGGCTCCACCTTCAGGGTTTTGGGCAATATCAAGACCACACAGGATTCTAGTATAATTACCAGAAATTGGATTTTCACCAGTCTTGTTTTCTAGGGTTCAAAGCTGTACTACTGAAGCCACAGATGCACTGGCTGAATGGGTACAAGACCTGATTAGTCAAGTAAAAATCTTCAAACTATGTAATATGCTTGTTGCTGAACCACAGGCACAAGCATTTGTGTTTTGCATTTTGTAAATCAACTGCTGATAATTCAGCCATCTGCTGTTCACTATCTTGACTAATGCTGACTAATTGTCACTGTCTTGACTAATGTTTTGCACCACACTCTAAGCAGACTTGGTGGCAAATTAATTTGGTGGCATTTTACTTTAGTTTATTACAGTCCTCTGAGAATCATGAGAGTCATCACAGAGAGTCACTGCTTTGGCAGAAAAGCCAGTAAGAGACAAAAATCAAGTTAGAAAAGTGTTGCCTTCCAAAATGGACTATGATGCCACTTCAACAGTGATGATTTCACACTTTCCAGTGTCTTGATCTGTGCAGGTAACGTGCAAGGACCCATCCCTAGAAAAAAAGATAGTGTTATGTTTAGGATTATCTCAACAACACTTACTATGTTAGTGCATGTGCCAGACAGGATAAACAATAGTCTTCAGACAGATAAAAGCATGACAGATCAGCATCAAAATATCCAGGGACAAACATGCTTCAATGCAGATGAAATTAGTTTATGAAATTAAGTTTATTTTAGTCAGTGTTTTTATATGCACTTCTTGCCCTTAAAGCATCTATATTCTCTACGTATGCTGGAATATATCTAGGAACACATTTAAATATTGCAATTGAATTTATTTTGTGCAGGTTTGTAACTAAAATACAAGGAATATTTTGAATAATATTCCACATGAGAACTGAGTAACAGCAATGGATTGATAAACATGTCATAGCATGAGAACATGACTTTTGAAGTGTAAGTAGTCTTTAAATTCCAAGGATCTCCTTCAACAAGGAAAACCTTAATTGTCAAAATCCAAGAATTAAGAAACAATATTGAGCCCTACTTCAGCTAGGCATACAGTCATACAAAATATTTAGGTATAAATAGATGTTTTCTACTAAGCTTCCTCTCCCTTTTCCCCTAAATATTACTTAAACCTCCTTCAAAATAATGCTGTTTTTCTGTATGACAGAGTTGCACCTATAATCCCCAAAATGTTTTCCTTATCAGTGCTCAGTATAAATCTCTGTATGACAAACAAGGCATTTTAGTTGAGGTCTATTAACAGGCATTAATACACCTGATAGCTAACATAAGAAAATGAACTATTTTTAAACTTAAATAGCAAATAGAAATTTCCTATGGCATTGCTTCTCTGCTTAACAGCCCTGCCTCTGAAAGGACAGAGCCACTGTAAATTTGACAGTCTTTCATAACTAAAGAAGACAAAATCTCCTTCAGTTTCTCCCAAGAGTGTGGGCATTCAGCGAAACTACCCAACCCACTTGCAAGCCTGAGCATTACAAGTCTGACTGTCTGAGATCCTTACTGCTCTCACAGTTAAACTGATCAACAGTTCAGAAGTTGCTAAAAATAATCTACACAATTGTATTAAGCTTTGTTTCTTTAGGAATCAAACAATGAAAGCACCAGAGCTACTGAAGAAAATCCACATTTCTACAGAATTTACGCCTGCTAGGACTGTACAGCCCTGTGACCAATAAAATGCTGAAAATTCTCAAAAAAATTAAATACTCTGTAACAGGAGCAAAGACTGCTTGTCAGAAGTGTGACACAGCAGGGTAAACAGCAGAACAAGTGTTTTGAGTACCTTTTCATAGTGAGAACAGTCAGTATATCATGTAGGCCATCCTCCTTTTTCTCTAAATCCTGGAGTACAATCTATTAAAAAATAAAAAAAGTTTGATTATAATAGGTTCTTCAAGTTCTTGTGCAGCAGTTCAAGGAAAGTGACACAATAGCCAAGATGTGAAAATTCATGCATTGTTTTTGTGGTTTGGGTCAGGATCTATCCCTGATTTAGCTATCACTCCCACAGTGCCCTTTAGAATACTGTAATTATTAGGTAATGTCCCTCCTCTATCCCCTTTAATGATATCTGGGCAGAATTAAAGTGGAATAACAATCTTCTTAAATATTCCATGAATTTCAGACACATCTGCCCCTTTCCTGATGCTTTCCAATGAAAGCACATCATAACTGTTTCAAAAAAGCTGTGTTTTCTCTGTAGTTTGACTCCCAACCAACAGCTTTAAACCCTTACTTGACAGAATCATTTCATCTTTCCACTGTGGTAAATTGAATTTATTGCAATTTTCTAACAACAAGCTTTGGTATTGGTGAAATTGGTTTCCACTTTTTTTCCAGGTCCAACTGATTTCCAGGCAGCTGCTGTTAGAAGTGCACAAGAGTGCACACCCTCACCTGTGCAAATTTCTCTTCTTCATTCATGGGACTCTTCCCCAATGACTCGTACAGCTCAAGGCACACAGAGGAAGTATTTCCAGGAGCATGCAGGGTGTGCTGCCTTCGTGCTGGCAGTGGTGTCCCTGATGGAAATAGCACTGTGAACTTGTCAGCCCCTGATTCATCTACTCCCTTAAAAAAGAAAAAAAAAAGAAAGAATATAGTTCATGTTTTTCTTTAGGTGCTTCACTGAGCTGGAAGTGTTACCACAAGAAAAGAAAACCAAGATCATTCCCTCTATCACATTTACCATCACAGCAGGTAAAAAACCCTGACATTCCTATAAATGAGAAGTCCAGCTATTACAACATAGGAAAGATACAAACTATGTCCCCTTAAAATCAGTTTTTCCTGTCAATTTTTTTGTCAATAAGCCTAAGTTACCATGTACTGATGATCTATAGCAACTCTGTAGATGTAATTATAAAACAATGCTGTTTCTCTAACATCAGTCACACATAATCAGTGCTATATATTCACTGCAACAGTAAAATTTTCTAATATTGTAAATTTAGCCTTACCTTAAGAAGAATATCTTTGGCAGAACACTCAATGAGTGCATCTTCTTCTAACAAGGTATTCTCTTTCCCTAGCAGAATTCCTGCCTCTATGGCTGCACCAATGGGAATAACTTCATCTGGAGGAATTGAATTCAGTAATTCCACAGTTGGGAAAATATCTTTGATCAGCTGCTGTAGCTTTGGGATTCGGGCAGACCCACCACAAAGAACTACCTGAAAAACACATCATAATAATTTCAAACCTTTAGTCTGTGACATAAAACAGACAGGTCACACCCTGCACTGCAGAAATACAAACTGCTCTAAGATATTTTATTATCTGCAGTTGTTGAAATAAAAACTGATGTCATCTTTTCTTGACTTCTGATACTTTTGCTTTTGAAATTAAAGGAAATATGATGTCTTTGAAAAGTTTTTCTTACAGCAAGAATCACCTAGATAAAGTAACACTTTGAAAACTGAAAAATTCAACACAAAAAGAACATCAGGTTGAAAGGGACTTCCAGAGGTGATCTAGTCCAACCTCCTGACCAGAACAGGCACAGTTACAACTGGCTGCTCAGGAATATGTATCCTCCACAGATACATATTCCACAGACTCTGTAAGCCCTTAATTCAGCATCTGATTTCCCTCATACTACACATTCCTTTCCTGGCATCTAAAATTTCCCCATGTTGTAACTTGTGCTGCTTGCCACTCACCCTTCAATCATGCATCTGTAGGAAGGAGCATGTCAGGTATTATCTGTAAGTCCAAGTCTTACTACAGTGACTTTGTTGACATCAGCCAGATATGGAAACAAAGCTAACTCCCACTTTTCCTCATGTAAAACATAAAACCAATTTACAACTCTGAACTTATTTATTTTTACATTTAAAGTGTTCCACTGTTCTCCATCCAAAGCATTAAAGCTTGAGAACCTAAAAGGCCACCTAAAAAACACTGCCACCAGAAAACAAAAGCCATTCTTTCAACAGTGGCCTGGGATACTTCATTAACCATCAGAGAAACTGAGATGTGACAGAGCAAACACTAATTAAGAGTCTGAAACAACATCAAATGTCATTGAAAGCACCAGACAGCTTTAGCTGCAGACCTGATGAGTCAATTCTGCCAGCAATGAATGCAGCACCATTTTCCAAGCACAGGTACAAAGTGGGGAGATGAATTTCCTCCCTTACACTAAGAGACATGAATTAAACTAATAATGTTTGCTGCCTTGCTCACCACCTTTGGGATTAAAACACTCTCTGGTTTGGCACCTCATGTGGTTTTTAAGCCAGCAAGGAGGAGCACAGGCAAAAAGTGGACACTTAGTGATTTGTTCAACTTCAAGTCAAAACTTTGCCTTTATTCAGAATTGTCAGCAAACCCTGTCCAAAATCCAATGAAGGCAGAACAAAGCCCACAGACTGAACTTAAGGAAGGTACTCCTCAGGTTGAATTTGGGCAGTTACACAAACACCAAATGGAGACAAATCTTCCCAATCTATTCGATACACAGTAAAAACACACAATTGAATAAGACTCTACCTTATACTTAACTTCAAATACCTGCAATGAAAAGCAATACAGCAGTTCTAAAGATCCTGAATCTATACTTTGTTGGATCCCAGTCAAAAGTGCTCAAATATATCATGAAATCTCAGTCTGCAAGGAAAACAGGCTCCAAAAGCATTGTTCTTGTGGAAACGTCCTAGAGATAAAAGATTTATATTCTTACCTTATTAATATCATCTGCTGTAAATCCAACTTGCTGCAAGAGCTTTTTAATTGCTTCTACACATTTACTAAAAAGTGAAGAACAGATAAGTTCAAACCTGGCCCTAAAAAAAGAAAAATAAAACATTCAAAAATGATCATGTCATCCATTAGAGACAAATACCTGAACTGGAAGAACAAAAATTTTTAGAATATACTTTAGTTCTTCGGCTGGTACTAAGGAATTTTTTAAAAAGTCATCTTTTCCATTATTAATCTTCAAGTGATTTTGTTGTGGAAGTATCTGTGCTATTAGTTCCATCAACACCACCTACATGAATGCACATTCATTCTACTTCAGGGTACTCTAGAGGAAAAAAACCAGTATTGTTGTCTTGACAACACCAGTATTGCTGTCTTGACTCATGCCAAAAAAACAAAAAAAAAAATCCTGTAACTGCTTCATGATCTTTAAAATGGATATAAGGACTCCATTTTCAGGGGCAAATCAAGCTGTGTCCTCATTGTCACACAAGGAAGAGATTAAGCAAATTAAAAAACAAACTTGTCTCTCTGCTTTTGTCTCTTTCAAGCCTGCAAATGAAATTCTATTCTGCACAAATACAACAAATTGAAGTCTGCAATGCTGATCCACAGAATTGGCATCCTGGTCCAAAAGTGAGCTGATCCCAGTTATACAGTTATTGCTTCTCACACTTTCAAACATGCTGTGCCTTATTTTAGCAGCTCCAACTGCTGGACTTCTGGCATGGAAATGTCTGTTTAATTTTGCTGAAACTGCTGCTGCTTTCTGGAAGAGGAATCAAAGCAAGCTAAAAATCTCAGTAAGAGATCATCCCAAGGGAAAAGGGACTGAGTAGGACACAGCAGTAGGAACAAAAAGACAGAAAACATCTTTCTACTCCAGCTCTCACTGAGAAGCAACACCAAGACTTTCAGGAGTCCTACCATTCTGGATCTCATTTAGATGGAGAGTTCACAAGCCATCTTTTCTTCAAGTAAAGCACAACAACAACAAGGGAAACAGCCACCTTCATTCATTACAGTATCTACTCTCCTGCCATCAAGAACTAGACTACAAAGATGGGGTCTCCCCGTGCCTTTTTGCACTTCATTTTCTCACCATCAGGGCAACAGCGTTAGCGTGACTGCCCAGACCCTACAGATAACAGCATAAGAGAACCATCAATATTAAACAGTAAATTTGCCTTCAATCTTACTTCCTTCTCTAAAATAAAGACTATCAGAAATCAAAACTTACTGAATAAACATCCATAATACCACCTAGAAAGATTTCAGTAGCTTCAAGATCTGCCTTACCTGGACACATTGCAATCAAAATCCAATCCATCATACAATGAATCTACAAAACAGTTTGCACTTCCCAGAGTTGATAAAGAGTGTTTTGCAATATCAGCACTGTTCATTAACTTCATCATGGCTCTGGGATTTCCTCTAATATCATGTTTACAAGACCTGTATTAAAAAAAAAAAAAAAAAAAAAAAAAAAAAAAAAAAAAAAGATGAGACCAGCTTAAAGAGGCAGGAATTTGAGTGGTAGCTCTTTCTGAAAGGAAAAACAGCTTAGAGCTCTTGAACTTTTTTTTTGTGTGAACATTTTAGTATTAACTACAATGCCACTACTGAAAGTTTGCACAATCTCAGCAGAGATCACAGCTGAACTGTTACAGTTCAACACCAACTTCAGGCAACATCCAACCAAACCCAGGCATTTCCCAGCCCCAAACAAATCACTGCTCCTTCAACACCGTCTTTACTTGAACCATTTCACTCACAGACAGTCTTCTGTTTTGTTTTTTTTTTAAAGCAAGCACCACATAATGAAGATCCTATCCTAACAGCAACATGCCTGGAATTCATATCTTACCTCTGAAATTCAGAAGCTAGGTGTTGTGCCAGAGCTTCTGTGAAGCAAACTCCACCAATGCTGTCATCTGTGTTTGTAGCGAGTACACGATATATTCCACTGTTTACCTCTATGACTGTGATAGAAAGTGATGTTCCACCCAGTTTATAAACCAGCACATTGCTGCCACGTTAAAAAAATATTGAAAGTAGCATTAATTTTGACACACTTTCAGAAGATTATCACCATGCACTGAAGGTTTTAATTGGACAAAAGAGAATAGTAAAGAAACACCAAACAAGAACAAAAAAAGTTCAAATTGATAGCAGTCTTTGCTATTTTGAAAGTGAATTATCTCTATATTCATAAATACAACCAGATGCACATACTGAACTGCACATACTGAACTCAGCTCTGCTTTAGTTCTTCCAGCCCATGTAAAATGATCCCATCTTCCACAATTAAAACCAGCTATGCCAAAATACGTTTAAAAAGTAATGCATTCTTCTTCAAGACAATCAGCTTATTAAACAGAAAGTCTGAAACTAGGGACAAATCTTCAAGGATAATTCTCAGAATATAAAGATCAAAACAATGGGATTTAATACACTACAAAATTACAACTCCTAAATGCTTATTGTCTTGAGAGGAAAAAGCAAAACGAGCCTCACATTAAGGCAACACAGCATTTCCTCATTTAAGATTTCTCAGGATTTAAGTACAGCAGTTTAAAAAGAAGTAAAATATTAGAATTTTACCTTTTCCCAGTGGGTGAATCTTGGCCAATTCCATAAGCGAGGAGAGCTGCAGATGGCTCATGAATTAATCTCATAACATTGAACCCAGCAGCTGCAGCTGCCTCCCTGCAATGAGCCAGAACAGCATTTCATTTTACTTTAATGATCTCACTATAGTCACACACTATTAACATTTCACCTGAACTACATGTGCCACCTAATCAGACCTTGTTTATAGCATGATATGATATTAACAAGACTGAGTGACTGGAAAAGAAGAGTACCAAGAAGGTCAATTGCTACTGTGTTCTTCAAATAATTGGATCTGCTGTGCGCTCATTGTCAAAGATAACACTGGTCTATCAGACTACATAATCCATAAAAATGCAAAATACACCTCACCCTGAATCAAACCTGGTAACTTATCTTCAGGTGCGGTATTAAAACTCTTTGATACATTATTTCAACATGCCTCAGTTGCAACATTTAACTCACATGTTTTCTTGAAACTTCAGTAACCCTGGGAATACCCAACTACTGTTTCCTTCACTTTGAAGCTACACCAGAGCAATAGAATGTTTCATTATAGACAGTGAATTCCCTAGCTTGTTGTTTTCTGACCAACTTTTAGGTGTGCTTTATTTCTTTCTTCCATGACAACTAAATGTAAGGGCTTCTACATATCAGAAAGTAGAAACAGATGCTGCCATTTATGCTTAGCTTTAAGTATGCTTCTATTTTCCTGCTGAGCAACTGTTAGAGCAAAAGTGCTTCCAAACAGAATTTTGCAAGTAGAAAATTGGTATGTATTCCATACCTGCACTCTGACAAAGCAGACCTCAAGAGGCCATGCAGCACCACTCTGGGGAGTATGAAGGGCAGGGAAGGAAATTACGGAGGAGGGTGTGAAATTATTTGCATTTCAAAGGGGTCACTGAAGATCCTGATCTGAAATGAGGTTCTATCCTTGATGAAATCAAAATTTCCTCTCACTGCAGTGATTCAGAATTTCTTTTTGGTCACATCAGCAAATTGCATTACAAGTTTCTCAACTCAGGATTTGATCTCTTGCTTTCATATTTTCCCAGTTTAAATAACATCCCAATATAATGACTGATGGTCACGAGTTGAAGTCCAGCAGCAGAATTCCCTCTGCTGATCTTCCAGCCCATCTGCTTTAGGCACATAAAGTAACAGAAAACCTCAATGCTCTTACCCAAGGGCATTTTTCTGATTCTCTCCAAAATCAAATGGTACAGTGACAACAACATCATTCACATCTGAACCCAATGCAGACTGGGCAGTCTCTGTTTAGAAACACAGGCAGAGCATGGTCAGTAAAAGCAAAAAAGAAAAAAATGTATGACATCTTAAAAAGGACAGCTTAAAAAGCTAAAACATGTTATAAACTTAATTATTATATACCTTTCATTTTACTGAAAATTAGTTTTGCCACTTCTTCTGGGTTAATAAGTTTGTTATCTATCTCATACTGAAGTTTCCCATTCTTCTCAATTATCTGTAAGCAAAACCAAAATACCTTTGTTACACAGTAATTTGGTTAATAACAAAAAAGTAGTATTTAACTTATGTTTTATTAAAAAAAAAATAGCACTGGACTGTGTAAAACTCTCTGCATTAATATTCTACTACAATGGATAAAGACTTTCAAGATACTTATCAAAGATCACAAAAAGACCTTCAACATATGATAGACACAACAGAGACATCTAAAAACTGAAAGAGTCCAGACTTTCCCTTTCTATTAAGTTTTTCTGAATACAAAAGCAATGCTTAGAACAAAAGTACACTCCTGGTTATATTCCAGAAGAAAAACCCCAGCCATTTAAAAAATTACACCAAATTGAACAGCCAAAACCCAGCGAAAAACTCATTCTTCTGTTATGAATGTAATTTCTAGGATAATTCTTCTCCTGTTTTGCAAAATTTTCTAGCAATAAGGATGGTAATTATGCAAAATCAATACTGAGATTAAATCACTGGTTAAAGATGTTAATCACAAGGTGCTGCAACTTGAGTATCTTCTACCAGCTCTAAGGAAAAACACAACGCTACTACCTAAATATATTAGGATTTATCTCTTTGGAGAATGGCCAAGAGATAAAAAAATTTCAGTTGGAACTAAGATATTATGCTGGCAGAACCCAGAACATGGTTATCTACTGGATAAAAACAGAAACATTCCACATAGCAGCAAAGGGACATGAGATGATGAGAGCTGATCACTATAGAACATGGCCATGGTGTGGCCCAAATAATGACAAGAAAAGCATACAATTACACAAATCATCATACTCACAGAGCATTTGCTTTCTGCAATATATTTCTTTGCCTGAGGGTCATCAGCACTGTCATAAAAATTCAAAACAACAAAATAAATCATGTGTTTAAGGTTAATTGCACAAATGCATCTTGCTGGTATTACTTTTAACATCTCCAACACATCAAGCTATGCTTGAAACAAAAATTCCTGTTTTCACTCTACAGATACATTTACAGAGTAGAAGAAAACCCAGTAGTTCTGGCTGGTGGCATCTCTCATTCTCCTTTCCCAAAGCTTATGATTGAAAAAATACCTACTACTTACAGAAAAGGAAAACCAAAACCACATTGTTTTAACCTGCTATCCCCCATGAACATTATAGAAGATTTCAGTGAAGGTCTGCACCTGAAAAGTGCTGAGAAATACACCAGAATGGGCGACATCTTGTCAAATCCTGTCAATGAAATGGCTGTAACACACAGCTGGGTTATCACTAAAAAGTTTTGTGACATCTCTGATGTTAACACCAACCCAAGAGGTTTAGTTCTACTGTCACTGTAATTGCCAGTGCAAATTGTCACAGCTCCACTAACAGGAATCACAACAGGCACTCATCAATAGTTTCACTGTTGCAATAAAAGCAACACAAAGTTTCATGCAAACAAAACCACAGCGGATTTTACACACAGAAAAGCAATCTAGTGACAAGAAATCACAGGTAGGAAACTTAATGTGTGAAAAGCATATATGCAACTTGCTACTATATTTCACAACTTGATCTTCACAGACAAGTTCAGACCTAAAATACAATTTTTCTTCTCTACTCTTCTATTTCCAGAAGCAACTCATTGCTGCTGGAAGAAAATACAGGCTCAGAAGATCATAGTACCAACCTGGTCTAGGGAAAGCGGAGTTGGAAGGGAGGTGATCATTAAAATCCCTTCCAAACAAAACAGGTCAATGACTCTATGATAACAGAATGATTTTTTTTTTTTAGAGATGCCTTCAGTATTAGTGCTGAGACGTCAAACCAGCTTTAAATGAAAAAAATTTCTCACCGCCTCCCTCAGGCCGGTACTCTTACCTTCGCCCAAGGATCTGCTTTACTTTCACTACAGTGCTTGAAATATTTCTTATCCTACTTTGCTTCGCAGCTAAGCCAACAACCTGAATGAAAAATAAAGAAAAACACACAAGGAAAAACTGAGTAGCAGACAGAGCTCCCTCCTCCCCACAGCATCCAACAACCTGAATGAAAAAGAGAGGAAAATACAAAAGGAAAAACAGATTAGCAGACAGAGACCCCCCCTTCCTCCTCCTCACAGCATCCCGCGGAGGGGCAGCCTCACCTCCTCGCTCTCCGAGAACGCCACAACCGCGGGAGTGACCCTGTCCCCGGCATCGTTGGCGACCACGTCGGCGCGGCCATCCTGGGAAGAGAGAAGAGAGGGAGGCTCAGCCGTGAGCCTGTGGGGGCTCCACGGCCCAGGCCGAGCTCCCCGAGCGGCCCCGGCCCTCACCTTGTAGACGGCGGCGCAGGCACAGGTGGCGCCCAGGTGCACCCCGATGGCCGCCATCGGCCTCTCCCGCCCCGACGTGCCCCGCGCGGGCCCGCTCCCAGCCAATCCCGCGCCGCGCCGCCGCCGGCCGAGCAGCCAATGAGAAATAGCGGAGCGAGAGGCGTCATCGCGCATAGCAACGGGGCAGACTGCGCGCGGGTTTCGGCGGGAAGCGGCGCTGAGGGAAGAGGCGGGTCCGTGAGGGGCGGTGTAACCCGGGGCACCGGGCGGGGGAAAACCGGAGTTAAAGTGCTGGAATCGGAACACAGAGAAATCAAAATGGAAAATCGAGATTAGGGTGGAGAAAGCAGCGAGTGTGGTTTGTGTGTGATTTAATTGCTGGTTGTGAAGCACATGGAGGGAGATGTTGTAAATCACAGAACCTTTTCCAACTTTTTCCATTAGGCTGGAAAAGATCTCTGAAATCATCGAGTCCAAGCTATGACTGAACACTGCCCTGTCAACCAGACCATGGCACTGAGTGTCACACCCAGGCATCATCACCTCCCTCGGCAGTCTGTTCCACTGTCTAATCAACCTTTCTGTGAATAAATTCCTCCTTTTGTCCAACCGTCCCATATTGCAGAAGCATCTCTCTATCTAGTGCTGCAGGTTGAGCTGAAGTGCTGGTTTTCCATCATCCGATGCCTGAAAGCAAAGCTCAGTGTCCCATAATGCTACATTGCTGTTGGAGAAATTAATTCTCAATGCCACAGGACAGGGAAGAAAAAAGAATATCTCTAATCATTCCTGGGGAAATCAGCATCGTTCACACAGAACTTCATCCTGGCCATAGCAGTGTGCCAATGGCTCCTCAGATTCCGTGTGGCCCCATAAAAGAAACTGCAAAGTTCTCATCGCAGGACAGGCCACCTCACGTTTGTAACCTCACACTGTCCAGGTGACAGCACTTGTGGAGGTTTGGGTGCTCATTTGCATCTCATTTCCATAGGGGGCTAAATGCCCCTCTGGGCCATCCCACTGCATTGCCCTGAAAAAAGGATTGTCCGTATCCTGCTTTATAAATGGTATGCTGAAGTTTAAAGGAATGGACCAAGATCACATAAAGGTGCAAAGGGTTACTCGGAGTCACAAAGGAATTTCCTGTCCCAGAACAGATCCCACAGTTCTTAAGTCAAGGGACAATCTTCCTTTGAGTAACTGAGCTTGCTGAAGGTGCCCAAAGGCTGGAGCTCAGATGCCAGCAGTCCATGCTCCAGAGATGATGGCAGGGTGACAAAGCAAAGCTTAAACAACTGGAAACAATGCCTTTGGAGTTTGTCCAAATTGTAGCTCTTTTCTGTCTTCTCTTGTAAATGGAGGAATGGAAAGAGAAAAAGGGTAGAAATGGGCAGGAGAGAGCTGTGCGGACTGGAAAAAAGAATTTAGGGGGCTTTTGGCAAAAGAAAAGGGAGTCTGGGAAGAGACACTGAAGCTGTGAGGGTAAAGCAGAACATAGGCCCCTATACAGAAACCAGGAATATTTTTCCTGTCTGAATATTGGTTGCACCATTTGTGTCAATATACTGGTACTTAGAACCAGAGCCAGAATGTGTAATCTGTACATTACAGTGTGCTTGTGGCCACACTGTAACAACTCCTACACAGCTAAGCACATCCACAGTTATTTTCCAGTTGTTATGCCATAGACATGTCCATATGGACACACAGAAGCTATTTTGACCAAAACAGTTAATGTTCCTGCCAGATGTAAGCAAATCTGAGTGACAGCAGGCAGAGGTTTGTGGCAGCAAGTGCTGTTTGCTGAGGAGTGAAAATCCCTTGTCTGTCTGTGTCCTTCCTATGTTTTTGGGAATTGTTCTTATCTAATGGGAAGTTCAGAAGCTGCACTGAGCTTGAGTGAGCTGATAGATGGGGCAACAACTCACCCCTAAATAAAAAGTGGAAGCAGCAGCTTGGCTTTAGGATTTGATCTTGCACACCTCTGTGAGAGCTTTTTCTCTGACCCAGGAAGAAGAAAAACATCCAGTCACAGTCTGACTGGAGTCCTGCACATTTCCAGGCACCTGCATCCAACAAACCCCCACCATGCATCAAACTCAGCTCAGAATTAGATGGGTACTCTGATGGAATCCCTTAGTATTATTTCCCAGTTGAAAAGCAGTAGCACAAACTTTTCACAGTGTCAGAGCTGTCCCTTGCCTCTGGGCTATGGCACATCTTCTAGTCATCCAAAAACCAGAGCAGCCTTTTATCCTCATATCTAACACAAATCAGCCCTCTTTCAATTTAAAATCATCACCCCTTGCAACAGACCCTGCTAAAACTCTGTCCCCATCTTCCTCATAGGCACCCTTTAATGCCTTTAACAGGGAAGAAAATGTCTCTATTGAACAAGGATTGTTTTGTAGCTGGTAATAGTATATAGTCTAAAATGGTGCAAGAAAAAAGTGATGAGAGTTCTTTTAACTATCTTGTGTGTGTTCTGACTTAATTCTCAGAAAATTAATCTCTGAGGAGACAAGAGAGCAGCTCCAAGACTGTGGCCTGTGATCATCTCTGGCCTGAGGATGTGAACAGAGCCAGTGCAGAGCTCAGGACTCTCAGGAGATCTTTGTGAGAGCCTGACTATGGGGGACCTTGGCAGGAATCCTCTGTGTGGCACTTAGCCCCAGCTTTGAAAACAGCACCTTCCCCAAGACAGAAGTGCAGGACTACACAGTCTTACTGGAGGTGCTGTCATCTCTCTTAGAAAACTTCCATTTCTCTCACTTTGTGTAAAAAGAGGCTTTTCAAGCTCATTGTCTAAATTCCCCAAAGTGATTTCACCATCATTATTCATTGCAGTGCTTATTTGGGCACACATGGTGTTGGAGGGTCTGTCTGTGTATCACCTCCAAAGCTGCTGGGCTTTGGTGGAGGCTGTAGCTATTTCTGTCTTTGCTCTAACACTTGTCACCCATTACAAAAGCCACTTTATAAAATCGATTTCTGCACCTCTTCTTCATAACCTCAGTACATAAATGACAGGGGAAAAGGCAGGCTCAGTTAGTGGGTCAGATTAGTTAAATACTTAATATTAATATATTAATATTAATGTAATATATAATTAATATAGAATTACAATAAGTGATACAAAATGTTTTTATGGGTCGAAGGTCAGGGCTGGCTGCTGCAGAGTCTTCCCTCAGCAGACCAAAAAGGAGAAGAACACAGAAAGCTTGGCCAGGCAAACAAACCCCTTGCAGAGCTGCTCTCGGTGCTGTAGGTGGCAGAACTGCCACAGAAATTGCAGTGCTACAGCTTACCTGCAGCATTCAGTCTGCTTGGCACTCGGTAGGTTGGCAGCAAAGCTGAAGCCAGATTAATTTTCTTTTACTCATATCAGAGTGTTTATTAGACAGTACCCCAAGATTGGTTTATATTTTAGAGGACATAGAGTATATTAAACATCTCTGACTTTGATTGTAAATCAAGTATGGTAGTTTTCTTTTCTTGGAAAACCTTGGAGTGATTTCAAAACAAACCACCCTTTTTTGCACTCCACATTGCAAACTTGAGTCAGTGATGCCAGTGCCTTTTCAAAGTAGGAAAAAAATTTCTTTTCTTACAACCAAACTGTACATGGGGCATTGATAGATGCTCCTTGAATAAGCTGCTCACTCACACTGAAGCAGCCCAAGGGAATCTGCCAATGACTCCACTGAAAACAATGTTGGCCTGAAAACAGGAAGCTCTTTCAGGTCACTCCAGTACATTTCTTCTCTGCTAATTGTGAATTAGCCACTCAGCTAATTGTGAATTATTGTTGACAGGAGCTAGGAGGTACTGAAGGCCAATTAAGCATGGCAAATACACTCCAAGGCTAGAACAGAGGACTGGCACAAGTCACCTTTGACAAGGCTTTGTTGAAATTTGGCTATTAGGGAAATCAAATTTGTATGAATTACCACAGAGTAAATATAAGGACATGCTACAGATATTTGCATGTGCACTTGGTTATGTTGATAAAACAAAAAATATGTAATATTCCCATTGCTGTTTGGGGAATTGCTATTGATTGTGTCAGGCAGTATCATCTTTGGGAACTGTGATAATCAAAGTTGGCTAAACAACTTCATTACTCTTGTCAAGCCTGAGACCTTTCAGACATGTACACCACTTTTTCCCTCCATAAAAGCAGAAATATACATATTTTTGTCATTTTTCCTCTCTGTGTTCCAGTTTTTCCATCTCTTAAATGATGTCAAGTTCACTCTGCAGGAATGTTGAAAGGTTTTAATAATAGATAGGAAATGTGCTGAGATGCTTGGCTAGAGGATGCTCTGTAAATGCAAAGTGTTGTGGTTAATAATGCAGATCCAAGTTGTGACATGAATTACAAAGGATGCCATGAGGCAAGCTCAGATCTTTCCAAGCAAGCTTCATGGTAAAATATGCCTGAAATTCACTTTTGTGCTCCCAGTGGAAAACCTTGTGTTCATTGAGTGTTGCCATGAAGTTCACACTCTGCAGGGCAAGGTCACTACAAAAGGATGAGAGGAAATGGCCTCAAGTTGTGCCAGGGAAGATTTAGATTAGAATTAGATATTAGAAACATATTATTCACTGGAAGGGAGATCAGGTATTGGAATCACCATCCCTGGAAGTTTTCAAAAGGTGTGTGGGGATGGCACTTGGGGCCATGGTGAACACAGAGGTGCTGGGGTAAAGGCTGGACTTGATGCTCTTAGAGGCCTTTCCCAACCTGAGCAGTTCCATGATTCTATGCAAACTGAGCAGTGTTTAAACCAGCAGTTTAAGAAGAGATGGCTACCACAACAGGCTAAAATCTGCATCAGATTAGGTAATGATTAATGTAGGCAAAGAATGGAGTTAGGCATGAGGGAGCCAGCTAGAAACAAGGAATTCATTCTGTGCACTGTCAGAGATTACCATGTGATCTTGTGGAAGCCATTTAATTTTGCTGTTCCCTGAGTTCTTCATTTGAAAAAAAGCCCAAACCAACAAATAAACAGGAGCAGCATTTTCCTTCCTCCCAAGGGTGTTCTAAGGATAACCACATTAATTAGTTGCCTGCTTAGAGGTGAGTGTAATAGGATGGAGTAGCTAGAACACAGCTCTTATCTCTGCTGACCAGGAATGGTCAGTATCATGTCAGCTAAATTGATTTTTGCAGAAGGTGATTAAACACAATTAAATGTCCATGTTAAAACCAACACTAAGATTAGCTTTATTGAACTGAGATCAAAGTGGTGATAGATTTTGAGCTCCTTTTATTAAAAAAAAAGTGTTAATAGGATTCATGGAGAGCTGACAAAACTACTTCCTTTCCCACAACCCCACTGTTATCTATCCAGCTCAAAGATGAAATTACAGTTCTTTAAACTACAGAGCAGTCATATTTTTTTAAAGTGTTAATGATCCCTGTCTTTAGCTAACTTGTTAATATTCCTTTGGCAATCTCTTCTGTTCAGCTTAAGGTTTTTATTGTTCTTGTACGTAAAGAATTTTTTGATAGATTTTACAATTCACTTAGAGAAATTTAATTCTTGCTGTGGACATCTTAGCTGGTCAGCAGCTGTGGGGATACAAAGAAAAAGAATGGCATCTGGAACCATTCTTCTTTGTTTTAAGTTCTGAGAAAGCCCTGGTTAAATGACAGAATTTGTGCTCAGTAAAAATCTCTGTCCATCTGCACCCATGGGCATTGATTCAAATCCAGTAATGATAATAATAATGATAATTATGAATAACAGAGGACAGTCCTATGGCTTGTGAGAAGCAGGTTTGTGGGATTTGTGCTTGATTTTCAGCATATATGGCTGTGTGTTGTTGGACAGCCATTGAAATCAGTGGGACTCTTTCCAGCAGCTTCCCTGGTCATTGGCTGAGTCCCTAAACTGCCCATTAAAGCAGGGGAAAATTAACAGAGCTGTTGGCAGCTCATCAGCTGATGACTGAATAGATACACTGAAATTCCCTTCCACCTTTGGGGAGGAAGCTGGGAAAGGCCAAGGGTGCAGAGGAGGGAGCTGCAGTGCTGATGAACAAACAGCTGCACTTTTCCTTAGTGACAGCTCCAGGGCTTCTGAGGAATTTCAGGCACCCAATGATTTTTACTGTGTGATGCTCTGGTTTTAATGACCTGGACCCAGAAATAACAGCTTACACTTCTGTGGAAAACAACACGGTTTTATGGAGACAAAACCACTTGTCATTCAGGGCAGACCTGGGGCCCAGGCAGTTGGGACACATTACATAGACTGATCCTGCCTCCTGAGCCACAGGAGGGCTGTGCAATCAGGCAGTTTGTGTAAAATCTCTCCATGCTCTGATGTTAATCAGTCGTGCTGCAGGGACTCCTCACTTCTTTGGAATCAGGAGGGGAATCCCCAAAGTCTTCACAGAAGAGCTGCTGCAGGAGATATGCAGCTCATGGGGGACAAATCTCACTCCACCAAGCAGGGGTTTTAGGCCAGCTTCAGCAGAGACATCTGCAGCACCCATCAGTTGCATAGATCTACCCTTCAATGAAATGTGTACACTGAATTTTCAGCTCTGGATTTTCTCAGGTTGCCTTTTGGAGATTTTCCTGGCCTATTCTCATGCCCAGAGGTTATTCCTCTGGGTGCTGTTCAACAACAGTGCAAAAAGACAAAATTTACTTGAAGAAATTACAGTCAAACCAAGAGGAACTTCCTGGGGTGCAGAGAATAGTGAATCAGTCTGGCCAGGAGATAAGCAGAGGTTTCTGTGGATCAGCCTCCTGCCCCTGTGCTGAAGAGTTCTTATCCACTACGGGTCCTGGTAGGACAGACTAAGTGGGTAAAGCTGCAAGAGTCTCATTCCTGATTTAGAAGCACAGGTGGTCTCTTTGCCTTCTCTGTGCTGTAAAAGCCAGTAGGAAACTCCTGCTGCTTTTATGGGATGCATTCTACCATGAAGAGGAGTGCTTCCTTGCTGTATCACATTACTCATTAATTCATTTAATTGTACATTCATCATGTTTGCTCATGTGACAGACTGACACAATCCAAGGCTTAGCTTCAGGATTTATTATAGGTGCAGAGTTAAACAAAACATTGCCAAATAGAAACAACACCATTCAATATCTCCTTGAAAATCCATTATTTGCACATTTACAACACATATTATGAGCAGGTCTGGCACTGCTGTGCCCTTTGCTTTGCCATGTGTTTTACCCCATGGGAGTCCTGTGATTTTAGCAGTGGCTTGTGACAGTCAACATCCCTGTCATAATTGTGCCTTATACTTCCCTGGGTTTCTAGAAGTGTGCAAGCCTCCCCAGATTTGCAGCATCCCCTACCAAAGATCTGTGGAAAGTATAAGATGGCAGATATTTTGGTGAGCTTGGATAAGGTAGGTCAAGATTTTAAAGCAAATTGCTGGAGTTTGGGGTCTCACTGTCACATCTGGGCAACTTCCTACAGATTGTTTCTGTTCTTCAGCCCCTCTAAACCCAAACAGAAAGGGAAATAAACAGTTCTGTAGTCCCTTCCTCCCTTTTCTCACCTACTTATAGCTTAGGCCAGGAACAGTTTGGGGCTTACCCTTTCCTGCTAGCCAGAGCAGCCTTTGTTGGAGGCCTGTCTGGATGACTCATGGCTGTGGATGGGCACTTTCCCAGCTCTGCAGTGAAGGAGGAGCAATGCAGACTCCTTCAGAGAGAAGTTGCTTGTTCAAGTAGAACAGCTGTGCACAAAGACTGCTGAGTTTTAAATAACTCAAATAAGTGAAGTCTCTTCTCCCTGTTCTTGCTTTCTTTGTACATCAAAATCCTGTGCTTCTCTTACCCAGACAGTTTTTCATGGCAGACAAAAATTGAATATAGGACATAAACAGCCAGTCCCATGTACTGAATGAAACTTCATTCCCAGTGGCTTAATGACTTTTGGATCTGCTCCATTTTTCCTAGTAAAGTGCAGGCATTGGCATGAGCTTTTCTCATGGCTGGGCACTTCTCAGACTCATTCTCCTGTGTGATTTTTCAGATGGCTAATGAGATTTATTCTAAAGCCTTCCTCTTGAGGAAAGAAATGAGACAGAGAAGCTGGTGCCACCCCCCTCTAGAGGGGATGCTAAAGCCTTGGTCCTTGGCATTAAACACTTGGGGTTGCTGACAGATCAGTGGAAGATATGGGACTACAAGCCCATTTCTTTTGGGGTGCCATAACTGGTGTCCCTGACTGTGCTGCCCTCTGTTACAGCAATTGCTCCACTTCATTTATATAAACTGAGTGAATTTTTTCTTCTCCACAGCACAGAGGAGTTAAAGACAATGTGAAAACTCACAAGTCTCTAAAGCATCTCTCACATTCTTTCCTCTTGCAGAAAGGAAACTGGATTTAAAACACACAGAGCTGTCCAGGAGGATGAGGCAGGCTGAGTGCTGGAAGTACTGACAGGCTGGGGAGAAGTCAGCAGGGTCTGTGTGGGGAAAGCAGAGCTTGTTCCAAAGTGTCCATGTGGAAAGCCCAGATCACATCTTGAGCTGACACTGGAATCAAGCCCATATTGGGCACAAATGCTGTCCTAAAGGGATGGTTGGGATTTTAGTTAGGAGTTGCTTTTGTGGATTGCTAACAATTCAAGGCATTTGTCAAACACCTTCAGAAAAGATTTCTAACAGACATACAATCATTAATTATTTATCTTGCAATAGGTGAGCAGAGGTCCCAGTATGCCAAGACCTATACATAACACACACATCAACACACATATGCAGAGCTGTTTTTCTACACTATTCTCTGAGGATATGGTGTAAATAAAGCCACAGACAAAAATCCATAAATAAATAAAAGGGCTCTGCCCTGTAACCAGTGAAGTCAGGGGTCTCTCACTGACGATACTGAGAGCAGAATTAGCCATAGAGTATTGCTGGAGCACATGGTACTATGAAACAGAGATAGGAAAGAAGTGCCAAAATGCAGTGGGAGTGAAACTCATGTGCCTTGGCTCAGCTGCCTGAAGCACAAGGTGCAGGTCAGAGCTAGTTTACATGTGGCAGAAATGGGCATCTGAAGAGACACTTCAACTCTTCAGTTTTTGGACTGCTGGCAGGTTCCCCCCACTCAGAGCTCTCCCCTGCAGACACAGCCTGGCACATACAGATCCTTCCCTGTGTTCTCTATTGCTTTTTTTCTTTTTCAGCACAGCTAGGCAAGTGAGCAGCAATACAGATACATATTGCAGCTGTTAGTCAGAAAATGCTAACCAAAACTAACCAGCCTAAAGCCTGTGTTGCTAGGAAACAATCTGCCTCTTACTATGCATCATTGCCATTTGCATGCATCCACTCTCCTGATTTTCTTATTAATATTCCTCACTTCAGACACTCCTAAGAAATTTCCACTACATGCTGGCATGGAATCCAGCCCTCTCCAGGTCCCTCAATAATTTAATTTAACCTCAGACTGCTGATGCAAGTGGCTTCAGTTACTTAATTTTAGTCTGGCAGGAAAGTGACAGAATTCACATGCCCACATGCACATGGCCATATGAAAACAGGGACAGCTGAGCTTTGCAGGCACCAAGGCTGCCTTCTGCTTTTCCAGCAGAGGTTTCTTCCTCTCAGTGTTGCTGTTGACTCTTACATGCCTTGAGGAACTAACCTGCCTGCTTGTGATTGTCCAACCATACCCAGAGGGAAGCTCAGGCAAAAATAATTAATCCTGCTAAAATTATTTTTCTTAGGACAAGCACCTTTAACATACAATTTTATGTTAGTTCTAGGTAGCTCTCGATTTACTATATTGGAATTTAAGTCAATGTAGGTAAATCAATACCCAACTGCTGTGGAGATTAAGTTCACCATTGATTTTAAGTATGTATGACACCAGTAGAGTTTGCCATTTACAAGCACAGGATTTATTGGTGTGAGGCAGCTTTAAATTTCTCTGACCATGTAACACCAGCTCTGTTAAGATTTAGGCTGGGAGATGGAGGGGGATTTCCAGTGGTGCATTCCCAGTCAGCTGATGGTTGCTGATAAACAAAGTCTCCTGATAAAACATGGTGTGTCACTGCTTCCTGGCACACTTCTATCAGAAAACTGAGGTTTAGCAAAAATCGTGGCTTTTGCTTTTGTTTCAGCATGTTTTCAGGTGAGTTCACTTGAAGCATGTCATGATGCTGTCAGGATGAGGAGGGGGCTGTGCCTGCAGTGCCACAGCAGCCTGGGAGTGCCCTGGCAGGACAAGGACAGCACAGAGCAGCAGAAGTTGCCATCAGAGCACTGGCTGCTGACACTGAGCAGCAGCAGCCAGAAATCACATCATCTTATCATCTCATACAGAGGTATTTGGCACTGGCTGCAGCTTCCACAGACAGCTCCTTGGCCACAAATCCATCTTGGCTTCCTTGGAAGGCTTTTGCCTTTTATCTTAGCAGTGAAGGAAGGAGGCAGGGTTCCTATGGATAACCCTGTCCATTGCACGTTACAGAATAAGGCAGAATCCTGAGGGGAGAAAAGCCTTTTTTTTTCCCAAAAATCTGATTGTAGTGCACAAAGGACAAAATGAGTGTTTCACCCTGCATCTGTAATCTTATGATGGATGGGAGAGTTAGTGTGGCATCAATATACATACATGTTCCCTTGTGAAGATTATGCCCTAATCCCTAGACCTTTGCTGCTTGGGAATGATTCTGGAACAACCCTGTGTTTTCCTTTGCTTGTTGTCTTTGAAGCAGTTTGCCACAAATACACAGCTCAATCCACTTAAAGCTATTATAAATGAAAATTCAAGCTTTTTAAACCTACTCTAAATACATATCTTCCCAAATACATATACTTTCCCAAAATCTATAGATATCCAAGGGTTTTGTCATGATCTATAGATATCCAAGGGCTTTGCCACCTCACTTTACTAAACTGAACTTCCCAGAGGTTTGCAATAGAATTTGAGCTCTCAACTCTCTTATTGTTTTGGTTCTCTTCAAATCCCTTCCAATGAGGGATTGATACAATGGATGGCAACACAATCAGAAAATCCTACTATTCCAGGACATTCTGCTTGTCTAAAGGGGTTATTGATATATATACAGCTATGGCCTGTGAATTTAAGTGCAGAAAATGTAGGTGCAGGAAGATCAGCAGAAGATAATGGTACAAATCATAAAAGAAAAGCAGAAGGTTTGTCTGTTATGTTTCCACCTCAAAAATTCCCATGGGAATGAGAAGAATCCCTTCCAATTCCACCAGAAGGAAAAGTGCTGTCTCTTATCCTGGGCTGCTCTGCCCAGCACCCTCATGCTGTGAAAGGTATGGGAGGCAGGACAGGTTGTGACATGAGTCCTGAGCAAACACCTTAAGCCCTGATGGGCAGGATCTGAGCTGGTCCCAAAGTCAGAGAGTGGCAGCAGATCTCTTAACAGCAGGAAGAAATCTTCCTCTGGTAACTTGACCCATCCTGGAAAAAGTGAGACCTACTTAGCTGGAGAAGCAGAAAAGAACAAGATGCAGTACTTAGTAAAGGAATTACTTAGGAATTCATGCATTGGCAGCCCTTTGAACAGTTTTTTATTTCACAACCAAAATCAATGGAAAAAAGACTCTAATTGTAGTTGGTTAAATGCAATAGTAAAATTAGTAATAAGCAGACTTCTAGTATGTTACAAATTAATAAATGCCTAAAAATTCACATCTGAACCTTGTCAGCCTTATCTTGTCTAGAAATCCTGGACTTGAATCTCTTGACTGAGCAGACATCTCTAGGGCCATTGGGGAGGCCCAGCTGGGCTGGAAGGATGTGAATTTCCTGGAGGTCCCATGTCACATCTGCCCACACTTGGTGTCTCAGCCAAGAGGGTTTGAAATGTGTTGAGGTCACTGAATAGAGCCTGTCTTGCGTGAGTTTGTAGTGAATTTTCAGTATCTCCTGGCACAGGGATAGACACATAGGTGGGAAACTATGTACCTATCTATATCTTTATCTATATATGTATTTGTAAGTTATTTAGGTACATCTGCTTTAAAAAAGGGAGTGGAAGAGGAATTGCTTCTTCTCCATCAGTAATGAACCAAGGACTTGTTTTAATGTGACTTGCCTTTCAGTTGTGCTCTGTCACAGAAGTTAAGTCCATCCCTTCTACCTCTTTAAAATTTTCTATTACTTCATAAAAGAGCAGAGTATGTGGCCAAACACACTTTGCCTAAAGCTTCCTGTCTACCTCCATTTCCCTCCAGGTACATTTGAATAAGATAGTCTGCATTTCCTATCCAAAACCACCATATATTTTTGCAGTGAGGTGTAAAACTATGTACAAAATACATAAATTTGGATTTCATTGCCAAAGCATCTCAACAAATGGATGTAATTGTGTTGCCTAAAGTTTGAAAGCTTTTTCTTGTGGTCAAGAATATATATATATACACACATATAAAAATATAGATAGATATTTAGGCCCTGTTCAAGACCTCTTGTCTGCTCAGCTTTGACTTATTTGCCTGTGGAAAGACCACGGAGCCAGGTGTGCATCTAAGGATAGGCTCAAGGTTGCCAGGAGTCAAATGAGCTCAGCAGAGCCCAGACAATTCCCAATTCCAATCAGCCCATGGCTTGGTGTGGGTTCCTATGCATAATTACTTAGTGGGGAAGGCACTCAGGTTGCACAGTGTTTAAGCAACGGTTTTAAAATTTTAAAATTAGGAAGGAAAATGTTCACTCTGAACAAAACATGGAAGTGGGAATGTTTTGTGTACCAGGTGGGACTCTCTCATCCACTGAACTGGTGCAGAAAGAGCTGCCACGAGCCCACAGCACTCTGGAGCTGTCTCAGTCTGTGAATTGGCATTTGCTGATGCCAGCAAACTCAGCAGCCTGAAAAGCTATTTTTTTCCCTACTGCTGAGACCACCATTCCGTAGACTCTGGCAGAGGAGGTGCCTTCTGTCTCCCAGCATGTCATGCCAAGAGAAAGCCTTTTGTCCACCCACAACAGAGGCAGTGGCAGAGCAGGAAGCTGTGAAACACTGACTACTGTTGCTGGCAAGTGAACCATAAAGGAGGGTTCTGCTGGAAGGACACAGGCTGGGATCTGACCTCCCTTCCTGTGCTCACAGCCAGTGTGGATGGGTGAAGCCATCTCCTGAAGGGAGCACTGGAGGGGGCTGAGCTGAGCTGAGCCAAGAGCTGCCTGGAAGTTAACTGCATTGTTATTGCTGGGGCAGAGATCCGGGTCCTATCAGAAGCAGGGACAATGCTTCCCCTCAGTTTGCCACTGAGAGATTTCTGCCAGCTGGGCACCTGCCATGGATCTCAAAACACAGCTATGAAATTGGTAGCTATCCCAAATTAAATAATATCCTGGAGGATGGCACTGAGCGGCTTTCAGGCCAAATCTGGCATCTTTTGTATTTGCTAAAATATGCCTTCTTAATGGACCTTGCCTGTGTCTGCCCTCTCTGTGCAGCATCAGCTCCAGAGTGTCCAAGCAGCAGGATGAGGTGCCTTTGGGCACAGGAGATGTGTTGGATTGGTCCCCCCAGGCACCCCCTCTGTTGCTCCTCTGCCCTGCAGAAGCATCTAAATTGGGTAGGGCACGGGGTGATCCACTGCATCGGCTCTGGGGGGTGCAGAGCAGAAGAGGGGTGCAGTGTGGGGCATGTCCCAGTGCTGTGTGCTGATGAAGGATCTGTTCCCTCCCTGCTAAAGGGCCTTCACTGTCTCCTGCCTGCTGGAAGCTGCACAGGGCTGTAGGGACATCAATGTGTTACTGACGCCTCCCAGGGTAAACTTCAGACTCTCTGTTACAAGTCCAAGGGCTCAGAGACATATTTTAAATGTGGAATCTGCAATTCTGGCATATTGCCTGCCTCTGGGAACCAGGAGTTTTAACTGACTCCTTCTCAAGCCTTAAACACTGCTACAACTTCTTGGCTCCACTCCTTCACATTCTAAATCACACACTGGACCCATCTTTCAGAAGACATTTTATTGCAACAAGATTATCAAAGTTGCTCCTTAAATTTTGTGGTTAATTTCATATTTGCAACATGTGAATGAAGTGGCAGGATTTTCCAAGCCTGGAGCACCTTGGAAATCCCCATAACTTTTGTTCTTACAAATATTTTCTCTTGAAGGCAGAGTCAAACAGACCCATGCTGTGGTTTATCACGACCTGATTGTATTGCAGTGAAGTCAAAGGCTGGATACGAGGGGGAAGCAGCTATTTAAAACCATTTTCCTCAAAATCAGAGCAGTCTGTGGGAACAAGACAGCTGCTAGATGCATTGTGGGCACTGAGATGGGAATTCCTGCCTGTTTAATCAGGCAGCCAGCAAAACCGACCCCGACAAGTTGAGCAGTGGAAAGCTGCACCTGCGAGCTGCCCATGTGCCTGTGCTGGGCTGGGGAGGGAAAAAAAAGAAGTCTAAAGACTGGATCAAACAAATGAAACCTGAAATGTTGAAGCTGTAGAGAGGTTAAAAAGTAATAGCACCGTCATGGATCATCTTGCAGGCTTGGCTGAGAGAGGGCTCAGTACATTGTGGTGAGGACTCATCTCTGCTTGGGAAATTTTCTGAATGTCTGCAAAAGCAGCAATCCTCTGTTGAGACTTGTGTAGCTGGGTTACCATTCCCACTGCCCGAAGTTCTGGATTATTAATCTTAAGGACACCACAGGGATGCCTTTGGATCGTTGCCTGTGAGGTCTCAGCAGGAGTGTGGCAGTGAAAACCCGCAGAGCCCCGGTGCAGAGGCAGGAGCAAACCCAGACATCCGTGTTTTGCTCAGGCACTGAGCTAACATGGAACAAGTGCATTGCATCAACACACACATGTATTTCAGCCTGGTGTTGGGAATTGCCCCTGTGGTCCTAGGTTGAGCAGGGGGCTTGGATAAAATGACCTCTAGAGGTTTCTTTCAGCCTCAACCTTTCTGCAATTCTGTGATTCTGTTTCTTGATTAAATACAGAATCTTGGCCACAGGCATGACTGTTCATTTTCCTATGCATCAAGCAAGAATGTTGCAAAGTAAACAGAGCTATGTGATGTGAAGACATGGCCAAAATTAAATTGAACAGAGTGAAATGATTGAGGACCCTGTTTGGTTTAATAATCTATCTCTGGTCAAGGCCATGCCAAGTACAGGCTTTATTCAGAGTTTTCAAGAATAGGCTTCCAAACCAGAAAGATCATTTCACAAATTTCCTGAAATGATAATTGGTTTGGTAGATTTTTTTTTCTACAAAAATGTTCTTATCAAGAAAGATGACTTCCTCATACAAATAAGAAAGAGGGGTTTCTTTTCCTGTAAATAAAATGTTTTTTGCAAGTGTTTTCATAAAACGCCCAGAGGTTTACAGGGAAATACAAATCAATTACACAATTTAAAAATCTCTCACTATGTTGCCCTTTAATATTGATTCTGGTTTTAATACACACAGATCACTGCTGTGCTGAGTTCAACAACAGGTTTTGTTCAGCAAGCACTCAGAACACAAATTACAGTATGTGCCTGAAGTCCTCAATGATGATCTATTTTCAAGCCTCTGTGTCAAAAAATTCAGACTGAGATTTTGTGGCCCATGTGTGACACAGGGTACCTGACATGGTTCTTCATGGCTCTCTTTTTGTTAGTCATGGAGACTTGCTCAGTTAAGAGCTCACAGAGTCAAAAGAATTGGGTAAACTTTTTCTGGGAGGCAATTGTTGCATTGTAATTAGTATAGTCAAGAATGAAAAGGTGATTTTGAGGGTGAGAGATAATGATAGCACAGGCTATATATTTTAGATGCATATGGGGAAGGTTAAAAGAAATCCACTTTTTCTGCTCCCAGATATTGCTCCCTTCTTTTGCACGCCCCATTTCTCTGCTTACCCATCCATGCCCAAAATCAGATTCCAGGTCCCTGAGGGCAGTGCTGTGCCATAGCCTTGGGTGCTGTGCCATGCCCCAGCTGCAACATGGGCTGAACTACCCAGAGATGGATCTCATCTGCATAACGGAGAGCCCATTCCCAGCACAGAGGGCCACGGAGCAGATTTCCTCTCTGCATGATCCTAATTAGCCATCTGTGCTGTGCAACTGGAAAAGGGCTCAGCTCAGCAAGCAGAGCAGGGAAGGGGCAGCCAGAGAACGATTCCCCCATTCCAGGCTCGGCTGAATTTCTCTGTACACTGCAGTGGAGCTGCCCAGTGCTGCTGGGAGCAGTGGCACAGCTGCAGACCAGAGAAGGAAGGGCTGAGACCCCTGTTTACCATGACAAAAACTGGAAAAATCAGAGTTGTTTGAGAAAATCCCCTCTGGGAGAGCAGCCCTTCAGTCCATCCCTTTCCAAAAGGGCATCTGGCAGTCTGCTCCATCCATATGCCAACACGTGTGAGCAAAGCAAGTGTCTGGAATATGGAGAATGGCTCTGGGACAGTGGATCAGGCCACCAGGCTCCATGGGTGTGTCTGCTGCCTCGAAGATATTTGCAGTCCAAAGAAGTGTGGCCAGCAGGTCGAGGGGGAGGATTGTTCCCCTCTGCTCTCCAAGGGTACTGCATGAGGCTGGGGGAACCTTGCTACAAGACAGACATGGACCTGCTGGAGTGGGTCCAGAGGAAGGCTGTGAAGATGGTCAGGGGGCTGGAGCAGCTCTCAGAGCTCAGGCTGAGATGGTTGGTGTTGTTCAGCCTGGAGAAGAGAAGGTACTAGGGAGATCTTATTGTGGCCTTCCAGTACTTAGAGGGGGCTTATAAGGAAGATCATAGAATCATAGAACAATTAGATTGGAAAAGACCTTTAAGATCATTGAGTTCAACCATCTATGTGTCTTTTAAACACCTACAGGGATGGTGACTCCAACACTTCCTGGGCGGCCTGTTCCAAATGAGGACTGACTTTCTTAGCAGGGCCTGTTCTGGTAGGCCAAGAGGTAATGGTTGTAAACTAAAAGAGGGCAGATCCAGACCAGATACAAGAAAGATTTTCTTTTTTTTTTTTTTTGCAATGAGTATGGTGAAATAGTGGAACAGGTTGCCTGGAGAGGTGGTGGGTTGGAAGTGTTCAAAGCCAGACTGGACAGGGCTGTTAGCAACCTGGCCCTAGTGGAAGGTATCCCTGTTCCTGGCAGGGGGTTGAGCTAGATAATATTTAAAGGCCCCTTCCAACACAAACCATCCTATAATTCTAAGTTACAAACAAGATAATCCCCCCTCTCCCCTTTTTTTTTAATTCCTTGAGAATTACCTGCCTTTTGGAATGATTGCTAAGAACCAGCCATCGGGCAATCTGTGCTATTTTAAAAGGGCTGCACAGAGACTAGAATGCATATTTGAAAATTCAAAGGAAATCTTTCTATGCAGTAAAATCATTGAAACTCAAAGAAATATTTTGTCACTGCTCTTTTGTTTTACTTAATACTCACAGTCACGCCATGTTAATACCAGTGGGTGAGAGTGAAAACCGGAAAATTGCTATAAATGTACAAAGTTGTGAAGGTTGGATGTGTAATTGAGAAAAGAGTAGAAAGTAAATGAAGCTGATCATTTACAAAGTGTCAATTATTTGAAAATGTTCTGGCTCAGAGGCTTGAAGTGTCATTAGTGCATGAAAGGCCATTTTAACAAAAATATGGGTTTTAATCTTGAATCCCTAAACTACAAAAGGAAGAGATTCTACTGCTGCCTCAAGGACAACTTGTGCTCTGACAGAAGTTTTATTTCAGTTGTTGTTATTCCAGCTGTAGGAGCAAGGCTCTAAATCCATCTCAGAGACTAGTAGCACTTGTTATGAAAGAACTAATTTATTAAACAATCTTCTGATTTTTCCAAAAAAAATTTACTGATGGAATCAACCTGCCTAGATGGAAGACAGCGAAGTAAATATCATCATCTCTGTTGTACCCATTTCAACAGCAAAATCAAGACTTAGTTTACAAAAGCTTCTGGCTCCAAGGCCCAGGGCTTTGGTTTGGTATGAATATTATTTGCATGGCCAAAAGTGGAAAATTTGAACAATGACTTTCATTAATATAAAGAGTGCATGTGTGCATTCATCCAGCTTCAGGAATCATCCAACTTCTGGTATTAATTCTACAGGAGAGTGGCACCATTTTTTTGTAAAGGACTTTAGTTTAGCTCTTTATTTCCAGTCTTCTGTAATCTCACCACATGGGTTTACTTTTCAGTTGTGTTTTTTCTCTGCTACTCAGTAGGAATCCCTTAGGGGACAAGCATTTTCACAGTCCTTCAAAATTATAGCCTTTCCTGGGAAGACAGAGGGGTGTACTCAGGGTCTGCCTCCAGCTGATCAGTTAGTCCTGTCAGGTTTTTGGCATTCCAAGACAGGAGGTTTTTGTAGCCTCTCAGGAGTGAGATTTTGACAGGCATACTCAAGACCTTCAAAAACCAGATTAGCAATGGAATATGGGGCGAGGGGGTTTGTTTGTTTGTTTGGTGTTGAAAGTGTCAAAACATTTAGAAATTTCAGAAAATGAGTTGAAAAATAACTTTAAAACTTTCCTGTTCATGTTTTTAAAAACTTGCTTACAATTAAGTAAATACTTTCGCTAATCAGTCTAAATTTTTTTCCTGTCTAGAAAAACAGGCTCTGCCATAACTGGATGAGACTAATAGTTCCTCTCAGCCAGTCACCTGCCCTCAGTGATGCCTAACAGCAGGCACAACAGAAGATGAAAGAAACTCTGAAATTATTAGAGAGTGTTTTGGCTACCATAATCATCTTAATTTTTAACCTCAATCCCTATGTGTCTCAGATAAAAGCAGGGCAGGCATCTTATCTCATGGCTTATCTTACTGGTTTCTTGTTGCATCTCCAGCTGAGCTCTTTTAAGCCTTCCCTTGTGAACTGGTCCCTCTGGCATCTGCAATTCTCTTCTCTGAACTATCTTCTATTAAGCTCTATTAATCTTCTATTAAGCCATAGGCAGGTACACTTTCCACTTGACCAGGCTGCTCTAATCCCCATTCAGCCTGGCCTTGAACACTTCCAGGGATGGGGCATCCACAGCTTCTCTGGGCAACCTGTGTCAGGGCCTCACCACCCTCACAATAAAGAATTTCTTCCTAATATCTAATCTAGACCTGCCCTCTGACAGTTTAATATGTTTCATATGAAGTGGGAGGAGACAGAAGCTCAGTTGGTTTCCAGCTAAAGTTTGGGCAGTCTGAAAGGAGATAAAAGAGATAGCAGGAGACTGGGTTTATATTATCTGATCACCATTTCAGATCCCCCAAATCTGAAGACAGTAGAACTCTATTATCATCAGCTCTGATTTAACCTAAAACTTACTTTGGTGCAATGAACATATTCCATCTGCAGGCAGCACAGAGGCAGCAGATGCAGGTTGTGGGTTTTGTCAGGATGAGAAAGGGACGGTGCTGGGAAAGCTGAGCTATGAATTTGGGAGATGTTTAGAGAGTCAGAGCTACTGCAGGAGTGATGAGGAAAGAAGGGACAACACAGAAGAACAAAAGCTGTAAAACAAAATGCTTCAAAACTGGTCCTGTGAAGTGAGAGATCCAGCTAGGTTTAGTTCCTGCTGCAAGCCTGGAGCATCTGAGCTAAATCTGACCTGATGTCTCCTGCTGAGAAGAGAGTATAACATCAGCCACGTAAAGGAAAAATTTCTCTTGAAGGAATAATGCTGAAGACAGGTCAAGAATTGGCTGCAATTCACCTTCTCCATTTACTCAACATGTCCAGCTCCCTGAGCTGTTAAGCCAGAACATTTCAGCTCATCATTAATTTATGAGTAAATTCAGGAAAAATAAGGCAAGTCTTTTCTCTTGTTCTAATAATATCTCATCACACGTAAAAAGTGGTTAGTACACTTGATTGATTGGTGCAAGGAGATCTGCTTGAATGAAATAAACATTGAATCCTGACTTCAGTGTTAGCAAGAGAGATGGCCCTAAGCTGTGAGTGGATGGAGCTCATGTCTGACTGCTGGGGCTCATAGCTGCCACTTCTTAGATGTCACCACCAAGTTCATTTTGGACATTCTCAGCTTGTGAGATTTCTCATGTTGTCTTTGAACTCAGGACAAGACTCACAGCTTAATTACTCTTGTCCTGATCACTTCTCTTACAGGTACAATGGAGCATTTAGCTCTTTTTGTTGGCTGAAAAAGTATCTCTGTGGATCTCAGAGCAAGCAGGCACTGAACATCCTCCCTCCTCAGAGGTAATACAAGCACACACCTGATTTTTAGAACAGCCACTCTTCACTCAGACTAGCATCTGTGCTATGTGGTGAATTTAAGTGGTCATGCAGCTAGTCTTTGTGTAAACTGGTGTCCCTATAAACTCACTAGGTTCTCAGAAAGAGCTGAAGAAAAGCTGGCATGGCCAGCTGAAGACCTGAAAATAATTGAATGCAAGTCATTGGCTCACTGACTTGCTGAAATAATTATTTTAATAATTAATTAAACAGCTTACTGTTTAATTAAATAAATGTCAGATCACTGAAGTCTTAGTTGTGAACCACTTTGAAATTATTGTTCTTATCTAAGCCCCAAAAGCTGTTCCCACATAAAAACAGTTCTTTGGTCCTGCTTCACCCTCTGACTTCTCACAGCCACAGAGCTGTGCAGAGGAGCAGGGCACCCAGGTGGGTGCAAAATTATCTGTTGGCAGTGAATCCACTTCCAAAGGAATCCAAAGTCCACCGCTGTGGATGCAAAGTGAGAGGAAGTTGCTGCATATCAGCACAGCCAGCCTTTTGTCTCCTGGCACTTGCTGGATGCTGACATTGGTACTGATACTTTCACCTCAAGTGAAGCAAGGTGGACTCCAAACCAAAATCAACCTCTTCCATGACTACAATAAAGCTAATGCTTTTCACTTCAAGAGTTTCCAGTTTTGCAGCTCATTTTTCACTTCTGAGTTTGCTTTTCCCACTATTAGATCTTCTCCTAACTTTTTCCAAGCCTTTTTGGGTCAGCAGGTACCTGATTCTCACTCCAAGAGCTGTATGGTCTTCACCTCACCCTGGCAGTATTTACAGATGGGGGAGTGCTACAGGACAGCAAGAGCCCCTGCAGGCAAAAATGCATTGCTGTGCAAACTGGAGGCCACTTTGGACCTTTCTAAAACGCCAAACCAGCCACAGAGATGTGCAGATATGCAAGACTCAGTTAGAAAAGGGTACAAAGAGAACTTTAAGGTTATTAGGGATGAGGGACCTGAGATTGTTTTGGTCCCAGCACTGAAAATTTACATATCAGGAATTTAACCCTCACCATTCTGCACTTTGGTTCCTGATGATCTACTACTAGTGGAAACATGAGTTTCTCTTAATATATCACATTTTTGCTGTCTTGCACCTTACAGGACTATTAAAGAAACAATTACAGGGAGGGTCTGACTAACACGTAGCAACATCTAACAGCAAACCAGGCTAGAAAAAGAAATGGAAGACTATGACCTTGTTGGGAAAGACTGAACTCCAAATTTCTTTTTAGAAGTTATTAGCAGGTAAATACCATATTTGTATTCAGAGACCTTTTCTACCAGCAGCTTAAAGGCAAATAAGAACAAGCTACTGCCCTCAAGAGTTTATAACCTTTTACAAAAAGACAGGATATGTGTAGTGGGTGGAAAAAAAGAAGTGATTATTCTCCTCCTTTTTACAGATGGAGATAGAGATCAAATAACATCTCTGCTATCACACAGGAAGCCTGTGGCAGCACAAAATAGAAGGAACTGGGATTTTCTGGAAGCAGATGCTCTAACCACAAACTCCCTTCTTCCCTCACATTTTTGTTTAAACAGCCAGGCTCGAGACACTGCACATTGAAAAAGGAAATGTCTCCCTTTACAACCACCCAACAGCAGATGAGTTTTAGTAGGATGCTTCCCTGGTTTTCTCTGGGAATGGAGAGGGCTGTGAAGAGCAGTGGGTGACTTTGAGAGGAGCTGGGAGATGCAATGCTTTGTGGCTGGAGAAGGAGTTGTGGGGATGGGTCCTGTCTGTGTGGTAGGAGGGTGTGCTGGACATGGGGTGCCCCCACAGCACCCCATCCTCACCCTCCTGACCAAAGCACCTGCTCGTTTTCCCATCTTAATGACGAGCAGCACAGCCAGAGCTTGGATGTACATGTTGATCCAAGTCAGGATAGATGAACGATTTGGGGGTTTATCTCTGATAAACACCCAAGCAGCGTAACCAGAGCCAGTTTTGCTATTGTTATGATGACACTGATACAGGGTTGATGCTGTTATGGCCCCAGAGCTCGGGCTACATTATCTTTTTGCCTCCTTCACCAGGTAACTTGAGGCCGTGGCACTATTGATTGAGGACCGCCGGGTGCTGGAGCATCCGCTCCTGTAACCGTAGCCTGCTGGGGCTATGGGGCTATTGTGAGGGCTTTGTTCAGCTGCTGACAGCTCCCCGCAAGAGTATGCAAGGGTTGCAAACGTTTTTATTGTGCCTGCACCTCTCTGCCTTGTAGACAATAGGAGTGGGAGGCAGCGAGTGGGCTGACAGGTGGAGGACAGAGCTGCAGGTGTAGTACCCCACTTCTGAATGCTCCTGGCAGCAGAAAAGGGGGTGCTCTCTCCTGGGAAGGCTGGAATGCCGTCACGGCAGGGCTTTCATTTTGGGCACTCCTGTGGATGTGAGTGCAGCCGGTTGATTATGCGGCTGTGGAAAGCAGGCTAAGCGGATCCGATAACCTGTCATCCAAGATGCATCCCTTCCCTTGCTCAGCCCTGCTCACCTGCTTCGGAAACACACACGAAAACAGCCCGTGCGAGCAGCCCAGCGCGGGTGCCGTGTCCATGGAGCAGCAGAGGACGGAGGCAGCCTCAGCCGTGTGCCTGCAGCCGCCCACGGCAGCAGCCGGCGGCACCGAGCGGGACAGCGAGGAGATGTTCACAGCCAGCCGGCGCTCGGACAAGCAGAGCAGCAGCTCCAGCAATCACTCTGCTGCTCAGGCAGTGCCTGCTGCCGCCGAGTCAGCGGTGTTTGCTAAAGAGCTGAGCCAGGAGGTCATTGCTCTCTGCACTCACATCCCCAGGCCGTCCATCATCCACGTGCCAAAGGTGAGTGCTCTAGAAGCCACTGTGCAACAAGGTAAGAGATCTGCTCACTTTTCCTGGGTATGAAAACGGTAGGAAAAGCATCCATGAGAGCATTCACCTTGTATTGATTGGTGTGCAGTCAGGAAGGGACTAATGGCTGTTCTTACTAAAATAATACAATATGACAGCTCTAGCTTTCCTGCATTATCATCAGAAGCCTTAGGGGATGTTTGTAATAATACCAGGCACTTTTACAGTATGTTTTGATCACTTGCCTTCCTATCTGTTGTTGATCTTCACTTATTTTGGATCTCATCCAAAATCCCTTGAAATGAACAGGCATCATTTTTTCCCCCCTGACTTGAGTGAATTTTGCCACATCAGCCAGATGCCTCACAGCTGTGGCACCAGTGGCTGCAAAATCCCTTTTCCATCTTATTTTTAGCTTGTGTGTGCATGGAGGCAACAGGAAGGTTTTGAGTGCAGTTTTGGTGAAATCAACTTATTCTTCCTTTAATAAGATGGCAAAGTTGAGTATTTTGCCGTGTTACTATTAAAATAATAAATAGTAATGGACAAATAGTGCTGCTCTCATTTTCTCATGGCTAGGTAACTAGAGATCACAGGCTTTTTTCCCCCCTGATGAACACTGAGGAATAGAAGCCACGTGTGTGACTCAATTTTTTTCTATCACAGCTTTTGTTTAGGAGCCCATTCCTCTCCCAGTTTCCCTGCCAAATCACATATATTCAGAGTGCTCCTGTTGATTTCCCCTTCACAGTCAGGTAATATTGTGTTTGGCAAAGACATCTGCCCTTCTTGTAGAACAAGCACTAGAAAAATGTTAAATGTGAGATATATCTGTTGGAATTAATAAACTTATCACAATCAGGGTTTCCAAGTGGGTTATGCTGTGATTACCAGAGCTGGGAGCTCTGTAGACCACCTCAGTCCTGTTTCCATCAACCACAGCTGCTACATAGAATATAAGCAAAAAATATAAGGAAGAAATGGAGCTACCCAAGAACAATAATTTGTAGAAGGGAGGGCTGACTGTGAAGGTGCTTTGGATTCTGAAGAAGAGCTAGCTGACCACTATCTGGTGATGGAGTTAGTTTATTTAGTCCTTGTGACATTCAAGGAACCAAACCAGATGTTATCAAGGTCTCCCTCATCAGCTGCGGTTTCACTGTTTTTGTTGCTTCACTTTTGTGAAACATTTCTCTGGTTTCACTTTTGTTTGGTTTATTTTGTTGGGGATTTTTTTGTTTTGTTTTGCTTTGTTTCATTTGGTGGTGGGGTTTTTGTGTTTTTTTCTTGGTGGTTTCTTGTTTGTCCGGTTTTTGGTTTTTTTTCTTGCTTTGGAGGCTCAGGGTGGATGTTAGGAAAGGATTTCTCACCTGGAGGGCAGTGCAGCATGGGAGGAGGTCACACAGAAGTGATGGGAATGCTGTGCTTGGAGGATTATAAGACTTGGCTGGACAAATCCAGGGCTGACCTGACAGCCCCAGCAGCCATCTGGCTTTGAGGAGGAGGCTGGAAAAGAGACCTCAGGAGGCTCCTTCCAGTCACCATTTCTGTGATTGTGTGCTGTCCAGATTTTCATGCATGCATGCAGCTTATAAGCACGAGGCATCTCCTTGCTGTCACTGAGACAGCCTGTGGTGCCCTTGGCTTTACAGTGGTTTTGTGACAATTTTTCCCATCTGTCTGCTCCTACCTGCTCCCTTCCAACCACTTCACCCTGCCTTTCTCACCTGCTGCTCCTCTCTGTGCTGTCAAAGCCACTCCAGCACCTCTCCCATGCTGTGAGTGTTCACTGTAGCAGAAGAGGTTCCTTATGTTGGACACAGGCATCTCAAACCTCCACAGGCCTCTGGTGTTGGAACAGGCAATGCTGAAGGGTCAAGACTGTGGCAATCCAAAGATGCTCCATGCTTGTGGAGTGGTGGAGCAGGGATTCTGCTGGCTACTCTGAGCCAGGGGTTTCTCCAGGAGTACACATGGTCCAATTTTGGAGTAAAATTCCCATGAAGTCAGGAATGGGCCAAATCCCTCTGGACAATCTGGGTGATTCAGTCATATAAAGACACCACTTCAAATCCTTCATCACTGGTTTTAGGGATTTTTTAAGAACAAGGTACATGAGAAATATCCAGCATGTGTGGTCCTGCCCTGAAATTCCTGCTCAATACCTTCTTCTAAGTCCCTTGATGTTTTCCTGCCATTTGGGAGATCTGCAAGGAAATTCCTTGTTAGAGCAGGAATTGGGCTTTCTGCTGCCCCTCATCATTGGGGTCTTCCTGCCAAGGTCTGGCTGGTGACACTTGTGAAGTCCCATGCCCTAGGAGCACTTCTGTCACCACAGCACACACAGCCCAGATGTGGCATCTGATCACTCCAGGCTGTCAGGGCACTCTGCAGCCAAAGGGCTGAGATGACTTTGGTGGCAAGCTGGGGAGAAACAGAAGGCACTTGGTGTCTGAGTGCCCATGTTCAGCTTTTCTGTGAGATTTGCTTAGCAGCAGCTCTTGGTACCCTGCAGCAAAGCAGTGTCCTCCCTCAGCTCTGCCCATCAGCTCAACTGGCTTTAAAATGCTAGTACCATCACTGATCGCCTTCTCAGGTAAAGAGAAAATAAATGATTGAAGCAAAATGAGAAGAGGCAGCTGGCTCTTTGTGAAGACTGTGTGATGCACTGGTTGGAAGTTGGAGTGCAGTGGGTGAAAGAAGGGATGCAGGATGTGGACTGACTCTGGTGGATTGAGGATGAAAGTGTGGCATGTGGAGATACTGGGGGTTTGGACTTTCTGCCACAGTTGGAGAAGAGACTTGATAAATCTGGAGAGGAAGAAGAGGGAGCCAGCAATGGGACTTCAGCAGGGAGTGGGGAAGAGAGAGAGAGGTTATGGTCAAGGCATGTGATGGGCTTGGGACCACACACACTGCTCCTGGTGGGAGAGAGAGGAAGAGGATGGAAAGAAAAGGTGAGGGAGGCACACAGGACATCTGGTGTACATCTAAGGGAAGGGACTCAGGGAATATACTGTCCATGAGGAAAGAAAGAGGAGCACAGGGTCTCCCTGAGCAGGGTGTGGGTGGCCTTGGTGGGAGGGTGGAGAGGAAAGGAGAGGAGAAAGCACAGGGATGATGGAGAACCAGGGCTGGAGGCATTTCAGTCCCAAAGTAGAGTTCATGTCTGTCCTAAAATAATAATATGCAGACATTGCTAAAGGAGCCAGTGAGGCCCAATGGAGAAGACCAAGATTTCCATCCTCCTTGTCATATCTGAATTTCCCTTTGTATCTCAGTTTCTCCAGCTATAAAACAGACAGAAATTGTCTTATTTCCTATGCAACCACAGTGAAATCTATACATTAAAATAACATCTAGCTGCTAAGTGGCTAAGGCAAACATGCTATGTCCACACAGGACTCTCACAGTCCTACACAGGAAACCTTTAATTCATGCTCTTTCATCAAATTCTCCAATAATTGCTGAAGTTATGTCAGGATAAACACTCAAAGTATTTTGTCTCCTTCATTTCTAAAATGACATCATCAAGGAGCTAAGGACAAATACATTGAGAACTTCCAGCATCAAGAGACCTGATGTCTACCTGTCAGCATAATCCTTTTCTAAGCAGAGAGAGCATCATTCCACTTTTCACTAACAGCAGCATACAATTCTAATTTGAACACATAATATACTAATTAACAAGATCTTCCAGCTGACCCTCCCTCCTGGGACATGCAGTCACATATTTTGGATTAAAATGGAGTTGCATGCATGTAACCAAATCCAGAATTTGATCAATTATTCCTTTTATGAGAAGACTGCATCTGTTCCAGATGGAGCCAAACTTAAATCTGATATAAACATGATACAAACAGAAATTAGATTTGAAAATAATTACCAAAGAGATTGAGTTAGAGTTGTTTGGTCACAATTACCATGGCAGCAATATGCTTGTAAATAACCAACCATCAGTTTAATATTTAGGGGTTGCCTCAGTAATAAAGCATGATTAAATGTCAATGAAGTACTTGACATCTTGCATCTTTGTCCTGATTCTGATGTGTAAAGAATTAATTCTCTTGTGTTTTGTGTGCTGGAGAGTTTTTATCTGCCTTTACAAGGCCATAAATCAAAGCTGCCAGAACTAAAGACAGGAACTTGCTTGTCTGGTCTTTCAACCTCAGCTACAGCATGAAAAATTTTCTCATCTTTTATTTCCAAGTACAATTTTAGCAACTGATAAACTCCAGGGTGGAAACTTAGAAGAAATCCTTATTGCAACAACTCTGCTATGACTCCAATAAATGTTTCATGTGGACAAATGCATATCAGTGACCCTTTCTACTTGCAATATCACTCACCTGACTTGAACTCTGTTGACCTTCACAGTTCAGATTGGTTTATTTTCCAAAACAAAAGAAACCCAAATATCATCCAATGCATCAAGGAATCATTTTTTCCCTTTCAAGCTGTTTGAGCCACCAGAAAATCAGAAGCTGAGATCTTATATCAGAGATCATGGGAATGATGTGTCAGATAAAGCTTCCCATTGCTCCTGGGGAGCAATGAATGAAATTGGTCTCACCTGCAACTTCCTAGATAAAGTGCCAGTCACAGCTTCAGGGTACACAGAACCCTTTAGAGGATCTCATAACTACTTTCAAATCTTGAATATGTAGCTTTGTCTGTATTACATTTGCACCTTCTTGGTACCTAGAGTAGCTCTTGGCTAGAGAAGACACTCAGTGGATTTGACACAGTCAAGCTTATTTTCAAGACTCTGGACATGAAAGACCAAAATTCATAACAACTTTACCAGGCTATGGCCCAGAACTGATCTGATTGTCAAGATAATGACGTAAAACAGAGCCTGGCAATGACTTGTCACACATTTACAGGATGGGAAAGTGCTCACTGAGTGGAGATACAGGATTGCAAGAGATGAGGACAGTTGAGATGGAGGAAAGCCCTACACTGAAGTTATACCCTGTAGGTAAACTCCATAAATACACTGAATATATCAACAGTCCATTGAAAATAATGTGACTTCTCACAGTCAAACTCACTCATGCTCCTGGTTTTGTCCCAGCTCCTAGGAAACAATGCTCCTGAGGATTCCTGGCACTTCTCATGCTGTCCTGGGAAAACAGCCCAGAGTGGCTGTGTTCAAACTCCCTCCAGGTGCTGGCCAGCCCTGTGGGCCTGAGTGACTGCTAAGGGAAGCATTTCAAGTATGCTTTGGGAGTTGTTCAGTATTTTGCTAAGCAGCTAAAAACTAGCAGGGAAAGAGCATCATGACTTGGTGATTGGCAGCTGCTCAGTACTGAGCTGTCCTTTTGCTTACCTTGGCAAAGGCTTTGCTGCACCCCCCAGTTTATTTCATCAGTGGGACTGTAGGACTTGCACAGGGATAGTCTTTTCTCCAGCACAAGGAAAAACTACTTTTGTTTTCCCCTGTATTACTCTGGTGCAAATTTGCTTTAATTTAATCAAATTAAACCCCATCTCTTCGAAGTGCTCTAGCTGGATGCTCAGTCTTGAGCTGTGGTTGCCAGAGGAGCATTAACACCCTTTGCTCCTCTGACATCTGCAGGAGCTTAGCATCTCAAATAAAACAGTGTCATTTATACAAATTGCAGTTCTATTTTAATGCTTTGGCAAATTCATTTGTGAGATTATGGCCCTGGCGATTTGGCCAGAGCCCTCCAAGAGACTTGAGAGAGTCCTTGGACAGGATATGAATTTTTTTTTTCCTCTCTGTTTCCTTGCTCTCTGTGACCAAAATCTCTTACTAGAATATGCTACTGTAATGTTTCCCTTCAACTCTCCCTCTTAATCTTGACTCTGTAGCTGGCAGCTGTCTGAGGAGAGTGTGTGTGGGCTGGCAGTTCTTCACTCTCAACATAAACAGCACCTAAGTGAAACCAGACTTTCTCATTTCATTTCTTTCTTTGCTTTCCACTCCCACACAAACACAGAGGTAATGGGAGCACAGAGCCTTTTATCCTGGCTAATGCACACCTCATTTTCTTCCATTCACATCTGCAAAATAAAACCCATGCTAGTGGTGGAAGCAGCAGGCTCTGGTCAAAGAGACACTGTGTCCTATCCCAGACTGTGCTGTCCTTAGGTTTGCACTTCTCTGCACAGAGCAGTGAGCACTGCCAACCCACTCCTGCCTGCAGAATTCCCCATCCAACAATTTTTTCATCTTTTACATGGCATTGCTTTAGCTGACCCCAACCAAAATGGTGCAGTTCCCCCTATTTGACAAGAAGCTCTTTTTTCTGCTTTTCCTAAATCTTTCTCTTACCTGGTACTTCTTCAGCTTGCATCAGCTGGGCTATTTTTTGCAGAGGGGTTATGCAGTTGCATTTCAGCTGCTGTTCTACAGCATCTCCTGCCTAGCAGAGTGATGAGGAACAGCCTAAGAGGTTCTTTCATGCCCTCTCCCACTCTGAAACCTCCAACAGCTCTTGGGAGTAATGAACCTCCTCTGTGCCAACAACAATAATAAAATAGTGGAGCTTCCAGGGAGTGCTTGGAAGTCACGAGACCCTCATTTAAAGGGGATTAAGGAGAATTTGTGAAGTTTCATGAAAGGTACTTCTGAAAACAAGATATTGTAACAGGAGCACTTTGAAACCTCCTCTAGGAAATTGGAGACTGCATGAAGCTTGACAGGTTTTGGGTTTCATCACCAACACAGAACAGCCCAGGGTCAGTGAAGAGTTCATACCCCTTCTGCTCTTAGGGTGAGCATGAGGGTCCTGGGATGATGTTGTGTGAATAAACACTGGCATCCCATTAGAATTCAGTTTTTGGCTTTTGCTCACTTTAGCACCTGCAGAACCAGTACTGTTCAGCTCCACAGGTGCTCATCCTGTTTGCATATTCTCCATAGCCTTGCTCTGAACTCAGTGTGAATGTTATGGTAACATTCTCCTTGCTCCTGCCTTTCAGTAAATTAAAGGGTGCTTGCAGCTCTTGGGGGGAGATAAGATGCAATTTGAATCAATGGAGTAATTACAGAAGAATATGATACTAATGGGACTGATTTGAATGCATATCTAAGGATGAATGCTGTGGCTCCCTGCCCAGACAGTGCACACTTTCCCCATGATGAGTTATTTATGACTTGACACATCACAGCTCTGCTGTTTTGTTGTTGATAAAGCAAACTCTGTCAATATTGTGCTTTCTTACTGATTCAGGGCTGGCTGCTGGTCAGTCTTCATCTGGTACAGCCATGGCCACCCCCCCTCCAGCAGCAAAAGCAGAAGAGAAAGGCTGATTCAGCTTCACCAAGGACAAGTCGTGCCTGACTGAGTGAAGTGTCCTTCCTTGGTGGAGGGATGGCACCAATGGACATGAGAAGAGTTACTGATCTCATCTACCTGGGCTTCTGGAAGTCCTTTTTTATAGTCCTCCCCAATATTCTTGGTTTGGGGTTAGTTTTAGTAACCTAATAAGTTCTGTACCTAAGGAGCCTGATCCAGCACCAAACTCCTCATCAGCCAGTCTCTGCCTGTGAATAAAGACCAAGCCTTACATGACCTTATATTTGCTCAGAGACATAGAGCTCAAGAAATCCAAAATTTTATAAATCTTATTTCAATATATAAAAATATATATACATACTATGTGTATCATTACAGATTTGTCATTATATCCAGATATTATAGATGCAGTACAGCTATTTTGGGTCCTTCAGAGTCCACTCCATGTGGCATCACACACTTCTGGCATGACAGGATTTATCTTTGCTTCTGCTGTTTTTTTCTTTGCCCCATAGGCATGTGTTGACATAGGGCAATTGTACCCAGAGATATTGTTATATCTAATGCACTGGGGCTGGGTGTTAAAATAAAATATGGATCTGAAAGGCCATGGTTTGGCAGCCCAGCTCTACACTGAGATCAACATTCAGCCTCTCCCCAGACAACACATCTGAATGTTCAGCTTTAGAAAAGTACTATTTAGGCCATAAGAAGATAGGTCTAATTTCTTGATTATTTTTAATGGAAACATTTAGAACACTTAGAACATTTTGGCACCAACGGTGCCAAAACTCCAAATCATCTGGGCCATTAGTTCCTTTATAAAAACAACTGAGCACAGCCAGACCCAAGTGTTTGATGTGAAGGGTCCCTCCCAATGGAGACTGCCATTGATTTCAGAGCATCAGATGCAAAATGCTGTTGTTTGAGCTTTGCTTCAGAACATGCACATGGAGCTTTGTGTTGGGTAAGGACTCCACGTGGAGGCTGAGCACCCTGAAAACAATGGCAGGCTGCTGTAATTTGGGACTATACATTTGCTATCCATTTGGAATGCAGCCCTGCTCTGTCACCCTCTCATCCACACACCAGCAGTCAGGACTCTGCAGCTGCTCTAAATTAGTGCTTTTTTTGTAACTGGCACTAGCAGAAGGGACCCTTAGCTTTCCTGCCCTGACACAAAGCAGACAGATGCTGTGGCTAAAAGACAATGCCTTCCCAGGGGACAGGGCTGTCCTCTCACCTGTACACACACAAAGCCAAGCACAGGCAGAGCTAACAGAGCTAACAAATAATTCAGTGGGTAGAAGCTGCTGAATGATATTTAGTCCCACATGCCAAAAACCTTGTGTTCCTTGCTCTGCAATTTCAGATCTAAATAGAGGGGTTGGTAAAAAGATCTGTCTGACCTGTTTGCTGATAGAATTTATCTGTCCTTTGGTTTAGTATCAAAAGCAGTGGCCAGATGCCAAAAGATAATTTTTAGGTACCTAAAGTAAAATTTTAACAGATGCTTGCTGCTGAGTACCTTGAGTCCCTCACTTGTTGTGTACAGGAACCAACTCCTGCTAATCAAAGCTGGGCAACAAAAAGTAGTAATGGTGCAGGACCTTGTTTCATTGGTAGATCTCAATCTTCCACAGCCCAGCTCCATGATCTAGAACCTTCCAGGGGAAAAAGTAATTAAGTGCAGTGTGACTTTGCTGTCTAGGTTGCAACACAATGAGATTTAAGGTGAAACAAATTCTTAATGGTACAAATTCTTAATGACTGGGTTTTGTTTTCACTAGGAATAGTGCTCAAGTGACTCAGGCATCAACACCTGCCTTGAATGATGCTCATCTCCCACTAGAGTGGGGCATTTTCCAGACTTCAATTTGTGTCAGCAGAAATTTGCCTTATTCCCTATGAAGACCACAGTAAAGTGTGTTCTGCTTTTTTGGATGTCTCCATGGGAAGGTTCTTTCCTAATATGAAGCTAAACTCATCCTCTGGTCCCACAAACCTGTCAAGAAGCTCTTCTGTCTGCTGCCACCTTCCTCTGCAGACCTGCCAGACCTTGGCAAACCACTCCTTTAATATCCCAAGTCTTCTTGGTACTCTCTGTCCCAATGCTGAGTGGGGGTGTGACCTTCTAGACATTAAAAGCAAATATGTCTTAAGCAGTTTGTCTTCCTTCTACTCAGCTCCAAAACCTGAGTCAGCTTCAGTCCTTCATGTTGTATTTTTCTCCACTCTCTGGAAATTTTTCTTCGAATTTCTCTGCTATTATTCAATCTCATGTGATCCTTTGACAGAAGAATCTAATATTCATTATGCTGCTACCATAAAATCCCCATTATACACAAACAGTTTGCAGCTTTTAAAAACTGTGACATTTGTAAATGAGAAATCGAAAAAAACCTCACTAGCATAGATTTTTCATGTTTCAGCCAAATATAATCATATAAATTATTTCAAATGTTGCAGCCACAATGTCAAGATGAGTTTGTTTTTATTGCACAAGAATTCAGCAGTTTCTCATCTGGTATTATAACTTTGTTTAAAAGAAAAGTGTGTGAAATCAAGTCCCAGACCATGAGATCCTCTGGTCTGAAATCATGTCCAATTTCTGAAAGGGAAGACTGGCAGAACCAGCTTTCAGGAAACTCAAACAATAAACCAAAACAGTAAAGGAAAATTATTTATGCTGAGTCACCATCCATTGGCAGAAAAATCTCAGTAGTAGGATGGAATCTGTCCATGTACAATTCAGAATGGTGAAAAAGAAAAGTATTTAAGGTCCAAAAATGGCTCTGAGATGATAGATACAGCAAATGTATAGGGAGAAGAAGAGAATTTTTATGTCAACAAGATTCTCTCTGAAAGTCACTGTGAGAGCCCATGGGTGCCTGCTGCTCCTGCCCCAGCACAGCTGCAGGGACAGCAGGGACTGGAACCAGTTACTTGGGCTCTGACTGAAGCCAGTGGCCTTAAGCAACTGCTTGTCCTTATTTTTCTGGCTATAAGTTTTTGTGGAATTCTCTGTTTTCAGAGGGATATATCTTTCTTGGAGGATTTTCCCAGAGGGCTTTGCTCACACATGTAGGGAAGAAAGGGACACAAGCAGATTTTAATTAAACCATTCTTTCAGCTCCCCAGGCTTGTGCAATTTAACTTCTTCTCAGAGATAATATTAAGACTTACATCATTTTTCATTATTGTTAGTTTTGCTTGTGGAATTGCACTGGCAAGAAACACCCTGGAAGCAAATGCTCATTGAATCCTATTGTTTCCATTCCCTTCAGCCATCATTTCTCAGCCAAAGAACAAATGCTACCAGCAACAGGAAGGAGCTTGATTTTCCAACAAAATCAGCAGAATTGCACACACAGAGAACAGGCACAATATCTCACGAAGATCTGCCTGGTTAAAGGCGTTTTTTGTCAATAGAATTTTTAAAAATAAAAATAAACTGGTGCTCTCTGTAGAGGACTGAGATGGAAGACACAGAAATCAGTGGGATTGCAGTGGCAGGGTGTGAAGAAAAGAGCAGGGATGTGGGAAGTGGAAGGGTGTTCCACTGGCCCCAGCCAGCAGCTCTCCCCCTCTCCTCACCCATGTGTCAGCTCATTAGCAGCCCTGATTGCCACACGAAGTAATAAAATAAACACCACCCCAGCCAAATATCCTGGGATTAGCCTCTCAGGCCTGTCAGGACATGAGCTCAAGCTTTGCCCTGCTCTGAAGAATGGACAGATAAATGAGGAAATAGATTGAGTGGGCTGGCTGCTATATTGCCCTCCACAGTGCAAACCCTGAGCCATTCCATGTCAGAGCCTCAGCATTTGTTGCCAGCACAGGGAGAATGGGCAGTTCTGGTGTAGCTAATTGCAAAGCCTAGCTAGGTCTGAACCCCAAGAGGGAGGAATGCAAATTGTCAGATATAAAGAAGCATCTGGAACCCAGTGTGCTCTCTGCAGGAGATTTTGGTGCCAGACAAAGCTACGACCATGTCAGCAGTTGACACTGACAGGCAGAGGTGATGTCTCATCACCAGATGGGCTCCTCAGCAGAGATGTGCTGCCACTGCTCCCCTTCACAGGGTGAAATGCTGAGGGGCTTCCAGTGGGCTGCCCCCACCTCCCTGTGCTGGAGGTGCATGCAGGAAAGTGATCACAGGCTGTACCTTGGGACATGAGCATCCACTCTCCAGCATGGGAGGGGGCTACTTGAGCTCAGAGTGTTCCTTCAAACCCAGAACTCTCCCCAGCCTGCAGGACTGTGTAAAACATACAGGTTATTTAAAGAAACCATGCTGCTCTTCAAGATGCACCAAGCATTGGAGGAAAGAAGTCTAATCTAATCTGATGGGTTTTTCATGACGAGTTTCTTTCCTAAAATACAGTGTCACTGTGATTTTCCTCTCTGTTCTGATAGCTGTCACAGTATGTGGGTCTGGCCCTATGGTTCTTTTCCACATTTCTTATTTTCCTCTCCTCTGAGCCTCCCTCTCTTCTTTTATTTCTTAATGTTTCTCCCTAAAGTGCACATGCTGTTGTAAAACTTAACCTGGCTTTTGAAATGCCTGTGCAATTTATAACAAGAAATGCTAGATGTGGGATCTGGAGGATGCTGCTCCCCCACTTCCTTCATAAACAAATAATTTAATTTTTGGGCTAATGGGCTCCATGAGCTGGTTTTGCTTTTGGCTTTAGACCCAGTGCAGTTGGTTCAAGCACAGCCAGCAGGGTGGTGGACTCCTAGAAGGGCTGAGAAATAAATGCAGAGGGTGTGAGACCCAGCCCAGCCTGTCACCCAAGAAATCACAGCCCGAGAGCATGGCCAGCAGGAGGCAGAAGTGGGAGGGGAAAAAGAAACTCTTCCAGCTGAAAAACTGGAAGTGAGGCAAGTTTTGGGAGGTGATTGAAACCTGTTTTGATCCTGCTTCCTCTCCTGTTCCTCAGCTCAGTGTGGTTTGAACAAGAGCAGCACAGAGACCTGACTATGTATTTTGTAATTTCAATCTTTTATTCTTTGTCCCAAAACACAATCACACCATTTCACACCTGAAATATCTTTCTGCTAAAGAAATCTTTATTGTTGTTTGGCAAACAAAGCAAAACAACAACAACAACAAAACCAAAACAAAAAGTCAAGATGGAAAACCTGGATCAGCTCTAATAAGTTTATTAATATTCACCATGACAGTATGTCAGAAAGCTCTAGTTTCATAATGTGGCTTCTAAAAGTATTGATGTTTGGTAACAGTGGGGATATTTTGGCTCTACTTTTCTGTCTTTCCTGGTTGTATCATTAAATGCATCACAAGAGTGACACCAGCCAACCTCTAGAAATACTCAACTACAGTGATGCTGCTGATTGTCTGTAAATTATCAGCTCAAAGGCTTTTAATGTATTCTGGACCTCAGTCATAATGGATCTCTGCTGATGGCAAAGAGTAATAAGATAATGGGTATGTATCTTCCCATGCTGTGCTTTACTCCTGCTCTGTGCAGGTGGAGATGGGGGCAGGAACCCAAACCAGCTACATTGCAGATCAGGTCTGTGAGGGAAATAATAAGGAGCAGCTTAGCAGAATTACTGAACTGAGGCAGGAGTTTGGCATCCCATCATCTTTCTGCTTAGCCTAGGGGAGTGTGGTGAACATGTGTGATTGATGTTCTGGGTCTTTCAGAGGACATGGGCAAGGCAACTGTTTTTCAACAAGAAATTAGAAGTGAGCTACTCCACTTCAGTTTTTTTAACCTCTTTTTTATCTTTGTCTGTTGAACGGCTTAAAAACAAGAGTGGGGAAGTTTGGGAAGGAATGTCCCAGGTAACTGGGATGCAGGGATCTGATGCAGAGCTTTACCTTACTGCAAACTATAACATATCCTGTCTATTATTATCAGGAGATTTGTGTGGCTGATATACTGCCAGGGCCAGATTAGGAACTCTGGAAGTTTAGCTTTGGCTTCAAAGGGAGATATTCAGCCAATAATCCTTTGCAGGTCTGCACAGGAATGCAGAGGGGAGCTGTGTCTCTGCTGAGGGACTGACAGATTTATTACCCTGCTATCTGCAGTGAGCTGGGCTTGGGCAGGGCAGCAGTGGAAGGCTGCTTCCTTGTCTGCAGAAGACATCAAGCACTGCCTTGCTGAGAGAAGCAAACCATGGTGGCTTCCCCCTCCCAGCAGCTCATTTCCCTTTCCCTTTCCCGTCTTTTGTCCCCCTTCCCAGTGTATCAAGTCACTTTACAGCTCTGGTAGCTGCACCCCCAAATTGCTACAGGTCTGCCAGTGGTTTCTTTTCAGTACCTTCTGCTCTCTAAGAAAAAACACGTAGTACAGAGCATGGTGGCTTGTTTTCAACTTATGGAGCACCTCCTAAATCAACTCTTCTTCTCTCTACTTCAGAGAGACTCTCACAAACAAAACCTCCTGCTTTACATTTGCAAAAACTTCTACAGAGAAGAGTCTGCAACTTCAGTACCCCAAGCTTGCCAGGTGCTGCTGAGGATGAGGGTTGCTGCTCTTTCTGGATATTACATCTGGATTGAATGTGTATTACAGGGAGATACTTTCTTATGGTGTTGGAGCATCTCCTTTTTTAACCCAGAATTTGCAGACCAGCATATGCAGACAGCACATGCTCAGGTTTGTGCAGTGGCTCCTCACCTGCCTTCCTCCCCAGCAGAGCCTTCCTTATCTCCAGAATCCTGGGCTGCACAGGGGGAATACCTTTTTCCTCCCAGCTTTGGCACATGGATCAGCTTTGCCCCATCTGCACTCCTGCCCTCTGTGTTTGTCCCCTCTGCTCCCCAGTTTCTTGCCACAGCTGGGACTCAGGAGGTTTGGGGCAGGTTTTGCTGGGGCAGCACCCACAGATGGAGCTGGTGTTTCTCTGCTTCACCCCAAGTGCCAGCACTGAGGCTCACTGTGATCAGCAGTGGCTGCTGAGATACAGGCCCCATGCTCTGCTGAGCTCCCTGCTCCCTATCTTTGTCTCTCCTGAAGATATCCTAAGCATAACTGGAGGATAAGAAGCTGTTCTGAAAGAGTTGGGGTGAATGGCTTCCCCACAGAGCAATATTGCTTTATGGAGAAATCCCACCTGCACAGGAGGGCTGCTCCATCCTTTTATTTCCACCTTCCTGCCTTAATACCCTGGCAAGCAGCCTGCAGGCTCAAATGACCTGTTGGCCCCAATCCACTGCTTGCATAAATTCTGCAAGGAAGTCTGTCAATACTGAAACACCCAAGAAATGAATTTGTATCAAATTCCTCTGGTCTCTCATGAGATGTTTGAAATCAGACCATAGCTGAGAGGTAAAGGTTTGACCACTTCACATTCTTGGGAAAGGAGTTGCTTTCCCTTACATCTTGCATATTGGGAGCCTCTCATTTATGGTACTCCCACATCCCTGCAGGATAAAATTGCTCATTTCTGCTGATGTGGTCATGCAAAGTTCTCTAGAGAATTAGAAATCACTGTCTGTCTTCAGAATGTCGATGTAATAAAAAGAAGGCTCTCTGAAAGAAATCCATGACAAAATGAATAGCCTGAAAAGGCAGAAGGAATCTTTATGCACATCTAATCTAACCTCCCAAAGAGCACAGCCACTGACTATTATATAGCAATATTCTCACAAAGACCAACAAGAAAATTCAGCAGCTTTTCAGCTTGTCTTTGAAAGAGATGTCTGTTTTACTCCATCAGTTTTGAAAGGGCATTGCTTAGAGCTAAGGAGCATGGGGGTTTTATTCAGCTTCTGCAGAAAAAGAAAAGGGGATGCAGCCTTCTTCTTATTGCTGATGGCTGAATTTACTTCTTTCTCTAAATTCTGGTAGTTTGACCCTCCTGTAGGCATTTTTGCCTGGTTAACTTCAATGAATTGTTCCTCATTAATGAATGATTCCTTGTTAGCAGCATCCTAAACACCACATTCCTGATGGGCCTTTGAACTCACGGGAAGGCAACACCTTCCTTTTCTGGAAAGCAACTCTGGACCAGGGATTTGGAAGTTATTTATGCTTGGAAAGCAGAATTCATTTGATAGGAATGCAACTGTTTGTTCCCTGCCAAAAATCACACCTGTGAGCCTTTGATTCAGGGAATCCTATTGTGATAAAAAAGACTTTGTAAAATAGCAATGCAGTCTCCCCCTGTGAAAGAGAAGATTAAATCGTGATTACCCTGCTGTTGACTCAACTGTTAGCAGCTGAAATATTATTTGCTCAACACACTTAACTCAGTTATGATCTGCAGAAAGATGCTGTGGTTGGAGTGATTCTGAAACACAATGGAGCTGCACAACTTCCCCATTAAAAGAGAATTATTCGTATTTACCAAAAGGAAAATTAAAAGCAGGTTTCCATGAGAAGTTCAAGCCAATCCAGCTCTGCCTGGCTGCCAAAAGGGACAGTCCTGCTTGTCTGTCCCATCCCACCCAGTCCTATTTCTGGCTGTGCATTCCTGCCACCACCACTGTGCCAGGCCAGCAGCTGTGGAACTACATGGTGAGGCAGGTCAGCCTGCTAATCTGGCTGAAAAATGAGCCACCAAACAGATCAGCTAGCTGGTAACTGCACCACAAGCTGTGCTGACACAAGGGAGCAAGAAGAAACATGCAGCCAGGGCAGGGAGTAGGCAGAACCACATCTTTGGGTGACAACATGTTCTCAGATTGGTTTCAATTGATTGTGAACCTGAAGGGTCATACCAGTGCTCGTACTGGTCCAGGACTCTGAGGTCTGCTTCCCTCAGAGGGTGTTACAAGCAGAGACCAGAAAATCTCTTGAGCAGAGTCAAGAGGAAGGCTGGTGCTGGCTGCAACCAGAGAATGTGGGTTGAGTGATGGGCCCCAAGCCCAGCAGCCTGGCCAGTGCCCACATGTGGGACCACATCACCAGCTCTGCCCTGCCAAGGCTTGTTGTGGTCAGGAGCTGGTCTAGCACATCCCAGCCCTTTGTATTCCTGTTGGTATAAAGTTGTAAATGCACATGATAGCCCATGTGAGAGATGGTGGTGGTGTCTCCCATGGACAGGTAGTGATGCATTTGCTGGAAGGGACATAAGGAGTCCCCAGACCTCCTCTTCTCCTTCCTGCACATGGGTGAAAACAAGAATTCCATGGGGCAATAAAGGAGGGAATAGCCCTCTCCACATTGCTACTGCCCCATGTAACATGCATTTAATGACTTGTGCAATATCAACAACTCAGCTCCCACTGCAGCTGTGTCCTCCCCCACAGCACACATTTCATGGGCTGCTCCTGGCCCACAGGTTTGAGTGCACCCTCAGTGAGGGGTTGTCTTTCCCCAGCTATCATTTCTGTGGTGTGCAATTCTGCCTGTTTCACACTGTGCTGCAGGCTGCATCAGCCTCCTGCTCTGTGGCTGATGTTCAGCTCAGCCCCTGCTCAAGCCCTGCACAGAGAGGGACAGGAGGGATGCTGGGGATAAATCACTGAGGAGGAACGTGCCCATTAAGGGGGACGTGACAAACCCCTGCACTGAGGCATCCCAGGGCTGTGCATCTTGTTTTCATCTTGTCAAAGCAGAACATTTTGAGATCATATTTCTACCAACACTAGTGATGCTTAGATAAAAAGGTTTTCAAGGCCCTTTGGCTCATTTTCTTGTCTAATGCCAGCAGAGGAGTGCAGCCCCTCTGATCTGGATGCTTGGTCCAGGGAGCCCAAGCTGCTGCTGTTGTAGCTGCCCACCCTCCTTACACTGTACTTGAGCCACAGCTGGTTCCCAAACAGTAATGAGGATTTTCCTCTTAGCAAATCCCAGCTAAAATGTGGTACACCTAATCTTGAGCCAGCAGGAGCTGTAGGGACATGGCTGCAAGGCAAAAGAACAGGTAGAATAGCTGAGGCTGAGAAACTGTCCTTCAAGGCTCCCACAACATAAATTCAAGATAAATTTATTGTTAACAGCAGCCAAAAAGGGCAGCCCATCCTCTCCCTCTTCCTTCCCCACACTGCTGTCCTGGTGCTGGCATGAAGATTGCTGCATTTACAGAGTGACCAGGGATGGGCAACTGTTAGAGAGCCCCAGTGCTGGCACTGCCTGAGCAAAGAGCTTCACCCCAAACTGATTTGCTCCTCTGAGGGTCCCTCCTGGCTTTCAGCTTTTCATAGAACTGTTCTGCTAGACAAAACATTCGTTAGAATTGTTAAAGCTACTTTTCTGATAAAGATCTCACCATCCCTCCCCCAAAAGCTCTACCAAGCTTCAGCAGAAATAAGAGCACAGAGGCTGCTCTTTTGCTGCCAGCTGGCCCATCCCATACTGTAGGGTTGAAGAGGAATTTGGGGGTGATCAGGAACACACCCAGGTGTCCCTGCCATATGCAGGGACAAGATCTGGCAGGTCTCTCTCTGCCACCACTTCTGACTACACAAGATCAGCAGCCTGATCCTTCCAACCTGTGGGCAATAATTAAGTTTTCTGTGGAGGGTGACATCTCACTGCATTTCCCATGATCAAGGCTGAGGGGTCTTTTTCAGTCTCTGAGGTTTGGGTACCCCTGGTTCTGAGTGTGTCTTCTGCACCCAGTCAGCAGCCAGGGATCACAGTGGGAGTGTGCCCTGTGGGAAATGATGACACTTATTAAAAGAGCTTAACTTTGCTCAAACTTTCACAACAAGAACAAGCAGAATGGAGAAGTCTTTACCCATCAGATTATAACAGACTGAAAGAAATTCTCTTTTGGAACAAGAATGCAATGACCCCCATCTGAGTAACTGATAGCCAAGAAACATAGTTATTACACTAATTAATTTATTAATAGTCAAGAACCAGTCATGAAAGAAAGGTACTTGCTTTTCTGAGACTTTTATCTGAATGATTTAACGTTGCGTGACTAATTCATGCTTTTGAGCAGACCAAGCTGTGCATTAATCTGAGTTTAGTTTTTCCAAAGGGCAGTTCAATTCCAGGTTTTCAGCACTAATAGACTTTTATGATTGCAGAAGTGAAGTTGAAAATAAACCAGAGACTGCAGAACATTCTTTGCCCTGAAAGTTTGGTGACTTGTGGAGGCCAAGCAGATTTATGTATTTCTCCTTGTAGAGGTCACATATTTTTAGCTCCCAGACAATTTTGTGAGATGCAGAATCTGAATCACCAGGCTCTGAGACAAAAGTAACCTGAGACTTTGAAAAGTTTTTTCTGGTGTCTGTGTCTCTTGCTCTGGTTTATCTTTTTGTTGTTGTGTGTGGTTTTTTTGTTGTTTTTTTTTTTTTTTGTTTGTTTTTTTTTTTTTTTTTTGGTTTTTTTTTTTTTTTTTTTGTTAGGTGGATTTTTTAAACTTTTCTAAGAATAGAACATCACTGGATGTACAGATGGATGGCAGAGGCTCTTTGGGTGTGTAGGGTGGTGGTAGAAAGAATGAAGTTCTGCCATGGTGAAGGGGCAAACCTGAAACCAGGGTAAGGGAGTTGGGAAACACATTGAGGAATGTGTGAAAGACACCCAGCATGTTCTCAGGACCAACAAGAGAACCTCAGTGCTAGAGAATATCAGTAGGGGAGGTTTGCATTGCAGAGGGAGATAGGGCACTCTGAGGAGCCACAGGCAAAGCTTTTGCTTTGAATTTTACAGTCAAGATTCCAGATGCTAATTCATGGGAATGGCTGTGTGGAAGGATCGTGGGCTTGTACCTGTGGTACATCTGAATACCACACAGAAAGGTGCTGCAGGACACATCTCTAAATAGGAAGATCTGCTTGGTGAATTGCAGTGGTATCTACACACACAAAGTGCAAAGCAGGAATCTGAAGAAGTTACACCTGTGATGTACTGTCCACAGAGCAGCTCGCAGTGCTGTTTGACACAAGTGACATCTGGATTGCTGTCACTTGAGGCCTCTATTGTGCCACTAAAGGCCTGAAAATGCTGGTGATTTAGGCTGGAAGCACTCTTCAAGCTGTCTGTGGCATCCACTTTTGCCCTTATGCAGTGCTCATTTAATCACAGGACAGGCTTCTCCCTGTCTCCACAGCCTGCCAGGCAATGTGCACCCACACTCACACAGAATGTGGGATTAAGATTGACTCAGGGGAGCCTTTGGGCTGCTCTGATTTCCCCTGGGAACTGCAGAGGTCCCTTGCAAGTCCCAAGTAAAGCTGTCATGGCATCTGTCCCACCCAGTGGGATGGAGCACAGCAGGATGCTCATCCCACTTCTTCCCTGGTCCATCCTGGCACGGAGGGTCCCCAGGCAGGGGCACACGAGGCTGGATGATGCCATCCTGAGCCCCCCTGCCCTTCATGCCTCCTCTCACAGCACATGTGCACAAAGCATCCTCTGACATCCCAGAGCAACTTTATTTCCTTCCACTGCTGTGCCCCAAGGGAGATCAGCTGAGTGCTACAATGGGAAAAATTAAGAAAAAATATCTCAGCTGTTCCCCTGTTGTGTGGGAGCACAGAAACAGCTGCAAGTGGCTGTAGCTCCTACCTTCTGGGAGACAGCTTTTTGGGAAATGGTGAACATTACCCAGAACTTTAAAAGCTGTCCTAGGGCAGTGAGGGGAAGGACAGTGCTGAGAACTTCAAGATTTGCTTTTATAACCTGATTATCTCCAGTATTTCTCTAGCCAAGGCAGCAGAAGCATAGCACCTGTGCTGTGTCTGTCACCCACCCACACTGCCTTGGGATGGACACTTGTCTGTGGGTCAGGGATCCTCTAAGACCCTAACTCCTGGCAGTGGGAAAATGGCTCCTTTCACATTTCTAACAAAACCCCACGTTTTTTGAAAATGCCTCCTGCACAGTCACCTGGAATTCTCTGAAGTCCCCAAGTTCTCTGTCAAACTGAGAAGTGAAATGTTACTGCCACCTTGTTTCCTCCCTTGTAACCTCCACATGAACAGCTGGACAGAAAATGCATGAGCAAACATTTGTTTACTCTTAAATGATTTCCAGTTGAGATACAAAAGAGAGGACTGCATCTTTTCCAGGTGTCCCTTGCCCTGCTCCACCAGCTCTGCTGGAAGGGACCCCTCTTACCCAAATACCCAAGCTCTGCTCCTGCAGAACCCCTGTGCAGCTGGGGTGCAGGCAGTGCTGCTGCCCCTATGGGAGTGCCAGTGGATTGAGGTGTGCTCCTTCCTGGATGTGCATCCCTGTGCTTCCACAGCAATCAGGAGCACTGTGGTGTGACACACAACCTGTATCCCTCTGTTTGCCTTTTTTCATGTTCCCCCACTACTCTGGTGCACTTAATGTGCAGCTGATACTGGAACTCTGATCCCTGCAGAAGCCCAGGGGCAGCACTGTGGGCAAAAGGGTTTTTAGAGAAGGGAGAGGAATGAGAGGTGTGAGTGGCTCTGGGGGTATCCACAGCACAGCCCACTCCCAGGGAAAACAGAGGCTCCATGAAGGCTCCTGGCTGTAGGTCTCTCCTGTGAGTTTGGAGAAGCACCTGCAGTACATGCTGGGATGTCAGCATCCTGAAAGCAGGCAGCAATGGCCCTGCTGTGGGACATTTTCCATTCCTGGGTGTTTGGCAGCTGCCTTTAACCACAGAAACCAGCAGCTTCTGCTTTCTCAATTCTTATTGCAAAGCCCTTTGCAGCATTGCACAACTTGGCCTCACATTTCAGCCATCTGGCAGTATTGCTGCATCAAGGACAAATATATAAATGAGGATTTGATGAGGATTTCCTTTCTTTTCCTCTTCCTCTTCCCCCTTTGCTTTCAACTCTGCTTTTTTTGCTTTGGGCAAACTTGCTTGCTCGTCTTTGCTAGCTATGGGACATAATGGTAAGGAATAATAGAATCATTAAGGTTGGAAAAGACCTCCAAGATCAAGCCCAACCTTTGATTCAGTACCACTAAACCATTTCACAAAGTGCTGCATCTACTCCTTTTCCAGTTCCACAGACCCAGCAGTAGCTTCCCTTGGCACCAAAACACACAGCAAGAATGAGGAGGTGAGGGAATATTTTTATCCAAGGAAATTATCTTCTGACTGTGTTCCTTAAATATCCAGTCTCTCAAATATAGTCACACACTGGCAGGATCACCAGAAGTAGGGTGGGATGCAATGGAAGTTGAAGGCAACTATTCCTGGAAACTAAAAATCTCAAGGACAAGATTTTAAGCAAATGTCAGTGGAAGTAAAGAAATGAGTAAAGAATACTACATGATTTGTTCTTTGTGAGAAATTTGTGCAAATACTACTATTTCCATAAGAGTGATCTATTTTTGTGTCCTCTACATAGAAAAGTACATGGATGTCTGCTGAGGGCATAGGGACACCTGGCTCATCCCTCTGCCTGTGTCCAGCTCCAATCTTAAATTTCCTCTTCCCACTAGCCAGAAACTCCGGAGCTGATATCCTGTTGCCAGTTTTTGGGTGGATCTCCTGTGCTCTGCCTCTGACCTGCTCCTTTATGCAGAGAAAGCTCTGACCAGGTTCCTCAGTGGCAAATATCTGCCCATAGCTCGTGGTCCTGTTTAGCTTGAGCTGTTTGCCACCTGTAATACAATTTTTGTGAGCTCTGTCCTCCCTTTCAGATTTGGGGAAAATTCATGATGGTCTGGTAAAAGCCACAGAAAAGGAGTATAAAGGGATTTATATTTTGCAGAAATATTAAGCAATACTTCCTGTTGTAGCCTCCTGTCTCCTCATCTTTCTGAAGTAATGACAAGTAGCTTTAATATAACTCCTACTCTCCTATAGGTTTAGCCACTCTATCATCATTAAAAATGTGGCTGTTTCAGGTAATTGTCAGTAAATTCTGTTTTGGGTGAGTGGGAATCAGCCTGTACTCAGGAACTCATGAGTGTCTTTTTGCAAGTGCAGAGCAAATACTGCAGGAAAGGCAGAAATTAAGGCAGAAATCAGGATAAAAAAACCCCATGGAAATCAAGAAGTTTGGCCAGGGAATGTGCTGTGTTGTAGCAGTGAGTTGGTTATAGATAAGCTATAAATCACAGTCTGTTTCAGGTGGGTATATCATTAATGGGAAAACAAAAAGCAGCAAAACCTGATTTTCCTCCAAACTGGTTCAAAAGCAAAAGCCTTAAAAATTTTCCATAAATATACTCCTTTCTGCAAGAAATCTATAAAATGCCATGTCCCCAGTAAGGTGTTTTTTGTTGTTGTTGTTGCTGCTGCTGCTGCTGTTTTTTTATCCTGCATTCATTATAAGAGCAGGGATCTTCCTTCTTCCCCTTCATTCAGTTTGTTTCTACAAACCCTTTCTCAATTTAGAGATGCACAATAATTGCAGGCCCAGTTTACTCTCAGGGCCACCTTTGAGACCCAGAGGGTGGAAGACCAGGACTGACTTTCTGTTTTTGACAAACAGGGTGGAGACTGGAACATGATTCCAAGCAGAAACATTAGAGTTAAGTGTTTGAGAGGCTTTTTTTATCTTGAGGTGGAATTAAAATTTGTTGATGCATCCAGTGCCTTTTAATACAATCAAGAGGCTTAGAGACAGACAAAGTGAGGCTTTTATTTCAACTGGAAAGTGGTTTCTGCCCAAAGAAATTGTGAGAAAATGTTTCTGTAAGAGGACAAAGAGGTTTTCCAGGCAGAAAGTACAAAAGCTGTTTATATGGCTACAGCATTTGATCACGAAGCCTAGGGCAGGGCTGGAGAGAGCTTGTGACAAAGCATTCTCCTTGAGGAAAACCAGCAAGAGGGAGTGAACTTCAAGAAGAGATCAGGCAAGACCAGTTTGGCTGGCTTTAAACCCCTCCAAAATGCCATCCCTCTTTGTAAAAATGCCACCCCTCTTTGTGAAAAGCCATTCTACCATAAAGAGGACCCTTTCCAAAGCCACTTTACAGTATTGGCTTTGCCCCTAACCTTGTAACTCTAACAGCCACAAAATAAATGTGGTGAGAAGTGAATCCTCTCAAAATAATAAAAAAAAACTTTCTCAAATATAATGTTTAGAAATAACATTTATTTCTATACACCTATTTGTATGCTAAAAAAAATCAAATAGAAGTTAGTCCAGGAAATTCCCCACTGACTTGCTACTGATTTCATGCAGAAAGAGCTCAGATCCTGCAGCAATAGGAAGCATACATGCCACTCATGACACATCAGAAGTTTCTTTGGAGCTGGAAACCCCAAACCCAGAGCAGCCTCTGGCTCCCACATGCTTTTGGGCTGTGTGACTTGCACTGTTTATGGAGAAATGTGCTTGCCTTAGACCCACACCTTCAATTAAAGACAAGGGGAATCTTCTGAGAGAGAGCTCTGATCTTGGTGAAGGATGGATGGCAGGGTGGCTCAGCAGCTGTTTTCTGACCTTGAGGTGAGGCTGATGGGATAGGATGGGATTTTCTTTTTTAGCTTGTATCAAGGTTTATGTGCCTAGATTTAAACACCTGTTGGAATCCCACTAAAGCCAGCTGTAGCCCTGAGCAAGTGAAGTTCTGACATAAGGGTTTGTCAGTGTGAATCATGCAACCAGTGCCAGTCTGGGTGGATCAGAGACACTCCATTCTCCACCACTCAGAAGGCAGAGATTACATCTGGCACCCAGAATGGCTGATTCTGTGCCTCAGCAACCTGGGGTCTGGATTAGGGAGACTGGTTTGACTTTTGCCACCTGTCCTGTGCTCCTTGAGGGCAATTCCAAGTTTGCATGAGTAATGCATAAACTATTCTAAATTATTGGGAGCTCAGAGTGGTGATGATCACACTATAAACATGGGATTCTAAGTGACCTTCACAGTGGCACCTTGCTGCCACTTGGGGGAAGGGGATACCTGAAGCTTGTGTCTGTGTCTGTGTCTGTGCCAGGCTTTGGTCAGAACAAGCCAGAACATCCTCTCTGCTCAGGAGCAGTGATTCTGATAGCTCTCAGATGAGGATGTAGACACTTTGAGGGCAGCTATTAGTCTCCAGGCATTTGTGTGAAAGGGCAGTGAGGTTCTTTGCTGGGATTTAGGAGAGCCTGGGAGCGGAAGCTGGGAAGTGTGGGTGTGAGTGATGTCCCCCATGGCTGAAGAAAACCATCTGTCACATCAAGTGCTCCCTGCTGGCCTGGTGGGCACTGGACAGATACAGCAGACAGGACGTGTGTGAACTCCCGTCCTCCATCCTTCCTGTGCATCCTGTTAGCAATGGCTTTTTCAGGATCCCACAGCTTTCTCCAAGCTTTACTCTGATCCCTGGAGACTCAGTGGGTTTTGTTCTTTGTCAGGGACCAAAGAGACGCAGTCTAGGTTAGAGAAGCACAAAGGCAGATTTTTCTGCCAAGGAGAAAATTCTGTGGTTTGTCTCTGAGCTGCAGAGGCACATCAGAAATATTTAATAACCAAAACTGAAACTGCAAACAGAGCCATAGTCCTGCTATCATGTCTCCTTTCCCCTGACATGGACCTGGAGATGAATTAGGAGGGTTTAGTGATCCTTTGTTCAAGTTTCTTGGTTGGTCACTCATCTACCACTTACCACAGCCTTGGGCTCCCCTTTCAACTTCTTCCCCAAGCAGAGCTCTTCCATCCTGTGTCTCTCTGTGGGGACAGCTTGTGGGGGCAAAGGGCTCTGCTCCCCAGCACTCTACTTTGTGTCAAACTTCTGCCCAAATTTACAATGAGCTGAGGCTGTGCTGCAGGAGAGGGGTGGAGGTGATGAGTGCCTGCTGGATAGATTCCCAAATAACTCTCCTATGAGAAGGGTGCTGCAGAATTTAAACCAGTTGTGGTGGTGGGAAGCCAGAGGTGACTTTATTAGAGGAGGAGGGGCACAACAGAAGAGGGGAGAGGTAAAGGGCCAAGACCTGGGCTGAGGGTTGTGCACCCCACTGCTAAAACCATGGCTGGCTCTCAGCCACATGACCATTTCTTTGCAGGGTGATACAGCTGCATGCTCTGTTGGGCCAAGGGGAAACAGAAAGATCAACTTTAATTATTAAGCCCAAATTACATGATGGAATGAACTGATCATGTAGCTTGTCTCTATGTCATAGTTGGCATATGGAGCAAATACATTCATTTCCAAGGATTATAGTCCAGAAATATAGCTATTATAAATCCTCTTATCTATTCCATGAGGCCTAAAAGAAAACCTTTTCTTTTTATCTTGGAAGTGCTGAAATATGTATGAAAAGTTGCTTGCCCTGCACACCCATAAATATGGCTCTTGCCTATCACAGTGCTTTCATTCAAGACATTATTTCATCCCCCTGGCATCCACCCACACCACCCCTTCCTTATCAGCCCACTCCTGACAGGGAGAGCTCTCCTGCACTGCTTGTCCCCTTGTTTTCTGATCCATTTGGGGTGGCCACATGTTCCCAGGTTTGGGTTGAGTGTGTGACCCTCCCTGTAAGGAGAGACACAGGGCTTAGTGCTTGCAACCTCCAGAGTCATTGATACACTGGAAAAGTTTACCTGGATCCAAGCCAAGCTAAACCTTTGCCTGATGGAGAGCTGACCATTTCCCTTTCTCTCAGAAGGGTCCTTGGGAGGTGGCATGGAGAAGATACTCACAGCACTTACTGCAGGGAGTCTGATACTCCATGTAGCTTCTCTCCTACCTTCCCTTTCCTGCCTGAGGTGGCTGCTGTTCTGCTAGATATAGAAATTAATAGAAATTAATTAGAAATTAATTTATTCTTAAAAATAAAAAAGCAGAAAAGTAACACTCTCCCCTTGGATCCACCCAGCAGCTCCTGATGAAGGAATCCTACAATGCCCCATCAAACCTGGCCTTGAACACCTCCAGGGATGGGGCAGCCACAGCTTCTCTGGGCATCTTGTCCCAGAGCCTCACCACAGTCAAGATACTCAAGTCTGATTAAACTTTTCCAGGAGAAAGTGGTGGCCCCATGTAGTAGGGAGTTACAATTGTTTGGATGCTTTGATGCTACATCCTGCAACTACAATAAATGCCTCCCTCAACAAAAATTTTGGTCTGCTGCAGTAAAGACTCATGAGACTTACCTCAAGTCCCCACCTTCCAGGATATCTGGCTTCTGCCTGAAATTTCCACTTCCTGAAAAAAGGAGATGGCTTTAGAGACAGAGTATCTCCTGTAAAATGAGAACAGAGCACTTACAGCATACCCCACCCATCCATAAGCTCAAATCTAAACTAAACACCTGCAAGGCATCTTGGCAACATTTTGAAAGTCGCTGTCTTCAATGTCTGATGAATACTGTTGTTTTTAAATTTTCACTAAACATGAAAAATTTCCAATTTAGAGTTTTCTATCCAGAATTCTCCCATGGGGAAGGTCCAATTTGCAGCAGGTGAATGGTGCTGCCATCATGGTGGTGAGGCAGCCTTCAGACAGCTGCTGAGGGAATGATGATGAGAGGGGCTGAAATACTGCAGGGCACACAAAACCTTTGCCTGCAGATGGTGTGGCTCCCTCTTGGCTTATACCCTTGTGCTGGACACATCAGCTTCACTCTCTTACAGGGACTTTCACTGTGGCCAAGAAATGGTGCAGCAGTGGAACCTGGTGGAGCCTTCACCCAGCATGACCCAGTGGCATTGCCTGCTCTTCCTCTCTGCCATCTCCTCCCTCCCATCCCCACGATTCCCACTTTGCTTCTCTCCCCTCTCTGTTCTGCCTCACTGAACTGATTTTCCTAAATCAATGCAGAACTTAATTCTCATTCATGGCCTTCTTTCCCCAGCACAAGATTTTAAACAAGCTTCCAAGTGGAAGAGAACATTTGCTCCTTGCCCCCCACACTGCTTTGTGTAGCTTCTGTCAAAACAATGCTGAATAGCAGCAAACTATTCCTGACCCGTCACTCGAGAGGCTGTTCTTGTCAGCAGGTTCTCCATAACCACCTCATCCATCCTCCTGCTCCACGTGCTGGCTTGGGTGTGTGACAGATTTGCAATCCACACTGCATTTTTAATAAGCCTGTCCTCCCTCTTTGGACGTCAAAGGCACTGTTCTGAAAGTCAATCTCAGCCTCTGACCTCTCTGAGCTTCCCTCTTATATTTAATCTGGAAATACTACTCTGAAAGACGAATATGATCTGCCTGCTTTATGCTCTGGCAGCAGCCAGGAGCCTCCCTGCCTTGCCAGAGCTCTGTGGCATTTTGCCACTGCCAGCACTGAGCCCTCCAGGCTGCCTGGCTCACACTCACGTCCATGTCCCCAGGTGCCACAACTACACATTTTCAACACCTCCAGGACTCAGCCACTTCCCTGGGAAGTCTGTTCCACTGCTTGACAACTCAAAAAAACTTTCCCTAATATCCAACATAAACCTCCCCTGGTGCAACTTGAGGCCATTTCCTCTTGTCCTATCACTTGTTAATTGGGATAAAGACTGATCCCCACCTGCTACACCCTCCTTCAGGGAGTTATAGAGAGGAAGATGCTCCCTCCTCATCCTCCTCTCCAGGCTAAACATCCCCAGTTCCCCCAGATGCTCTTCATCAGATTTGTGCTCCAGACCCTTCCCCAGATCCATTGCCCTTTTCTTAAGTTGTTCCAGTCCCTCAATGTCTTTCTGGTCATGAGGGGCTCAAAACTGAGCCCAGAATTTGAGGTGAGGCCTCACCAGTGCTGAATACAGGGGGACAATCCTTGCCCTGGTCCTGCTGGGCTCACTATTGCTGGTACAGTAGATGACAGGGCTCATCTGATCTAACTCAAGACATCTGAGATGGTGAATCAGAAGTTTGGCTGTGAACAGATTTTTCCTCTGAATGCTAAAGACATTCACTTATCAATGGGCAAAATCACAAAAAAAATATCCAGCCTTTTGTTTTGTTCTGTACTTGGCATCAATAGATTTTTCAAAGGAAAGGATTTTAATGAGGGAAAGTTGAATAATTCTAGTAAAACTTTCTCTTTTGAAATGGCCAGATAAGTTTAAGACTTCAGCTGGAGCATGAGACAGGCAACACTGGGTTCTAGTGGAAAGATTAAATCTTAGATTTAGAGGTGCCTCCAGACAGCTTCTTCAGTCAAATGCTGTGTAGTTCCCCAAGGCTTCACATGATTCTTGAGCTTCACCTCCCCCATATGTACTACTGGCATTATGGGGAGGTGATGCCTGGCCCAGGGCTGTTGGGAGCTTTGCTTTCATGCTAGGCATCAGTTACAAGACTGTTTGATGAGGATGTTTTTGATGCAATCCATCTTTCTGTCTGCTATTAGTACTCTTCAAAATTTTGTCTCATTTTGACAAACAGTTTAATCGTTTGCATTTTCCCTCTCTTTTTTTCTGCTTTCTATTGGGAAATGCAACATAAAAGGAAGAAGATGAAGAAGAAGAAGAAGAGTCACCACAGAAGCAGCAGGATTTGCCAGTCTTGGAGCATGAGCCCTTATCAGGTATGAGTGATGTTCAGAGCTTGCATCCATTCTGTGGAGCAAATTAAAACCAGACTTTTCTAGATGGGTCTGAGCTGGGATGATAATGTGCTGACATTCAGATCATGGCAAATGAAAGGAGAGATATCTGTGATAAAGGCCTGGAACTTGTTGCATGTCTGTTACAGCTTGTCTATTGCCTTGGGATTTGTTTCAATTTGTGAACATGGTGGTTCTCTGGGTCAGGCATTTGCAGCTAATGCAATTGGAATTGGCTTTCCTCCTCCCTTGCAAGGGATAGTGACTATGGGTACATGCACTATTTGATCTCACCCTCAATCTGTACACTGCAGAGACACGTTCTTACAGAATGAATAAAGAGGAATTTGTCCATATCCCCCTATAAAGAACTTAAATCCCTTTTTGCTAACAAAAAACAATGGGCCATGAAACCCCTCTGTAAAGTTTTGGATATAAATCACAGCCAGGCTAAAAGTTGTTAACTCCAGTTTGGTAGATCTTGTTGTTCAAATCATTGGCAATCCCCAAAACATCTGTTAAAAAGATATCCAGCAGAGTCCTTTTTCTGCATCTCTGAGCCTGTTTTGGTGTGAAGTTTCTGCTTCTCCTACCTTTACCTGCCCAGGTTTATTTTGGGAGCCTTGTGCACCTCCTGCTTCCAGACATGTGTTGGAGAAGTGAGCAACAGGCATTTCTTACAAAGAGAAGCCTTCATCAGTGTTCCTGTCACTTCCCAGGCCCAGCTGCTCTATCTGCTTTGTAGAATCAAACCCTGGAGGGATTATATCTTTTTCTTGTGGCTTTCTAGACAAGGCAAAGCAAAGGAGAGGCCAGCACAGCTTTCAGCTGTGTAGGGTTTCCCCCCACCTTTCCCCCCCTGCCTGGTTTGCTGTGTGCAGAGCAATAAAATAAAACATTCTCAGCAAATCTGTGGTTACAGATTGAAAGGGGACCTGTGTTTAATATGGGCCCACCCAGACAGCAAGTGAGACATCAGAGTTGGGAAAATAACCCTGGAAAGAGTCTCCTGGTCTATTAATGGTGCTTAAAATTTTCTGGGTGAGTGAATGAATTGCTTGGCAATATCCAGTGCAGAGACATATGTGTGCTGTAGCCTGAATTCTCTGTTTATTTATGATAATACAAGCCCTGGTGCAAATGGCTGTCACCAGCTGCAGATGCTGAGATTTAGGATGCTGGGACTGGAGAGGGGAAAACACAGCAACAACTGAGCAGCTGCTGGTCAGGGCAGTGCATCAGGACAAACCTGCTGAGGGATGGCGTTCGAGATGTGGAAAAAATGCAGGGGGGAAAAAAGCCTTAAACCCAAGCTGTCCCATCCCCCCCCTCATGTCAGCTCTGAACCAGCCTGGCAGGGGCACACAGGGCTCATGTGCAGTGTCTGTGCCACGTCCTGACAGCAGAATTGCAAGGATGACAGAGAAATGGAACATTTGTTCAGATGTAGCTTTTACCCTTCATCAGTTGCAATCAGTCACAGGGTTGCTTTTATTTTCTGTGGCAGAGAAATGGAAGTGAACCTCCTGGCATTTACAATCCAACAGGCAAATTAGTGAGCAGAGATGCTCTGAGGAGCACACAGCTCTGGGACTGGGGTTTCAGGAGTCAAGTGGAGATCAATATCGAGCCCTCTGAACCATGATTTATCTAAACTCCACCAAGGAGAGAACATGAGCAAGGCTTATGTAATTTTCCAAGCAGATGAATAACAAATATTTTCCATGTAAAGTCTGACATGAGCTCAGACATAATTTTGTTATTGTTTTTTAACATTACTCAGAGGAATGTGTCTTTTTTAAAAATAAAAACCCACATATTTTCCTGACTTAAAAACAGAATGGTGCCAACAGAAAGGCAAATTTGTGAAGAAAATACTCTTAAAAAAAACCCAAACAAACAACAACAGGATTGTTTATTTAAATCATAAAATAATGGAATAAACTGACAGAATGGTTTGGATTGGAAGGGACCTTAGACTATCCAGCCCAACTCTCCTGCCATGGACAGGGACACTTCTCACCTAGATCAGGCTGCTCAAAGTTCCATCCAACCTGGCCTTGAACACTTCCAAGGATGAATATCTGAACAAAACTCAGTTCAGGACCAGCAAGATGCCAAGAGGAGCTGGGAGGAGAGACAAAAGCTCTGGGAACCACTTTGATGTCCAGCTGCTGTCTGCATCTGCCTCTGCAGCTCAGAACAGCCTTTCCCAACCCAGACCCCTGTGAGGCTGGACATGAGAGCTGCCAGGAGCTCTGCTGGTTGCAGTGAAGCTGCTTTGCAGGGTGAGGCTGAGGGAGTTCTCACCTCCTTAGGTCTCCCTCAGGTAAGCACTGGATCAGTATCTTTTTTTTCTGTGATTGCCCAGCCTGTTACTACAAAAAGGGGTAAACTCTGACCACAGGCAGCACCCAAGTGTTGCTGAGGACCTTCCTGGTGAGCTTGTAGGTTCCAACAAGCTGCAAAGAGTGGAAGAAGGAGCAGCACCCCTGGCAGAGCCAGGAGGAGGAAAGAGATGAGGGTGTTTGGCTGCCTGGGGAGTGAAAAAGCAGGGGAAGCTCTGTCACAAATTCCTCATCCTAGCATCTGCCAACCTTGCTGTAGGAAGCCAGCTCTCCTTTCACCCTCTGGGCTAGAGCAGGCTGTCACTCTGCTCCTCCTCTGCTCTTTGGTGACAGCTCCCTCTGTAGCTCTGGGCCATCACCTAAACATCTGCAGCACAGGGATCCCTGCTGAGGGCTCTACTGTGAGCCCTGTGCAGTAAAGAGCAAGTTTTGTCAGCCTTCTCAACACTGCCTTGCAACTGCAACCCCACCAGCCCCATCACCCATCACCTCTCCCAGCACAGACACCACAGCAATGCTGGCTCTGGCTGTCAGCTCCACAGGGACACAGCATCCAGGGAAAGGTCACTCCACAGCCCAGCCAAAAACCACCCATCCCTCCTCCAAAACCTTGAAAGCACAGCCAAAGTAGGAAACCAAGGGAAACGAAGGAAAAACAATGTTCTGGCTCCTTGCTAAAGAAAACCCTCAGGGTGGCTCCTCTCTTCTTGCTGCTGTGGTGTGGCTACAGCTGCACCACGAGCCAACTGGCCATGGGCCAGGCAAAGCAGAAAGCACATTTCTGAGCAGAAATCAGGGGCTTTGCAGGTAACCAGCAACTGGATGTAGCTGCAGTAATTTAATATATTAAGGACTCTGACTGGATGTGCTGCTCATCTGCTTCTGCACCAGGGAGGATGATTAAATCTGCTAGTGATAAAGAATATGGAAATGCCAGCTCTGGATGGTGAGTGCCCAGTGAGACAAGGGTGTGTTCATTCCTGCAGCCTTTCAGGTCAGCCTGTGCTGTTGGTGACACTGAAGCAAACATCTGCACTGTTGCAAAATGACCTTTTTCTAAAATGCCTTTCTTAATCTAGGGCAGACTTCCTTCAATTCTGGCAGGATCAAGCCACAGGTATTTTTAACCAGCGCTGAAGCAACTGCGTTTTTGCTCAGCTGCAAAACAGAGTTTTCCGGGTTCAGCAGGTCTCTGCTCTGCTCATGGCTCTCTGCTGCTCTCAGGGCTTCTCCATAAGCCACAACTTCCTTCTACAGCTACCAGAGAATGAAATATTTTGTGATCTGGTACCTTATCCTTTTCTAAGATAGCAGCTACCATGATAAAAGCCTCAATTGCCCAAGATATTTCTTTCCTTCCAAAAAAAAGCTGCTTGAGCAGAAGTGGAGCCACAGGTTAAAAACTGGCAAATGAAGCAGGTACGAAGAAAATATTTTGCTTAGAAGTAACCCACTGGTGGAGTTCAACTTCTGATTTGGGTCTTGAAAGCAGCAAATACCTCATGACCAAGATTAATCTCCCTCAAGCACTCTGCAGGTTTCTTTGTGTGAGTGACTGGTTCTGAAGCCAGTCATGATCTTGAGAAGAGTGTGAGTCTGTGGATAGAAAGATCTGGATTCTGTTTCCATCCATGTTACACAGCACTTATTGTAGTGTTCATGTGTGTTCCCCTCTGCAATGCCATGCATAAACAGGAAGCTGAAAACCCCAGGCAGGGCTGGAAATAAAAGAGAAGAAAGGGCCCAGGGCAGGTGGGTGTTTTATTACATGGAGCTCCCTCAACGTGGCTTACCCTCCATACACAAAAATTCTTTTCTTGCTCAAAGCATCAGCTTCATCACAGATGCTCTTCCAAATTATAGTCCCTTTATTTACATTGAGACAAAAATAAGAACTTCAAAAAAATCCCTTCCTGCAGCCCAGGATGCAAATATCCAGCATACACCTTGAGTGTAACTTAAAATAACAACCCATGGCACGTGAGACTTGATCCAAAATACACATACCATATAACATGTCAGAGAGCAGATCCTTTCATGTTTGGTCTGTCTTTCCTGAGAGCAGGAGCCTTTGTCACAGCCCATCTGGAGGGGGCAGGCAGAGGGAGGGTTCCTTGGCAGCTCCCCCAGCAGCCAGAGCCAGGGGTGTCCCTGTGTCCCTCTGCAGGGTCCCTCCCCTCCCTTGGTCACTGACATGGAGATGTGAAGGGCTGAAACACCAGCCAGCTCAGGAACAAACTGCTTTGGGTATTGCTTTCCAAAAAACAAATGGTTTGCAGTTTCCCTTTTGGTGTGGTTGATAGGAAAGCACATGTTGGGGATTTATCTGTGTTTCTTGATATGGCCATGTGGAATTGGGAATCTGGAGGGATTTGTGGTATTTCCTACTTTCAATCAGACTAAATATACTTAAGGATGGCCTTTATCTTGATATCTTACCCCTACCTCTTCTAATCCTGATGTGAATAACAAAGCAAAGAGATTCCTGGAAATGTGAGGCTGAAGGAAAAAAAAGATGCTGGTCCTCCTCTTTTTCCATCCCATGACCAGGGAATATGGTCATTAAGGGGTTTGGCAGTTCAGCCTGGTTATTATTTTATTCCATATAAATCCAGAGTTCTTTCATTGTGCTCAGTGAAACTTTCTTCACCTTCTGCTTTTTTTTATAGAAAATGTAAATCACTTATATTTAAACTACTTTTGGACCACCATAGATCCCTAAGCCATTAAAAACTTCTTACTGGAGGAATTAATGCTCTCAGTTAAAATATCAGTATCCTTGAGAGTCAGCAAACTTCTGACCAATGAAAGCTTTTGCTTTTAATCACAAAAGTTTTTTCCCAAAGCAAATTCCAGCAGAACAATCTGTTGTCAGCATAGCTTTAGGGAGCACTGAACCTCTGGCAGACCTGCTAGATAGAAATCCTCTTCTGGAAGCTTCTGCAAGGAGTTTTCCTCCAGCCTTTTGTATCCCACAGATTCTTTCCCTCCAGAATTAGATCTTCTTCTATGCTTAGTGAGAGATCAGCCACTTTGGCACAACAGACTTGGTCCAGGTTTTTATTTCTCATTTGGGATTCTCCAGCAGCTCCAAGCTAACAGTTCTTAGAAAAAGACTTCAGAAAAGAAAAAAAATAGTAAGCTTTTATGATAAAAATACTGCATGCTATGCCATATTTCAGAAAAGTCTGTGTGCAGGGATCCAGATGAACTGTCCCTCTTCACATCTGCTTGTGTGAGGAGGGACATTCATTCTCCTGTCCTCCTGGAGACCAAGATTTCAGACATAGTCTTTGTGTGTCCTGAAAGGCCTCTACCAGACAAGCCCTTCAATGAAGAAATATTCCTAATATTTCCTAATATCCTAGTATTAGGTTCCTTATATACATCCTAAACCTCTTATTTCTTCTTATAGTCTCCTTTCTTTTAACTCAAGGCAATGAAGTATTATGTATGGAAGAGGTAAATGAGGGCTCACATAATGTTCAAATTCTTTAAATTCTTCAGTCTTGAGACCCTTTTTATGGGAGAGTTTGGGAGATACAGAACTTGTATGGGCCTAGTTAGGGCAGGAGAGATATAAAAAGACTAAATTTAAGGGTGTTTAAACTCTTAGCACTTCTAGAAGGGAAACATAATTTTCATAGTTGGAGGGATATGCTTACCTGGCCCTGAAGTCACTGGTTTCAGACTTATTTGGAGGTTAGATACTCATCTAGCAGGACTTGAGGTCAGACCCAGTGTAGGGATCCTCATGTTGTTCCTATACATTTGCATGTCACACTTCCTGCAGCTAAACTCTTCCTGATGAGTCAATTTTGTGTCTAGGTTGGATCTGCCCCGAATTCTCTCCTCTTAAAATCCCAACCATCCCCTCAAGCTGAGTGCATAAGAAGCAGAAAACACCTTAGGGTGCTGCTAGAAAGCAAATTTCAGTAACAAGGAGCTGTTCGCACACAGTTCAAGGATTTGGCAGCTCCTCTTACCCAAGTCAGTAGAAAAATCCCACAATTATCTTCCAATCTCCCAGTGTTGCTCTGCACATTCAGTGGCACTGTGTTTACTAGTCAGCACTGGTTTTATTTGTGACAGGGGAGCTGCAAACAAAGGTCCAGCTCTTGTCTGGGGAGCGGAGGAGGCTGGATTTCCTGTGGGGAGGAAGCTGGGCAGGTGCTGAAAGCTTTGTGGAAAGATTTGTTTTGGCAGCTGTGGTGTGGTGGGATACATCCCAAGCACCCCACACCTACCCTGCTGATTGTCATGCAGCAAGAATAAAACCTCAAATCTCTTGGGGTTTGTTCAGACTGGAAAATGCATCCTCAGAGCCAAAAAGATCAGCAGAGTGTTTCCTGCCTCCAGCCTGCAGAAAGTGAGATGCCAGTGAGCAGCAGCACAGCTCCAAGGGCCAAGAGGAGACGGAAAGCCACTGAGGAGTTACACAAAGCCCAGTATTGCTGGAAACTACAAAGAGCTGGAGACTGTGCAATATCTGTAATGTAAGGGCTGACTAGAGCAGAGAGATTAATTGCTCTTCTTTCTGCTATAGACAGTACAAAAGCACCCACAGCACCAAGCCATGTCCTGAGCATAAGACCAGTTAGTTACCCAAGAAGGGAAGAAAGCTCCTGGAGCTCTGGGCAGGCAGGACACCACCAAGCAGGGCTGCTGCTCACAGCTCAGATTGAATAGTGCTGCAAAAGATTCACATTCCCCCCTCCCAGCCTCCTGTCTTAGTTCAGTGTGGGGACTGGGAGGGTACAGGATTGGCGCCAAGAGGTACCTGAAGATCCAAGAGCACTGAGGGAGGAGTAAATAAAGAAGCAGATGAATTTAGGTGCTTGGTTTTCCAGCTCATGCAATGAAAAATTGTGGTTTTCCTCAACTGGTAGCTGGAGAAAGGGCTCTCCTTCCTAATGGCTGGAACTGCATGAAGCATCCCAGTCCTAGGCCTGGAGCAGGGTAATTGATGTGCTCAGTAAAATATGGTCAGGTTTCTGTATCAGATTGGCTAAATATGCTTCTGAGGCAGCAGGGTCTTCTCCATGCTAGACTTTGCTGATGTGTTTAAAATAGCTCCTACGCTTCAGCAAATGCAGATTCCTGCTCTCTCTGAGGCCCCTCAGATCCATCTGCTCAGGCTGGCAGAGCCCAACTGCAAGAAGCAACAAGCTGCAGGACCATCTGGCTTCAAAACACCAGTGCCAGGCAAAGCACAGCCCAGTGCAAAGGAGCAAGAGCAGGGGCCACCCACCCAGGGTGGTCTGAGCCCACCACATCCCAACAGGGCCAAGCAGTGTCCCAAAGCACACCTATACCTGCTTCCTACAGGAAAAACAACCTCTGTGCCATGAGCTTGAGGCTGAGGAGGGACAAGTCTCCTCCCCTGTGCATCTCTTCAATACTCAGCACTGGTGCAGGGGTAGCTTTGGGCCCCATTGCCTGTAGGGAGTATCAAGAGGAATTAAATAGGACATTTTTATTTTTATTGTGAGAAGTACTTGCTGTGGCACGTCAAATAGATCATGACTGATTTCTATAGGAGTACTCCTATACCTGGTTACAAAGTGAACATTTCAGGTGACTGGAAGAGAAAAACCATGGATGTGAGTATGGCCCAAGGATTAGAAGAACATCCTGGGGACCTGGGTTCAGGTTTGGTTCTGCCACAGTCCCTCTATGAACCAAGAGGAATCAACATCCCTGGAATGATTTAAAAGACATGTGGATATGGCACTTGAGGACATGGTTTAATGGTGGACCTGACAGTGCTGGTAATGGCTGGAGCTGATGATCTTAAGGGTCTTTTCCAACCTAAAGAACTCCATGATTCTATGATCATTGTCCAATTTGTGTCTCACTGACCCAGGGTTAATGGAAATCAATGCCATTTTCCATGCTAACAGTGATCTGGAGGAGGAAAGATGAGCATGACTGCAAAGGGCTGAGCTGTTTCAGAAGAGCACAGGGAAGTGCAAGGAAGCTGAGGGTGTACAATACATCCAGCCTTGTGGCAATTTATTCAGTGCTTTCTTACATTTCCACTTGGCTTCCTCTCCTGCCCCAACTCAGCTGCCCACCCTCGCACTGAATATCTGATTTCTCAGCTGGTAATCCTCACCCCATCCACATCCCTGCTGAATATGGTCTAGACAGTCTAATTGTATATAATCCTAGAGCTATATCAACATCCCCTGCTAAACCCTGCAGTTCTGTGCATGCCAGGGATTCATTTGCACATGTATCTGCTGAGCATTCATTGAGGAGACTGCTGGGGATTAAAAGGTGAGGGTGAGGTGAAGATGAAGGCACATCCTTCCCAGTGTGGGATAGACAACACTGCCTTGGACTGATTTTTGCTTTATGACGTGACAAATGTTGAAGGGAGTCACGATGTCATCTCAGAGCACCTTGTGTTGTCCTTGCTCTGCTACTGCTCCTTGATCTCCCACTCTCCTCCTTGCACAGCCTCCCCTGTGACCCAGCCCTGGGTACCTGTGCACATCTGAGGGACACAACTCTCTGCAGCCTCTGCCAGCCTCTCAGAGGAATCCATTGCATTCTTCATGGGTACAGTTCAGTGCTGCCTTCTTGTTTCTGCTGCAGGACCTAAAAATCTCTTAAAATTACAACCTCTTTTCCCTTTTGTCTCCCTTCCCCTGCTAATGAGGGATTCAGCCTCAGTAGGGCCCCCCATAAGGGATGCTGAAGAGCTGACCTCTGAAATGACACCCTGGCCTCTGCTGAACTACAAAGGTGCTGTGGGAAGTTCTGGGAAAGGCTGTTGCACAGTGAAGACCTGGCTGGTGTTTTTGCTTAACACAGGCTATTCTCTATCAGTCTCAAGGGCTTGTCAGTGTGCAAGCTTCAAGTTTTGGAAAGTGTGAAAATGAGTTGGATGAAATCAGGAAAGGAACTTTTCTGGGTTTGTAGTAGAGACTGGGGCCAGATGCCGAGAGGTTACTGGGAAAAGAGATGACAAGTTTTTTACAACTAGTGTTCATCTTCAATTGCTCACAAACATTCTTTGTCAGGAGGGGATGGGTGGGGAAGAACAACATCTTTTTCCATGCTTTGAAGCCTTAGGAAGAGACACATTCTTGCTATGGCAAACACCCTTGCAAGTTCCAACAGCCACATGCCCCAAGAAAGCACTGGAGCAAGTGGGAGAGTTCTTTGGCAGATCATTGGGGTGTCACACAGCTGCCAGGATCCTGAAGCTTGTAAAGGCTGAGGGAACTTCATGGGAGTCAGGGGGAAAGGGCAGAGAGGGACCCACCTTGCCTTGGGACTGGGGTCTGTGGAGTGTGACAGGGAAGGTGTTGGAGTCAGACTCTTAGGGACCTGTTCACAGCAGGGAAGACTCAAACATGGCTCCTCTCACAGAGGACATCCTGAAGGAGATTTATGAAGCAGAGAGAAGTGGGCAGTAAGGGGAGTCTTGCTGAACTGATCTGCAGGTCAGTGTGAAAGGACAGCCAGGGCATCTCCGTGCAGCAGCCAGCTGCTCACTCTGACATGCACAGCTGTCGAAACACCGCTGGTCAGACCAGCTTTCATTGCTTTTCCTTCCCTTCACCGACTTCTTTTTTGCCTTTTCCTTTTTTCTTTGCTACACCCAAAGTAAACACAGTCTGCTCAGACTGCTGCCCTGACACAGCAAGTCAGGCTGGGTTTTATAGCAATCCATGTTTTCAAAGCTCCACCAGATGAAGTGTGAAGCACTTCCAGCCCTGCTCGCAGGCTGGCTCCCAGAGGGGTCAGTGGCTGGTGCACGGAGCAATGTGTTTCCTGCCCTGCAGCAGCAAATGAGAGGTGGATGGAGGAAACAGATGTGGAAAACACACCCCCCACCCCTGCAGCCCATCTCTCAGAAGCTGCAAAAAGCAGATTTGGGCTCTTTTTTCAGTGTGGTGGTAATGACTGCTTAGTTTTGCTAATGGAAAAGGGCTGCTGATTCTGGCAGTGGGGTTATCATGTTGCTATGCAAACATATAAGGCAGGAGAATAACATATTTTGTTTTTGTCTCTTGCTATTTTTCTTACCATTAGTCAGGTAAAAACTTCACAGGGCACTTTGGTGGGTTTCTCAGATGCAGCCAATAATAATAACTATCTTGAACCACTGACTGCAGTGGGTCATATCCCAACTCCCATATCTTGGTCATATCCCAACTCCTAGCAATGACAGCTGGAGGGCTGCAAGTCATGTTCAGCCATCCCAAGTGAGCAGAGGCAAGGTTTATCTCCAGCAGAGGTGAGTGTCCATTAGGGTTTCTATTGTCAACAGCTCAGCTCCTTGAAAGGGAATAAATACATCCCTCAGATGCAGTGAATGCCAAAAGCCTGGGAGCATAAACTCTGAAACAATCACTGGGTTTCCTCTGAAAAGAGAATTTGACAGGATTAGACTTATTTCCATGGAAAATTCCTTAAAGATGGGGACTGGGATTTGCACTTCTTTGAGTAGAGGCTTGCTAAATATTATCTTGTACATTGTAACTGATGCACATGCAAATTCTCTGATTCTAATTGGAATATCTACCCAAGAAAAGCCATTATGGAAATTCCTGCAATTATTAGCTATACACTTTATTTTGTCTTGGATTGCATTGAATCAGGAAGAGAAGTCTGATGAGGATTTGGAACAGGGTTTGAATACATCAAAATATTCCATAGAGAATAAACCCACGAGTGATATAGTGAATCTCTTAGTTAAATAGATACTCACAGTCCCAAAATACCTTTGCAGATCTTATTTTTGGTGAATTTCCCATAGAAACCCCTATTAGTTGATGCCATCTTCCCCAAACACCTGGGAACCCAGAAGGCTCCCAGTGCATCACTGGTGGATCTGCCTTGCTCTTTTCTTTGGAAGAGAATGGACATGGCCATGTACAAGAGAAGTTTTATAAGCCAAGCACAGAGCCAACAGAGCTGGGACTGCTGCCCGGGACTCAGCCATCAATCAAACAAATAATCACTGAATGAAGAAAGCACTGCTGTTGCTGTCAACCATAGGAATTTTTATCTTCAGTTTCACAGGAAACTGAATGGGGCCCTTAATCTTCCTTACTTAGGGAGGGGCAGGAGTGGGAAAATACAAATTTTACTAAGGAAGAAAAAATTATGCAGATAACATGTAGTGTTTTTGTCAGGCTTTTAATTGCTGTTGCCAAGGAAATGTATATGCTTGGGTCATGGATAGTGTAATGACAAAATGCAAACAGCTTGATTCATGTTTGTAGAGAAACAGAGCCAAATTCATCCCTGGTGCAATTGGGCCGAAATGCAGAGATGGATTTGGCTTGTTATCTAGCTAGCAGCTCTGTGTTAACATGTTCTCCCAAGCTATTTTACAAACAACGCCTAATTTATTAAAAGGGAAAGTTTAGGAAATGTATTTTTCATGATTTACTGCTACTTGCTTGCCAGTTGTTCCAACAAGACTCCACCAGTCTGTTCCTCTTTGCATTTTTATTTGTTAAAAGAAATGCTCTGGCTTTGGGATTTCAAATCTGCCTCAGCAAGCTTTTAAATCAACAGCAGTAATCTCTTCACCCTTGATTATCACTTATTCCTATGACTTTTTTTACAAGACAGCATTTCTAAAATAATTAGCAATTATTAAATTCCCATTTGCAATATCACACTGACTGCACAATACTTTTACCACCAATCTGCTGCATAAATTAACACCGTAGATCAAGCTACAACTTTAAAGCAAAGGGTTGGAATTAAAACACTTATAGAAGTCTCTGGTTCTTTAAGTGTTTCCTCAGTCCCATCTCTCTCATATCCTCTCTTTGCACAATGAAGACCAGTGGGAGCTTTGCCACAGTGTGGGATCATGTACATCAATCCGGGCTGGGATCATGGGGTGAGCTCCAGGTGCCTGGCTCTGCTCAGGACCCTCTTTGGCTTCAGTCCTTGCTGGTGATTTCAGTGCCTGACTGATGCACCTCTGCTGGGTGTCAGCCCTCAGTGCCTCTTCCTTTGTTACACAACAGGGAAAAAGGGAGCACCCTGCTTGCAAAGACAGAGTTTGGGAATGCCCAGCTTTCAGATCAGGCCTGGTCCATGCCCAGCTATGTTAAAGAGCTCAGATCTCTGTGCACCTCCCTGGGATACACACAGCTCTCCCTCCTCTAGCAGAGTTTGCAAAAGATTTTTCCAGAAAAGCAAAGGTGACATTGGTTCCTCCTGAATTTCCAGCAGAATTGGAGGGAAAAGATGAGCTTCTCCAAAACCAAAACGTGTTTTTAGAGGAAATACATTTTCCAAGAGACCTCTCATGTAAATCTTATGAAGAAAATGTTCTAAGATTTGCAATACAAAACTGAAAATTTTATTACAACATTTATTACAACATGTTATTATTTTGGGGGGTGACAAAAAGCCCCAAAGATGCCTACAGAGGGAACCTCCAGTTAGTTGTTACCAGACTGGATTCTTGCAACTCAGTGATGCTGAGTGTTGGTGTGGAAACTGTCAGGGTGGCTAAATCTTATTCTAAAATACCAAAGAGGAAGCAAGCTGAGGAAGAAGAGGGAGGGTTACAAACAGATCTTTGATAAAGGAGAGCTTTTAGCTGTGGGATGAGCTTGCAGTGCAGTTTGGGGACAGCTTGGATGCTATCTTTAGGAGCCAGGAAGCAGGAAAGATTAATCCTAATCTTCCAAACGACCTTGCTACCCTAGTAGAAAATGACAGAGGCTGTTGGAAACTCTACATTCTTCACTCTAATTGTCACCAAAAATGTCCACAATGTTCTTATGAAAGTTGCAACTGGAAGCAAAACTAAAAAAAACAAAACAAAACACCCCTATAAAATTAATAAATATAAAAAAAATTAACTGAAGATGCTAAGAAGTTCATCTGCTCCACATTTTATGTGACAGATGCCTCTGCAGGACAGAATCTGATGGAAAATCCTGAAAGATGGGTGCAATTCCCCACCAGCACACTGCACAATTGCAGCACAGTTGATGTTTTACATAGTTTAAAGAATTGGAATGTCATAGGAACCCAGAATCACAGAATACCAGGTTGGAAAAGACCTCAAGGATCATCTCATCCAACTTCTCTTGGCAAAAGCATGGTCTAGATGGCCCAGGACCCTGTCCAGTTTAACCTTATAAGTGTCTAATGTTGAGGAAACCCACCACTTCCCTGAGGAGATTTCAGTGGCTGATTGTTTCCATTATGAAAAGCTTTCCTCTTGTGTCCAATTGGAATCTCCCCAGGAATAACTTGTCTAACTCATCTTTTCTATGTGACTCCAAATATCTGCTGTTATTTTTGCCTGTATAACCCTAATGCTGTATATTTTTAACCTACTGTTTACGGTTATCTCTTGCACAGGAATGCTGGAAAAGCTCAGGTTTAAATAATTTGGAATGCCCTGGAGAGATCTTATTTTGTTGGCTTTGTTTTCTGTTTCAAGTAGCTGTTACATTTTGTAGACATGTAAAACCACATTTAAAAAAAAAAAAAAAAACAAAAAACTCCAAGATCAAATTAGGCTGGTCCTGGGCAAACTTAACAAAGTTTGTCTATTTCCTGTCAGACACGCAGACTGTTCTGCTCAGAAATTCGTGTCTTTCAGTCCACATTTAATTCCATTTGCTGCCTGATTTCTATTTATAATGCACAAAGCAATATTATTTGCCAATAACACTTTAAACAATGCCAGCAGCATACTGCAATGTGAGCAGCAGGGGAAAGAGGAGAAGGCTTTCCTAAGTAAATTACCTGACTAAATTTCTGTCTTTGGATGTTCAGAGGACCACAGGAATGAACTATAGATGTTCAAGGTTCACATTGGAGCCTGATAATTCTGTGTTAATAAGGGGATGGGGAACAAAGGTTCTGTTAACCATGTGGTGGCCAGAGGGGGAGGCCCCTTCTGAAGGGACTTAATTCTGTGTGCACATTCAAACCAAACTATTGCAGGCTAAGGACAGTCCTAAATCACTGGAAGAAACCAAATCACTGAACCTTATGCTTCTTTTTCTCCCTCCCTCCCACTGACATCTCTACTTGTGTCACTGGCAACTCCAACTCTGTGTATATGTCTTTGCCAGATCTTTTCAGAGCCACTCATTTTCTTCTCACAGTTTTCCTTTCCTTTCTGGAGCATGTCAGTCTACCTGCTTTCATATTTTCCCTCACTGTTTGAGCATCCAAACCTTTGTTGAGTGTCTCACTGGCTTACACAGATAAGAACAAAGTTATGGAGCTCTTGAGCTGATGACTGAATGTCTGTGCCTTCAGGTGATCTCACCTCAAGCAGATTCTTCAAACACACTGGTGCTTCCCCCATGGGGAGCTCAGCTTCAGGTGTGGTGGTCAGCAGTCCAAGATGAACAAAACATGGAACACTTGCATCTCTGATCTTGGTCTCAAGTATATCATTCTGTCAATTAAATTACTCTACAGCCCACAGCACCTAAATACTATTTGTAACAGGTACAAATCAAAGGAAAGTAGAGAGTTCACTGTAATGTTTAGTTGAGTTATGAAATATTTGGGTTGCCAGCACTTTAGATGAGTTCACTAATGGAAAAAATCATAAAAATCACTGGAATGACTGAAGGCTGCTAAAACATAAAGATACCATCTGTGGCTTGGCACATCCCATACCTTGTGGAGGACTGGGGAACCACTATAGTTTTATTCTGTTCCTATATACCTTCACTGCTGGGCTTTGTGGAAGACATAAAATAGAAATCAACCATAATGAGGCCAGTCTCATCTTTTAATGATGCTTAAATGACAACTAAATACAAACTTCATTAACAAAGATAATTCTTGCTCCACACCCTCAGAAATGTGAGGTTAAACCAGCAGGATCTTACTCAGGACAAACGTCCATCTCAGGCTTTACTCCTTCCTCAGGTTTGCTGTTCAAGAAAGTCACATTAATTCAGAGCAGAGACACAGTCCAAAGCAATCAGCTCTTAGCCAGGAAATCCCCCCAAAGTCAAGAGCATAAATCTGCCAGCCCACGCAGAGCTCTGCATTCCTGCAGCACATGGGGCCCATTAACGCCCCTCACGGCCCCAGCAGTGGCAGTGCTGGAGCAGCTGTGCTCCAGTGTCCTTCAGCTGCTACACCCACTCTGTTTGCCCCTGGGCCCTTTGGGGCTATGAGGATTCCTTTAGTATTCCAGAAAAAGCCCAAATGGACCTTCTGCACTGCCCCAGAGCCCGTGCCAGGTGCTGCAGGAGGGGCTGGTAGCTCTCACACTTGGCTGGCTTTGAGGACAATCATGGTGCTGAATTCCTCAGCAGTGCCAGCAAACCCTGTAATTTTGCCTCATTATGTTCTAATGGAGCAGAATGAGGCACAGTTTCAATGTAGTGGTGTTCTTTTCTGACAAGGCTGAGAAATGTCATCTGTCACCGAGCAATGAAGCTCAGAGGACTCAGCTAAATTAAGATTCTTCCTGTTCAGATCAGTTCTTTAGAAGCAAGAGACTCCTACCACACACACAAAAAACAAAAAAAAAAAGGTCCTTCCAAGCTCCTCATGCCTTTCACCAAAGCTTTTCACTGCCATAATTACAAGTGATCAGGATTAGTTTGCAACATCAGTGGGGGAAAGTGCTTTGGTACCTGGTCCTGGATGTGGACTAGGACTTTTAAATCTAAGAGAGGCCATTCACAATGAAGGACCTGCAACAGCAGCTCTGAGAGGCAGGTGTGACTGCCTGCCTTGGCCTCAGCTGTCCTGCAGCATGGAAAGGGAAGTGGGAGCCCAGCACAGAGCCACAAAGCTCTTCATATAGCTTCACTACCAGCTTTCCTTCCACTGCAGCTGGCCAGGGCTATTTGCTGGGGGATGGACCAGCTGGGTTCTTCTCATGTGATTACAGCCTTAAAGAGGGAAGTGGGTTGTAAAATATGTGCACTGTTTTCTCACGTGGAGAAGAATAATGCTTGTTGGAAAAAAAGGCCCACAGCATACTCATGGAGAACCTCAACCCATCTGAACTAACCTTGCCTGAATATCAAAGTTATTTACAGTTATTAACAGACATTTGAAAAAGAAACAACACCAGCAAAACTTTTTGCCTCAATAAGATGGGATGCACAGGGTGATGCATAATGTGTCTGGAACTTAAGAAATTCTATAACATCTTCAGTCTGGGAGGTCTGACTAAAGTCTAAATGAAAGCTCAGCTGTGAACCTCAGTCTTGCAAAGTCCTATGAGTGCTGAGGCAGTCAGTCAGACTTCCCAAAGCTGAGTGAGACAATTTCAAATGAAGACATTGAGAAGGAGGCATTGGTAGCCTGACAGGCTGGACATGTACTGGAGATGTGAGAACTCTGAAACAATTAGACACAGCAGGATTTGACCTTGGCTCCTTCATCTTAAGAAAATGCCCTGAATTCTGAATTCCTTCTATTCTGAGGTAGGACAAGCTGATTATCATGTTGTGTAGATTTTCCCAGGAATGCCATTGTTGCTGAAACTGGTGTGAAAATTCCCACAGAAACCCCTCAGCTCAGATGTATCAGTTTTCTTTGTTTTCTAGTAAAAATCAACTTCACTGAAAAATTCCCAGTCTTGTCTTAGCATTATCCTTATAATTTTCACCCATGGACACACAGCTGCAGGTGCATTTTGTTTTCCAGAACTGGGCACAAAGGAACCAGTACCTGTAGTTTTGCTAAGCCCCATGGGAGGCACAAATTATCCTCCCCTATAACTGAGGGCAGAAAACCACACTCACAGTAATTTGCAGGTACAAAAGAAGACAATATTTTTAAAAAGGAAGAAAAAAAGTCAAGGCCCTTGCATAGCAAGGATCTGTGTTTGTCAGGTTCAAATCATATTCAGGGTGTGAAAGGGCACAGGGGAGTGAAAGGAGAAGGCATGGCTGAGAAAGAGAAGTACCTTCAAGCAATTTAAAGCTGTATCAGGAAAGCAAGCTGAGGTAAAAGATACTGTGGAGGGCTGTATGACATTTAATGAACTCCTTGCCCTTGACATCTGCTACTAACCAAAGAGATGGGCACAAGAATGTCCCATAGCTGAGCCTACAGAAATTAAATCAGATTTACTGCCTTTGTGAGGTTCTTTCATTCTAATAATAAAAGTAGCAAAATTCTACTGATCCTACCACTTTTAATTCATGGCACTTCTGATGTTGGAAAGCCCAGTTGCTGTGTGAGTGCCAAAGAATCCATGTAGTAGTCCAAGCCCACGAGCAGGGATGTGGGCTCTGACATGGATTTTTCAAACCAAAACCAAGGTGGGCCAATCTATGATGGTGTCATAGAATCACTGACTGGCCTGGGAGGCCTGGCTGCTACCCTTGGCAGCAGTGCTTCAGCTCATGGATCCCTCCAAGAAGCAGCTCTTGTGTTGCTGTACTTGTTATAGTATTGAGGATAACTTTGTCCTTTAACCCAGCACCTTTGTGAACAGGCAGAGCTGTCATATCCCTGCTCAACTGCATTTTCTCCAATCTGCAGTTGAGTTTCAGCCTTATCTGCCTCTCTTTGTGAGGCACCTGCTCCATCCCCTTGACTTCAGCTATCTTCCTCTGCACCTTCTCCAGCTTCACCAGGTCACCACTCTGATATATCAAAGCCTGAGATGAGTTGTGCTGGGTTTGTCCTGCAACTTTCTGACTCGTGTGACAAAGGGACCCTGTGCAAATAAGGAGTCACACAACCCCAGTCGATACAATTTGGAGACCAAGAATTATCTCTAACTCAAACCACATTGTTGGAATAATTGTATATCAATTATTCCATACTTAATAAATGCTTCCTAATTTGTTTTAATTTCTGCAATCTGTTCATGAATGGTTTGTGAATATAAATAGTACAAAATCCAGGGAACAAATTGTGCATGGAATTATCTGCTGAGCTCCCTCTGCCATGCATTTCTTGCCTGTGTTTTAGTTAAATTCTCACTCTAACTTCTTTCACATTCCTTGTTTTTAATCACAGTCTTGTAAGAATCCTCTGGAAATACCTTGCTTGCCTGTTCCTAACAAAACAGATCAACTTGCAGCTGGATTTAAGTACAGTTGATGAGAAAAGCACTTCATTGTTTCATCCAACTACCCCCTTCTCCTTGTTTCCTTCCACTGTGAACTCTCTAGTTAGCAGATTATTTCCTACAGCAGAAAAAAGTCATCAGGCCTTTGGTAAGACTCCAGCTCTGCTAGGAAAGCTGCTGTGCTGATGGACTGAATGCTTTTAGCTCCACCCTTTTCCTCTGTCCTTTCTTGCCATCACCCCAGCACATCCCCATGGTCCCAGGCACCCAAGTGGATTTGCAGACCCCAGACCTTGTATCCTGTAATCAGACATAGAGCTGTACCAGAGGATTACAGTATCAATTTAGAAATTGGCTGGAACTGCTGTGTCATACATGAAATATGACACTCTCCTAACCCATATGTACAGTTTATTAATGATGGTTGAGATGGGAGAAGATAAACTGATGATACAGATATTCATGCTCTAGAGCCCCAAATGATCTAAAATGTCAGAAGCACTGAAATTTAGTCTAATTCCACAGATCTAAATAGCTCAGGATTGTTTTAATTGGGTTATGTATTTAGTTTAAATGAGCATGAGATGGCTCTAAGTAATCTCTGAATAATAAGATTAACAAAGGAGATGGATTGAAACCAGAACCAGAACCATTTGTCTAACACTTCTCAGTCAGGGATTTTGATTATATCCTGTCATTCCCACTTTGGATTTTGCAAACAGAAATCTGGCATATGCTGTCATATGCAAACAGGGCCTCAGGTTCAGTGCCTGGACTGGTAAAATCATGTTTGCATGCAAGATGTGGCAGGTCCTAGGAGGGCTGGTGCCACATGCTAAGCTTCAGCTTGCTCCCTCTGATTCCTTGATCTCAGCAGTCTCTGAAATGAAATGTGCCACAGGGAATGCTTTTGCCAGCCTCTTTCCATTTACTTAATTGTTAACAAAATGTGTCTCCACTCTGGATGTTGTGAGACCAGGACAATGACATCAGTGGGCAAAACCAAGGGGCCATGAGTAAGCACTACTGAGCTTCCCTCTCCAAAATTCATTCTGTTAACACAAACATAAATCAGAAAAAACATTGACTTTCCATTCTGTCTCTTTCTGGGAATGAACATATGGAAAAACACCACTCATTACAGGAGATGAATGAAATTCTGCCATTAAGTCCAGGGAATACAGACAATGAGAGACACACAGGGGAGGACTTGGTGCTACAGGCACTGGAAATGCCATTTATCCAGGCTTTAGTGCATAGGAAGTCCCACAAGGAAGAGCAAACAGAATCACTCACATGACAGGGTCTGCCCAGGATCACCCAAAATCTAATATCAGTTCTGCTAGGAGAATTGGTATTTCCTAAGGAAGATTTCTTTCCCCCCAGAAACAGGCTTTTACACTAAATGGAAATATTTGTTAAAAGTTTTAGGAAGGCATGCGAGTTTTGGTTAACACATGAACAAACTCTGAAAAAAAATGTTTGATTTTAAAATGAAACAAAATTGTTTTCAAGTTTTCATTTAAATATTTTGCAAGAAAGCCAGAAATTATGTCTGAACAGCTGTTTTTATCAGATCAGAGTCAGACTGAGTATTGTATGTGTACCAATAAAGACAAATTTGCAACTCAGTATAACTCCTCTCAGAGGAGTTTATATAAACTCCTGCCAAAACCCACCCTGTAACTACATCCATCCAAGTGGTGCACTTTCCCCTCATGATTTCCATAGTTCAAGGACATTTAGTCTAAGTAAAGACTAAATGCTTTCTGCAGGGCCATGATGGTGAGTGAATGCACTGGGAAAACTCCACTCTTTTCTACAGCCAAGTGTTCCTTCTCTCACTTCTAGGGCTGTATTTTCCTAAAGATTGATTTCTCATGTTTTCTAACCATCCTTTATTTCCCCAGGACACTGAAGCGAATTATTTCACTTCTATGCTTCCAGGAAAAGCCAGCAGGAAGCCCTTTGTTTCCCTTTCTTCCTCCTTTGTGCTAAAGGGATTTATTTAATACAGCTGGGAGGTCAGGCCCCCAGAGGTCTATTTGTATGCAATTCTACAACTGCCTTGCATTATAAAAGAATGCAAATGCAATATGTATTGACTCTATGGGTCACAGTGGCACATCTTGTTTGGGGAAATATTGAAGTTATCTGTAAGTACATAAATAAGGGAGTGTACTGAAGTATGCTGTATTTACAGGGTGCCTCTGCCTTAGTTAATAACACAGAAGAAACACCTGATCAAAACCAGAATAAAAATGGCATAAATTTGTGTGAATTACAAGGAGATAATTCAGATTTAAATCCTTTGATAAAAGGGGAACACAATTCAGCAAGATGAGTCCTGTAGCCATGTAAATGAGAGCAGAGCTTTTTATTGGACCTATTTGTTTTGGTAATTGTTTGTCCTGGGGCAGCCCCACTCACCATTCTGCCTTTCATCTCTCCTTTAAAAACACTCTGTAGCTTTTTTTTGAAGTTATTGTTTTGATGAATCCTGCTAGAAACTAAAGCAGGATTACAAAGCCAGAACTGTAACAAGGGATACTGGGTACTTAGGGAGGCGTAAAACCTCAGCTTGACTAAATTGCAATTAGGAGCATTTTTTCCAGGATTTTGGACATAACTAAAATTAAGAATCTCTCGCTGACTTTGAGAGGGCTTAGGTTCAAAAATACTGCTGAGACCTAACACCAGAGAAGCCTATAGAATTTGGCCTCTACTGACCTTAAGATAATGTTTCCTTTAAGAAGAATCGTACTAAGCAATAGTGACATAAAACCTTTCTTACCAGTGCAGAATGAGAAGATTATTGAACTTGGAAATTCCTTGCCAAAAGATACTGCCAGAGTCTCACATGAATTTAAAGGTAGGCTGGAGAGGTTCAAGGGAAAAAAAGATTGATGGAGGCTTGTATCTAGAAATCTTCATCTATTTGTAGTAGTTATTTGTAGTTAGGAGGCTGTGAGTATCTAGAGACAGAATGGAGTATCACGTTTGCCCTTTTTTCTAGTACTCCTTGGGAATTTACTTTTGTAAATGGTTTGTGACAGATTTTAACCTGAACACTACAGCCACTCTTTACAGATTTCTATGTCTTTATATTCTGATTGATCAGGAGGAAGCACAAGAAAGGCTCCCAGGAGGATCCTGCCCCAGGACAGGCAGTGTTTCCTTGGGCTGGCAGTGTGGGCTGAGGAAGGATGATCTGTGGGTAGTCCCACCATGCCCTCAGATGAGTGCTCCTCTTTCTATTGTCTGACATCCCAATCTAGCTGGGCACAAATTAATGATCTACCAAACAGATCACAGAGATGACAGCAGCAATGAGACAGATTGCTGATTTCCCACCAGAGATGTCAAAATTCACTCTGTATTTGGAGCTGGGTGAACAATAAACTTCTCTTAGACAAAAGGAAAAGCTGTGGAATAAACATAATCCAAGACATTAGAATGCATAATTAGAATAAGTCATTAATGTTTTGTTGAGTCAAACTGCCATGTAACCTTGGTGTGGGTTTGCAGATTCCATGAATTTAATTCCTAAATGCACATTTTCCCCTGAATTAAATAAATCCTGTTTATTCCCATTTATGCTGGTGAAAATACAAAAGCTGTAAATAAGCCACTCATCTAATAATGCTCAAATATTGTTTTTATATTTGCATAAAGTCAACATGCAATGAATGTAAGGCTTTTTCCAGAGAAAGGGTTCCCACAAAAGGTGAGGTTCAAGGCCAGAGCTCAGGCAGGATCTGCAAAGCTGGACTTGGGTGCTGTGGTGTGTGTGTAAGACCACAGAAAGTGACAGCAGTTGTCTCAGTTGCTGGAACTTGGAGCAGGTACTGATCTAACAGAAGCACTAACAGATTCCATTATTCACCCTTTATTTAGTATAATAGGATGACTCCACAAATGAGATACTTTTGTTCATGCACTTATAAAATGGACTAACTCATCTCCATCAGCACTGATGTGTTGAAATTCATCCAGCAATCCAGAACATAATTTATCTGCCTAACACAAAAAGATGTTAAGATAAGCTTGTCCCTTTTCCATTTGCTCTCCCACACCCATTGATCTCATAAATTAAATGTCTTTCCTATATTTTGGCATGGCCATGAAACATCTCCCAAGGGTCTCTGTGGCAGGCTGAGGACTCTAAAGTGACTTACCCAATACCTTTCCAAAAGTTGTCACCTGAGTTGTCATACTTGTTGTTCTTGCAGATAGAAATACTTTTAAGTAGTTCTACTGGCAGGTAGAACTTTCAAACTGATTTTTAGAATTGATTGTGGTGAAATAACAGTCAACATTTGTAGGTGTGGTGATATGTTTTTCTTTTGGAAACCACATGAAAATCAGAAGGAGGCCTGAAAATGCTTAGCTTCACTTTTAAGTAGTTATGTTTATCTTATGTAGGAATAGTTTATCTCATTTCATGTTCACTGGGCAAAACACTTCTTGAATTGTACTCTCCAATAATTGAGAAGACGCACAGGATTAGATCAGGATTTATAATGAGAGGAGAGCAGCCCTGAGGCAGATGCTCTTAAGAAGAGCTATAATTTACTGGCAACCTTATCCAAGATATGGTCAGTCAATAAGAAAGCCTCAGAGGACTTCAGGGTAGCCACAGTGTCAATCAACCTGCTGATTTCTTCATAAGGAATACCAGCTGCTTACTGAACCACAGGGGGCAGACAATAAAAATGAAGACTTAGGGACAGAATAATGATTTATTTCAAGTGGGAAACGAGGAAAATAGTTTGAAACTTATTTCATTTAATTGCTTGCTTTGCTGTCATTACTCCATTACTATTTGTAGCAGAATTGGTGACAAGAGACTCAGCAGAAATTCTAAACTGATTAGGCTGAAATGGACCTATTGTGCTCACACTGTGCCTTCACTATCCATTGCTGAAGGCTCCGATACAGCATTCCCCATATTTTCTTTCTTGATTTACACAATACACTAACACAAAACCCAGCTTCTCAGCCATGGTTGGAAATGCAGGCTATGGCTCTGCTTTCCCCTGGGATTCCATCCCATTTACTTTTTCTCTTCAGCTTCTTCCCACAGTTCTCCCCATGTGTGTAGAGAACCAAGACAAGCATTCCTATGATGAATGACTCACTGTGAAAGAATCAGAGAGACTTTGAACTTTTTTTACCACAACTTCCCCAGGAAGAACGACCCCAGAGGTCCCAACTGCACGTAGGACTAGAGATAATCCAGGCAGAATTTTATGGTGTGACTGCCCTAAGATGGACCTGAGCCAGGTGGAGATGCCATGTGGTGATCACAGACCCAGTTCTGGATGGGCACACACTCCAGTGTGCAACCTGCCTGTTACTGGGACAGTGAGAACCTGGAGCTCTGACTTCTGTTCTCAGAACTGCTACCAGCCCAGTGTGTTGGCTTGGAAGTCTCTGTCACCCCTACCACCTCTCCAAATCATCTGCCATCCTGTATCTTTTTTTTGTATTTATGAAAATTATGGGAAACCAGAGCATCTTGGCTATATTAAGGATTTCTAGGTGCTCAGCAACTGTTGTGGTATGATAACTTGGGCTAACTTGCCCATGCAAGGGCATTTGCATACATTCAAAACTATTTCAGCATGGAGCCACCAGTTCTGCAGAGCCTGCACAGAAGGTCTGAGATGCTGAGCTTGCTCAAGACTCTGCTTGGCACAGCATAACCCATGTCCATGGATTTCTGCATAGGAAATCCCACATAAAAATATAGGGAGCTCAACACCTGGAGATTCAACTTCTTGCTTTACATATGAAAGAGCAGAAGGTGTTTTGTTTTGTTTTTTTTTTTTTTTCTTCTTTTCACTTTATTTTTAGGCATGGTGATCTCTAATTCTCCTATTAATTTCAACTAGGGTTGGAAGTTGAAAATCTAGTTTTAAAATTTGGCATACTTATAAATTCTAGTGATGGGCATGCTGCAAACACCATGGTTATTGATATCTTGCAGTATCAGCTACTAGGAGGAAAATGAACTCTATCCCAGCCAAAACCAGGACAAGTTGTTAGGTTTAACCAGCACTTGAGATCCTGTGATGGAAGATGCTGTAGAGTCTTGACCTATGTGCACAATCCTCTGCAAGTGTGTACATAGCCCACTGAAAGTTCCCAGAGTGCAATCATTGCTGCACAAAAGACAGAAATAAAGCTACTTGTCCCTTGCAATTTGCATGTACTTTATGGCAAGCACAGAAAATATCTGCCCACCTTTCCTTTCATGAAGGAAAAAGCACTTGGTTATTTCTTGTAGTGGGAAATGATATGAGATTGTTCCAATTGCTGTAGGTCCACCCCAAGTACAGTCTGCTAACAGCCTGTCATCCTGGGTAAATAAACCAGCTTGGGAATGGAAAAATTTGCCCAGCCTGCACAACAGTCCAGATGTGTCCTGGCAGGAGGCAAGGAGAGACCTCCTCAGAGGCTTTGTCTCACGTTTTTCTGGGTCTCCAGCTATTACAGCTGTATTTCCACAGACTTTTCCTGTGTCATCCCTGGGAAGACAGCTGGGCATGTCTTTCTAGGCCCAGTAAAAGCAAAATTCCTTGTGATCTCCACAGAAGCAGAGGCAGTTTCCAAGCCTTCATCATGAAGCTTTGCTGTTTCATCTTATCTAAGAGGCAGGCAGAAATGCAGACCCAGTCTAAACTAACTTTAGGTCTGGTGCAATTTCAGCAATGGCTTAATTAGCTGAATGAGGCTTTCTGTGTCAGACATAACTCTGGAGTAGTCAAATGGAGAGGAATTCTGGTATCATTACTTGCAGCTCCTCAAGGCTTTGGCCCTACAGAGGATGCCATTGATGTGCTGTTGAGTCTGTTAAAATGTTCTGCCTTACAACCCTGAGCCCACCTGTAAATGTGTGTTTGAGGATCTGATTTCCCCAGAAAAGTGCCACAGAATGCTAGGCACTGTGTATCTGTATTTTACATAGGATGTGTATCCTTTTCACAGATCCTCTGTCCTTTAGGATCAAACTGACATGTAGCCTCAGAGATTTTGGTGCCTGCACACCTGTGCCAGTGCCAGGGGTACAGTTAGTGCTACTAGAATGATGTAAGATCACTATAATGACATGAGAAGGCAAGCAAAGGCACATAAAAATGGGGCAAGCACATAAAAATTAGGGGAGAAGGTGGCCAGAAAACCACAATCCAAGCATATCTATAATTTTCTGACCTAATCTTATGAGACCTTGAGGTTCTAGAAGTCAATATCTAATTTTATCTGAAGATGAACCTCACTTAGCATCTTCTATCTGCAAGTTCAAGTGGTATCAGTAAGGAAGGCACAGTTATTTTTTCTCTTCTACTAGACCAGAACCTGAGGCAAAATGACTTATTTCAGGTGACCCAGAGAGTCAGCAGTGCAGGCAATATGAGAAGCTGGGTCTTAAGTCCTAACTGAGGGAGTACAGAACAGCTTTTCAGAGCCCAGACTACAGCCAGGGACAAAATCAGCCTTGAAAAAGGTGATCAAAAGAAATTCTGGTTTTGGAAGGTAAATTAAATACCCTTTTTTTTTTCTGCAGCCTGGGGAACAAGCATGTTTTGGTCCAACTGTGTGACATTAATCACAATATTGAATATTTGAGCCAAAGGTCATCCACAGGGGGCCAACTAGTAACATATGGGATTTATCTGTCTACTTCTTCCATAAAGATGCAGTGTGCTGGATAACTAAACTTCTGAGTGCCAGCGTGGAGTGTAGTCTGTTTTTTTCCACTGCTCTTTGTGATTTGATCCAGAACCATTTCCTTTCACTGTATGCTCAGAAGGGGAGGAAGCAAAGGTGGCATCCTGATCTTCAGTATTAATACACAGGAAAACTTGGAGGAAATCCCTTTTATGCCCCTGGCTTTGTGTAAAGAAAACCCTGCAAGCTCCAAAGTCATATCGTTCAGCTCCTATATATATATATATATCTGTTCATCTATGTGCTTAGCAGATGTTTCTTCAAATACTTAAGTGATGTTTCTGTAGAATTATGGTATGGAAAAACATTCATAGCAACCTGCATTCCTGTTGATTTACTTCTATTAAATTAAAAATCTAGGAAAAAAATTACATTTTAAAGTGGCTACAGGGGAATAAAGAAAACCACAGTCTCCTGTGATTCAAGTAAGTGCTTCCCCACATCATATGGAATAAAAATCCTAGTGTACAGGCAGCCCTCAACTCCTGTTTGCAAAGGGGAGCAGGCAACAACAGGGAGGCATTTTGCCACTCTGGGTGAAGGAATTACACAAAGCTAAAAAAATTCTGAGGAAGGCATCTAACTGAAGCTGGTCAGGTGCTGCCTTGTACAACCAGCAGAAGCACTTCCAAAGTAATTAGTCTAGGTTTAATACAGACATTTAGGATAGCAGGCACAAATCTCTCTCTGAGGGTGTGTACCTCTTCACCAGCCTTCATTACTTGCTTAGACAAGACATCTGCTTGCAGACAGCTGAAACCAAGCAAGGGGAAACCCACAGCAGCTGACTCCACTTGTGTCTGCTCCTGTAAAATAGTTCACTTTGTCTCTGCTATAGTAAAACTGTTATTACTATTATTTAAGGTTATAATGTAGTAACACTCAAAGGCCAAGTATGGTGCAGGCACGGTGTAAAATGTAATTCCCTGCCTCACAAAGAGGGATTTAATTTAAAGGATGATTTTGCCTTTAATTCTGCAGTTTGACTAAAAAATATAAACAGTAACAGACAATTAAAATACATAATACTTGATTCATGAGATATCAAAATGCCAAAGTACATATTACAAATTTCCCATGATGATCATATGATAGAATGTCTATGCACTTTTGGCTATAATATTAACAAGAATGTAATTTTTTCATATAATATTTCCAGTGAATCATTCTGTCTAAAGTGCAGCCAGTTTATTAATTTTTTTTTATTCCAATACACTGCTTTTCATTTAAAATAAAATAGTAATGTTTTACATTTATATATTGCTTTTCATGTAGAAAGATCCCTGAGGCTTTTTTGAGTGCTTTCTAGAGTTTCAGTACCCACAGTGCTGGGGGGAGAAGGCTTGTCATGAGTAAAATGCAATTGTGGCCAAATTTCTTCATCATGTGAATCATGGACTGTAATTTTCATGTGGTCAAAAGGCAAAAGGCACATACGATGGATTCCTTAAAGAAGGAATAGGAATTCCAGGAATCTGAGTGGGTCACAGATGGGAGACAACGCTGACCACTGATGTGCTCCTCTCTTAGGGGCTGCAGCTGAGCTGGACTGACTCATTCCCCTGCCAGGGGTCTGAGGCACCAGGCAGCTCTTGCACCACAATCAGGCAATGTGATGACTCAAGTTATCCTTAAACTGCTCGTGAGATATTTGACTCAGAGCTATCATTTGACCACTGTTTTTTATGAGGCACTGAGTGAGGAATTAAGACAAGAGGATAACAGGTTGATCTCAGCCATCACTGATCTTCAGGTGTGTCCCTGGTGAGTCCTTTCACCTTTCTGCCCTCACTAATCATTCCCTTTCTTGCTTCTGTCCAGCAAAATTTTTCAGGTCTGGATACCACCATGGCAGCTTAGGGGCTGCACATTACAGTAATTTCACAAAGCACAAGATAATTCTGTACGTGTGTGGACTTTGCTAAATCTGCACCTGCCAATGACGCTCCATAATCACACACTTGAACTGAATGAAACTCAGCAACAAAACACCATGAAAAATGCCTCTGCTCCTTTGACAAACCATGGCAAGACACCCAGAGCTTCTTGTAATTTTGCTTGAGAAAACTGTTGCATTCCATTTAAAGGTGTGGATGTGCAGGATCTGCTGGGAAGACCAGACATATCACAACAAAATAGTTGTCTGAGCCGAGGAAGTGTTGGGAAACACTGATGTAATGTGTCAGATTTCAGAGCAGGGACAACTGCCTGTGCAACAGAGATAAAAAACTTGATCAGGGCTACTACAAAGTGTCTTTGGAATACAAACTGCTAATGCTTGCAAACAGAAATTATATGGAGAGGTCTGTAAGGTCAAGAATGCAAAAGATAGGGAAATCCAGCATTCTGCTGGCCTTGCAGTTAATTTTATTTCATTGCTGTTCACAATTTTCTGGCCATAAACTATTCCCCCCTGCCATGCTTCAGATGGAGGGTTGCTCACAGACCAGGGAACTAATCAATATTTATACTACCTCATTCATCCAGGCACATAATTTTACCACATTTATTTAAAAAGGATCAATTTTTATGAGGTTTTCTCCATGAGCACCAGATACAGAACAACTACATCTTGCAACACTCTTGTAAAAGAAAGTGCTGAGGAATGAGGCTGCCCATCGGCAGGGCTGACACTCTGAACATGGACAACACAAATGGTTGTCCAGACTGGCATGTCACAAGGCACTTTTGGAAGAGTATTTCGTATTTATTAACATTTCATTTGTTCACAGGACAGCTCTGATTGTGCATGCAGGTGCTTGGCAGCAGGCTTGAACTGAAGCAGAATGTGACAATGGCCACTGGTGCCCTGGATTTCATCTATTTCCTAGGTTTCAACCCGGCTGCCGTTTATTCCTAGTGGAAGACCAGCTGCACACAAAGACCTGAACAGTTTTTCAGTACATCACTCAGGATTTCAGCCCTGCCCCACAGTAAAGGTGTTTCTCCAAGTCACTCGCTGCCCTTCCTATCCTGGAGCAGAGGTTATTTAGGATAAATTCGGTGGAAATAGCACCATCTACTGAGCACCCAACACTGCTCCTGCTGGGACCCGTGGGGCTGGGGGTTTTGCAGGGGAAGGGTCTGTCTCCACAGCCCAAGGTATGCTGAATGCTCAGGTCTTCAAATTACTGAGCTCCTTCATCAGGCTGAAGCTTTCCATCCCTGAGATGACTCCAGTCGCTGTGCTGTGACTCAAGTCATCTGTTTTGAGAAAACGCAAAATAATCCCAGTGATAAATATCCAAAGAAATCTATTTAATACCACTGTGTACCCCAGCGTGTAAACACACATTTCATCCCCAAATGTCTTTGTTTGGGTTCATTCCCAAGTCTGTGCACGCTATGCCGTCTCCCAGATTCTCTCACGTCCCCATCGTGCAATGCTCACTCGGAGACAGATTTTGGGTACTCTGAACACGTGTTGGCTGCTGGCCCCGAGCTCTCGGCCTCTAACTCGGACGGAGACCTTAGTTCCTACAGAATGAAGGATGAGAACATCCACAGGGATGCGGGAAGGAACCCCTCGGGTAAGTTACACGAAGGCATAGCTTGGAAATTCTTTTTTATGGAGGGAGAGGCGGCTCCCGCAGGTGAGCGGGGCCGCTCAGCGCACCCACGGCCCCGGCAGCAGCGTGCGAACCACGCGTGGCCGCCCCACTCGCGTTATCCCTGCCGGGGCAGGGAGGCGCTGAGCCGCCGGAGCCCGGCCCAGCCCGCCACACAGGCCCAGCTTTTCCCCGTTTCCCTCGGGATTTCCCCCCAGCCATGCCCGCCACCCCGGATTTTTCCACGCCTGACAACAAAGGAGGCGGCGGGGCGGCCGCGCGGTGACTCAGCGCGGGCCCGCCCCCGGCCCGCCCCGCCGCTCCCCTCAGGCTCGGCCGGGCCGGCTCCGCGCGTGTGGCGGGGCCGGGCGGGCACTCCGGCGGTGGCGGCGGGCGGGCGAGCGGGCGGGTGTCGGCCGCTCCTCTCCGGCCCTCCTCGGCTCCCCCTGCCCTGGTCCCCGCGCTGCCGGGCGGGCAGAGCCGCCCCGCCGAGGTAGGTTCGGTGTCTGCTCCGCACACAAAGGCGCTGCGCGGAGGGACGGGATATCCCAGCCCGGGGGCGCTGAGGGACGGCGGCTCCCGGGGAGGAGAGGCGGGAGCGGCGGGTCCCGGCTGGGGGGCACCGGCGCCTTCCTTCGTGAGGAGAAACACGGGGGGTTCGTATGTTTCTGCATAAATTAAAAGGGAGCAAGAGGGGGGTGCCGGGGCTGTGCGGGGCTCCGGCGGTGCCCTGGGTGTTCGGTGTGTCCCTGGCGTGTTCGCCGTGTTTTGTGGGCAGCTTTGATCCTTGGGTGACTCTTGCAGCCGTGGGAGCACCCCCATAGTACCGCGGGGTGCAGGCTGGCAGGACTGGGGGAATGGGTGCTGGTGGACGGGAAGAGGAGAAAAGCAGATAAAAATGATAAGTGTTTTATTTCCTATACGTGGTGCTCTGTAAAATGAGCATTCAGAACAACTGAACTTCTCATGTGGGCAGTGGATGTCTTCGTATAGATCTTTAAAACAAGTAGAAGCTGGGAGCAGGACAAGTCCCGAGGAGTTGCTCCTCCTGTGCTCCCACTGCTCCCACCTGGGTCTGTCAAACTTTCCCTTTAGGACCCCGGAAATTCACATGTCCAGGTGTTCCAGGTGTTCCTGTTGAAAGGCTGCCAATCTGGCCAGGGAAACTGCACGGAGAAACGCCTTGTGGGGGTGCAAAAGGGCAATGGGTGCAGTACGGGAGCTCTGTGTGCCTAAACTGTTTGTTTGCTTCAGCCATTGAATTTTTTCATAGCTTAATGAGTTCTGGCATAAGTCGATACTGTGCAAATGTGGTGTAGGGCCATGGCTGGCATTGGAGCAGAGTCTGGCCCTGTAAGCCCAGGGCATGCTTGTGGCGAGCTCAGGAGAATGGCAGAAGCGTGAACTGGTGGGATATTTAGTTGAGAATTCACATGGTCAAACAAAAATGTAACAAAAGGAGGAAAAGATGCTTCAGTGTGAGCATAGTGTGGTCGCAGTGTATAGTTTGTGGTGGGAGTATTGTTGAATAACTCTGGCAGTGGAGCTGCTCAGAGTTGTGGTACATCTGTGTGTGCACTGAGTCCTGCAGCACCAGTAAGGACATTCAACTTTCGTTGACTTGGCAGAGGAAGGATGTTGCTGAAAATGAGAATGATTGCTTGTGGATCTGGTAGGTTATTTGAGAGGCATTTAAGCTGGCTTTCATTTCCTTGTGATATGAACAGGACACTGGGAATCTGTTGCTTTGTTGATGGATGTTTTCCTATGGACAGGCAGTGTGTGCTATGAATGTGATGGCTGCTTGTCTTGTGTCAGCGATATTTGCTTAGGGACAATAAACAATTGTTTGCTGAGTTTTATTATAAAGAACCAGAAATGCCCCGTATCTCCTGAAACAAAGCCTTTTTTGTCTTAATGCAACTGTGGGCCAATTTCATGCTTGGTGGAGTTCCACTGATGATGGTGGAGTTTCGCCAGGGATGATTTTGGCAGGTGAAATGTCACTTCTGCTCCATAATGCTTAAGAGTAGTGTCACTATATTGTCTTCAGCACTTGGAATATTGTTAAATAAAGTGGCATGCTGATACTTCACAAAAATTATAAGCGGGAGAATCATCTCATCAGGTCCTCATGATACTTTCCCACTTGTTTTCTCCTTTCTGCTTCAGATCTCATATCTCTTTAATTTATTCTCTTCCTTCTTTTTCAGTCTTAGCATCTTTTTTCTCTCTTCAGAATTAAGAAGTTTCTCTGAAGTCCAGTTCACCTCCAGGCATTTAAAGGTTTTGAGGCTGTGTTGAACCGTGCGCCCCCTGCACGACGGGGTAAGTGAGGAGCGGTGTGGCAGCTGCAGTTGGGAGATCTTTCTCACATGCTCTCCTTCACAATCTGATTTGTGTGGTGGCTCTGGTCAGTGTGTTTGCTGAAGTGGCAGATTGTTCCACTGCATGACTCTGACAAACAGCCTGACTTGAGAGAGTGATAGACTGGGCTGGGGGTGGGGGAGTCTCTCAGTTTTTACACAACTGCCCATACTCAGGACATTGAAAAACTGGTTTTGAGAACACTCCTTCATGACTTCAGTAAGGACAGGGAAATTACCTAAAAATTGGGGCAGAAGGAAGAAGGGGAAGGATAGAAGGAAATAATCATGTTTGCTAGCAGTGGGAAGAAGAGTGGAACTGTTTAACTAGTAATTGGCTCTAACAGTACTTTGGCTCTTTCAAAGTTTCAAAGAAAATATTTTATTGAATAAAGCTATGTTATCTTTGTATGTGGTTAACAGTATTAAATACATGTGGCCAACTCTTAATCTGTTCTGGGACTGTGGTGGTTGTAAACAGAGCCAGTTTCAGTGCTCAGCTTCTGCTAAGCCGTTTTGTATCCGACATCTCCGTGCTGTATAACTTTGGATCTATTTGCATCTCATAAGAACACAAAGAGAGGATGTCTGACACAGCTCAGGGCTGATACCATTCTGACACTGTGTCAAAGAGCAAGATGCACGCAGGGTCTCTCTGTGAATGGGAAGAAAATGCTTAATGCTTCTTCACTTCAGTTACTAGTCTAAAATTTGTTCTGGTTGGCCAGATCTGGTGTGTTTTTGACTGTCAGTGAAGTATGGTGTGCAGCAGAACATAATGTTGCAAAGAGCCTGCAACTCTTCTGTGTTTACTTAAAAGGCATGAGTAAATCAGGGTTTCGATGTTTCGTTTTGACATAAGACAGTGAGTAGAAGGATTCAGATGGGGAAAGAGAATTGTTCAAATGCTAATGTGAATGTAAAGCTGCAAGTTTGATAGGAAGAACATTTTTTTTTTTTTTGAGAAAGATAAATTTTCTGTTTAGAACCACATTTATCAGTGATACTTACATTTCCCATGTCTTGCTTGCTCTTGCCAGGCTTATCCCTTTGAATGCTTCATTTATATTAATCCTTCTAAAACTATGCTGAAGTGGAATACCATATGTTCCCACTGTGGGGAAGACACCTTCCCTTTGCAGATGGGGAATAAAAGCACAAGCAAGAAAATAAGTTGTCTGTGACCACATAGGAACTGTGTAGTGGTGGAAGAACTTGAACTTGTGTGTCCTGAGCTGTTGGCTAGTGTTGAAATGAAAGTAGTGCCCCTGGCAGAAGAAGTGGGAGAAGAGGCACAGCCCAAAAGACACAGTGTGAAAACTGGTTGGGTTACCTGGCTGTGATGTACTCAGTGGTGGACTGCTCTCCCATCACAACCATGCTTGGCTTTGTTAGACTGTGGAAAACAGAAGGGTTTTGTAGTGATAAATACTTAAAGAGACTCAGCATACAGAGGAGAGAAGAGAAAAAAGAAAGGGACATTTTCCTTCTCCTTTCTGTACCTACTTTCAAATAGTGAGTGCTGTTTTTACAGATGAGTCTTTGGCTGAGTCTTTAGGGAGGTCCTTCATCTGTCCCACTGTACAGTTGTGTGTAAGCAGGTGCCAGCAGAAGGGCAGAGGAGACTTTGCAGAGCCAGGTGGGTTATGGCAAGGCCAGGACTGCCTTTCTTTGACCCCAGCAGTTGGGTGAGGTGGTTTGAGTACAGATCCCCACCCTGAGAGACCAGGCTTGTGTTTTTGTTTTTTTTTTTTAAAATGTTTTCTAAAGGGGTGGCTGCTCTTTGCTGTGATATGCTACTCTTCCCACCTGGCTGCTTTTCTGCTTTGGGTTATTGGTGTGAAGAGCTGTGGGTGTTGCACGACAGCAGGGAGTGGCTTGTGGCAGTTCTCCTGTGGCAGAAATCTTACGGGGCTGTATGAGCAGGGAGCACTGGTGTCTGCAAGAAAAGGAAGGATGTGGTCTTTTCTTCCCCTTTCTGTGTAACTCGAAGCACTGGAGCTTACCTGCTACCTCTGTGCTCTGTGACTTTGGGAAAACTAAAGTAATGCTTTTCCTTACAGTGCTGTGTTTGGTTCTTGATGGTTATAATTGTGAAGTCAGTCCTGTTTGTGACTTAGGTTTCAAAACAACTTGTGCTGACAGCCTACTTCTTGTGCTTAGGCCAGTGCTGTAAGTTTTGTGCAATGAAGGGTGGGACTCTCACAGGTGGGAGAACAGTGTTTCCAAGCTGTGTCTATAAAAGAGCAAGTTGCAAAAGTTTTGGAGCATTTATGGGCAGTGCTGTCTGCTGGTCTGTGTCACATTTTAAAATAACTTCTGAAATCAGCATTTCCTCCACTGGTTTAGCCTGGGTGTGTAGCTGAAAGGGCAGGTTTTGTGGTGACTTGCTGCAGTTTGCTTGCAGCACAGATCTAGTCTGCAATGGAGTTCACTGAATCTTTAGCTGGTCTTCAGCTTGCTTAGCTGGGACCAGGATCCTGTTTTTATGAGCAGGGAACACAAATGCAATAACCTTTGACTTGTTTAGCTTTATTTATCCTAGAACTCCTGGCTTTGCTTACATTTTTAAAATGTCTTTGACAACATGAAGGCAGAAGGTTGCCTTTTGTGCACATACATGCCCCTCATCAAGAAAGAAATAGTGCAGTCATTTAGGAACAGTGGGACAAATCCCTTTCATTTAGATGAGCTCAACTTCTTTATTGTTACATTTATACTGCATTTTTTTGGCAGTATAAATATAATATGTGCTTTCAGGATGAACTGTAAAACCTCTGTGCTGTCCTTTAGCAAATCTCAGCCATTTATATTTACAGCCTCTCTGTGTGAGCTGCATTAGAGTCCTGTAGAGAGCTTGTGATGACGAAGCATGAAAAGTGCTGCTTCTATGAGGGGTATTTTCATATCCTGGAGAAAAACCTTGTTGCATGTTGTGGTGGGATGGATCCTGTGTTTTACTTTTTACTGGGGAATTACTTACCTTTCTTGTAAGCTATAGAGCTGAAATGCAGGAATGTTTCTGAAGGAGAAACTGCCCTCATGTTTGGCTTCATTGGAAGCAGTCCCTCTGCTTTGTAGTGTAGTATATTTTAGGCAGGAGAAACTCCATCTTGAAAGTGTTCTGTAGAGGAGAACTCACTTTGACTTTCTTTTCCTTACGTGATTATTTAAAGTTCTGCTGTGCCTCTTGAAGGATGTCCAGTTCACCATGCTTGTGCCCACTGGTGCTAACTGCCTCACCAGGTCAGCAGTGTCTGCCCTGAAGGGGAGGCAAACACTGCCCATCAAAGGTATTTCAATAGTCATGGCATTCAGTGGGTTGGTGAGAGGAGGATGATGATGGCAAATAATAGAACAATTCCTTTCATTCCTTGCCTGTGCAGTGAGTGGGCATTTGTCAAACCTCATGTACATACACAGGCTTTTTTTTGTTCTGGTGCTAATAATAAATAGAGTTCACAGCTCCGAGTAGCCAGGACGATGTGGCGAGAAGTGGGTCAAGACCATTCGTGTGTGCATAACTGCATTCCTAATCTAGGCCAGTGCCTATGCTGGATGCCTCTAAACAAGCTGAAAAGATTTCAGGGAAGCTGGAGTTTATGCTGTCAGCTGGGTGAAGTGCACCTCTAGCTGACTGGAGCACTTAAGGACAGGGCTCAGAGTGAATGGTCTGGGGTAGCTTTGCATTTTACAAGGACCACAGAGGTACAGCTTTACTGTGCAGTACCTCTGAAGAGCCAGGAGTTAGGTCAAAGTAAACTTTCTTCTTCCTGGCAGGATGATTTGCTGAGCAGCCCTTCAAACATGTGCACTGCTCTGCTGTTGCACTGAATTATGTCTTGCTACCTCAGTTTCCTCTGAAGTGTCACTGGGGACAAAGATGACGTTGCATTGCTGCCATGTCCCTCTGACTTGGTGTGGTCGTTGAGCTCCTTGGTGCCCTTCAGGGAAGAGTGGGTGCCTGGCCTCACCCTGAGATACAGGTTGGGGCTTGGCTGGGCTGGTAGAAGAAGAAAGCCAGTCTGAAGCCACTGGGATTTATTGAGTTTATTTTTGGAGAGAATAGGGAGGAGAAGTTTGATTGGGTTATTATTTCTTTTACGGTTCTGTGCTTAGGGTTTTTTTTTTTTCATCTTAGGGCTTTTTGAGGTTACTTGTCCTTGAGGAAGATCTATGACATATAAGACAAGCTTTTGTAATACGCTTGTTTGACTTTCATAGTACCTGGCACATCACTGCTGCTCTCTGAAAACAGTCCGTCAGAAATTTATACAAAGTTTGGATGGAAATGGAGGAAAGGATAGGGGAAAAGTCATGGTAGTTTTGCTGTTTTCATGGTCTGGGAGGTGGTGTTTTGGTATTTAAAAGGAAACAAATCTTTTCTTCCAAGCCTCAAGTACATTTGAGGCCATCCCTGTCTAACACGCAGAAGCAAACAAGTGCTGGGGGTTGTAGCCAGTGTGTCGAGGGTGTGGGCAGTGGGCTTTGCCACACAAAGAGGTGACCTTTGGAAGGTGAGCCTGACTTGCCTTGGCACTGTCCCACCATTCTCCTGTCTCCTTTGTCATAATGAGCAGTGCAGTGACACAGTACCTGACCACAAGTGCTCAGGCACAGGGAGTCTGCTGTGTTCTGGAAGGGGGCCCTGCCTGTCCTGTGAGTGCTGTTTGTTACCACAAATGGGAACTGTTGGAGCCGGTGACTCTCCAAAGGCAGTGTAAACCTGCCCATTACTCTCTATTTATCTGTTTGTCCTTTCAAGTACAAGAAGGCTGAGCAAGTCGTAAACTTCTTACACAAAGTATGAGCAAACATATTCTTCCTTTTTCAGAAAATACATTGAAAGCAAACTTTGGAATTCAAGAAAATTAATGCCTCTGAGGAGCAGAAAGCATTTATCTCTTGGTGTAAAACTAAATCCTGCTAAAAAGATTTAAAAAATATTTTCTGAAGTCTAGTAACTAGAAAGCCAGCCTGGAAGCTTGTTGTGAAGACTGGAGTTTGTGAATGTCTGTGCCTGTCAGTCTCAGGTGGAGGATTTAGTTTAAAAGGTCAAAGCAGTGTTACAGATGCCATTGTATCAAAACTCCTTCAGATAAGCTCCACTCGGAGTTCTTGGGCCTGTCTTGCTTTGTCTGCATTTAATGACTGATTCATCTGGGCATAAAGAGGGAGAGGTTAGAGCATCATCTGGCCATGTTATATGCTGTTATATCCTGTTCCTAATTGGGCAAAAGTTATGTACCTTCAAAGTTTCCTCTGTTCATCTAACTTACTGAGTGTGCAACAACTGGTTTGGTTTTGGTTTGTTGGTTGGGTTTTTTTCAGTGTAGTATGTAAACAAAATAAAATACATTTCCTTGCTTGAGGATTTGAGGACAAGTTAGCACATGAAGTTAGAAAATAAGCATGCCAGCTATTGTTTTGTTTTCCAGTGGCCTGAGGGTCCTTCCCACTTATCACTGTTGTAAAGAGACAGTTTCTGCCCTGAAGAAATTACAGTTTAAGTAAGGAAGAATGTGTGAGTGGATATTTGAGACACTAAAAGGTGGAGCATGTTGGTGTGAGAGTTGAAGTGGAAAAATTTTTCTTGCAAAGAATACAGCTGCATTGATGGAGAGACAGATTTTTACTTCCACTGTAGCATTATGTATCTGTATAAAGCTGCTTCATTGCTCATGTTTTATTGCACTACAGGAAGAAACTTTAGCACTGTGAGCTGTCCCAGAGGGTTCTATATAATTTTCAGCTAGTTGGGGCCTACTTTTTCTCTATAGAAGCACTAAAAAAGCATCTCCTCAACCTTGGTACCTATTTCCAGGTGACTAATAGGATTAACAGATCCAAGGCGATGTGTTCCTTTAGCTAAATGTAATCCATTTGCCAGCTTCAGCCAAAAATATTGCAAGGAGGAGGAGGAACACTGGTCTATATTGTAAATCAAATTTTTGAAAAAAACAGGGCTTAATACAAGTTAGACCAGTGCATTTTTTCTAGAAAATTTCTAAAGCCTGTGTCACTTTAATTGTGCAATTTTAGAGCAGATGACTCTAAAACAGGGCCAGCTCAAAATGCAGTGGGGGTCAGTCAGGTCAGTGATACTGGGATATCTTTTTAAAGGAACTGGGAGAAGAAATTCAGGATGGGGAAGTATTTAAGTCTTGGGGAACTTCTTGTATGCTGTGGCAGTGGGCCATATGGATACCTAAGTAGCTAAATTTTTTTCTCAAACTGTAATTCCTGTGTCTTCCTAATCCACTGCTATGATTTCCTGTGGCTGAGTAGTTCTTCCTTTTCCCAAAGCTGTCCCAGTGTTGCTAGCACGGGATGACTGCAGGCAGCAGCTGCCAGGGAGAGGCTCTTATTTCTGTGGTGCTGAGGTTGACGTGGGCTCAGTGTGTGATGTACAACAGCTTTGCCCCAGAAGGATGCCCAGGTTTATATTGCTGTGCCAATTAAGATCTTGGTGTCTTGTGTACAAAATTCTTAATTGCTGAAGCAGCCTCATATCAGCTTTCAGTGAACTTGTTTTCCAAGGCATTTTAGTTTTCATCCCCCACCACAGAATTATGAAAGAAAAAAGTGACTGGTTGCTGAAGAACAAATGATGTCACCTGTTGTACTCTCCTGTGGATTTTTTTTTTTTTCTATTGATGGAAGGCCTTGTTTTGATGCATAATTCTTTTGACTGACAGCATCTGGTGGCATACAGGGGAGTGCTGCATGTGCAGAGCCTGTTCTGTGCACTGAAAGGCAAGAGTTTAGAATAAGCTTTGAAGTAGAGGAGTGTGTGCTTTCAGAGACTTTATTCCTTCCAACACTGAAATTGAAGTAATGAATCAAATTTGGCGTGGCATGCATTGATAAAATGTGCTTTGTTAAATGACTGCCAAAGGGATTGTTTCAACCCCTTCCTCTCATTTTAGTATTGGATCTTAATCTCTATTGCAAGTAACATCAGCACTAGTAGAATTAAGAATTAAAGTTTGAGCCAGTGGTATTTATTCCCGTTTTATCTCTAATGATGAAGAAGCTTCAGCTGATTTCCTACTCAGGTTTGATGATTCCCAAGGCTTGAGGTTCATCTTTATTTTATCTCCAGAATCTCATTTTAGTTTAGGATCTTTTTCCCCCTAATAGGAATCTGATCAATTGACTGCTAAAACAGGCACAGATGTAGTTAATTTATTTTGTAAGTGCAGATGTTTCATGTGCAAGGAAGTTGGTCAAAGACTGGATCTAGAAGGGCCCAGATTACAGACAACAGTTAACAAAACATTGAATATCCCAAAAAAGTATTGCTGTAAAAACAAAGACATAAAGAACTCTTACTCCTCTATACGTTCTCCCAGCAAGAAGAGTGGAAAAAAATTCTGTACTATAATATACAGTCACTCAGATTGCTAAGATTAAATGTCTCTGTAATCAATTCACTCTTTCTTTTATTTTTAAAAAAAATTTTTTAGACTGTCATAGTTAGGATGCCATGAACTCAGCTCAGGATAGCATGGTTTGCTACATGGGAGGCATTTCAAATGTACTGTAGGAAATGGTCTCCGTGATAAAGGGAACATTAAGAAGTTCCACAAGCCATTTACAAAAATGACAACCATCCCAGTTAATGTGGGTAAACTGGGTAATTTTTGCATGGAATTTTATAGAATAGTGTTTGGAAAACTAACTGTGTCAGGGTAAACACTCTTTCCAATATCTATTTAAAGTACATAAATATTTATCATTGTCCTTCTTTTACAGATTAAGAAACAAAGGCTGAATTGACTTGCCTAAAGCTATAACTAATTAATGCAAGGATAGAATGTGAACTTGGGACTTTGAGCCAAGAGAACAGCAAACAAGATGAAACACTGCAAATGGAAGCATAATGAAAAGATAATATAAACTTTATATTTCAAGCATAAATTCACTACCCCGTTATAGAAATAATTTTCCTATAAATGCCATTAGGCAAGTAAGCAGCCTAAAAAGCTGCTTCTTATTGAAAACAGAATCTGTTTAGACCAGATAATTTCTTTACTTGCCAATTTTGTGCATCCAGCATTATCTTCATTAAGCTTGTTGCTTGTGAGAAAATTCCTAAGGACAAACTGGAATTTAAATTAAATTTTCAAGTAATTCAAGTTCAGATGACGAGAACCAGGCAAATTTGCACTTCATCATGAAAAGCTGCAGCAAAATCATGCTCGAAATTTCCTTTATTTATCTCCCAGGTATGTATGAGTCAGCCAAAGCACTTGTGCTAAAAGACAAGTGATTGGCATCATTTCATGGGATGTCACCAACTGCAGCTTCAATAAACATCAGGTTTTTCCTTTGTCTTGGTCAAATGCTAATTTTCATTGCAATTTTGACTGAACACAGCAGAATTTTTTTTATTTTTTTATTTTTTTTTTAATGGAAAGGGTGGTGGATCTCCAAGCACAATTCTTATTTCTCTAAATTACATAGCACAGACATGGCCACTGCACCACTCCAATGTTTGTGCATTTTGGAAGAACACTGTACTCCTGTAATAGGGTTTGGGATTTCTCTCCTCTTTTTCTGGACATTAATTTGAAAGAAATTTTGGAAAGAATTCATTGCAGTATCTACTTATTGCAATGGTTTTGGTCAATGCCTTTGTGTCACTGGTAGAAACTGGGAGACAGGGAATTTTTAGTGGCATTTCTGTATAAATTTAAGCAATTTCAGACTTTTGTAATTATAATTTTTTTTTTTTCCTAAACATGCTAAGTTAAAAGCAGATCAAACAGTTCCTAGTTTTCTGAGCTTCTAAATGTCTTCTGTACTGGATGTTGTTTGAATTGCATTCCTTTGCCTGAACTGTCTTGTTTGTTCTAGTGTTTGTGATTCATTTGAATGTGCACCAGCCAGCACTTGAATAATGGAAAACCTAAAGTAAATAAGTGATAGTGCCTGCTAGAGAATGAAAAGGTTCTACAGTGAGCTGTGGTGCTCTTTAGAGCAATTTAAATATCTTTCTGTAAACAAACTGTTGAATGAAGAGTGGTTGAATGGTAGCTGAAAAGCTTGAATCATTCAAGTTTGGGACATTGAAAGTCTAGACTAAATTTAAGTGTTATACTTTGAAGTTCTTAAGAGGGACTATAGGGCATTCTGAGAAGGGCTTTCTTTGCCTTTGCCTAGGGCTAAGAATTTAATGTACGGTTTGGAGGATTAAATTTGTTTTATTCTCATTGCACCAGAGTTACAGTTTCCTCCCATATATGGCAATTTTTTAAAGGTTATTATATTGAGTTTTTTTTCCTTAAAGTGAATGATGCTTTAGATTTTAGGTGCCAATTCTGTAATTAACAACAGGAAATTTGCAAAATGACTGGAAGTGGTTTTTCAAAGATCCTGAAGTATTAATCATGTTCAGCACATTGATGGTATGTTCTTCCTAATAGAAGAGGTATTTGTATTTTAAACTGGAATAATTTTGGCTTCTGGGGCTTTTTTTGTTTGTGGTGTTTTTTGGGTTGGGTTTTTTTGGGTTTTGCTTTGTGGATTTTATGTGTGTGTGTTTGGTTTTGTTTTGTTTTTTTCCTTAAATGTGCCCCAGAAGCCAGAACTGTCCTAGAGGACTCCCACTTTCAGAAAGAATGAGGCAGGTAGGTACATTAGTGTTGATCCTTTCATCATGTTTGATCAATTGTCAGACTGTAATTAGACTGTAAAGAAAGAGAAATATGGGATAACAGAAAAAAGGTCTATCTGTTTGTACTGTATGTATTTCTGCTACATCCTGAAGCTGTACCCTTTCTATCTGAGCTGCATGAGATAAGCTTGTGTGAATCTTCACAAACTTGACCTCTTTTGTGTTGCATAACTCTTGTCATACAGTTCACATGTGGTCAGTGTGGGGATCCTCTGGTTTTGCCTTCCAAAACCTTGGTTTTGCTTTTCTGACAACTCATTTCCTGTTGATTCAAATTCTTTATTTGTTTGTTGTTGTTTTTAACATTCTGCCAAAGGCTTGCAATTGTTGTCTGGCAGCACTGGATTGTCACAGCCTGGATTGCTGGCACCTTTCATTGCTCAGCCACCAATTTGCATGAAGTTTAGGGAATTTCATGGAGGCTTCAAACCTCTTAAAAAATTTGGCTGATAAGGGCCAAAAGTTATGGGACAAGTTGTGTGTGCACGCTTATGTTATCATACAAGAAATCTAAGAAGGTTGTTTAACATAAATTTCCTATATTTGCATCTTGGTTATGGAACAACCTCCCTGAATGTGTTTTTGCAGCTTTGCTTTGTACCCAGGGAACTCCCTGTGGTGGCTCTGGTTTTGCTACAGCCATAATGATTTCCTTAAGATGCGGGCATCAGAAGGGCATCCTAGAGTTGTCCCACTTTGTGTGTAAATGCTTTACTGTGCATGGTTGCTACCTCTTCAGAAAGGCTGTTGTGCAAGCAAGCCACGCCGATTTCCTTCAGATTTAACTGACAGTTCGTGGGTAGCAAGTGGGGAGCAGTAGATAAAGATTTTGTTCTTGCTGACTTTCTGACTGGTGAACCACATGAAATTTTGCAGAGCTGGAGGCGGGGAAAAAACCCAGTGTGTTTCAGTCCCATTATTTGGTTACAGCTGTAAAGGGTGATGTTCATTTCTCACTTCCTTCTAGAAGTTTTCTGTAACTGCACGAGCTATTCCTGCTATTCAGTGACATGTGCATCACAAAGACTTGAAGATTGGAATGGATCAGAAACTCCTGTTACTTCAAATTATGTAGTTGTAAACTGGCTGCAGGTCTTTAGGTTGAAAGACCAAGCATTTATTTCAACATACTGCTGGGCTGTATCACAGAGAGATAAAAGTTGATTTTACATGAAGTGGAAACTTAGACATGCTGGTATTGGAACTCAGGAAGCCCGCGGTGAATATATGTTAGCTGCTCACAGATCATATCATAAAGCAATTTATTTGTATCAGTGGCCTGTCACATCATGTAGGATCAATCTTTGCTTAAATAGAGAATACTTGTTAAGGAAAGCTACTGCAGACCTGAGCTTGCTTTCAGCTGTGATATCTCTCTGCGCCAGTAACCACATGTTTTATCTGGTTTTCTTCCCAGTGCATGAACATGCCTAGTGAGTAACATATGAAAACCAAGTATAACAAGGATTGATACATTTGGCCACTTACAGAGTATAAGGATCTCATTATTTTTGCCTACTTCCTGCCTTTGTTTTTTTATTTGAAATGTATCTATCTAATTTCTCTTTAGCAGCCCAGGCAAGGTTCTTTGGCTTTTCATCTGCAAATTAGTCTTTCTATGTGTATGGCTATGTTGAATTCTGAACTTGGTTGTTATTTTTTCTTGTGGTATCTTTTTTATGTGGCTCTTAAAGGAAGTGACATAGTTATTTTTTCTTATTTTCTTTGTGCATCAAGAAAGGTGAGGATCACATTCTATAGGGGAGGAAAAAAGAAGGATGTCAGAAATGCACCGCTTACCACTATTAATAAAACTTTAATTAACTAAATGCTCTGTCTGGCTTCTTGCCCATGTAATATATAAAAATCAGAGATTCTCCTAAGTCATTATTACTGGTTATCAAAAATACTTATGCTTCCATTTACAGTGAAACCTGATGAAGAATTGGCTGACAAGTTTCAATATGCAAAGAAAACTTGGTTATTCAGGTTATGCATTTCCCTACATTTGCATGTGCTGAAGAGTTGTCTTTATCAATCCAATCCATATTTAAAATTGCCTTCATATATGCAAAGTATGAATCCCATAGCAGCATTCCTCCTGACATTCTTGTAAGGTCTGCCCAGGATTTGTAGCATCCCCGAACAGTTTGGGTTGGAAAAGACTTTAAAGATCATGTAGTTGCAACTCCCTGCCATGAGCAGAGACACCTCCCACTAGAGCATGTTTGGTCAGTGCCCCATCCAGTCTGGCCTTGAACACTTCCAGCATTGTCTGGATTTGCTGCAGTATGAAGGATGCCTTGTGCAGAACTCCTGGGAGAGCAGAGCTCCTGTTGAGCAAAGCCTGTGCCTTGCCTCCTCCTGTACCATTAACCTGCTTTCTCTTGGTGTGGTGTCTTGCTGCAGGTGCTGTTCACCACTCAGTCAGGATTTAAACTGTCTGAGCAGGAATTGGGCAGCTGGGCTGCCACTGCAGATGGTGACTCATCTTGCCTCCCCTAGGAGGAATGAACCTCCCTGCTCCAAACTTCTGTGAGGTTTTTAATAATTCCCAACTTTCTCTGCTGGACACAAGTAACAGCCTGCTCACCTGTCTGGGAAGGATTAACCCAGTATCAGCTTTGCCTGCAAATGAATGTCCTTTGGCTGCATTTACAGTCACGTGTAATTAGGAGGAAAACAACTCTGACAGCCTTGCTTTACTTTTTATTCCTGAATCTTCTGGTCTTTGTCTCTAATCTTCAGGCTCAGACAATAAATGGAGTTTAGCTGTGGATCCTAACACTGAGCTGATTAGATCAGGTCTGTGGATCAAACATTAAGCTGTCAGAAGGGAGATTTGCCATGCTGCCCAAGATGGAGTGGTGTGTTGTTAGATCTCCTTCAGACAAACCAGATGTCACTGTGTATTTCCAGAGCCCAGTGGTCCCTGGGTGCCATCCTGTGTGTACCATGGGAGAGGAGAATGCAGGGGCAGCATCCACACCATTGTAAGTGCAGCCCTGGCACCAGGAGGGAGCTGCACTGCCAGCAGCTGTAGCTTTGGTGTAACTCTCAGTCACCCTCTTGTGGGTTAGGGCTGTGGGATTGTGGGCCCCTCTTTCCAAAGGGTCACCTGCATCAGCTGCTGTAGGAACTGGTGGGACTGTGCTCAGGTTGCCTGTGTGCAGTGTAGGTGCTGGCAGACAGGGATGAACTCCAGGCAGCATTACCCACCATGGAGCCTCCTCACAAGGGCTCCTTGATTGCTCATTTCCCATAAACTGCAGATGCTGTCAGAGAGTCTCCTGGCTCTTTTCTTGGCAGTGTTGCTGCAAGAAAGCATTTTTAGTAACTGCTTTTCACCAGCAAAATGATTATTGTGCCATGAATCAGAGCTGACTTAAATGCAGGTGCAGGATGAGTCCCTAGGCCAGGGTGTCTCTGCCAGACCCCAAAAGCAGTTGAGCTTTCTGCCCATGAGCTGTCCTGAGATGCCTTACATCATCTCTGTGTCCCAGAGCGGGGTTTGCCACAGCTGATAGCAGCCTGTCCTGCCAGCCTGCAAGGGCTGGGGGAAAGGAAACACCATCCTGAAATCCCACTCCCTACAAATGAAGAGCCCTGGTAACTATTGTTTATCTCTTGAGAGCCGGGACTTCCCAGGGCTGCTCTTTGGGGCACAGAAAAACTCACTGTTTTCTTCCAGCCCATTTTTTTCATTCCCTGGTTCACCATTCACGTAAATCTCCTTTTAAGTGGTGTTTGTTTGCAGCTTTAAAAATGTGGTAAAGGCTCTGTCATAGCAGGCTGTAATACAGTGCAAGTAACTATTTGAGAACTGGCATTGCATTGCCTCTTGCCCTCTCATCTGTCACCAGCTCCCTCCTGTGTTTTGTGAAGTTTTTGCTTTGCTGCTGAGCGTGGCACAGCAGAAAGTGAGCTCATACACAGCTCAGATTACTGTTGAACCAGTTCAGGTCTGTTTAATGGAAACCTTCCTTCTCCAAACCCTTTTGCACTCCTTTTACTTGAGTCATAAAACTTCTTCTATTTGAACTTAGTGAAAAGAAACTCCAAACCCTTTCTGTTCTGGTTACAAAACACTTTGATTCCTTTCCCTGGTTTTGTTTCACATTATTTACTGAACTCCTGCTGGAGTAGCGTCTTGGGGTAAAAAGACACTGCTTCTTAGCTGAACAATTTAAATTTTTCATCAAGGGAGACGTATAACCAAACTCTTTGTGAAATGAGTTAGCCATCCGTTCTGCTCCAGCTTCGAGTAGGGAGTGTGGATCATTTCAAAACCCAGGAGAATTGGGACATGATAGCATAGGTATGTATGGAATAGTACTTCATCAACTGTGGACATAAAGGAAAACTTCTGGCTGGTTCTGCCATAAGCGGCCAAAAATGTGTGACTTTGGTGTGTGTGTGCATCTGAGCTCGTGAGACAGGGGTGAATTTTTGCATGCTATGCTGAGTAGTGATGTGTAAGCATTAGGCCATATTTACAAAACTGTGGTACATGTCTTTTCCATTTTTAAAAAATTTTTTCCTGAGGCAGAGATGTGCCAGGATCTATTGCTGAGCTTGTTAAGTAAATTCCATCTCTCATGTGTTCTAGTTTTGCTTTTTGGATTTCTCTGCTATTGGCTAATCTGTTAGTGATGCTTAAGTTTAAGGGGATCTGAGTTGCATAGTCAGTCATCTAAAGAAAAAAATAAATAGTATTTACTTCTGAGTTTTTTTTCTCTGAAGTCCTTATGTTGTTTCTGTTTTGTTTTTTTTTTTGAGATGGGTGATACTAAGTTACTATGGCAGGGTGTGGACAGCTTTTTAAAATTATCAGCCTTGCATTTATGCAGGAAAACCTTGCTATCTTTTGCAGTCAGAATTTCAACAAACCCACTATCACTGCAGAATTATTTGGGTGTGGATTCTCTCTGCTTGCTGTGTTTGACTTTCACAAGGATTTGTACATATCTAAAAACATTTAATGAGAACTAGTAAGATGTTTTAGCCCTGCAGACTTGTTTCTCTGTAAGCATTCAGCCAACATTATTGAGATCAATGGTTTCCTGTGTTTTATAAGCACAGTTTCAGCTGGTCCTGTAATCTCACATTTCTTTTTATAACTATTTTATAAGGAGAAGGACCCAGTTAAACCAGTTCATGTTTCTCTGTTGCAGTGCTCTAATGCTTGCTCTCCCTGTAACAAGTTTGTCTTGACTGTCCATCTGCTGTTCTTCCCAAGCCTCTGCCGTGTGTGTCTCCCTGGCACGCCTGCATTTGTGCCAAAAGCTCTGCAGTCACTTTGGGAGCTGTATCTTTTTGACCATCTTTGCCTCCTTGTGTCCAGATGTGCACACAAAAGTGCACAATCCAATGTTTGCTTGATATTTTTGAGCCAACACAGGCTGAGATTACGAGGTGGTTCCACCTCTCCGTGCAGGACTGCTCCAGGCACTGAAACCTCCCAAGCCAGAGCTGTGTGTCCCTTGCATGGTGGGGACAGAGCAGGGCTGGTGCAGGGACATGGAAAAGGGAGTGCAATGAGATTGGGTGGCAGCTGCTGCAGGATGATTAGGACAGCTTGTGCTATCTGATACAGGGAGCCAGGTGGTTTCTGTCATTGCCAGTAAGGGTGGGGATAAAAGGTGGGCAGGAAAGAGGGGCCATCCTGTCCCTGCATCCATTGCCCCAGTGCAGGTAGCTCAGCTGTAGCAAGAAGAGGACTTTAGCTCTTGTGGCCTCATGCCTCAAATATTTGTTTTCTGCTTCTCCAGACCAGAAAAATACAGGTGAGCAGAGCCTGATGTGACTCTGATCCTGCTCTGGGTACCTGGTGAGTGGTAAATCTGTGCCACTGTGGTCTTCTCTTTTCAGGAATCCTGCCATTACTGTGGTACAAGAGTGACCTCAGGGGAGGGTTCTTCAAATTCTCAGTTGGGTTGATAAGACTTAGGTGCTCACTGTGAATTCAGGATTGGCAAAAATCTGTCATAGGGAATGGCTTGGTTTGTCCATATTATGATAACTTCCAATTATTTTGTTGAATGTATAAATGGGTGTAGGTCTTTAGGATTCTGCAGGCCAAAACATTAATTTTAACTGGACTAGAAATACATAAAAGTAATGGTGAAAAATACTATTTGTAGTTTAGTTTTAAATAAATGTGTAGATTAGCCATAGTGAAATAATTCAGTCTAACAGTCTTTCTTACTGCCGTTCTAAGCAGCTTCAGGCTTCTTCCTTTATTGCCTCTTGAAATTTACTGCTTAAGAGGTCAGAACCAGGGTTATTTTTAGAAACAAGCAAAAATGTCTCAGTAATCTTTCAAATTCAGTGGTATTTTCTTGATTTTTATTGCATTCAATGAATTCTGCAACTGGTTATTTTAAGAAAAGTCAGGAATGTGATTAAGATAGAAAAAGACACCTCTAGTAGTTCTAAAATCTGGAATCGGGACCAAAAATAATCAAATTGTGAACTTGAGATAATAATTACTTTCATAAATTTTATCTATAAACAAGATGTCTGTTCCACTTGGTGCCCTGCCTGCTTCAGGGGGTTTTATCTAAGTAAATAAAATCAGTTTTGCTTTGATGCTTTTGTGTATCTACTCTGCTTTCACTTACCTCTCTTAATACAACATTGGTAGGAATTTCAGTTGAAAGTATGTTCATTTAGAACATTAGAACTGAGAAATTTTCCATGTGAAATAAAGAATTTGGGTAAGTGTGTGTTATATGTGACTAATTAGTGGTGCAGTTTATCTGCCTCTTCAGCAAACAAAAGGCTCATGTTACAGCAACCCTTCTGCAGAGAATAGCAATCAAGATTTCTGTTTAAATTATTTTAATTTTTTAGCATCTGTTCACTTCTAGAATACAAATCAACACCAGTGCATTCTCCTCTGATATGTCTTGTTTGAATCCTTTTAATGTGAAGAGAAAAATGGAGGCATGGCATTATTTTGAGCCTGCATGTGCTTTGCTCATGATGTAAAACAGTGAAATTCAGACTGCAAGCTTTCAATACACAGACATTGCCTCTGGCTGTGCAAGAAGATATTTAGATGGGCAGATCATGAAGAAAATTTTTGGTCTTTAAAGGAAAGATTACACTGGGTAAAAATGAGTTTGAAAATTGAAGCTTGCTATGATAGCTTTCTTAAATCTAATAGATGCTTGGATAAAGGGAATTTCTCATAAGAAGGAAGTCATAAAACTGGTTTGAATTAGATTTCAAAGGCAAGGGTTATGTTGGTCATTTAAAGCCTTGGATTTCTCACCACAACCAGAGTCAATAAATAGCAGTCTAACACAAGGTTGTGGCAAAGTATGGTCTGCTATGTGAAGGCCTTTTGCAAGTTATTTGGAATAATATTTGGCATCTGTGGCTGGAGTAGTACATGGGAGGAGATGGCTTGTTCTCACCAGCATGGGATGATTGGAGATCCCATTGAAATGAAGCCATAATTTTATTTGTGTGTGTTTTGACTTGGCTTTCAGCTCTGAGTTGGAGAATGTAGGTCAGCTGCACCGGTGAGGCTTTGGGTTCTGAAAGAAGATTGCCAGTCCTGTCCCAGTGCCTCTTTCCAGTACCCTCTGGGCTTCATTAACAGTCTGCTTGCTGGCTCCCTTCAGCACAGAGACTATTAGCCATCTGACACTCGTTTGCCCAGGGGCAGCATATTTGCTCAGTAATGAAGGAAATGGGTACCGAGTACATTACATCTTTCCAAAGCTGTTACAATTTCCCTACTACCACAGTCTTAACTGGTAATCTGAATATTTGATATCAACAATCTCACAGTAGACTTAATACATTTTCAATTCCAACTGGATGTGATTGCTTCCAGGATGCTACCAGGCAGTATCTTAAGACATTTCTACCTGAATGATGGGAGAGGGAAGAGGAGGCTCCTAAGGAGATTGTGAAGTAAAATACTGGCAAACAACATTCTCTCTCATGGAGACTGGGGAAGAAGGAGAACAATTTATGCAAAATAAATAGAGGCCTTTTTTTAACCTATTAATTATGGATTAAAATTTGTAGTTTAAACAGCAGGAATTAATTTCTTAGCTGAATCAGATTTTATAGTTAAAGTCTGTGGAATAGACTGCATTTGAGATAAATATTCAAAACATAATTATTGCAAGAATTTAAACCGGTAGTGGGAAGTGGAAGAGGAATGGGGAGAAGTAGGAAGCAACTCTCTGTAAGGCTCTGAGACTAGGACTTGTGTATTCAGTGAAGGGTTTTGTTTAGGTTTTGTTGGTTTTTTCAGTCAGTAATATACATCTCCTCTTCTGAGAAATCAAGGATCTTTGACAAACAACTTAACCAGGGTTATCAAATGAAAACATATAATCTGTAGCACCCACCTTCTGTTAAATTGTTTTAACATTAAAGGGCATTCACTGAGGATAAGTTTTCTTATGTTTTGTATGGTCCACAGTTCATTTTGGTTCTTGAATTCTTCATAGGGCTGTCTGCTATGAAGCCACGTATTGCCTTGGTAAAGAGTGGGGGCTTTTTGCTTAGAAAACATTTGCACAATGGTGGTGCCTATTAAACATAAAATGCTTCTTAGATATCCACTGGAAAGAATATCCATGAATAAAAAATGAACCACTTAAATCAATACTATTACTTCTCATTCTCTGCTTTCTTAATCTTGCCTGTTGCTTTTATTCTCTTTATTAGCTTTTCATGATGGTGAAGTTTTCTTTTGAAAAGAGGCAATGTGGCTCTGTTATTCTCCATTGCTTTGTTTCATCTGCAGCTCACAGTAATCTGATAGGGACATTGGGAGTTATAATTTTAGAACTGTGCATGCAGGCAGTTTGTCTTTAGCACAACTTTTTTTCTCCCCCTTGCTGCTGCTTGGGTTTTTTTGCCATATCATCTTTTCTATTTTACCTCTTTTTATTATTTCATTTTATAGTATCTTACATAGTCTGTGAACACAAAGTAAATTGATGGCTTCTGAATCAGAGGCTATTACAGCATTTTCCTGATGAGATGAAGTCTCCTTGCTCTCACTCAGATAAATCTTAAATAATCCAAAGCACTTTAGGTGGAAGTATAGTTTTAATAAAACTTACCCTGTGTTAAATTCCTGGAGATTTTTGTCTTTTTAACAGCAGTCCTCATTGGGGTTATTAATGTCGAGTTATTAACTAAGGCCAAGTCTCATTCACTTCTCTTCGGTTTTCTTTCACTTTTAATAAAATAGCATCATTTGATCTTTGTCACATCTGAACTTGCCTCTTATGTGTTAGAGATGATTTACTGTCTTAATTTCAGAGTCCCAAATTTTATGCTAAGTACAGTGGCCACTGTTCATTGCGGCTGACAGACCTTCCCCAGAGGAGGCTGGTTTGGTAATAACAGAGGATGAAGGTGATACCTCCAGCACAGTGACTCTTGTTATGGGCAGGTGTTAATGCTGGGCAAGGAAGAGCAAAGTGAATAATGGCCAAAGAGAGACCCTCCAGCACTGACTTCTACTCAGACTAGTTTTGTTCCCCTATTCTTTTTGCAATCACAAAACTTGATTCTAGTTTTGTTCATTCTCTTCCCCTTCCTTCCTCCGTGTTAGCATGGAGGTGGTCACAGCAGCTGGTGGCAATGAACCCATGCACTGTACAGTCAGGGGAGGCTGCTCTTCATTGCTGCTGTGCCCAGGCCCATTTAATAATGTTTAAAAGCATGCAGCAGCAGTGTGTGCATTTTAAGGTGATGACAGAGCTTCTTAGGCTTTAAATGCACTTTATTTCTAGTACCATGACAGGGTTTTCATGCAGCTGAGGTTTACCTCAGCATTTCCATTATAAGTCCCTGATTTCCAGGTATGGTGCTATGCAGCAGCCTGGTTACATTAGACTTAGTGGGAAAGGATTTTGTCAAGATTAAGAAAGGGGAAATTTTCAACCCCTTCTAAAGTTATGTAGAGTAAAAATAATGAGAGGGAAGAAAGCCTCTGTGTATGCGTTTAAAATGGGCTTAGATGAGTTTGAGGGGTTTGGAACAAGAGGCAAGTCTGTAGTAGAGTGGGAACGTGGAGTGGGTTAAAGGTAGAGCAGGACAGTGTTTTCCTTAGGTGAGGACTGTGAAGTTGCTGGCACTGACCTGAAGTAGTAAACACAAATGTTAGCAAGGCTCCTGCAGTGAGCAGGGGCTGGAGTGACTGTAAATGCTGTTCTGCTGGAGTTCACCACCCCATGTGCCGGGAGCTGTTCCAGCCACAGGATCTGCCTGCAGAGCTGTTTCTCTGCATCACCATTTCCATTAGATGGGATTGCTGATGACCTCTGGCTCACTTTATTTGGCTGTTCATGTTGGAATGGTGTCTTCTGTTTCTTGGGAATTGTCTCTAGTTTGGGAGGGAAACTCTTGGATCTCTACTGGTGGTATATTTGTGACTTGTAATAAACTTTTCTGTGACTGTGAAGCATGTGCTTGACTAAAATGTAAGAGGAAATTAGTGGGACATCTGGCCTTTGTAAGAGTCAGACTTTCATTTTTACTTTCTTGACTAGAGTTTCATGAATTCTAAGTTAATCTGAGTTGAGTGACCTTTTGACTAGAGTAAAGGCCTATCTTGCCTTTCTTTTTCTTTTCCTGATTTAAAAAGCTTTCATGTCCTGGATCTGTGAAATTGCAGTTCTGTGTGTGTAAGATGGTCATTTCTTGCTCATACACTCAGATCTAAATGCACAATAGTTGGAGGCAGTTTTTGGTATTAGTTAGTGGAAAAGGAAGACTTGAGTTAATCAGCTCTTAGTGAATGAAATCTTAATGGTTGTATCGACAGACTTCCAGTGCTGGTCTTGTGGACTCTTGGAGGAATTCAGCAGTGTGCAGTAATATTCACTTCCAAAATGAAAGTCTATTAAAAAAGAAGTACTGTCTTTGCATGACTTCAATTCTAAATCATCTCTATTAATTTTTAATTTCATATTTTAATGTAAATTAAATGAATAGTTGATTTAGAAATAATAAAGCAAATATGTCAGATTTTTAGAGTGAGAAGGGATTTCTGGCACTAATGCTAAACAGGCTTACATGTTACTCAGCCTCCAACTTTAGTCTGCCAATCAGACTTTGTTTTTCACATAGTTTCTTAATAGTTTGCACATTCAGAGAACATTTTTTAAAGAAACACTATAAAAATATAAAATAGAAGTGATTCATCAAGATCCATTTTGGTTCTTTACAAAGGCAGTATGTGTGACTATGTATATGCATATTTATCTGTTTGCTTATGTGCATGTTTCAAACCAGCAGACTGTACCCACACATACAATTTAATCACATTGTGTTTTTTGGCCACTTTTGTGGCCAAGGAATGGACTGTTTATTCTCCTTTTAAGTCCATTTGTGGATTTAAGTACGTTTGACATTTGGAATTATAAGGAATTCTAATACTCTCTGCCAGAGTTAGGGTAATCTTTTTCAAATGATTTAAAATTCACAAGTCTTATGTTACAGTTTAAGTAGGCAGGATTTGAAATTACTGCACATCTAGATGTGTAAGAATTGGTTAAATGCAGAAGGGCTTATTTTACAGGGCTCACTTGGGACTCTCGTGATCCACCTTGAGTTTCCTGTTCTTTCTAATTCCTCAAGTATGTCGATTTCTGATTTGGATTCTTTAATTTGTTTTTTTTAATGGTCACCTTCTTACAAAGCAAGGAAGCTTGATCTCAGCTCTCCAGAGTGCCATGAAGGTAAATTGGAACATGTTAGTAGATGAGCACCATGTTTCTGTTCCTGACTTTAGCCCTGGATAACCAGTCAACTGGGGAGAAACACTTCCAGAAAGTGACACCTTTTGTATATATATAAATATATTGCCATATTGCTACCAGTCATAACAAGGAAGTGTTATATCTTCTATTTATGAACCCATGTTGTGTGTGTGTAGGCTTGCAAGGGGAGTCCTCCTTCACACTGACTACCAGCACAGGTACATGCTCCTACATCCACAGTACAAAGCACTACAAAAAGGCTCTGGAAACTTGAAAAAACACTGGTGTCTAATGAGAAGTCTCTTGCTGATTTAAACCTATACTTGATTTGAATTTATTTAAATAACTGTGAGAACATGTGCTACCAAAGCCACTTTTCTCAAGACCTAATTGCTTTTAAGTCTTGAAGAACTCATCTTGTGCATGTAAGTCTGCAATTCTAAACAGCTTTAAGATAAATGCAGATTAATGAAATGTCTTGAGAGTACTTGCCTATACATGCACTTAACCTAAATGGATGAATAACTGATTATATGAATGTTTCATTACAGAGAGACAGAGGAGAGACTAAAGTTTTTAATTTAAATTAAGAAGGCTGGAACTGACTTTCATACGTGTCCAAATTGTATTCACGTGTCTCCTTGGCAGGAGTCTGCCACTCATTTACAGTCTGATCTCATCCCTCTCCAAAGGAGCAGATGGGGATTCTTGAACTTGGCCCAAATTCCTAGAAAGTCTTTTCACTGACATTTTGTAAAGGTGTGAGGGGAACTGGGACTTTAGATGGCAGAGGGTGCAGTAAGAGAGAATGGTTGCAAGGATGAAGCAGTAACACTTCCCTGCACATCATTCAACACTGTGACAATGACTGTGAATATAAAATATCTCAGTGTGGCAGAAAAATGCTCCTCTCTTGCCATCTAGGTGACAACTGACATGGATATTCTTTGATTGTCATGCTCCTGATCACCTCCTCATCTTCCCCTCTTCCCCCCTTTTAATTAACTCAAAATTATCATTCTTAATTACATTTCCAAACTGGAACATCCTGATACTTGAGTCTTTCCCTCTCCCCTATTTTGTTCAGTTTTCTATGGGAATTTTGGCTATTCTGTGGATATTTTGAGGGCCGTGCTGAAGATGGGTCTGAAAGCCATTATTTCCTATTCCTCTCTCCCTGGCACTCTCTTCCTAGCACTGTTGCTCCCCTCTGGGGGAACCTGGGAAGGAGGGCTCAAATCCCAGGAGATTTTGGACAAGAGCATGACTGGTTCTGCTACCCATTGGTATCTAATGGAACAAGCAGAGATGAGTGTATTAGTGGAAAAAAAATATAGGAGGAAAATTTGGGTTGTTATATTTAGTTACAATAACATTTTCCACATGGAAACATGATTGTGCCCTTTTTTAAACAGGCAGTTCTCTCTTGAAAGTCAGACTGGTAATCTCGTTTGCCCACAGCTTTTCTGATTGAGTTCTTGTTTGCTTCTTCAGGGGTTGGAGATTTTGTGAGCAATCTTACAAGTTGATTATTCATAATTTAAAGCAAAACATTAAAGATAACAGTGAGTGCTTCTGGTGGAGTAACTTCTAAATAAAAAATCCTCTTGCTTCTTTCAAAACATTAAATATTCACACAAGGAAAAGTCTGGAAGCTCTTCTTGAAAATGTGTGACTTCAGCCTCTGTGCCAGCAAGACTTGTGTTAGAATGAAATTGCCATATTGTGTCTGACTACAGTTGTCTCTGTATTTATTAGATGTTTACCTGCGTGGTAGGCTTTTCAAAGGAGAGCTGAGCACATCTTTTGTTCATTAGTAGCATTTAATTAGTAGCATTATTTTAATATGTGGTAAACCTGTCTCTGCATAAAATTGTACACTAAGCTGAATTACTGTTTTGCAGATCATTTTCAGTTCATGAACTTTGTTTCCCTTTTACTTAAAGTTTCAGCTTATCAGTTATTTGTTCCACTGTTGCAACACAAAAGTCAGATATTGTTAATTCAGGTATTTTAAGTCTCTGGGACCGGGTGACAGCATGTAACAGAAGATTGAAGCAGGAAAGGGAACCACTGCTGGTGAGTGATTAGATGGATGCCACTTTCCAGTACCTAGCAAGAAACTGGCAGATGTGTGGGCTGCAAACCCAGTATCTGTTTAATGCAGGCTGTTGGAGTTATTATCTGTCATACCCATCTCTGACAAGGGAGGACCAGTATTGTGTGCATCTCTCAGTGTAGGAGTCCTTTGCTGTCTCACTGCTTCCTTCCTTCTTTGTCTTTCTCTGTGACAAAATAGCCAGAACTGAGAGCGGCTCATGTCAACCACCCTGCTGATATAAGCATTCTGAGCCATCATCCTCAGAAATTCCACAACAGCTTCCAGGCCCCTCTGGCATCAGTGCAGTGCTCTGGTCTCCCCTTCAGGGTGCCCTACAAAGCATGTGCAGTCTGTACTCGGCCCAGAGGCGCTCTGGTTCCGCAGGAAGCACGATGCCATTTGGCACTGCTGTGCAGCTGAAAGCCACACCAGAGAAAATGCAGGGAATAGTCTGCCTTTCAAGCTAAATATTCAAGCAGCTGCTTTTGAGCAGCAAGCCTGCCAGTTCTCTGGATGCAGTGGATAATAGTATCCCTTGCTGTTCAGTCTCCTTCTGTGCAAGGAACAGACCTCAGCTGACATTTCTCCTCAAGCTTCTTACCCCCATTTTCAGGCCTGCACATGTGTTTGTGGTTTTCTTTTAAACTGTATGATACAGTTCCTATAGTGAATCTTAATTTACTTCTTGTCTGACAAAGGTTCTCTTGTCTGTTTTACAAGAAGCATATGCTGACATCCACTCAATTATTTTCATCAAGTGTTTGGCAGCATAATTATATATGAAGAGTTGTTCAGACCATACACCTGCTGAAAGATCTGGCCTACAGTATATATTTTTCCCTGGGTTTTGATCTACTCAGCACTTGGAAGAGAATATAAATGTGGTTGAGGCATAACTATCAGTATTCAAAAATCTGCAATTTTTTATTTCAATCTTAACTATTGGTTTTATATTTAGTTTACTTTATGAAAAAAAAAAAAAAAAAAACAAACAAAATATAACCCACACTTGCTAATGCACAGATCATGTAAAGAATTTAGAAAGGCATCAAAAATTTCAGTGCTAAATGAAACTTCACATTTTGGTGACTGTGAGGTTAATTGCTCAGTACTGAAAGCGTTCTGTCCCTCTTGGACAGACTGGGCTTTAAGGGATCTCTGGAATAAAGGAGACTTCTTGGATCCTTGTCTTGTTGCTTTCTTCAATGGTGAATTGGGACCTAATAAGAAGAAATCACCTGGTATTTTCTTAACCTCTCATGGAGCATAGGTTTTAGTAGCAGCTGATGAGTTGTTAGACTTTCCTAACTCAGCCCTGGAAATCTCAGGGACAGCTGGCCATGGGCATTTTATGCAAGATTCAGGTAATATGGCAGCTAACAATTGTGCAGCTCTTGTACACCCACTCCTGCCTATGCTCTGTGGGATTCAGCTTAAATGGCTTTGTATGCAGAAGTCCTGGATCCCACATGCTGTCACTGGCTTTTTGTGAGCCAGTTCTGCAGTAGGCATCACTGTTTGTCTGTCTGGTTACCTTGAGAGGGAACAGCATTCATGCTCTCTTTCACAGTGAATACACCTGGAGAATTTCTCTGATCAGTGTTCTGTTTCATTGTTGTCTGGGCTCTGCACATCTGTGAGACTCAGCCTTTTTCTCTCCCTATTAACCCAGATACAGAACAGGTGGATGTTATTATGAAAAGGTGGTGACATCTGAATCACAGAGTGTTTGGTGCTGTGTCCATCTTTGCTGTTGTCACAGTCTGTATGTCACAGCACATGGATGAGCAATAGGCAACAATGGGCACGGTACTGGGGCAGCCTCCTGACCTCTGAGGGGGTCAGCCAACACACTTTGTATGTGATACAGCCACTTCTAGTGATGCAGATATTGAAGGGATCAATGTTACTGCAGCTTCTACATCCTTTTTTTCCCTGCATTTGAGCTTTTTAAGAAATAAGTGGCTGACATGCCAAGTAAATGCAATAGGTACGAGCTCTCAAATGAAGTTAAAGGCAAGACTTCTGTAATCTATATAAGGACACATTGCCATTTCCCCTTTCCATCAGCTTGGACAGAGCTGTTGCAGCAACTGGATGCTCCTTGTACATGGGGAGCAGTTGTTTTTATAGCAGCTGCCAAAGTGGAACTGGTTGGGGTCTTTGGGAGGGCATGAACTGGTCCAGGCTACCCCCGGCTTAACTGGGACAACTGTGCTTGTCACCTTTCCAAAAACAAGGGGAAGAATGTTGGGAGAGAGTGGGGAAGTCCTGTGCATGGGCAGCTGTGAGAGTTTGAGCTCTGGGATGGAAATCTGCCAGTGCAGCTCCTGACCACAGTGGGTGCAATGTCTGTTATGGGTCACAGGAGATACCCTGCCTGTCACTTGTACAGAAAGTGACAGAGCCACTACAGATGCTTCTTGTTCAGTACTTAGGCCTTTTCTTGGTGAATATGCAATTTACTGGGGATATTTAATACTAACATCCAAACTGTTTAATTCAGTGATTCTCTGGTTTCTAAGAAAATGCTTTGTAGGTCTCCATCTCATTAATGCCTTTATTCAAAGTGGTGATCCAAGCAGGAGACTAATAATAGAATTTAACACTGTTGCTTTTGATTTGAGAACTGCATGAAGAATGGTGTCAAATTAAAATACTTAGTGTTTTGTGTGTTGCTCTTTGTAGTCTGAACCATTTTTTTGACAAGTGGCATGAATTTTCTACAATTCTGGGAGAAATCAAATGGCTATCTATTTCTAATTGCTACTGGTTAGGAATGTGATATGTGTGTAATGCAAGAGAGATTGATTAGACTCATTAATGACATGAAAATGAAAATGTCAGAGTATAAAAATAAGCAACATAGTCATTGTGGTTATTATTACACTTTTGCCTTGGGTTTTGCATAATTTAAAAAGGATCATACCCACAAAAAGGAATCCTGCCCTGAAAAACAGCATCTGAGAAGAAAAAAGCCCTCTCAATTATTGCAATGAACTGAGTCTCAGGAGATTGGAGAGTAGGATTTGTTTGAATAATTGCATGAAAAAAATATATAGGGGAAAAAATAGAAGCAATATATATATTGTGATTTAGAGTCACAATGAGAAAACTGGGTTGCATCTCAACATGAGCACATGATTGTTTTCAGGACTGGCAGAAGCAGTGGAAACACTTCCAAACAGATCCTAGTGATTCCATGCCTGGAAGATGTGGAAGGAAATAAATGTTCTTATTAGTGTATTATTATCTTTAAATAAGCTGCAGTGCCTTGTTACCAGAATTGAGGGCTTGCTTTAATAATTTAAAACTTTTGTAAGACTAGGATCTGATGTCTAGACCCTTCTTCCTTTACCTTACCACTGAAGTATCATCAGTAGCTGTTAGTCCTGAATCCCTCTGTGCTGCTGAGAGCCATCCAAGTACTATTTTTGCAAAATGGCTTATTGAGTGCCTTTCCCTGCCAGCCTCCCCCTTCTTCCCTCCACAGACTCTTTATCTCCAAATTTGTGGCCCAGGAGGTTTGGAAGGCAGAGGAGCCATGAGCTCTGCTCAGTGAGACTCTCTCCTGAGCCTGTGACTTTCTGGTGGGAAAGCAGAGGGAAGGAGAAGCACATGCCCCTCTGCCATTGCAGGGGGGTTTTATGACAAGCTTGTAAAGGCTGGGGAGGTCAAAACCAGACTTAGTGCAAGGCAGAGTGAAGAAGAACAGAGTGGTCTCTTCTGTATGGCAGTGGGAATACCTTCTGCCTCAGTGCCTGACGTGGAGATGATGGCCTCCATGAGAGCATTGCAGGTTTTCTCATGAGCTCTGTGTCTCTTCCAGATGGGCTAAAAATATCTCCTGTAACAGAGATTAAAAACAGACCTACTGATTTTTAAATTTCTGCTACGTTTGACTCCTGCTCTAAAGAAATTGTTAATCTACCTGTTTGTGTCTTCTGCTGTCCCTGTATTAGTGGAGGCTCAGCTCTGCTCACATTGGAATATAACCAACCAGTTTGACGTTCTGTATATTCATTAGCATTAAATGTCAACGCCTGGGACTTAAAATCAGATGAACAACTGGGTTTAAATCACATCTTGTTTTGGATTAAGATCAGGAATGAAAAATTTTGGCTCAAAAACTTTTTTGGCAGAAGGAGACTTCAGGGGTGTGTAGGTGTGCTACAGTTTGCCCTGGGGCAGGGAAGGGGCCTCTTGAAGTTCCTTCCAGCCCGATTTTCCATGTTTCTACAAAAATGTGATTACAGTGGTTGCTGGCTGTGCAAATTGCTGTAGATAAATTGCTGTCAGCAACTTGTGTGTGTTTTATGGCTGTCTCCATCCCTGTAGTTGATGCAGTCTTCTGTGGGAGCAGCGTTACAGGTGCATCCGTGCAGATCTGCAGCATCGTGGGAGGCTTCCCAAGGCCATTGCCCTCTCCAGCACTTCTGCATGTGTTTTGTGGAGAGCTGCAGTATCAATATTGTCCACATTCCCTGAGGAGTCAGATAAGCTGGGGAAGATAAATTGATTTCAGTAGACTTGCTCTGGCTCATGCCAGCTGAAAGTCTAACCTGATGCTGTTTGTAGTTGTATTTTGTCTGATTGTGTAATCCTAATGTAAAAATTTGAAATCTTCAGTATGGGTCTGATTTTCCATGTACACCTAATTTCTGAGCTCCTTAATTCATGGTGGACAACCTGAGCTGCATATAAAGGTGACCATTATTTAAAAATGCAAATACTTAGGTATTAAAAAAAAATAGCTAACCCCCCAAATCAATCAAAAACCCCCACAATCCCTGCCTACCCCAGAAAACCCACACAGAAAACAAACAAAGAAAAAAAAAGAAACATCAACCACAATGAAACTACCCCCCACAGAACCAGACAGTAATAATCTCAGGTTGATCACCTGAAAACAGAGTATTCTGAAACACTGTCTTGACATTTTCCATCTATTTAATACTAGGAACTCTCTGTTCCAATTTATTTTTAAACAAGTGCTCTGGGAACACAAATGAAAATGTTTCAAGTATTTCCACACAGATTTATTTTAGTAGAATTTATTCTTAAACTCATTTTTGTTGAAAAACATTACTGGGCCAGATTTATCCCTGGAGTAATTGCTCTTGATTTTTAATAGCATTGCAGGAAGGGTAAATTTGGCTTGTGTTTAATTTATAGCACAGGAAATATGTACAGCTACAGAACATCTTTACCCAGGGCAGGGTACACAAGGGGAAAACATGCATGGTTCTATGAGTGCTTTGTTAATTTAATTGTAACAACAGATGCAGCATTTCATTTATTTGACCGTTGTTACTGAGTTGCTAATCCAGCTGTACCCCAGCTCTGGGGCACGCCATGTAAGAAGGACATGACCTGTTGGAGTGAACCCTGAGGCCCAAAGATGCTCAGAGGGCTGGAGCACCTCTGCTGTGGAGACAGCTCAGAGAGTTGGGGTTGTTGAGCCTGGAGAAGGGGAGGCTCTGGGGACACCTTAGAGCCCCTAAAGAGGCTACAAGAGAGCTGGAGAAAGACTCTGGACAAGGTGAAATGGCTTTAGACTGAAGGAGGGCAGGTTTAGATTGGGTATTAGGAAGAAATTCTTTACTGTGAGGGTGATGAATTGCTGGGATAGGTTGCCCAGAGAAGTGGTGGCTGTTTCCATTCCTGGAAATGTTCATAGTCAGGCTAAACAGGGTTTTGAGCAAACCTAGCCTAGTGGAAGGTGTCCCTGCCTTGGCAGGGGTGTTGGAACTAGGTGATCTCTTAAGTTCCCTTCTAGTCCAAACCTCTGATGATATGATACTCAGTGTATGTTTTTTTTACCCAGCTACAACACTGAGTGAAAAACCTCAAACTTCCTTGAAATGTTAAGCAGTTTTTCAACTTCCTTTCCCTCTCTGCCTCAATAATCTTCGTGCTGATAGCACTTGTCTTTGAATCTGTGAGATGTCTTCCTTTCTGCTTATACCAACACCTGTTTCGTCCTGTGATCAGAGAAAGAAAAATGTACAGAGAAAGTTTCTTCCTCTTTTCCTCATAGGTTTTTTTATTCTCTCCTCTGTTTTTAGGTTACAACATGCTCAAAGTTAATTTAAAAATGGAGCTCTCTAGGAGGTGCAGTTTAGGCACAATTATGTTCAGTGGCATTTGGTATGTATTCAAGAAAGTGCTTCCATTAAAGGCATTTCTTAAATTGGAAACCAGAGTAGTAAACTAGTGAGTGCTACTTGTGTTTGGTGGCCTGGAAATAACAGAAATATTTCTACTGGTATTTCCAGTGGTGCAGTTTAGATTGCTTTCAAACAGAAATTTGTGCCTCTTGCTTAATCAGGACACACAGAAATGAGATGTTTCCAGCTGTGTTTCGGGTAGTGGTATGTGGCCACATTTGTGGTTGGGGAGAGCAGTAATTCTGCTCAAGGCCTTCCTTCACCTGTGTGGATGTCCTGGCTCCAGGAGAGGAGCAGCATCTCTCTCACTTTTGGACTGCTTCTGTGCACCAGTACCTGCAGCCCCAAAATGTGTTCATCCCATCCTCATGTAAATGTCATCAGTCAGAGAGTCATGAAAGGCTTTGAGTTGGAAGAGACCTTTAAAGTTCATTTAGTCCAAACCTCCCCCCTGCAGTGGGTAGGGACATCTTTCACTCAGTTGTGTTTCTCGAAACTCCATCCAACCTGACTTGGAACACTTCCAGTGATGGGGCATCCAGAGCTTCTATGGACAACCTGTGCCAATGTCTCACCACCTTCACCATAAAACATTTCTTGCTTGGTGACCCTTCTCTCCATTCCTTTAAACAGTTTGGCTTGTAGGTGTGAAAACCCTTTTCTCTCTTTGACTTTCCCAGTCTTTGGGACTTTCCACAGCTGCTTAATGGTTTACTCACCTTCCTGTACAGGGAGGAAGGGTCTTTTTTCACTCACATGTAGCAAGTAGGAGGGAGTTGTTCTTCAGTTCATCTCTCATGCTATAGACCACAGGAGCACATTGCTCTCATTATTTAGATCACTACTTCAGACCGACAACATTAATGGTACTTGCAGTCATTTTGTTATCTGGATAATTAATCCACAAGGTATTGCACACAATGTGGTGAATAATACAGGAAATGATTAAATTGAGTATTTTCCGTGGGTTTACATCATACTATGTGTGAATCTGGAAGTAACAGGCATGCTGGAGATAGTGTAAAAAGCAGTGGTAGTTTGGATTTGTTCAGTATTCTGCAGTTTATAGAATTTGAGCTGCACCTTCTAACTATTTTGATTTTTGATGGGACCTTGCAGATTGCTTTAAAAAAGCCATTTGGGAATCTAGCTTCTCTGGAGTTCTCATAACCTCAGCAGAGGAAGGTGAGAGTGTCTGGAAGCTTGCTTGAGAGTGATGATATTTGACTTTAGTGCTGAACATAGCTGCTTTGATTTGCCCTCTGGATAACCATGCTAATGCTATAAGGAGCTTGCTTTCCCATTTTAGCTGCAGCAGTTAAAGGCCTAAAGGTAGGTGACATGAATGCTTCTATAAATATGTATGTTTTAATCAAGCCATTGTTTATAATTAGATAATAATCATAATGGTGTAAATAAGGGTTAGAGTGGGATGTATAAAAGGTCTTAAGCAAGAGAGAGGCAAGTGGTTGATGCCTTTAGTTTTTAGCTGAGGTATTGGGCAAGATTAACAGATGGCAGTTGCAGCTGAACAACGCTGATTCATCTGATGTAAGGAAGGGGTAGAATGAGGTGTAAGAAATTAGATGAAATTCTTGTTACCTTGGCCTTCTGTGTCTGCCTTATTCATATACTGTCTCCTCCTGCTTCTCCAGTCTCTTGTTGAAGTAATGGACCCATGGGAGATTTTTGGAAAGGGATATTTAAAAGACATGTTCAGAGGTTTTCTACTAAATGGATGACAGCAATTTCTAGCAATAGAAAAAGAAACCTGGATGGGATAAAAATCTCTGAAATCTGCTTAGATCTCTTTTCCTAATAAAGTCTGTGCTTGGCTCTACTATAAAATTACAAATTTCTTACCTCCCTACTAGTGAGAGTAGTACTTCTGACAGTGAGCAGGCACATTTGCTGCATGCACTTTAGTAAAACTGCTGTTACTGTGTGGGAAAGTTCATCCATTGATTTCAAACTTTCAATGTTCTTATTGTAATTTTTTTTAGCACTGTGTGAATTTAACTAAACATTGTTTTCCTGGAAGCACTGTGTTTTCAATAGTAGTTTATGTTGAATGGAAGCCATAGGAAAACACTGAGCACAGTAGGGTGCAGATGAAAATTAACTTGTAGAGATACACTTCCTGAATCAAAACCTGCACCCCTGCCCAACCACAAAGACTTGCTGTTTATTTCCCAGGCCCTGAGGTGTATGTGTAGTTAAATATGTTGGTAAGATGCAAATGGCTCTTGAAAAGAGGGTAGTTCACCCAAAACTATAGGGTTGATGGCTTAGCTGCATATGAGATGGTGCCATGCTGGTGGGCTCTCATGGGCCTGCTCAAAGGACCTAATACTGTACCATGCAGCCCAATTTGCAGCAAACAGGTTAGTAGTGCTGGCAAGGTCAGGTTTGGGGATGAAGGTGGCAACCAACATCTTTTTTATCTGAGAAATCAACGGAACAGTTACTTAAAATATGAGCAGGATGTTATCTTTGTGTGAAAGACGAGCTGCAGTGTCTCACTGTAAGGACACAATGTTGGCTGAGAGCAGTCAGTAAAATTTGCAGAAGTTCTACTGGTTGTAAGTCCCAAAGGCCTTTGGTTTCCAGGAAGATGGAGTACATAAAATGGGGATAATGATTCAGTCGTCTGTGTAGACTTAGGCATAGTGACTTCCTCAAGTATGTGTGAACAGTGAGGTTGCTCTAATTTTTGTTCCAATTGCCATTTGTAAAATAAATTTATAACATGGCATCTAATGGAACTCAAATAGGATTGATATTTTGTCATTTCAGTTACTGGGATTCTATTCTTTTCATACAAGTTGTTCTGTAGGGTTCAAGGGATCTGAGTCTCTGCACTAGCCAATTGTGTTTTGCTGGTACAGCTGTTCCTACTCTGGAGCAACTTTGTTCCACGCTGATACAGACAGGTCCTTGTGCTGATTTTCACTAGTACACTGCACAGAAGCTGCAATTCCAGCTGACTGTGCCTGTCCCTTCTGAGGGTTTTGAGTCCTTGCAGGGCTGTTTGCTCATGTGGGTACACCATGAGCTGCACTAGAGTTTCTCCAGTATGAGGAGCTGGGACTGGCTGGAGCAGAGTGTTGTCTGCTGGAAAGATGCTCACGATGCACACCTAGGTGAGCAGACATTGTGTTCAGCCCATCCTCATTTGCCAGTTGCAGTGTGTGGTACCTGTGGTGTTGCTGCTCTCAGCAGTGCTGGAAAGGTGCACGTGAAAAAACAAGAAGTATTAATGACAAGTCTGTGCAGGGGAAGGCTCCTTGATTACTTCTGATAGTCTAGCTTTCATAAACAAATGCCTTTCTAAACTGGAAGTGGATCCTGTTGCCGCCTTTGTTGTGTTTCTGCACAGCTTTTCTGCACATTTTTGTGGGGATCAGTGGAACAACATCCTCTGTGCAGGCAGGCTGTTTGGTTCAGTGTATCAGGTCAGAATCCTGTGTTTAATATCACATATCTAGATGATATGAAAAAAGTTACGGCTGGTTTGTTAACATTCACATTAAAGGATGGCTATTAACATTCTTAGACTAAATGGGACTTAATTGTAGCAAACATTTGCTTCAATCTTGAACACTAATGTATGTGTTACACTCATATTGGAGAAGAGGCTGAAGGTGCAGTATTTACACCCTGCTGAGCACTGAGGCTGTTGAGAAGTACATGCTGTTTTAAAGAGGACAGATTTTGACAAATGGCTCTCCGTCTTATTACGAACATGCTCAAAAAGAACGTGCTGTATTCACCAGTGGGATAGGAAAGCCCTCAGGCTCCCAGCTCTCATTCTGGCTTTTCAATGTGGATTTTTGTCTTGGAGTCATTTCTGAGAACATATTTACTAGTTCAGCTTAAAAAAGCATGTGTTTAATGTGTCTCTTTTTGTTGTTGAGATGATAAATCCACAGACAAATAACAAAAAAAAAAATCACTGGGGACTTTGGTAATAACTTGGGAAGGAAGAAATTCATAAAAATAGGCTTGGGGTGAAAATAGCATCAATCCTTTAGGATGAGACTTCCAAATCCCTGGCATTTGTTTTGCAGCACCAAGAAGTTCACAGCCTCTGTATTACTAACTCTAACATCTTTCTAAATTTTATTCTGTATATCTCTTAATCCATAACTTTGTACCTTACTTTAAGCATCATCAATTTAATTTTTTAAATTTCTTTCAGCAAATTACCTGTTTAGATTTTTGCCTCTTGATTCTAAAGCAAGCATTTATTTACTCCTAGAAAAAAAAAGAGTGGTTAACATGAAATGGCTCCAATATGTCTGACAAAATGCTGCCTATAATAGAACAAAGCATAGTGTTGTTGTAATTTATGATGTTTCTTATTGATTTGCTCATCCAGAAAAGCCTGTCTTGCTCTCTCTGCATTTGGTATCCAACATGTTGTCTTGCACTGACAACCACAGCTTGTTCCAGAGTAATTTAAGGCTCGGCAACTTGCTCAGCATCACAAATCCAGTTTTTGGTAGAGCTGAGAATAGAGCCTCTCTCTTCTGTCGTGGCTCAGTTCCTCACTGTAATTGTGGGGCAGCTTTCCTACTGACTGAGGGAGCCTCTGATGTGACCAAGCCCGTTATAATGAACAGTGCTACTTCAAATTTTGATGAATTCCCCTCGTTCAGTAATGTTTTTCAGTTTTAAAATACAATTCCCGAGTGAATAATGACAAAATATGATTGTCCAATTAAAAAAAGAAGCAGATATTAATATTCTACTTTGCAGTCTGGAGTTCCCCACTGCTCTCCACTGTTAAGCAAGCAGGTTGAGAAAGTGATTGTGTTGTAAGATGATAGACAACTGTGGTTTATGTAGGAACTTGAGCAACTTGTGTTAAAATGCTTGAAAGTGTTGTGGCAGTTGGTCTGTTTGCTCAGGTTTATGGGACTAGTAACAGGTCAAGATTTTATAGTAAAGGGGCTTCCACCTCCTCTTATTTTTTAAGAAACAGTGCTTACATTTGCAGATCACCTTTCCTGCAGTGAGGTACAACGCCAGGAATCAGCAATGCATGAGATGCCTGCATAAATATCAATTCACCTTTCACACTTAGTTGCAAAGAAAGTTCTTCTAGTAAGTCCAGGACATCTTGTAGGTTAAGCAGTCATAGAGAAAGCTAGTAATTAATTTAGTGACAAGAAGCATGAGAGGCAGTGCTTGTGTGATGTGACATGGCACAATCTGTCCACTGGAGTGCTGACTGTTCACCTGTGACCATTTGTTGGAGTGCTTCTGCTTGGAAAACAGGGGTGTGCTTTTTTAAAAGTCTTGGATGCCACATGGGCTCATTGGAGTTTTAAATACAATTTTTCTGTGTGGTTTTGTTTTGTTTTTTAATAGCCTGTTTAGTTATAAGGAGATCAGGAAAAGGATGACAGAGACACCTCTTGCCATTTTTTCCTTCCTTCTATGAATGTCTGAGACAGTGAGATCCTGCTGAGGACATTTTTAAGGAGTCTTTGACATACAGTTTATTGCTAACATAGAAAGTTTGCTTGCCTGCAAGTTTCCCCTCTTTGGCTGCAGGCCCAGCAGGTGCTCAGAACCCTCCAGGTTGTGTTTTCAGCAGCAGAACAAAGAGCAGGGCTGGCTTCAGGCATGAAGAGGTGCAGCTGGCAGTGGAGGTTATGATTGCCTATCAATAGGTATTCTTCCTATTAATTAAGCTGCTGCTGTAAAACCCAGCTAGGGGACAGCTTTTTAGCCTGCCTGTTGTAAAGTAAGCTGAGTCACCTCTGAAATGATGTTAATAAGAGGGCTCCAAGGCTTGTGAAAAGAGGCTTTTTTCAAGCCCTCTTCTCTTGGGGCTGGCAGTAGCCCCTTTCTGAGACCTGGCTGCTGGGCTGTCTGTCTGTGTATGACAAATGGCACTCACTTACTTCTCTGGAAGCTTTGTGCACTGTTTTTGTGAACCTTGACTCACAGGAGCCAAGCTGTGACCTCACACTGCTTTTGTTCCTCTGTTGTAGTCATGTTATGATAAAGCCCCTTTCTTGGCTCTATTGAAGTCTTGTTTTGTAATCTTTGGGTTTTGGCTTCTAAAGGTTTTTCTATATTTTTGAGCACAAAGAGGCAAGAGTATGCACATTTTATTTTCCTTTATGAGACCAGTGTAAAGTAGTGTATGACTTTTTAGGATGCAGGTAGTTTGTTTGAGCCATTTGATGGAGATGGCTCTTTGGATTACTGAGAGTTTTTTTCTTTTTCAGATTACATACTTCAGAGGTATTGCATTTCAAGTTTAGGTCCAATTCAGTTCCACTTCTGTAGGACATAAAGCAAGTGAGCTGCTCTCTCTAAAGATGTGAGGAGCACAGTGGGGGGTCCTACAAACTCCAGCTCACCCTCTTCACAAGTGCTGCTGAGGAAGGACAGCCTGAGACTTCCCTCCAGGTGGTCTCTCGAGCAGAAAGGTAACAATTGTAGGAAATTCCTTTCCTGCCACCACTTCACAAGCTCAACAAACAATCCCTTTGTGGAGGCATTGGGGTCTTCCTTCTAGTTCCTTACTCTTCTTCGCTAACTACTTGGAATTTGTTAAGCAGTTAGTTTCTGGAGGAATTAGGGAGTGGTGGTCTGTTTTTCCCTTCCTGAACATTTTCAAGACTTTCTAAAAAGACAAAAATGAGAGAAAGTTGACAGAAAACATCCTATCATGCAACAAATTGTTCTGCCAGATTATATGCTAAAATCTCCCTTGAGTTCGTGCTAAGCTTGTGTGACTGCTTTTGTTTTACATATTGACATTCTGGGTTCTTCATTCCAGGGAGACTGAGAAGCCAAAGGCAACTCAGTTGTGTGAGTAACACATCAATCCTGTTCAGATGGTGGCTTGTTTCTTTAGAGAACACGCCCTTCCGCTGAGCAGCGAGCAGCTCTGCTGCCCTTTCATGTGCAGCCTTCTGGCTGATACTCTGCCCTACCCTGGTGCCACAGCTTCCTGATTCATGAGCTTGCAGGAGAAGCTGCTGATTGTAGCTGCTCATCAAGAGCACCAGTGAAAAGTCAACAGCTTTGACAGATGTGACTGAGTGTCAACATTTTTCTCCATTTTTATTTCCTGTAAATTCCTAGTTTTCAGACCTCTTGTTCTTCCCAACCAACAGTGAGCAGATGATTTTCCTTTACATGCCCTGTGGCATGCTGTGTTCTTTGCAGGATGCCTGTTGATCACTATTGCATTTTAATAGTCATGTGTATCAGGCTTGGCCATCCTAAGCCCACTTGTAGCTTCCAGGAGGCTTCTACTGGCTTCCATACATTCTTACACCCACTCAATCCTTCTAAACCATTAGAGCATCGTGCTTTTGGTTAAGGTCACGAGTAGGGTGTGGAAAAGGCTTTTTAAAAAATTTCTTACACTACCTCACTTTTGGAATATTGGTCATCAGTTTTACTGGTGTCCTCATTTTTGCTTTTTCCTTCAGGTCTTGTTTTCCTTCCTTTGTAGTGGTTTGTTTTTCCATGGAGTTGCAGTGCAGAGCCTCATACTGAAATTTATCTGTGCCAGCTGAGAGTGGATAAAACAGGTCTGGGCAAGGAAGGGTGTCTCTTTGTGGACACAGTAGCTGCCTGAGCCAAGACTGACTCCTTGAGGTGAAGGTTTTATTTCTTTCCTGTGATTAAGCTGGGGAGTGTGTTAGTTTGGAGTAGCGGTAGGTTTAAGGAAATTATTTCTTTTTGTTTCCTTTTGTCTGTTTCTAGGAAATCACCCTGTGTTAAGAAATCTAAACAGAGGCTGAGGCTGGATTTTTGCTCTGAGCCATTTGTCACCAAAGAGAAGGAAAAAAAGCAATCTTTGCTAGTGCTGATTTTTTTTTTTTTCCCCTCTTAGGAAAAGTATTTTTTCCTAGAAAATGAAAAGAACTTGAGTTATTGAGTTGGCAGGTAATTGATACATCTCTGCCCGGTCTGAAGAAGTACTTAACTTTTACATAACTACCTATGAGTCTGTTTAGGAAGCTGCCAAGCTGCAGTGGACTGTGTGGTTTTCATTATGTCAATGTATTTAAACTTGTTGCAAATGGCCTTCTTTTATGGTTGGTTAGAATTCCTTTTAAGTTGTCATTCAGAAATCCCCAGAGGGGAGGGAGCTGTGACAGCTCAGCAGATCGTGCTGTGCCCTGACTCCAGGCAGGATGCTGCTGTGCCCTAAGGAACAGCACGTGGCACGGAGCAAAATTTGGTTCAGCACTCCCGCTGTGCTCCTTTGGCAAGACTTGGGGATTTACAGCGCCGAAGCAACTGAGGCAGCATGAGAAATACTTTGCTTGCTTGGTCTCATTTTCGATGCTGTAGCTACTGAATGCATAACTACCTGATTAATGCAGAGATTTTAATCTTCTGACCCCCTTGCAAACACTTATTAATTGCACTCATAGATTTTAAATTTGTAGAACTAGAAGGGATAATTATGATCCTGTAATTTGGACTCTCCATGCAGCTGAACACAAATCTTTTACTGAATCAGTGGCTTTAGTCCCCTCACTTTAAAAGTGTGCTGCTTTTTTAAGGAATTTGTTTTCTAGCTTCAATACCCAGTCATCAGAATTTCTCAAAGCATTGTCAGACTTGTTGCTTATAGGATTATAGGCTGGTATTAATCTTCACTTCTTAAAAATCAAATGAGCAGAGCTGTTAGAACAGTGTCAGTAGGGCACGTTCTCCCATTTGCAGATGTTCCTCTTCCATTTGCTTTTTAACTTCCTAATTTTCTTTTAACAAAGAAAACTTTGTATGCTGTACAGTTTGTTTGCTGTTGTTTGTCATGTTTAAAGGGTTGCTAAGTAACCTGCATCTTCTCTTGCTCCAGTTTTTTTCACATGTATCAAAGGTAATTTTAACCTCTTTGGTTTATATCTGATATCAATTTCTGCCTGGTTGGATATTTGCTAGGACCCTCCATCATCATCATCCTCACTATCATCACATCATCCAGAAGAGGATTCCTATTCTAGGAAGGAGAATGACCTACACCCTTTGGTCCTGAGCATTTTTTGGCCTCATTGGGACACACATTAGTCTCTAATCTTCCTCTGTATACAAAACAAGTGGAAAAACAACCACTATCAACATGTTTCTCTTTTGCCTGGAGGAATCCTGCTAAAGTCCTGTGAACTAGATTTTAAGAGTGTTCAGGGTTCACCAGTCTCCTTTTAGGTATCTCAAGATGTTTGAAACATTTGCAGTCTCCCTATTGATAAGGGGCTGCTCTCTGCTCTGGATTTCCCCCTCTCCCTCAGAAATACCTCTTTAATGTTAAACCTTTTGTATTTCAAGAATCACTATTCTCTAATGCTGATGTTTGCAGAAATATAATGACTTAGAAGTAAATGCTGCTAAAATTGTGGGGGATTTATTATGTTTGCTCTTTCAGTTCAGCGTATTTGTATATAAACATGGATTTGGGTCAGTCTTCCCCCTTCTCCCTCCCAAGGTTTTCTATCGTGTTCCTGTTTGCAGGAAGTCCTTTACCACTGGGTGCCACTGTTTGATAGTTCTTAACATTTGCTTCAGTGAAGCCCTGAAGAAACTCTCCCCTCACTTTGGACTTCTGATTTCAAATCAAGGCTCAGTTTTCATGTGGCATCCCATGTTTCAATGTAGTAAAATTTGATTCAGAAAAACTTGCCCCGATTTTTAATTTAGTAGCCCACCCTGTTGGGTCTGCAACACAATGATGGTGCACTGTAGCTGCAGGGAGTATAAACTGATCTTATTTGCTTTTCTGCTCTTAAAATCTCTTTATAAAATGGGTCATTCCAGAATTGCATATGAATCACTGTTGACCCATGTATAAATAAATTGCTTGTTACCTTTGAGGATTAATCTAGTTGCAAACTGTGCTGCTGAGTGCCTTTCCTAAGAGGCATAATTTCAATTATCATCTCCTGAAAATCACGTTACTGCACTGTTATAATTACCTGTGTAGTGTTTTGGTGAAAATTATGTGTGTATTCAGTTGTATGCCTTTGCCAGTCATGATTTATTCTTTTCAAAAGGCTGACATAGATGAGAAGACAGCAGAGTGTGCACAGCATGCTGTTGTTCTACGGGGCAAAAGCACTGTAGTCACTTAGGGCCTTTTGAATGAGAGGTGTCCAAAACACTGAGTCTTCTCCTTGCCATCAGGATGGCCTTCCACACCCCCTAGCCCTGTCTTGGGATTTAGATAATAACAGGCTCCTGAGCAAAATGACTATGGGGAATATAAAGTCCTTAAGAAATATGTAGGGATTTAGGTAAGACAAGTGATGTAAGATGCACAGTGTGCATTATCTGCTGTTAGTCCCAGACTGGAACAGTGGTGCTACAGTGGGTGGATCACAGACCAGGATTTAGGGAAGATGAGTGCTGTTTAGTGTGCTACTCTTCATCTTGTGTCATTCTGTCTTTTCTACTGTCTGTATTAAAAATTAGCTGCTAAGTAGTTTGCTACAGTGAAAGTCAACATCTGAGTTTTGCTATGTTTGACAGAGAAAGGACCTTTTGCAAGGTCTCCTTCTTTTCCTCTCTCAGTATTCTTAAAGCACCTTGTGTATAGACCTCTTCTTGCAGCAGGAGGGGAGAGGCACTTTCTGTCTTCTGCCTGTCATTACACAGCTGCACTGATACCTCTTCAGCATTTTAGCCACACAAGAGAAGAAAGAAATGCAGCTATTTAGAGCTGCTCTTTTCAGCTGGTTTGAAAGCCAATGGCAAGAGAGCTTCCTTGCAGATCTTGCAGCCTGAGGAAAACTTCTTTAGGATTAATACAAATTCCTCTAATTTGGGTTCCTGGGGTTTTTAGTGGAAGGCGTGAGGCCATTCTTAAGGCTGTGTCTTCTTGCATCTCTTTTCCAAGTAAACCAAGAGGAAGGAGCCATTCTGTCCTCACCAGCATTTCTCTCCTGGCCTTTGCCTCTCTGGGGGTCTGTTCCCTCCACACCCAAGACTTGACTGAACTTCAAAGCCCTGGAACAGAGACTGCCTGGTGCTGTTTAAATTGAATGGGAGCCATGAGCAGCTCTTAGCATTTGAGAGAATTGTAACTGTGGAGCACTGCCCCAGATCTTGCACTCTGCCTTCCTTTAGGTGTCCTGCCAATGCAAACATCTTTAAAATGACCCTCTTTCTTCTGGTTTCTCATTTAGTGGATGTTTTATCTGTGCTTTGTTGATGTTACTCTCAGCAGTACTTAAGGGAAGAAAATGAGTGTTAACTGGATTTCCTTCAGATTTTGAGGGGGTTATGTCATTTTAATATCGTCTAAAGTGACAACAGGAGCAGCTTCAGGAGCCAGCAAGCTCTGCTTCTTTCCACATCCTTGACATTACTGAGATGGCTTTGGGCTGCCCTAATCAAGTGAGCCCTTATTCCTGAGAGAATTCCATGTGGTCTGTCAGTCTTTTGGCAGCCGTGGAACTAATGAAACCATGATACCTGCCTGGTGTCAGGGGGTGCTGTGAATTAAACTGTCCTGGCATGGGATGGACAGAACTTTGTCAGCCTTGGGATGGGATGTGAGAGTTTGGTAGTTTTTAAGAAGCTCTTCTCCTTTATGTGTGGAGCTGTAAACAAAAGCCAGATGCCTGCAAAGGGTTTAAAAGGTCCATGATATTAATTTTGAAGAACAGTAACGTAGAAATGACCTGATAGCATGATAGTACTCAGTGGGCAATCCCAGGTACATGCTGCCCTGAAGATGTTTGATTTTGAGGCAGCTGAAGACACTGCTCTTCAGACTGAGAAGCAAATCTCTTGTCACTGTGAAGTGGCAGCCTGTTTGAACAAAGAATGAGGGGCTGGAGGAATTGCAGCCACCAGACCTCTCTGGTCCTCCCCTCTCCCTCCACTGGCAGTCTAGCTGTGTTTTGCTATGGCCCAAACTCCATCCTCCCTTTCAGCCACAAAAGACAGTGAGAGTCAAATTCCTTTGTTGGTGTCTGGCTCGAGCATCTTGGCTGGGAAGAGTATTTTGTATTCTGTTTTCAGGAACTCTTACTTTGAATTAAAGGGTGAACTGTGGGAAGTTATTAATGATATCTATAATCAAGAATTAATCAAGTAAATCTTTCTAGTCGAGTGCCTCTTGCTTCCCTGAGAGCATACAGATAAAGATGATAGCAGTGTGAGCTTTCATGTGCAAACAGTGCTGAGGTGGTGCCTGCAAAGCACACTCTGAATTTAAGTAGCTCCATTGCTTTCTACCCAAGCTGGCTGATGTGAAGTGTTGCTTGGTCGTGTAACATCTGAGCTGGGACATGCCAAAGAATTTTTATTTCAATTCCTCTTGAAATTGGAAGGGGGAGAGTAAAACTTTTTTTTATTTTTTTTTTCACAAAGAATGCCTTTGGGTTACTTGTAGCAAACTGCAAGTCTGCATAGTAGTTTAAAAAGCTAAAAATGTAAATCTTAAAACAAAGTGTTTGCTGGTTTCCAGTACAGCTCAGAACAGATGTTGAAACTTTTTTGAGTATAAAATCTTCAGGAGGCGTTCAGTGCTTGAGCTAGTGCTCCTGTGGAAGATATTAGTTCAAGAATTTATTAAGGTAAAAAGGAAATCATGTGAATTTAGTCTAAATGTAAGTTTTGGATCTAGTATAGTCTATTATTTTCATGTCCATTGGTATTTTTAGGCATTTATTTATCTGCTTTTTAAGGGGCCTCAACTCTACCTCTGCTTTCACAGCTGGAAATAATTGTGGGAATCATTTGAAGGGTGAAAATGCCATATATATGTGTAATAATATAAATATATGGTGTCTCACAGGAATTTTTATATTCAAATTCCATATGTAGAGGGTGATTTCTGGTATGAAGAACATTAGATAGAAAATAAATGCAATTCCCTGAATGCATATAAGCATGGGAGGGTTTGGTTAGGGTTATTTTTTTGTGAATTTCTCTCTCCTGTGGAAGCCGTTGGAGCCCTGTTGTAGCAAAAACTCTGGCAGCTGCTGAATCCTTATCTGGTATTGTTAAGATATCTATTAAAAACACTGCCTGTAGTTCTCTTGTACATGTTTCCAGTGTTGCTACCATTAAGGGACTTTTGCTGGAAAAACCCTCTGTAGATAGAATAAAAGATAAATAACACTGGAAGCAGAGGTATCTTCTGTACACATGCCCCCAAATGTAACTCATGCTTCTGGCATGCTCTGGTTTGGTTGCATCTCTTCAGCAGGGCCAATTTTTGAAGGGTCTTTTCTGTTTTCCCTGAATTTACTTGCACTCCAAGGAAATTAAATGAGAGATTTGCAAATATGTGACTGTTTGGTCTTGGCTCTTCAAGGCTGAGATGCTTCCTGATTGCTCCAAGAGCATCTTCTTTGTCTGGAAACATTAAACTTCTGTCTGGGAGGATACTTGAAGTAATTTTTCTAGAGAGGCATTTTGTTTGTCTAGTGGGATGTTGAAATTGCTTTGTAGGAGTTAAAGTTCCTCTTCTATGCAGGATTCCCAGTTTATTTTTTCTCTCTGGATGAAAATCCACACACACCGAAGAAGCTGTGGACAAAGACTGTGCGAGTTCCTCAGGCACGACAAGGTAGATAAATGCTTTTGTGCTGCTTGTGCAGCAACAGCTAATTCAGCAAATGCACTGGGAAAGCACCTGCCAAATTAGTGGGTGTATTAAACTTGAGCCAAGTTCAGCTGAAGCATCCCCTGAATCCAAATCTCCTTTATTTGGAGGAAGGTGGCGAGGAAAAACAGCAGTGGATTGTGATTCTCAGTCATGTAACAGCAGATGGTTAAAAGGAGCCTCTCGGATGCTCTTCAGGCAGCATATTCCTGCTAAGTGATTATTTGGATTATTAATGTCCCACTGTAGCACCTAGTGATGATCTGAAGGCAGCTTTATGGGCTGTGACTTTTGTGGTGATGAGCACTAGAGACTCACAGAATTAATAACGTTTTAATTGTTATTGCTTGAACATTGATTAAACTTGTTTAAGGACTTTTAAGGGATTCTGTCATTGAGCTTGACTGGTTTAATGGTGCCTGAACCTCAGAATGAAACTCTGGGGATAAAGTGCTCTGTTCCTGTCTGCCCTTGGTGTGGTGAATCCTTTGTGCCTCAGTTTCCTTTTTATGTGACACTTGCCTGTGCTTTTGTAAATGTTAGCTTTGACAGGGTGTGGGTAGAGATCATATCTTAATCTTATCTTTATTGTATTGTTTGCAGTGACTTACATTACACAGTGACTGTGCAGGACTTTGTTGGTGGCCACCAGCCAGGCTGAGGTTTGCAGAGAGTGTGAGAGAATTCACTGGGTGGAAACTGGATGCCCCATGTTGCTGGCTCTGTTTGGAAATCCTAGTCAAAGTCATTTGCAGCTTAATCACACATGGAAAGACTCTTCCCAGGGGAGTTTTTATTCATTCATGTTTGCTGCTAGTAGAGTTATGTTACAGTAGGAAACCACGATTCCTGACCTCTGAGTTGAATACATGTTTTAAAAATAGTGATGGGACAGAAGAAAGAAGAATAAATAGACTTCACTTTAAGGGCTTGCTCAAACCAAATCGATGTGCTGGAAAATACTGCATCACACTTTGAGAAATGATTGAATCAAATTGTTTTTCAGGGGCTTGTGTCAAGAAAATTGTACATTGTTTATGGCAGTTGTAGAGTAATTCTGCCTTTTTCATCTCCACCTTAGCAAACAAGAATTATCTTGAAGAAGCAGCAGGTTATTTTTGGATTTACTTTAACAGAGAGCCATTAATAAATGGCTTCTGGAAGACTCACAGACCCATCAGTGCAACAGAACTGATAGAGGAGTAAAGCAAAACAAATATTTACAGAGAAGGTTTATTTTGGGTGGAGGTTGGATTTGTAATATTTGAGTTATTTTAGTTGTAATAAACCTGATGTGAACACTGAAGAAGGATTAAGTGTTATGTCCTTGTGTAAGAAAAGAACTGCAGCTGGTTTATTCACTGTCTGTGCTAAAGAGAATAGACCTCTACAAATGTTAATTAACAGCACGGTGCTGTGTGGTGTGTGTTGAGGGTTTTTTGGGGGTTGTTCTTGGTTTTCGTTTGGCGTGCTGTGGAGCAGTGAGGGGTCTGAGATGTGAGTTTGGCCAAGGGCCCCCAAGATGGGCTGTGGTGGAGGGTGAGGGACCTGGGCTGGCTCAGCCCAGAGCATAGATTTGGTGGGATCAAACAGCAGCCCCCGTGCCTGGGAGGTGCTTTCCAAGGAGATTGACCCAGACTCTTCACCAGAGTGGCAGCAGGCTAGAGCTGGAGCAAGAGGTTCATGTAGGTGTAAGGAGGAACAACAGTGAAGAAAGGTGAGAGGGGCAATCCAAAAAGGTTGTGCAGCCTTGGGGAGTTACAGAGTCTTACTGGGAAATGTCCTGAGCAACCTGCTCTGATCTCATAGCTGTTCCTGCTCTCAGGAGGAGGTTGAATTAGAATTCTTCCAAGCTTCTTCTGACCTGTTTTCCAGTGATTCCCCTATATTTGGCATATGTGGTGATAGCTGGTTGCTTGATTGAAGCAAGGACTCTGAAGGGGTGACAGAAGTGTTCTTACTGCATGATCAGTGTCAGGAAGAGGTTTATGCCATGTACAGTAATACATTTCCACAGTTTTGAACTGTGGGCAATTTTAATAGTAGTTTCAGAGGTCCCTGTCAAACCTGACACCCCCACAGAATTCAAAAATTCTTCATGTGAACTTGCCTTGAAGAACTCATGAAAGAGCCACCCTGAGAGCAGCTCACACTGGTGAGCTGTTTCTCATTGAAGTTTCTCCACAGAATTTTGCTGTGTGAGATGCAGCACCCGTAAAACACAGTTTACATCATCCATCCTAAACAAGTTGAAAAACCTTTGCCACATTTGGACACATTTAAATCCAGAGTATCCTCCTTGCATCTGCTGAAAACTTCCATGTTGTTTTGCTTCCTCACCTGTAAGCAGCTGCACCTGGTTGATGGTTGTACTGTTCAGTTTTAATCTACTGAAGAATTAAGTGAAAATCTTTCTGCTGTATCAAGTGGATTTGATCAGACCTGAGTGTCCTACTGAATGAGAGTCCTACTGGAAGAAAGTAGTTCAGGGATTAAACTGCAGCTGAACATAGGGTTTGTAGTCCATGGGGTGAGAAAGGGAGGGAAGGGCTGGTAACAGTGGGATCTGAATTAAAGCACATATTCAGCTTTTACTGGAAACAGCACAGCAAATCCCAGTGATTCTCTAATTTATCTCATAGCCCCATGAGTACAGTGTGCAGCATTCAGCTGTTCTGCCAGTCAGGAGAATGGAAGCCTCTCGCCTTTTCTTTCATGTCCCATTGATTCATCTCTGTAAACCCACATGCTGTGAGATTGTTTTTCAGGGTCTGTTTGAGGGGCCAACATTTCATCAAACTGACAACTGCAAATTTTGCGTACAGATTTTCACAAAAGTGAAGAGACAGAATTTCCCTGAATGTACTTTGTTTTGTGTTCTGGTCATCTTGTGAGTGGTGCTTTTTAATGGAAAGGGGTATGAATGGTCACATATGAATTATTTGAAAAACATTGTTTACTTGTCAGCTGTTGATTCAAAATGTTGTGATTTGATATGTAGAGTTTTCTGTAGCAGGATAGGACAGTGCCATGTTTCCAAATTAAATAAATCATGAATTCATTGCCTTCAGGTCTGGATTTCTGTAGGTATTCACTGGGTAGAATATAGCCTTTAAGGAACAACCTCACCTAACTTTTTTCTCCTCTACTTTTCCACTCAGAAATCAGTCCCCCATCACAATTGCAGATCTGGCAATTTCCACGTGGAAGCTTTTGCTTGATACAGTTCAGGGCTTGCTTATCCACAGAGGTGTTTTCCCCACAGCTGACATGCCACTGACAGCACAAAATGAGACTGTTTTTGGTACACATTAGCAGTTTTTAATATAGTCAGTATTTAAAATGTCTTTAGGGTCTCAGTACCACTGATCTAAAAATGTTTCATCTGAATAGGCTTGTTAAAATCAATAAGGGTCTTCACACACTTTAAATTATTTGTCAAGTTCTTCTCAAAATGGAGGAAACTCTTGGCTCCCAGGCACTGGATGAAGGCTGTTGGAGATGCCATTGTTGAAAAATTGCTACTATTTAAAAAATGCTACTGATGTTTGCTCTGAGAGCTTTTACTTTCTACAGACAAAACTAATCCAGCAAAAGCATGACTGTTGCCAATGTAATATGCTGCCTTTGTGGTTTAGGACATCTTTAAAAGGCCTTTCAGTGTAGATTCACTACAGTTTTTCCTGTTTTACAGATACTGTGAACAAGGACACTGAACCCAAAGATCCATTTCCCATTCCAAGAAAGATTATGGCTGAACCAGACTACATAGATGATGACAATCCTGAATTAATTAGACCTCAGAAATTAATTAATCCTGTGAAGTCATCCCGGAATCATCAAGATCTCCATAGAGAGCTGCTTATGAATCAGAAAAGGTAAGAGTCTAAAAATCACTTGTGCCATCCTCCCACCCCAAACACACAACTTGAGTTTTAGTTACATCAAAGTGACATTGTCCCCAAAACTCAGCAGGTATTGTTTTTTGATTCAGATCTTGTAAATTGAAGGACTCTGATTCTGAGCCGTGGCATTTATTTCTGTTTGAATTTCAGTGCAAAAGCTTGTCTTAGAAGGCTTCTTATTTTGTTTTTGTAAATACTCAGATGGTCAGTTTTGAGAGGAAGCAGTTCAGTTCTCCTCTATTACATTTCATATAAGTTACCTGGGCACTGTAATTTGTCCTGTATTCTTAACATTATCAAGTATTTGACAAAATTTTGCTATTAACAGCAGGATGATAAAATCTGTGGGCTTTCACCATTCCCAGTGCACTGAATTTATGAGGCCACTTTTAAATTAGAGAAATCATGTTGTTTATTTCACATGAAACTGTTCTCTACTTATTTGATCTGTCTCACAGTGCAGTGTGATAGTGTGGTGCCTGCTGTGCTGCTGCACAAGTGTTTCTTTGTATGTTTTGCAAGTGCTGCCTGCTCCTCTCTGGGATGGGATGCACAGCTGTTGCTCTGTATATTGCTTTTAGAGATGTAGACAACCATGTCTTCATTTCATCAACTTCAGAGACACAAGCACCTGGCCCAGAAATAGCTGAAGGTCTGTTAATAAATCACTTCAGCAACAGAGAAGTCATTTAGAGAACACATTAAGAAAATAGCCCTCAGACCACCTGGTGGAGGAAAAGGCACTATGTCTGTTGATGCTCCTTTGTTTCAACCAACAGAAACCAGCTATGATATCAACTGGTGATTTGGTGCATTGAAGAAACCCAAAATGGACTTTTCAAAGGCAGGGTATGGGTATCTAGAAGATAGAAGTGGAAGAACAGTATTTCAGAGTGCATTTGAGCAGACAGCTGGTGGTAGCAGTCATTCTGACTTTTTGAGACTCAGGACCTTGATAAAGAAGAGTAAAATACCATAAATTTGGCTACTCCAGCACAACTGGATTTGTCTGTTTGGCAGGAAGAGTCACATTATGGCAGTTTTTCTCTCACTTTTTTTTTTTTTTTTAAGAGAGAGAGAAACTACAATACCTTGGCATTGTAATATTTTCAGGGAAGAAGAGGTTCTTGTTATGTGTAATAGCAAAATCCTCACGAATGCTGGGCTGAGAGACTTAATTCTAAATGGATTGCATATACAATATAGCATTTCTTTAGTGATGAAGAAGGAGGGATATTTCACAGAATGACAACTGAATTGGAAGAAATTGGCCTAAATAGGTGTTTGTCCTATTTTTTGTTAATGGGATTAAACATCAAAGTCAGTTCCTGGCACCAATAAGTTTATAGTCATTGAAAGAAAAATAGTTGAAGTTTCCTGATGATCTTAATCTGGAGGATGTGGAGGCTGCAATAAATTAAGACTTTTTTTTCTTCCAAGTTTATGAAAGCATACAGCACTTTAAATAGTGTGGAGTTCTTTTCTTCTAGGAAAATATCCTATTACACAGTGAAGTTGTGCAGACCTCAATACCCTGTCTTCTCTTATTTTAATTTTGATTAGCTTCAGCTGATAATTTTAGATTCTTATTTATTGGTGCAGAAATAAATACTTTGAGGATTTTCACCAGCAGAAAAATTGGTATCTTTTAGAGGAGGGTTAGTTTTCTGTGCTTTTGTCACTGTACTAGCTCTGATAGGAGGCTTTTCAGTAATGTAGATATGAGGTTCTGTTCTGCTTTGTTACAGCAGACTGTCAAATGTGTGGAAGACTTTCAGTGTTTTTATAGAAACCTGCTTAACATGCTGCTTATTTTGTTGCAAAGATTCAGTGTATACATCAGCAGCTTCACTTTTTGGTCCCATCAGCTCTGCACAGCCAGAAATGGATGTTGGAAGGTACTAGCTAGTTCTGCTCCAGTCGTTCTCCATGCCCACTGTGAGCAGTGTCTGTCATGTCTAGAACTGGTATAGTTATTTACTTGCAGAGAGAGTAGTGGTTTTGGGGAGGAAAAAAAGAAGAAAACAAACCAAAACATTCAGGTGGTGCTACCTGGTCATTTAAATTGTTTTTACTTATTAGGAGTCAATCTCAGCTCTGCAGAATATTGGTACTGTCCCTTCCAGAGGTTTTAACCCTATCAGCTCTCACTTGTGTTGTAGCACACTTTGCTTATCAAAGCCTTAATGATTTGTAATTTAAACAGAACAGGCACCAGAAGGTGACACAAGACCCCAGTTAATCCAGTATCCACCAGTTTGTTGCTTTTCCTTTTCACAAAAGAGTGGAAACAGGATTGACTTTATAGTTCTGTTACAGATCTGCCACCCCCACCTGATTGCACTGAGAGGTTGTATTGAAGTGTAGCTTCTGCAGGTTCCCTTTGTTACAGCACATTGAACCAGTCTGTGCCTCTGCTTTGTTATGGTGCAACCTCAGTGAGAAAAGCAGCAACAGTAGTGCTACTTAGCAGCTGCTCCCTGGTTTGTGGTTGTTTTGACTGCTGATTGCTGATTCCACTGACTCTGCTCTCACCAATCCAGTAGTAGTAGTAGTAGTAGTAAAAAAAATGATTCCAGCTTTTCCTGCCTGACTTCAGCTTTATGTGCTAAAATGTAATTAAAATAGCATGAAACATAAAATATAAACATAGTCTTGTAGTTTCTGTTGCACTCAGGCTATGAGATCTATTATGAGAAATAGGGAACAGCATTTGGTGTTGCTAAATATTTGATTTTGCTGTAAGGATATGTACAGGGGTAGAGTGTTGCATAATATATGGAGTCATTCCTAGATGCTACCATAAAATGGCATTTTAATGTTTTATTGGACATGCTGTCACATATGCATATTAATGAATAATTAGGCAACCACAGATGTATAGCAACTAGGAAGGGTAAAAATACGCTTTCTGAAAGCTTATTGAGATTATTGAATTTTGTTAAAGTTGAAATAAAAAATCGTTGATGTTAAACTTAATGCTGGATGCTCTCACATAATCATCTTCACAGGAAAGACAGCAATAACAAAGACAAATTTCAGATCTCTCTGCTTTGCTTTAAGTGATACTAATGCCTGAATAACAGGGAGAGCTTTGAATCTTGTAACAAATTTTGAAAGCATCATAGCATTACAGAGATAAAAGGAATAGCTGAAGTCACGAAAATAAGTAGGAATGAGTATCCATGTGTGTGCCTGTATAAATAACATCATGCATCTTCCCAAGGAGTGAGCTTTCTCATTCCAGAGTAGCTGGCTTGGAAAGCAATTTGTGCTGAACAGGCTCAAAACATTCAGTTCATGCAGCACCTAAAGGCTTGTCTGAGGGAGAATCCCCCAGGCTTTGTCTGGTCTCCAAGGTGATAGCAACTTTTTTATTCTGGATTTTTGTTGTCTTAGGCTCTTTGTGATGTTTAGTATAGCCTGGGAGCTCTCACTGGAAATAGTTTCACAGCGAGGCATAGGTAAAGCTGTCACATTTTGAAGGAAAGGAGAGAATCCATGGTTTCCAGGAGCAGTGTAGCAGACCACTTTTTAGTTTTGTCCATGCAGACTTCTAAGGGCAAAGTAGACTATCTGAATGCAGTCCTTCTGAGTTATCAAGCACCAAGCAAATTATTCTTGCCCAGAATTTTTTCTAGCTCTGATAGTGTCTTGATCTGTGATGGTTTTTTCAGTCCATTCTTTCGGAATCAAAATAATACAGTGAAGGCTAGAGATGAAAGTTAATGAAGTATAGAGGAGAAATACTAGCATGCACATTAAAGGGAAATATCTTTAGTGATTATATGGCTTAAATCTAGCTTAGGGTACTGGTTAGAAATCAGGGAAATATCTGCATGTTTTTTTCCTTTTAATTTATATCCCAATGCATCTAAATAGGCAGCTACTTGGTTTTAGTAAAGCTGCCTGCAATTCTATGTGAATTCATGCTAATTAAAAATTATCTCTTTTTTTCTCTCCCACCATGTAATTTGAAGGGGTCTTGCACCTCAGAACAAACCAGAGCTACAGAAGGTGATGGAGAAAAGGAAACGAGATCAAGTTATTAAACAGCAAAAAGAAGAGGAGGCACAAAAGAAGAAGTCAGACCTGGAAATAGAGCTACTGAAACGGCAGCAGAAACTGGAGCAGGTAAGATGAGGAGTAACAGACATTTGCACATCTGCATCTGAGCTACTCACCTGAGGATCCCTTTGTAGACAGAAAAGAAGCAGCAGCCAATTTTTGGCATATTTTCCCTAGTTAAATTCAGATATCCGTTAGGATAAGTCAAATCACTCTCTTTAATTACCAGCTGTCACTTACTGTATAGGAGCTGTTTATGGGGTCTGCCTTTGGTCATATGAATCCTGCACCAGCCATCAGGAATGTGTGTGGAGCACTGATGATATTTAACCATTGAAACTGTGGTGATGTAGTCATTTATTTGTAGTCTGTGTTCCACTAAAAATGGCTGTTAGGCTGTAGTACATCAAAATTACATTTAATGAGTTAAAATCAATTGATTCTCCTTGGTTATGTAAGAAACTAGATAATATTTAAAAGATCTTTTGTAGTCTTAAAAATGTGTGAGCTCATTGGTATTTTCAAGTGAAAGAAAAATCCTCAGACCCTGTGCATGGAGATGATGTGGAGTTGGAGTTCCTCGTGGTGAAGCTTTTTGCCAGGCACAGGGCCAGCCAAATGTCTCAGTGCCTCTGGAAGCACTTCATATAACTGAGAGGAAGTATCTCTACAGTGAAACAGCTCATCAGAGAAGTCACTGTGCATCAAGCAATGAATTTATTTTAAAATAAATGAATGCTATAAATAAATGCTTTAAAACAGAACCTCCTGTGTTTCTCAAAAGAAATCAATTAAGCCAAATAATTAATGTAATCCAATCATTATAGGTTTTAGAGTTTTATTATAGTTGGATATTTTTTTTGTTTTAATTAGATTTAGAAATATTTTTGGAGAAAGCTATTATAGTTTTGAGTGTATCATCCTGTCATTTCTCTTATCTCTCTTAAGGGCCCAGCTTTGAATGGTTCAGCTTGTGGGAAGATTTGATTTGAAACTGAGCCATCCAATAATACAGATTAGAAAATTCTGTTAGAAGAGGAAAAGTCTGCCCATTGCAAACAGTGCTGTGACTTTGTAAACATCATAGGAATGGCATTAATTGACAACATGACTCATGGAGGGACATTGTTGTGATTTATAGAAACAAGGCATGTCCCTTGTCGGTGAACAAGAGACAAAGGAGAGATTATTTAGGTGAGCTGTGCGTGGTCCCCATTAATCAGGGAGACCATGTTCTGTTACAAAGGAAAAGGAAAAAAAAAAGCTCCTTTCAGACCTTTTGTTAGTTTTCTAAAGGTTTATTTTCTCCCTTTCTGCCAACTCATCTGCCTTCCCTAAGGATCACTAAGCAATCCATATTCTGTGCCATGTGTGAGCCTGTGCTGGATGAACACTACTTACATAGCCTTGCCACACAGAGCATTTCCATTCCTCATATGGAAATTTCAAGTGTCTGCATGGGCAGAAGCTCCAACTTGGTTAAAAAAGTCAGTGAATGGGCTCTCAAAAATGAATGGCTAAGGGCCAACGAAGGTTTTTGGGTTTTTTATTGGTTTTTGTGATAGGCAAACCAGATACTCTTAAAGAGGCTCAAGTTAGATACAGAACTTTATGCCTAAACATTCAGAAATCAGTTTTGCAAGTGTGCTCAGTAGTAGCTGTTCACGTGTTCTCCCACAAGGCACATTCTTCTTTATTCTGTTGTAAAAGCCAGAGAATTACTGTTGTTTCTTTAATGAAGATGTCCAAGAATTTCCTAAAAATGCTTCATCTTGTTCTTGTTCTGGGCTTGCAAAGTTTTTGTCTGTCTGGCAAAGGTGGACATCTGGAACAAGCTAGAGCCAAGGATTTGAAAAGATTTATTGTTTATAAGAACAGATACTCCCAAAGAAAGGCAATTTTATCTTTTCCATGAGACAAAGAAAGGAAGCAATTTAAAGAGTTTGGCATGGCCAGTTACTGAAACCTTTAGTTTTTTGTCTTGTATTTCAGTGATGTGTTTTCTATACTTTTTTTTTAACATGTGATTCCTTTTTAAGCTGGAACTGGAGAAGCAGAAGATACAGGAAGAGCAGGAAAATGCGCCTGAATTTGTCAAAGTCAAGGGCAACTTGAGGAGGACGGTCCAGGAAGCAACAGAAGCACCAGACTCCTAGAGCCAGCGCCTGCTTAGACTCCCAGCTTTCCTGCAGAGAGAGGCTTTTGCAAGTTGTCTCACATTTGCCCCTCAGGAGGGAAAATAACAGCTGACACTTACTGAAGATGAGATTTTGAATTCCTGGGCCGTGTGGATTAAAAAGACAGTATCGTAAGCAGATCGACTTGCCAAATACAGTCCTGAGATCGATGGATAAGGAGTGTCTTGTCAGTTCAGTGTCATGGACCAGGCTGACGTGCTTTCTCAGAGATTTTAACCAGGGATACTAGAGAAACTCCTTCAGTGTTGCACTGCTTTAACTCTTGTGATCCTCGTTTAGTGGAGATACACAGATTATATTTTGCTTTAAAACAGAACAAAAATCCTCCTGTGGTATCAAGCTTTGCTGCGCAGGTAGATTTCCTCCATCTAGACCTACAGCTTGTGTATATCCCACAATAATTTGTGTTTAGTTGGAATTTTTACTAAATCTAGGAGGATATGAGATGTGTTGATTACTGCTGCCCATCCCCAGTAGGATAGGTAGGTGTGGGCAAGATGAGAATGCTTAAAATTCACCAGCAGTGAAAAGTTAAGCAGCCTTAAAGCCCATTTTTTGCTGTTTTACATGTAGAATTTGGGCTATGAAAGAGCAAAAATCTGACGATCCTTTCACAGGGAGACTCCAGAGGCTGATTAATCTCTCTCTGTAAACTTACACTGTTGAGTACAGGCCTGTGAAGTGCTACTTGTGAATTTACCTCTCAAAGCAAAATGATCTGTCTTCTACTTTCCATATTTTGAAATCCTGCTTACTTTGGTGTTGTGGCCTTTCTCCTCCAAGGATATGCTGAACAGAGTACAGTGTTAACACATCACTTGGTAGGGTTTGAACTCATTTGCTGGAACTGATCTGCCATCAGTTCCTACTCTTTGCTTGCCGACGCTTGTTGCAGTTTCAGCAGTAGAGCAGTGTTTAAACCAGGCCAAACCAGTTACTAGAATCTACTGAAATGGAATTTTTTCCCTAAAATGAGGCATAAAAAGAAATTAATTTTATCCCATCCTTCCTTCAGCCTCAAGAAAGAAGGGAAGTGTGTTACCACTGAGACTTTGGGTCCAATTCTGTCATCTTCTGCCTTTCCACAGGTTGCCCCTGTGACTTGCCATTACATAAAATATTGCTCAGCTTGCACAGGGGTGACAGAATTTAATCCTTCATGCTTATGACTACTAGTTATCCAGGAAAGCCTGGGATGGGGAGTGGGGAACAGATTGCTCATGTAGGATTATAGAATTGGATTCTTACCTGGTCACATTGGGTGCAGATACATCGTCACAATCTGGGGAGAAATCCTCGTCTTCCTTGGTTGGAATAGTCCTAGTTCTCACTGAAACTGTGCTCATACATACCTGCTGAGGGTCTAATCCCTAGCCTTTGCCTTAGGATGCTAAACACAATAATTTCTACTTTGTAATTACATTGGACATAACTGTTTGAGAACACTTTTTATTAATATCAGCAGTGGCATGCTTGTATTGTAAAGGTGTGGTGGAGGGTTTGTTGGTTTGGTTTTTATAGTTCCTTTTGCCTTTCCTGTAAGTATTGGACATTTTAAATACAATTTCAGATTAGCACTTGGGACAAAACACTCACAATTAGAAATGTTTCCTAGATACAGACTTTAATTTGTTAAGGCATTTTTTGTGAGGACATAATCAGATTGAGGGTAAATTGAATTGTGATAAGCATATTGCCATTGATTTAGACTTGCAGTGTGACTCACGTCTGAAAGATTAAATGTGAAGATGGTCTAACAGACTGTTCAGATTATGGATATACAGGAAGACAAAGGCCAAATGTAAGACTCTTCCATGTATTATCTCAACAAAGGAACACCCTGTGAATGCTGCAGGTTCTTCCCCCTCTCCTTCCCTTCTCCTGGCAGGAGAGGATCTTCTCTGGCAACACATCGTTCCCACACTTGCACTGATTTTGTTTCATGTTGTTGAGGCAGCGCTATGTCCGAGCCTTCCATGCCCTGCTCATGCTTCATCTTAGCTGCTCCCAGCCTACCAAACATCCTCCCTCTTGGTTTCAGCTCCACATTAACCTTCTGCTCAGTATGGAGAAGTCTAGAAGTGAGTGAGGAAACCTTCCTCTGGCTTGAGCAGACCATTTTGTTTTAGCCATTTCCTCTTGGTGATCATGGCAATCCTACCACACATGCACAGTGAAATTAAATCGGAGGCACTGGGAGTGGTGGGGGACAAAGACCCCTTTTTGGCTTCAGTGGATGGCTCTCAAGGCTAAAGGCAGTCTGCTTTCTCCCCAGGTTAGCTTGTGATTCAGGGTAGAGTTTCTCTTTCTGAAACACAGGAGGCTAGAAAACTCCTTTGTACATACAGCATGAAGTTACTTTTTGTTTTTCATTGGAATTAACTCTGTGTGAACAGAACATCAATGTGTGTGTTAGAACATCTTTGAATCCTGCTAATCCTTTAGTTTAGGAACCCCAGCCACCTTCATATCAATTTTGACAGGCAAAAGCTTGTATTTGAAGTCAGGATTGGGCAACCCTTCAACGGGTGGCCAGTCACACCACAAGTGTCCTGTGCAGCTCAAGTAAGAAACTGCTTGGCAGTGAACATAAGCAATTCCTGCTCTGCCCTTCAGCTATATGGGTTTTGAAGCAATCCAGCAAATACTTCAGTGATCTGAAAATTGCTCACCACTTTGTACTTTTTTAAACAACTCTTGCTTTTGATAGTATAGTAGTAAATTTTTTAGCATTTTTGTGGCTTTAACATTCTGTTAATATCTGCACTTGTTTGAGTGTACATATATAAATATATATAAATATAAAAAGGGAGCCTTAATGGATTTGTTTTCATAATTTAATATTTTTTGTATTTGCTCTTGTATAATTGTTTTTAACTAAAGGTATTACAAGAATGAGGGTGGAATACTTAGAACCAAAGTTATGCTTAATAAAATCTACTACATGCTTGGTGTATGTGGTGGTGTCTGTCATATCCTGCCAAAAACAAAACCTTGGGGGCTGCACTGAGATATCCAGATAGTTTAATAAAATTCTGCAGTGTGGGGGGGAAGTATCAAGATCATGATGACGCTTGGTTCCTTAAATCCCTGCATCCCTGTTTGTATGTGCAAAAGTTGACAGAAAGAGTTTGCTGTGTCTCTAAGCAGTATTATCCTTCGAATATATTTGATGCAGAAAGTTTTTAACAGGACTGTGCAGCTGTTCAGGTGATCCAAGGAGAGGCAGAGCATGAGGGAAAACTTCGATGGAAGTCAGGTAATTGTGGAAATCATTCCTTGTCAATCCTTGGAATTATCAGCATTGCAGTAGCTCCATTTCAAATGAGAGTGAGAAGAGAGTAACGAGCCTGGTCCTGGGATCAAGTCATACAATGCTCCTTTTAATTTAGCCAATGCTCCAATGTGTGGTTCTAGTAGGAAAGACTTGGGCATGAGAAAAATGGTGCAGGCAAAAACGACATGCTGGGTCAGGTCAGACAGCTCAGTGCCAAATCCTGTGTCAACAGCAGGTAGGGAAGGTAGCAGGGGATGATGGACAGGGCTGGAAGAGGTGTGTGCCATCAGTTCTGCACAAAGATCCTCAGCTCGCTCTGCTGAGCCCTGGTCAGCTGGGCAGGTGACAGTGGAGGGGGAGCTGGAGAGGAGCATGGGGGAGGAGGAGAGCAGTGAATTCAGAACAGATGTCAGGAAATCCTTTTTTCCTTCAGAAGCTGCTCAGCATGTGGGATGGGTCCTGGCAGTACTGCTGATGCAATGATGCTGGACCCACTCCAGGAGCTCTCAGATGTGGGGGAGGTAAAAAGAGAGAGCTAATAAGGGGTGAGTTTCTATGGCCTGTTGGAGATACTGCCCTGTGCTCTCCTACCCCAAGTGTAGCCAAATGTGTTTTGAATTATCCTTTGATATTTTACTCCAGCCTCAGAAAGAAAATAGTGAGAGCACGTGATCTGCTTTTGTAGCGTGTCCAGAAGAAAAGATGATCCTCCTTTTGTCTGCTTTTTTGGATTTCATTGAGCTAATAGGTTTTGCCATGTGGCATTGCAAGCATTGGTCCATTGGGGACTTTGCCTGTGCTCCTGTGGCCAGGGGCAGATGGGTTGTGTCATGCTATAGCTGTGTGGAAAGGAAGTACCTTGTGGTCCCTTAGCTGCTCCTACAGGGTCCTTCAGTAATGTCTGTAACCTAAACTGCCTGGTGGCACTTGTGGTGACCTTAAGAAAATAGCTGGAGACCAAAGAGCTTCTGCTGTGCAGTTCCATAGGATCAGAACTGCTGTTTAAAGGGAGAGGAATGGGAGGGCAAGTTGGGTTCTCAAGGCTTTGCAATAGAAAGCACAAATACTTGAGATATGGAGGAGTGGAAATACAAGATACTTTTTCCCTCCCCCTGCCCTTTAAACTGTTCATGCTGCTTGGAATCTTTTATCTGTCGGAGTAAAGGTTTGTAGAGGATGACTTTCAATGGAAGTGGCAGAAACTGTGGCCAGAGGAAGTGTTTGGTAGTGGTAAGAGCACAGATGTCCTGACTGTCACTCTAATGCTGTTGTTCCACAGCTTTTTTTTGGCACTGCTTCAGACCTAGGTGAGGGCTGCACATGGCCTGTGGTGTCTCTTGGAGGTTATCAGGGACTGCTTCTGTTCTCTGGGCTGATTTTGCTGGACCTCAAGTACATGCATTTGAGCTATTCATCCACTTTTCATTGATATCAGAGCAAAGCAATCAGCCCTGTGGTGTGTAGTTGCCTTCCTTTGTCTGTGGAGAACCCACAACACTTGACTTGGAGGGAACCTTGTCCACCTTGCAAGGATTCTGAAGCTGGGCAGTTCAAATGTCACCTCCAAACTACCTGCTCTTTTTCATGGAGTTTTGTGCCCCAGATGAGGGCACAAAAGATGAGGCAAATTTGACCCTTCATGTCTGTGTGTTCATAATGTGATGAAGAGCCTCTCTCTGCTCTGTGCTCAGCAGCTCTGGGGCTTGGAGGGGACACGTGGCCTCTGCAGGGGCTGCAGAGAAGGGACCTGCCCCAGACCAAGCACTGACCAGCAGGAGGGGAGGTGGCATCTCCACAGTGGTGTGAGGGAAGGAGGAGCATGTGAAGCACCTGAGAGGGGCCTCCAACAGCTAGAATTGCCCACTGCTGTAGCCATAGTACTTAATTATCTGAGTAATCATTTTCGGAATTAACTTCCATTATGCACCCAAGTCTAATCTCTCAGGTGGATAGCATGAGCAATTTAACACAGATTGAGGCTGGCACATGCAAACTTCAGCCTGATTAGATGGGAAGGAGAAGCATGTTTCTTTCCCCCTCTTCAGCCACTCAGAAATAAATCTTTAATAATGCAATCAAAATGCCAAGTCTACTTTATTGTGCTCAAAAATTCAAGAGCACCCAGGAAGCCTAAGCCCTTAGTGGGGTTCATTTAAGGTATGTATTGCTTGGTGTAGCAAGGCAAAGGGAGCTGCCTGTGGAGTCAGAACATGGCAACCCAGCCTATATAAAATGATCTCCCTGAAAGAGGGGTTGTGTCCATCTGGTTGTCTGTCCTTTAACTCTTCCTTTGGTAAATGAAGTCTAAAAGATTCTCTGATGAAAAGCTGATCAGGATTTTGCTTTCATCAGTAGCAGCAGAAAAATAGAGAGACCCCTTAAATTTACATTGTTAAACCTGGAACATCCATCACTGTGGTTGTGGGTCATAAGGGGTGATTTTCTCCAATGTGCAGTTTGAGCTCTTCATCCAGCTTTGTTTTGCTGCTAATCCTTTCAGAATTAAGCTCCATACAATTTCAGGGAACCACCTTTATGAGCTGAGCTCAGCAACAAAGTGGATTTGGGCCCCATACATCACAACCTCTGATTTGTTGGGGAAATTTTACTCATTTCTAGTACAGATAGAATTAACTTCTTAAATACCAGGGAGTAAATTCTCTTCAAACAGAGATCTTGCATTTTTTATCATTTTCTTGTTGCAAGGAAGTTTCTTCTACTTTATGCCAAGAACTCTATTCTCTGTGTATTAGGAAATTGTTGTGATAACTAGATAAGAGGTGAGCTGCAAACTACCTACAGGCCCCTCTGCAGTTAGACCCACTCAGTCCTGATGCTGGAAAGCAGGGGTTGCTGTCTGGGGAGGAAAAAGGAGGAACAGACAGTGAGAAGGCAAGTGCCTGACTGATGAAGATTTCCACCTTGTACCCAAGGTTAAACAGCATCTCTGAGGATGATGTTCACAGCCTGTGTCTGTGTTCACATCTAATGTACCGTGTGCCTTTTTATTTCCCCTGAAGCCTCATTGTGGTTTTGATTCTTTTCCTATTGTTTCCTTTCACCCCAAGCTCTTCCTGCCTATTCAGGCCTCCCTGCCTTTGGATTATTTCCCAGGGCTGGTTTGTAATGAAAGGCATTTAATTAGTGAAGAATCCTTGGGATGGATCCTGGAGTGGGTGTTTGAGGCTGACTGCTGCAGTGTGGAGGGAATCCCAGCCTGAGCCCCTGGTTTGTGGGGAGTGGGGATGGGAAACACTGGGTATGCAGGGGCCAAGAGCAGATGGGAATAAAAATTCTGAGTGGCTGGCTGATAGAGCATAAATGAGAAACCAACATAGATACCTTAGAGCTTTTATCACAGAGCCTTACTTATAAAGGACCGTGATGAGAAAAACCCAATGGGGGTGAAAAGGAGAGTGGCAAAAGTTTGTTCCTTGATTCCTTCTCTACTGCCCCTGACCTTGTAAGACCCCACCTGGAATGTTGCATCCAGTGCTGGGGTCCCCAGCACGAGGAGGACATGGAGTTGCAATGGGTGCAGAGAAGACCACAAAGATTATCAGAGAACAGGAACATTCTCTCAGGAAGACAAGCTGAGAAAGCTGGTTTTGTTCAGCCTGGAGAAGAGAAGGCTCTGAGGAAACCTCATTGTGGCCTTCCAGTACCTAAAGGGGTCTTACAAAATTGAGAGGGAACAACTTTTTATGTGGGCAGATAGTCACAGGACACGGGGGAATGGTTTGAAACTAAGAGGAGAGATTTAGGTTAGATGTTAGGAAGAAGTTCTTCACTCAGAGGGTGGTGAGTCACTAGCACAGGCTGCCCAGAGGAGCTGTGGGTGCCCCATCCCTGGAAGCGTTCAAGGCCAGGCTGGATGGAGCCCTGAGCAGCCTGGGCTAGTGGGTGACATCCTGCCCGTGGCAGGGGGCTGGAACCAGGTGATCATTCAATTCCCTTCCAACCCAGGCCATTCTGTGATTAGCAAGAAGCCTAAAATACACAGAAGCAATTCGCGGGCAGACTCCGGCTGCCCTCCGTAAAGCCGTGAGAGCCTGTTCGAGGGATTTGCCGAGCAGGCGGTTCCTCCCCTGCTCCGCAGCCCCGCTCATCTCCCACCGCCTGCTGCCCTCTCCCGGGCTGATCCCGGGCTTGCCTCTCCTTCCCCCCGAGCTTTCCTCTGCGAGCACCGCGCCGCTGAGCTGTCCGGACCGAATGGCTGGTGCTTTCTTGGGGAAATGCCTTATTATTTCGTGTTTTTTTCCGCTAAGACATCGGTGATTCACCGATGATTGATTGTGTTTCAGGAGCTCGGTAGCTCAGGGCTGGATTCACAAAGGGGTGTTTGGTGTCCTGTGTTAAAGTCCAGCGGTTCACCATGGACAGATCAGTGATGGCAATCGTGGGGTCTCCGGGGCTGTCCACCGGCACTTCCCGCAGAGACCGAGGCGTTCTCAGGACAGGCTGGAGATGTGATAAGCCCGAATGTGCCCGGGTTTTGTTCGGAACAGCCTTCTCCAGTGACTGGTCCTTTGCCTTACGTGGTGACAGCCACCACTGTTGCAGCCCGGGGTGGTTGCAGAGGATTTACCTCCTGCTGCAATTCCATCAGCAAGCACGTCCCTGTGCTATCCCCCTCTGCCCCCTTCCACCACCTACACCGCTAGCGGTGGTGTTCGTCCCTTTGTCACCCCAGAGAGCTGATGTGCCTCCGTGCAGCCCTTCCCAGCAGGAGGGATGCCCCAGCCAGACCCGCCCTCTGCCCCAGGGAAAGAGTGCAATAGGACCATCAGAATGCAGGTGGGGAGAATCCTCCATTCCCACATATCCCACTCATCCACCTGCGTTTGCCATCCTGGTTTCCATATCTACAACTTCTCCCTCTGTCTACCCATTCAAACTCTCTCCTTTGCTTTCTAAAAATGTCCCCCATCCTCAGCTCCATCCTCTCGCTGGCAGCAGCCTCCTCCTGTTGCTATAACAACGAGCAGCAGCCCAGCCAAATCGGCCAGACCCTGCCACATTTCCCTGCCTGCATCCAAATCACCTCCCTAGGTGTGAACACACTCTCTTCTTCCTCAAATCTTTGCCATCTGCCTGCAGGAGGGAGATTGCTCCCTTTGGGGGGCTGCTGGCCCCCTGCACCCCCCATGTGCCTCCTTTCCCCTCTATGCACACTTTGCAGCCCTCCAGCTGGGTCCACACACATGACCTGGACCACATTCACTGTCCCACATACCCTCTGAGATAAAACACCACTCTTTTGGCCCATAAACCCCATGCAGATTAAATTATGAAGGGAAATGGGAAGAATTGTTTGAAATACAGTGGAAAAGATGTGTCCAGGGTTGTATCCTGGTCTGGTCTGAAAGCTGGAAGGTGTGTCCAGCAGAAAGGTGCAGGGGAAAGGATTTTCTTCTAAAGTAGAGTTCCAGGGTGTCTCTGCCCTGTGCCTTAAGCCACACATCCAGCCCAGAGAGTACCCACTGGTGCTGTGTAAAGCCTCTGTTACTGCCAGGGTGCTGTGGGCAGAGCTTGCTGATCCTGCAGAGGGCAGGGAGAAAAGCCCTGCCATCCTTGAGAGCCTTACTAGCAGACATTCATGGTGGCTTTCCCACCCTGGATCCTGAGCTCCACTTAAAACAGCTTTCTCCAAGCCCTTCTGGGCTGGCAGCAGCAGACTGCAAGATACAGGTGGAGATGGTGAGTTCCCCTCAGGCAGAGAGAGTGTGGCACAAGGCTCCTCATCTTGAGCTGCATCTCTGCTGCCCTTTCCTTGGGCAAATTGCTGTCCCAGGGCTCACCACAAGGACTTCTGAAAAAACCCAGGACAGCCCCTGGGGTGATGCCAGACTGGAGGGACACCAAGAACCACACCTCGAGTGCTGTGCTCAGCTCTGGCCCCTCAGTTCAGGAAGGGCACTGAGGGGCTGGAGGGGTTCAGAGAAGGGCAGTGGGTCTGGGGAAGGGTCTGCAGCACAAGTCTGGAAAGGAGCAGCTGAGGGAGTGGAGGATGAGCAAAAGGAGGCTCAGGGAGGGATCCTATCACTACAGCTCTCTGGAAGGAGGTTATAGCCAGGTGGGAGTCAGGCTCTTCTCCCAGGTACAGAACAGGAGGAAATGGCCTCAAGTTGCACCAGGCTTAGATCAGATATTAGGAAAAATTTCTTCACTAGAAGGGTTTCCCAGCACTAGAACAAGCTGCCCAGGGAAATATTGGAGTCACCATCCCTGGAGGCATTGAAAGGATGTGTAGATGTGACACTTGGGGACATGGTTTACTGATGGACTTGTCAGTGCTGGGTTAACATTTGGATTCAATGATGTTAAAGGTCCTCTCCAGCCTGAATGATCCTATATCCTCTGCCACCTTCTCACCTCAGGACAGCTTGAGCTGTTGCTTTACCTGTAACATTTTCCATTTTCCATTTTCCATTTTCCATTTTCCATTTTCCATTTTCCATTTTCCATTTTCCATTTTCCATTTTCCATTTTCCATTCCTAGGCTGGAGGCCAGAGGAAACCTGGGGGTTTCACAAAACATATTAAAGAGTGCAGCCTCCTCTGGTGAGTGGACTGCTGAGGTTGAGGAGCTGCTCTCCTCCAGCATTTTTTGTTTGACAAGCAAGGTACATGGCCAAAGAGACCTGCTGAGAGTTTCTTCCCTAAAAGTACCTTTGTGTGCATTTTTAAATTCTCCAGCCCCTTGGCATTCATATCTCACCCTCACTAACTGGAATGAAAATTGGAAGCTCTTTAGAATACTTATGGGAGTTTCTGCTCCTTTTAGCAGTGAACTGGTTTTGCACTCTTGTCTGCAGCTGGAACTACATATCTGCTACTGTTAATTTTGGGGGGTTTGTGGCCTCAAGTGCAATATAAATTTACTTCTTTATATATGGAGCTTTGGATTAAAAACCTGTTCTTTCAGTTCATCTTGGATTTCTGGGTTCAACAGCTCCCTTACTCCAAAGTACTGATCTCTTCTTTTTTAAAATTGCTTTTAGGTGCAAAATGTTTTTTGCTGGGTGTCCAGATGGACTTTTCACACAACCTGGTTTTGATAATTGGGAAAAGGCTCCAGACAAATCTGAGCTGCTACTGCCACTCTTCCATCAGGAGGAGACATATGTTCTTCCTGTGACCCCAGGGACAGTGCCCCTTTGTGCTGAGCTTTCCATCCTCCAAGGGAGCAGTGAGGATATTTTTAGTGAAGCTGGTCAATGTTATGGGTTCTCTTACCAAAGAGAGGTTTGCTCCTGTAAAGGTTTGCCCTTTTTTTGAAACCTCCGTGGCAGGTCCAGGCTGTGCAGTGCCAACAGCAGAAGCAGGCCCAGATGTTCTGTCCTCACCTTGGAAGAGGAGCCTGCTGCTTCCCAGCCTGGCATCCACCTCCAGGGGTGCTGGGTGCCTTCCTCAGCCTGGGGATGCTCCAGAGACAGGGACAAGAGCAGTGGCATGGCGTGGCCACAGAAGGTGGCCCTTGACCCAAGCTGACTTATCTAGTGAAATGGAAGAAACTCCAGTGGCAGATCACCTTGGTACCAGAGATCCTGCATCCCCTGTTTCTCCAGGGAAAGCATCCTTCTTTCATTGATCCCATCCCAACAGGAATGTGTGAGGGATCCTGGATTTCCACCTATCATTTCAAGGGCATTTCTACCCTGCCAGGCTACATTAAGTTGTGGTTTTCTCAGTCCATGCATTTTTTCTATTGCTATCTTTTAAGTCATCCTGGTACATAGGGCTGTGCATGGAGGAGCATGAGAGGGAATTAAGGCTCAGTATCTTGAAGGTCTTTTCATCCTCTTGCTGCAAGATTTCAGACCTGAGCAATGCTTCTGAAAAGCTGTTTTTATAGGCCCTTGTCAACAAAGTTTATGCCAAAGCAGTTCTCCAAAATTTGTTTGTTCTCACCTTGAGTTGGATTTGTGCAACGAAGCATTCAGGAAAAGATAATGGCTTTTTTATCAGTGGTTATTCTAATTCCTAAAGATTTTAGTACTATCTGCTGCATTTCATTCTGGATTCTAGGCTGAGTTTGTAATTGGATTTTTTTTACCAGTGAGTTAATATGCAGCAATGATGACATCCCTAAACTTAAGCTAATATAAAATTGAAGATATTTGGAATAGCTAAGCTTCCAAATAAGAAAATGCCTGCATGGTTTAATGATGCTATTCAGTAAAGGCATTTTTTAATGTGCAGGTCCCTAAAATCAGCTGTGTTCATAAAGGCCAGTATTCAGCCAAGGAAATTTCCAAAATCACTCATTGTCTTCAAAATTCCATGATCATCTCAAACAAGGGAAGGAGAGGACTAGCAAACTTGCTTGATCCTTCTTCCAGCCATGACTGACTGATAATTGTTTCACCTCTTGTGAGGTGGGGGTTGTCTCATGGAAAGAACACCAAAGGCAGCTCAGAAATCTCTTGGCTGATATTTAAGTTCAGAGATGTTTGCATCACAGGCATGTGGATGTCAGAGTTTTCCAGGAGGTGCTGGGAGTGGTGCTGGAGATGTTTGCAGAGGGTGCTGTGCACAGGAGGAGCTCCAGGACTCTGCATGGTGTTTACCTGGAGCCCACAGCAGCACCAGCAGAGCTTGTGCACTGTGATTTGTGTCTGTGCCAGGGGAAACTGCCTCAGGATAACTCATTAAACAAAACAGAGTAGAGGCAGTTGTTTGGGTCATCTCATATGTGTAGTCTGTTCTTTTCTTTGTGCTAAGAAAAAGCTTTAATGAGTGGCTTTGTGTCATGAAGGGCCACTGTAACAGTTTTTTCTGTAAAAAATTAAGTGTTCCTTTTTATGTGTTTTAACATTCTTTTTTTGTAAGGAGGGTTGAGGAAAGGTGGTGTTAAGCCTCATTCAAAGTCGTTAGTGCTCTTGAAAATCTACAAATGTTACATTCCCTGAAGTTCATTGTTTCCATCACATATGACTGTGGCAGATAATAGTGTGACCTATGTGTTTAATTATTTTTAATCCTAGCTTTCAAGCCAGGTAATTGTGCAGTTTTATTTTCCCTCATTTAGATATGTTCAGATTTGTTACATCCCTCTCCTCAAATATTTTCTGTGTTGGTTGGCTGGAACACGAGTCACTGTGAGTGCAGGAGTGCACAGGCCATCCCCAAATCATGCATGTGGGCTCATCCCTTATTGCTCTTACACGAAATCAGTGGACAGAGAAAGCCTGATCCTGTCTTGAATGGGGAACAAAGAGCCAGGAAGCTCCTGGGTTTTATTCTTGAAGCACTTTCTAGCTCAGTGTGTGGTCCTGGCCTCCTCCTCAAGCCCCCAGTTCAGCCAAGCATCTCAGCTCTTTGCTCCTGAGCCTGAGCATCCCACTGAGCTCAGCAGGAAGTCAGCAGAATAAAGGCTTCTGTGCTTGGGTCTTTTCTTTCTGGTACCAAGTGTTCTGGTGTCAATGTGTGTTGTGCATGTCACATACCCAGAATGGAAGGAAATGAAGCTGCATGAAAAATGAGAGTGAGTATCTGGGTTTCTCTACTCTTTGAAAGCTTAGAAGGTGAAAATTAATGAGGTGTAATTAAAACAAAAATGCAGCCTGCAAACACAAGTCCAGAGCACCAATTAACTGACATCTTGTCTGTGGAGTGAGAAGATATGGATTGAGATGCCATTTTGGCTGATGAATTGTTCATATAGGTGTAGACCTGTGGAGTCAGCATCTGTTCTTTCACCCTGTGTTTAAAAACAGGGACTCTGATGCTCTGTGGGGTGGGTGCTCCAGGGAGCAGGCAGCAAAAAGAAGATTACACAGAGCTCCTGAGAGACACAGGTCCCAGGGATGGGGATCCTGCTCCTGGATCCTTCCTGGGCAAGTGCAAACAATGTGGGTTCCTCAAGCAAAAAAACCACAGCCTTGTTCTGGCACCCAGAGTTTTCCTTCTGCCTTGCTCTTTGCCTGGGCAGAATAATGAGCTGCCTTCAGGTATGATTTAAAGCTGGTCATGGTGATTTAAGGATGGAAATACCCTTATTTTTTAACATGATTTGTTTGCCTCTAAGTGCCACTTGGAAAATATATTCCCTGCTGGTTAAAATTAATGAGGGAGTCTAGAAGAAGGAAAGTAGTGTTCAATATTTTCTGCTTTCTGAATTTTGGAAGGTTGCCTGGGAATATTTCTAAATTTTGGAAGCTTTCTGAGAAAAATCTGTAGAACTGAAAAGCACGAGGAAAGTTCAGCTGACATGGGTTATTTTTGTGCCTAGCTAATGAAAATCAAATAAATACACTTGTTCTCAAGCTGTGTTTCCTCTCTGGAAAATCAAGCCATAACATGACACTGGCTGAGATGCAATTCCCTCTCCCCTTGTCTTTTGGAGGGTCAAGAGCAAGACCTTTTGTTGGCAACCCCAATCTTATTTGTCTGTCCTGTGGGCCTCATCTTATCCCATCTGTTGGCCTCAGTTGGTAGCATAATTCAGGTTGGAAGGGACATCTGGATGTCTCTGATGCACCCTAAAATAGGGGCCAGCTTAGGGGAGGTCACTCACAGCCTCCTCCAGCTGAGTTTTTATTATGGAATGTTCTCAATGGTCCTTCTGGGTCCTTTCTGCTGCAGGATATTCTGTGATTCTGTGATCTCCAAGGAGAAGAGTTGACTGCCTCACCACATTCCTCACCCAGCTGGGTACCTCTCTTGTTTTTCTGGGTTCTTCTTTTGGGCTTACTTAGGTCAGGGCATCAGCAGATTTTAGTTGGCTGAACATTGGTGTTTGATGCCAGTTTGATGCCAGGGGCAGTGTCAGCTCAGGTAAAGCCCTTCCCAGGGTTGCCTGGGGAGTAGAAATGGGATCAAGCTGAAATCAGCCCAAGCCAAGAAAATATTCCTGGTGGAGACCTCCATGCTGTCTGTGGAGCCCAGCCTTTCCAAGCCCAGCAAGGGTCAAACCCCCTCCCCTGCCTGATGAGCTGGGCTGCCCAAGGCTGCAGGTAAAGCTGAGCTGGGGCTCAGTCCCTGGAGAGCTGGACAAGGCAGGAAGGGCAGGAAGGTGCTGCCAGCCCATCATGGTGTGATTGGCAGGGCTGCTCTAGTGGTGCTGCACTGATTTTGGCTTTTGAACCAGCTGGAACTCTGGTCCATTATGAGAGGAATATTGTATAATTACTGGAGCTGCAGCCTGAGGAGGACATGACAGTCAAAATCTCTTTGTATGGAGTTCTAAAGATTTAGTACATATAAAACATCTTATGTCAGTATTGTAAAAATACAGATATTTAATGTATAATGTTAAATTTATGACATGACCAAAGGGTTTATCCTCTGATAGGTAACATCCTCAGCTGCATGAAGGGCTGGTGGTGTGGAGCATGATGAATAGTCAAATGAGCTGCAGGGGACAACCACAGTCAGGCAAGCCATAAATTTCAGCTCTTTGTTCTCTGCAGAGACCAACCTACAGTGTTTATATAAAAATATGACATAGGTGCATATTCTACCTGAAAAGGAGGGGTTGACAACACTAAGATTTCCCTGCACAGAGCCTCTGTTTTTCCTTCCAGAGGTACATTGCAGTCGACACAAACATTAGCATTTTCTGCTTCACAAGGCAACTGCTGCATGGGGAATTTTTTCTCCAATAGTGTGGAAATAAAAACTGTTTGACAGAGGCAGAGCCTGAATGGCATGTATGAATAATCAAAGGCACCAGCCTGCATCTGGGGTTTACAAAATGCTGTAGCACACTGGAGTTTTTTTCTAAACAACCTCCTTGAAGTTTGAATTCTTGAGCTTCCAGACTTCTCAAGGCCCAAAGGCACAAAAGGAAAAAAAAAGGATGTACAAACAGAATTTTAAATAAAGCTCTCTCCAGAGAGGAAACTAAAAAAGAATGAGACTTTTTCCTGTAAAGGAGAAAAAGAGCTGAACACACAGGTCCTTTGTTGCATTAGACCCTTGAACTTCTCTACATGGTGCTATCATTTCCAGTGGCTTTGTGTCAGGTTTGCTAACACCAGGAAAAACAATGAAGGGTTTTATCAGCCAGCTCCGTTTAGAGGGAGACTCCCAGGAACTAGAAATCCCACCTGAAGTGTGAGAGTTTTATTTTTGTGAAGCAGCAGGACAGAGTGTGCAGGAAGGACTCCTGGACTGTTGGAGACTTTGAAATGCTCTGTATGCTGGCCACCAAAGCTCCTGCTTCTTGCCTAATTATGTAAATCCCAGTCCTGATGTGAATGGCCAAACTGCAATTTATCAGTGACCTGGGTCTTGGCTTTTAATTCCTAACAAAATCCCTGGAACATGAGCATGCATCCAACATCACCACTCAGGACATTTAAACTTGGGAAAGAGTGCCTGTGTCTCTCTTCAGAGAGATGCAATTGAATGAGGGTCCTCAGGTGGGTTTGATCCCTGGAAATCCTTGAGGGATTTGGGTACTTCATGAGGATTTCTTCATTAGGAGCAAATATGTAGTCCCTTGTTTCATACATCTGGCACCTGCTGCTCATTACAGGCTGGAGACCTTAAGGACAAGCTTGTTGTGGTCAAAAGACTTCAGCAGAAGTGCTGCAGACATCTGAGGGCAATCCTGCCCCACTGACCTGCCTGGGATGGAGCTCACTGCAAGCGACACTCCTGCAAACTTTGAGTGAGGAAAATTAAAGTCCAAGGAGTCTATAAAGGAAATAAACTTGTCCACAAGAAGTTACAGGTAAACAGCTGGTGCCTCAGTGAATTTTGCAGAGAAACTGGCTGGTTTCAGCACACTAAGGCATTGAACAACCATTTAAAAGTGATTTGGGTTTGTTTTTTTTTTTTTTTTTCTGGGCTTCTGGATCAGCAGATGAATGGGATAAAAGAATAAGAAAAAATGAAGCAAAGAAAAAACTGCTGCCACCTCAAAGTACTCTGGGTTTAAATATCTCCTGATGCATCACCACATAAGCATTTTGATCCCTGACAAATAAAATAGCACATACCCTTGGGAAAGAATGTAAGGAATTGTTTTTCAGGAAAACCCTTTTAGGGATGATTTGCATGCTGGAGAGGGGAGGTAATCTCAGTTGTGCAATTCCTAAGGTATTGCAAAAATGTCATGAGATGTACCTGTGCTCTAATGACTCCCAGCACTACAAAGCAGAGTGAAAGGAGTAAGGGATAAGCCTAAGAATGCTCCTCTGGGAAATTCATTGCCCTGTGATGAGCAAGAGGCTTTAACCCTTTGAAAATGCCTCTAACATACTGGAGAAGTGAAAAATGTTCCCTGCACAGCAGTTCTTGTATGACAGCTAACAAGAAAAAAAAAAAAAAGTCATATTGCACCCACATTGTTACAGAACATTGGTTTAATTGTTGCTGAATAGAATTTCCTTCTGGCCTGAAATTAAAAATTACTTTAATAAGAGGATCCTTGGGGATCCCCCACTGTTGATACTGTTTTATACCTCTCTTCCTGCCTCCCATTTCCAAGGCAGAAGGAGAGAATGGGTTGCTGCCCTTCAGCTGTCCTGATGTGGGATTTGGTCCTGCCAAGCTGTTGCAGGGTGTCTCAGGGTACAGCAGGCACCAGCAACCAGCCCTTCCTAATCTAATTCTCCTGCCAGAAGCAGCAAAAGCAAGGTTCTAAAATTAATGTCTCCAAACATTCAAAAATAAATCAAATGGTAATTAAAAAATTCATGAAACAAGCCTTAAAATTTCCTTGAAAAACACTCAGTGGGATAGTTTCATTTTCTGCCTACAATTTGTCTACAGCTTCAGGGGCCAGACACTTTGAAAATGATGGATAAGCTCTCTATGCAGTCACGTCTGGTCAGGAGGCAGAACTATTAACAAATATGCCAAATCTCTCTGAATACCAAAGGATTTACCAGTTATTTGCATACAGCCCTCAGTTTTGTAGAGCTGTTGGTGAAAAACAGGGAGCAGTGTCTCTGGAGAGCCTTTCTCCATGGTGCTGTGTTCCTAGGGAACTCCTGATCATTCATCCTTTTCTTCTCCATGGTGGTATCTGAACAGCTTCTTGTTGAGCCTAAAGCACATGAGTAATATCTGTCAGCACTGATTGCAGCTTTACTGCTGCTGAGACACTGTAATGTCAATTCTTCTTACATTTAGCTTCTCAATAGCCCCACTCTGAATTCAGATGTTTGCTGTAATTTAATAAAATACTCTAACAAATATATTTGTGTCAAACAGAAGTGTCCTCAGTGGTAAGTAATAAAACACTTAATCCAGCTGCAGAAGCATGAAGTGTAATATTTCCTGTAATCATTTCCTTTTCTGTCCTGCAAGATGACCTTAAAATCACTCAGAATGTGTTGAGCTCCAGTGTTGAAACACTGATTTGCTCTTCATCATCTAATGAGTATTTTTTTCCTTCTCTTGTCTCCAGTCTGAAAGGAGAAGATATAAAAAAGTAAATACTGTGCCTATCACAGCACTGAGTGATCTCAGCCACACATTGTCCAGTTTGTTTTAAGCAATTTAGCACTTTCTTTGTCTTTCTTTTGATTTTTTAAAATGCCCACAAATTTAGAAAGACAACTTTTAAAAATTGCTTTCATTTGAAGACAATATATTCTGCTTTGATTTTTAATTCAGTTAGGAAACAAATATAAACTTATGGAATTAGAGCAGGAACATCTTACCCCTTCTTTCACTGTTTGGTTTTTTTCCCCCTTCTTTGTCTTTTATGACAAATTACTGCAAAGTACCTATTAACTGCCTGGACTCCAGATCCTGGATAAACACTTTCTGTTTCACCCTACAGCTCATAGGAAGGACTGGACAGGTTTTGGGTGGTTTCCTCCAGAATTTGGGATTGGTAGCAAGTTGGAGATTTTTCCTTTTTTTGATATTTCCTCCCTGGGCTTTTAAACAAGAGAAAATTTTCAATTATGAGCTGCAAATAGCAAACACACGAGGGTGCAGAGAAGTGCACCACGGAAAGGTGTGAGCATCCTCTGCTCCAGCCTGGTATTATTAATGACTGCTACCAAGGGAAGGGGCTGCTCCACCTCCTCTCATGTTTTATTTCTTTGTCTGGGGCATAGAAACTTCTTTCCTTTCTGTGCTGTGGCAGATCCTCTCCCAAATCCTCATTTAAAATACATATATTTAAAAAGAAAAAACGAGCATAAGGAAAAACAAAAGAAAGCAAAAAACCCCAGAGGGATGCACTGAAGCTAAACTTTCAAGCCCTTCCCTCCCTGCTGCCTCCACATTTCTGAGCTGTGGAACAGCAGTGCTCCATCTGACACCAGCACAGAGAGACCTCCCTGTGTTCATTCAGATGGGAGAGGGATCTGCCTGTGGGATGTCACACAGTGACTGGTGTCATTATAATCAATGTAAACAAAAATACTGAATCCACAGTAAAGCATAGACATGAGACACATCTAATTTCATTATATTTGTTTAAATCACCTTGTTAGAAATTGTTGATTTTTTTTGTTTTTATGTATTTTTATTATTTTGCCACTATAATCATGAATTGCATCCTCTTTTATGTATAAGGAAAATACAAGCTTGTTTGGACATGAGCAGGCTTGTCCCTGCTTGCTAAGAGTGTAACCTGAGAAAATGTTTGAGCCTTGTCCAGACCTGGTGGAGGCTTGTAGCCATTGCTGCTTGGGAACTAGCCAACATGTTGGTTCCAAATTGCCTTGTTGATTGACCTGCCCGATTTTGGGGAGTAATTTTTGGCATGCTTCTCAAGGGAGAGCAGGTGGAGGGACCCAGCCTGGCCATGGCACAGTCTCCAGGCTCAGCTCTGCTGCCCTCCAGCACCCACAGCAGCCAGGACCTGGGAGGGCAGGTCCTGGACACAGGAAGGATCAGCTGTGCCCTGCCTCCAGCAGGCTGGAGCTGCCAAGGTGTAGTCAAGCACATCAGAGGGTTTCAGACAAGCTGAAAAGAAGGTTTTTAAAAAGAGATGCAGTGGGAAACCAACCCCTCTGCTGTTTTTTATGGCTATAGCACATTGAGTATTATTCAGCAAGAGTTGGAGGCTGAAGGAGATGGGAAAGCCCTTAATTTCTACAAAAGCTGTATGTTCTGTGGACTTGACCTCCTTCATTTCACTGAAGGGACTCCTAGGGGTCAGAGTTTGTTTAGGGTCCAGACTCAGACAAGTGAGATCAAGGGAGGGGTTAGACTGGCTAAAAGACAACAGGATATGTCCTGGGCATCTGGGGATGCTTCTCAGAAAAGCATCACAGCCTTGGGAAGCAGGAATCTAATTCTGAACCTGATGTTTCATTTCTAGGGTAACAGTGACTCTTCTGGATAACTTGCCAAAGCAGAATCTGAGGTGCCTGAAAACTGAGGCCAAAAATCCTGAGGCTGCTGTGCCCAAAGAGGCTCAAGCTGTGTCACTGTGCTTCCTGTAGGCAGCCAGTCTACAAGATAAAGGACAGGGTCAGATTTCTTTCCCTGGCTTTGCCCATTGCCAGTTTTACAGCACCAAATAATTTCAGCATCTAATTCCAATTCCCAGTGATTATGCCCTGGGTGAAGGTTTAGTAGGAGGCACAGACAGGTTTTTGAGTCATACAGAGGACTGATAGCCAGCAATTAGATCATTCTCTCGAGTGTGAAAGAGCCAGGTGCTGCTCCCTCCTCTGCTTGGCCTGAGATTTGCACTGAACTCAGTTTCCTGCCCCAGGGACCCCCTTCCTCCTGGGCACTCTGAGATGTCCTGAGCTGTCTGTCTTCACTGCCATTTATCCACTTGCTGTGGTAACTGAGATGATGGAAGAAGAGGAAATAAATGAGAGAGCTTGGGAGGGCAGCAAATGTAAAGCATTATACAAATACTGCATTTGTGTTGAAAGGTGTAAGCAATTTAAAGGCCCAAAACTTAAAATTATGCCCTCATTGATTATTAAGGAGAATTCAGGGCTAAATTTTAAAATTATATAGCCTGTTTTGTTGCCAGTTCTTCAAAAACAATTATGCAGATCATCACTTTGTGATGAATGGGTTGGCAGCATGGGACCAGATAGAGCTTTAAGCCTGAGTTTATTATTCAAGCCACTGTCCTCTGGCAGATACAGAGACCCAGGTTAAAAGCTGATTTTATGGCTTGCTCTCTGGGTTCCTGGTGGCTAGGAAGAGTGGCCAGCAAGAACAGCAGCATATTTACCTTGATATAGTTTAAAGATTTTATCTTAACTTTGTGTTTTGTGTCATCAGAAGACTTCAGGTGTGGTATTCAGTTTTCTTCTCTCACTTTCACCTGCTCCTGTGAGACTTGGAGAGGTGTCAGTCCCCTGCAGGTAGGGCACTTTGCCTTAAATTAGAATAATTCCTCAGTATTCAGCAGAGTCTGGTGTAATTTCAGTCACAGCACCCTGGTGGAATTTGATCCATGCAATGGATCTGTTCATTGCTCTCCCTGATTAAGCAGACACACCACTGCTCCTCTGCTCTCAGTCCCAGACTCCTTGGAGTTCAGTATTCAGGAGCTTTAATTACTCCAGTGCCTGACTCTGGGAAGCCCCTTTCCCCTGCCCTCCAAATAGTTCTTTCTCTTCCCAGGGCCCATGAATGCTGGAAAACCCTCACATCCCTGCAGGTGAGCTCACAGCAGAGCTCTGGGGAGGGACTGTGCCTCCCTGCAGATCCAGGGGATCACAGGGGATGCACAGACAGCCAGCAGTGCATCCTATGAAAATGAATTACACATTTAATGGGTGTTGAGCCTTGTGAAATAATTTGTCTTCTCTGAATCTGACCACATTTTATTTTTTTTTTTAAACATCAAGGCTGGTGTATAACTATCCCCAGATGTCTGCTGCTGACAGCTCCTCAGATAAACCTGTTTGGTTGTGCAAAGATGAGTACTGTATGAAATACAGCAGCACCTGGTCTCTGCAGTACTTTTTTCAGGTGAAAAACTGGTGAAGGATAAAGAGCATGTGGCTCATGTGCCTGCATGCAGACATGCACAGCCACCTACCCCTTTTGGAAAAACCCTGGCAGGAAAATTCATGCAGGTTTTATATATATATATATATATATATATATATATATATATATATATATATATATATATATATATATATACAAAACACAGTCTTTTAGGTCTAATTTGCAACTCCACTGTGTAAGGTTAAGAGAGGAGAGCTTTAGCTGCAGTGTCTGTAATACAGATTCTCTGGAAAATCAGTATCCTTCCAGAGGGAGGCTGCAGAGGGTTTGGATGCAGCTGGACCCTTATCTGCAAACACTGCAGAGTCCAGGATGGCCTGGAGCAGCTGCTCTCTGGCTGCTCACATCTATCCTGAATCACAAAATATCAGGTACTTTGAACAGAATTCCAAACACTGGATCAAAAAGTTCAAGGAGAGAGCAAGAGGAAGGAAGGGTTTTATCAGCTTTCTGCAGCTGTATTTATAATTGGAATTTTTGCATACACTGATGTTCAAGTAACCCTTTTTGAATCTTGTTTTGCAGTTGCCAAGAAAAGCTAAAATTAATAATTTTTTTTTCACTTTACCTTTACATTAAAAATGGGAGGAGGGGGAGGGAAAGGTCATCTTAAGCAACGTGAAATTCAAAGTATTTTTAAAGTTAATAGCTTTTGCCTCTTTTTCTTTTATGGGACAAAATTCTCTTCAAATCCACTTCATGGAAAAAATTTTCAATGTTTTCCAGCTTGTGCAGGCTGGTGACTGTGCTGGTGACCACAGGGGTGGCTGCTGGCACAGAGTCACTGCCCCAGTCTGACAGCTGAAGCTCCCAGCCCTGCATCTCCCTTTGAAATGAGCTCCTGTTTGTTCTGGAAATAAAAGCCATGAGGGTTTGTCCTGCTCAGCCAGGAGATGAGCTATTCATTGTTTGGCAGAATTTAAAACTTGGCCCTCACCTTTTTCACCAACTCCAGATCTGTTGAGTTTGACATTTTCCCACCAGGAGACAGGTTATCCAGACTGGATTACAGCAGATTTCCCTGGCTCTGCCCCAGCTGGGGCCAGGGCTGCAGAAAAGGTGCAAGGTCAAATTGAGGGGAGGTAAGGAGTCATCCCCTGCAGACACTGCTGTCCCAGAACAGATGCTGCCTGCTTTGATTCAGTCTCTGACCATCAGTACAGGAGCAGTGGGCTTTGCTGTAATCATTTGTAAATGCCCCACTGGAAACAAACTTCACAGCTGGAAGTGGAAGTAGGAAAAAAACATTGCCTTGTCTTTGTAGCACCCAGGCTGTTCTGGAGATAAGAGGAAAGAAGACCTGCCCTTCCCTGAGCCCAGAGGTGTTGTCTCTCTCTGGCAGAATAGTTCTCCCTCTTGTGTCAAAGTAACTGCAGGATTTTCCAGTGGGATCCTGTGATGCTGCACAAACCTTCCTCTGTGCATCACCTGGTGCTGCTTACCCCAGGGCCACCCCTGTGATCAGCCATTCAGACACTCACACTGGGAAAGGAGACTCACTGGGGCAGGGGGAAAAGCCCCTAATTGACAGGAGTAGAAAAACCCAATTACAGAGATGAAAGAGGCAGCCCAGGCATATGTTTCTTGGCTTTGGATCATCAGAGCTGCCAGTTCTCATTATTTTCTAGCAAGGCTCACTCTCTCCCAAGAAGGGGCTCTGCAGTGTGGGGCCCTTTGTGCCTGCCTGACTCACCTGAGCCCAGGTGAGCAGAGCACTTGGTGGCAAAAACAGCATTTCCTGGGGGGGAAAAATGGACTGGGGGTGGATCAAAGAAAGGAGGAGGAAACAGGGAGAAGGGAGGGGAGAAGAAAAAGCTTATTCCTGGAGAACAAACTAATCAAAAGCATGGCATTAAATAAAACAAAGCATCTCCCATTAATAATTGAGGAAGCACGAGCGCCGTGGGTCTCTCATCTGTCTGAAGGATGGAGGCAGCAAAAGGGAGCCAAGCAGGTATGAAAGGCATCATTTCCCTGTGTCTCTAATGAGCACTGCTGCTTGCTTTCTCCCCCCAGCACCTTCTCCCCTCATTATGCTTTCTTTTCCCTCACCTATTTGTCATCTGTAAGTGTCTTGCTCTTAGGAGGACACTGGTGTGGGTCAGGTCTGGAGGAGGCAGCAGAGCTGCTCTGTCCTTGTGTGATTGCCAGCACTGCTCCCTGATTAGGGCTTTTCTGCAAAGGAGAGGGAGGGCTCAGTGTGTGACCCCAGACAGGATCCAAGTGTCTGATACATAGAGACTTTCTTGAGGTGGAAAGACACAAGGATTGGATCTGTGAATATCTGGCTCATACACACTGCATCAATAAATATGTCAAATATCAAATATATCAAATATCAAACAAAGATTTGGAACATTAATTTGGAAGAAATTGGGCACTTTAAATTAGTAGAGGGCAGGGTTGGTGGTATAATCCAGTCTGATCTTTTTCACATGTACAGGTCTAATTATTTCTTGTGTGACTGGCTGTCATTTCCATGCAGAGCAGTGAGTGAGGCTCAAGGTACCCTGCCTTGCTGGCTGTAGCCACAGGTGATTGCAAGGTGACAGATGGGCTTTAGTCCGGTGGCTAAAGGGGACAAATATTCAGAGCTGTATCCCATGTGTCCCTAATGTGAAGGGTTTAATGATAGATGGTGGCACACATGTGCCTCTTTCCAGGATGCCCCTGAGGAAACTGCAGCTCTGTTTAGTCTGCCTGTAAACATCCCCATCTGTAGGGACAAAAAAGATCTGAAAAAAGCTTCCTTCCATTCATGTTTGGGTTTCCAGAGTCTGCAAGCAGATCTGCTGCCCCAAGCCTCCTGCCTGGTCCAAAGGGAGGAACAGGAAACTCCTGACATCTGCCAGCCATGAGGACTCTGGCCCATGGACGAGCCCAGGGCCACCCAGATGGGCACAGCTGCAGAGCACAGGCCTGGTGGGGAACAAAGCTGAGAGGGGAGCTGGGCTTTGCCTGCTCCCAGTGCTGCTGGGCAGGGAGGCAGGGCTGTGCCCTGAGTCTCTCCAGCTTCCTTTCCAAAGCCATTTCTCCAGGCAGGGACCTTTGCCTTCCCCAGCCAGCAAAGGACTGGCCACACACCAGGAGCAGCTTCCAGACAGGGAGGGCATGGGAGACACAGACACCCTGTGGTCACACTGCTCTGGGCAGGATATTGTGCAGTGGCAGGAGTTTTGGGAATGTTCCTACAGGCAGTTTAAGAAACCCTCCTTAAACCTCCAGCCACACAGATGGGGATCCATAGCTCTTTTTGGGGCCTGGAAGTTGAGTTATTCCTATTTTAGCTTACATAAACAGAATCAAAACTTGACGTGTATGTTGGTTCCAAAGGATGCAGAGGCATTTTCAAGGTTGTGAAGTGTACCAAAGTAGCATGGAGAGACCCCAGCAGGGATCAGAGCTTTGCTTTGGTAAGTTGGAACTCTTCTTCCAAAAACATGTAGTCTAAAGCTTCAACTTCATTAGCCATTAGCTTCCAAGCCTTGGTGAGATTTGGAACTGAATCCCCCAGCAGCAGCCCCCATGCAGGTCTTGCCCTGGTTTTCCTGCTGGGTTTGGTGTGCACACAGGAACCTGGTGGGTTCCTTTGGGAGCACACACAAGCTCTGCCACCACCACTGATTGTGTCTAGAACCAGAAAGGACCCTGCAATTTACACAAACTCACCTTCAGTAGCCCCAAATTCCTGCTTTACAGTCCTTCTGAAAGATGTGTGGATGGAATAGAGCCAAAGGAAGTTTTTGGTTTAAAGGAATTCCAACAGCAAATTGCTAAAGTACCTGCAGCAGTGTGTAACCTGTCACTGTTACAGCAGTGATATCAGCAGAGAAATTCTGTTAAAAATCAGTTTTAATTTAAAAAGGACTTGAGGGAGTCCAGAGAACTATTACTTGGACTGAAATAGCTATTTGCAAATATGCTTGTTGGCTTGTGTATCTGATGAGTGTATTTGACTTCCACACCAGGAAAATCATTTAAAGCTATAATATAAAATAATCAGTGGACACAAATATAGATATATCAAGGGAATAGACATGACTTTAATAGAAGGAAGTCATTCACCACAGAGCTCTTCAGGTGTGTTTAGGGCACAGAATAACTGTGTTCTTAGCTGGAAGAGAGTGTCTGAGGGGCCAGAGGGGTGAGCAAAGCTGTAGTGTCCCAATGGAAAGAAGAAGGTGCCTGAGGCACAGCTGGTTTCTCTTTGGGTGGCAAGCATTACACCAAAAGAGACCTGCAGGTTCCAGGCTTTGGAAAACAACCTGAAGGACACACAAAAAACCACTGCAGTAAGAGTGAGCAGCAGCAAAATGCACTGGAGGGACTGAGCTGTTTTTTCACATACCATAGATTTAAATTATCAGACTGCTTGCCATGGGATGGTCTTTACAGTTTTCAAGGGTTCAAACAGATATTAGACAGGTTGGTGGAAGAAAAATTCCTTAAAAACTGTATAATACAGAAACACTGAGAGTCAGCAAACCTTTAAGTTTCATATTTCTGGGTCTGGGGAAAGTACTCAGGGGTGGCTTATAACCCTGTCAGTGTCCTCCCCTTGTCCTTTCCATGGAAACTCATGGACTCTCCTTTGACCTTGGCTTCTGCATTCACCTTGTGCTTTATTGCTCAGTGCTCAGGGGTCACCTTCAAAGGGAATAAGAAGAATGTCTTAAATGAGCAATGGAAATAAATATTCTCAAAACACCACCAAAACTATGTCAGTTGAACAAATTAGGGAATGTAAATGGGTTTGAAAACAAGCTGGACAGATCCATGGCAATTACATCCCTCCTGGACTATTGGACATGATGTCCCAGAGGCACTGAGAGGTTTGGAAGTGACTGTGCTGCTGCTGCTGGTGTGGGGACCTGTGGAGGTAAGGAACACTCAGCTTCCTGTCTCTTCTCCTAATATCCAGCATTATCTGTTGTAAAAATATACAACATTAATTCAGCAGACCACATTAAAGAATGTTATCTTAGCCCTCATTGCTGCAGGGGCCCATGCAGACTTTTACCAGCTCCAAGGTTTTATCACTCAGAGAAGTGCTCCAGCCCAAATATGCAGGTGGGGATTGGATGCACTGGCACAGGTACAGCTCTCTGGGGATTACTGACTCCTTGAACGTGGTTATCCTGGTGTAAGTGGAAGCTGAGCCTTCAGTCTCAGCTGAACTCCAGCTGATACAGGTCCAGCCTCCTCCATCCATCCAGCCTTTGCAGCACTCAGTGCACAGCCTTCTCCAGGCAGGAAGGACCCATCACAAAGGAAATCTTGTTCAAACCGAGCCTGAAACACTGACAGCAATTTTTCTCTGAGCAAGCCAAAGACATTTCTTCAAGCTGCACAAAATTCTGGAATCACTAGACAGCAAGATCTAAAGCAGATCTTGTAGCAAAGGAAGGTTGCCTTAAAAATACCTTGGATTTATGAAGATGCTACTGCATTATAAAGCCAGTATATTCAGTATTTCTATAAAGAGATTTCACCCAGGCAATCACATTTAACTCCAGCTCCCATCCCTGCAGTTCCCTCATCTGTGAGGGTGTGTTGATAACATACAGGTTTTTCAGTAGGAAATTCACTAAGTTCTAAGAAAAAGTCATTTTATTTCCATGAAAAGCACAGAGCAAATTTGCTTTAAGACCTTTATTTCCCCATAAAAATTGATAGAGGAAAAGTCCATGGTCTTCCTGTGGTTCAGCTCTGTAGAAAGGGGTGATATGGAAATAGAACTGAATGGAAACTAGATTTTATTGTGTTCATATTTGCAGTACTGCAAAACCTCATTACTATAGCAAAATAATACAGTTTTCTAATCAAAAGAAGCATTATGTGAGCTACTGGCACTGAGAGGAAATTAATTACATGTTTAAGTGCTATGTTTGATATTTAAAAGGTTTGGTAGGGAAGGTGGAGGGTTTTCTTTTCTTAGGAGTGGCGTTTCTCAAAAGGTGCTGGGATTCCTATGAGAGTAAAATACCTTCAGTTTGGCAAGTGTCAGAAGTGTATTTCTCACTCCTGATATATTTTTGATTCCATGATATATTCATAATACCTCAGACATGCTAAGAAGTTGCAGAAAAAGTGTGTGGATGGAAGAAATATGAGTTGAATTCCTGTAGAGCCCCTCCAGAATATCAATGATATGACTGATGGGCTGATCCATCTGAAATATTCACAAAAACCTGATGCATTAAAAAAAAAATCCTGTTGCTTCAATCTTGAAGTACTTTTGTCCTACTTGTCATCAAAAAAACACCTTTTTTTTTTTTTTTCTTTTTTCTTTTTTTCTTTTTTTTTTGTATCTTCATATATTTAGAAAGTACTTTGATATTGGAGTGACTCAGCGATCTCTGATGCATGTTATAAACTTTTTTTTCAACGTTTATTAAAAAAGTAGGGATATAATGTCATTCCATCAAAGGCTTTTTCTGAGTAATTTCTCCCTGAGGTGTATAAAAGATAATTAATGGAATCACACATTGAAACAAGGCAGAAATCCTGGTGGCAATATTTGTGTTCAGTTTATTGGTAGTTAAAAAAAAAACCCTAAAAATCTTCTCTCCTCTTAGGCATTTAATTTACTTATTCTTTCATGCCAATTTTCCAGTATTTGAAAGACTTTTTAATAAAATGCAAGTTTTAAGAGTATAATTTCTAGCTAAAAAAGATAAGACTTTATTCTAAACTCTTTAACTGTGGTTGGAAAAGGGCTCCTTGGCCTCTTTTTAATGAATTCTCCTGGGACTGTCTATGGACTTCCCCAGTTTCAGCAAGAACATCCAGTGGGCCATTGTTTCTGTGCAGTCCCCAGATCAACACAAATCATGGCAAATCCCATTTTTTCTAAAGTCCTTTTGATTTCCAGACCAAGAATTTGAATTCTCATGCTATCACATCTATGCCCTTATAGAAAAATCAGATATCTAAGAATTATGAGTATTGAAAAAAAAAAAAAAAACATAAATAAGAAGACAAGGAGTTTAAACTGTGTATCCTTGATTTGGCTTCTGTGCTTCACTGCACTGAGCTTCCTCCTTTGATCTGGAGAACTGTGGAAACTCATTTTTCTTTAAGTGGTCAGAAGTTCTCACTCAGGGTAAAGTGTTTTAAACCTTGCTGGAAAAATAATGCCAATTTCTGTAACTCCAAAATCTTAATTCAAAGCAAACTGTTGGTACAAAAAGCAGAGATTCTTATTAGCAGGTCTGGTCCCTATTATCTCACATCTCATTTGTGGAGCAAACAGGTTCTTGTCCAGGTGCAGCTGTGGTGTCAGGACTGATGCCAGCCCTCGTGAGCTGGGCCTGGGTGGATGCTCAGGGCTGGCCCAAATTTAAGATGACACTTCTGTCAGGGGGAAATCTCCCTCTTGAGAGCTGGCAATGAGGAGCTTCCCAAAGAACTGTGCTTTAAGATAAGGTCTGAACTGTGCTGATACAGATCTTGTGCACAGACAATGGGAACACATCCCATCCATCCATGGAATGATGAATAAAAGAGAGAAATGAGGGACTAAAGCAGAATACAACAGACAATAGGAGATGCTCTATATGTTTGACTGCTTCTGTCTCACCTGTTATGAGGTCATTAACTCTTCAGTTTGGGATTGTATCTGCTGGCAACAGAACAGATAGGTTCCATTTTTTTACAGTGAGGCCTTAAGCTGCTGCAACCTCTGGAGATGTTGCAATATAACCAAGAGTATTAAAAGAAAAATTAATGTGAGGGAATTTGAACAGTAATGGAGGTAGGAAAACACCATGCAGAGTTTCAAAGGTGAAGTCTGAAAGGAGTTAAGGAAATGAATCATTCTTACTGTTGTAATTATTCATTTATATTGAGCTGTATGTGCACGTGTCAAATCTGTGAAGCAGAAGTCAGAAGAATCAATGTTTTCTTATTGCATTTATGTGTTTGTGTCAAAGCTTCATAAATTGCTGCCATTTTTGGAATCAGGTTCTGAACTTCATGCCAAATCCAGCTGTTGTTCTATTTCTAATAGAAAGCAGTGCTGCCATTTATTGTTAGGCATAAAATTGAGAAACTAACCATAAAAGGATGCTCAGTACTGTAACTCTGACAAATCCATCTCAATGAAGGCTGTTATCTAGGGATATATAAATATTGAATGGGGAGATGCTTGTTTCCTTTCAGCACATTCTCCTGGATAATCCATTTGGCATCACAATATCAAAAGCTTTATTTTATATATTAAAGAGATTTGTTTCTCTGGTCCCTCCTCATTCTGCCTGGGGTTCTCTTTCCCATTAAACTGGTTGCATTTCAATTGCAGTTGCCAGGGGTAGGAGAGAGGGTTATTAAAATACACCAGGCTGAGCAGGTCTCTCCTAACCTGACACTTCTTTTTAAAAGCTGCCACTGTTTAAAGCTGATTTTCTAATTACTGCTGGGCTCCTGGTACAAGGAGACAGGACAATCCACCATGGAGGGGCTGCACTAACTACAGTGAGTGGGACCTGTGTAAAAGGAGAATGAATGTCAGGAGATGTAGGAGAATTGTTAACTCACACACTTGGAGCACCAGCAGACCATCTGCATTTGAGCACTGCCCTGTATGGAAAAGCATGGATTTAGATTAAATATGTCAGACTTCCTCAGGGGATGAAGAGATTATGTGAAGAGGGGATGGGGGGACTGCTGTGCTGTAAATAGCAGGCTCCTTGAATATGTCAAGGGACAAGTGACTGGTTTATCAGCCAGGGAGAGCTGCACAGTCCTGCTATGGGTACACAGTGATCCTGTGTGAGGCTCTGGCTTCTGCACTCTTCTTTCCCTCACCTATGTTGGTTGCCAAATACAGAGCTAGTAAAGGAAGAGAGAGAAAATTTTCAAGCCTTTGAATGAGATTATGGGGCACCATTGCCCTTCAGAGCAAACTCTGTCTTCAGCTTGGGAGCCAAGGGGTCCCTCTGCCCTGTGCTCCCACATCAACTTCATGGCTCTGCTGCTGATGCTGTCCTGCTGAGTTCTGAAATCCCTTCAGCCTTCAGTCTGCTGTGCCAATAGGAAAGTATCCTTTTGAGGGTCAGCAATATTGCCTTTATTTATGTGTATAAAATTAATCCAGGAATGTGTTTTCCCCATTAGCTTCAAAATACAGGAGTTTAGGGTAGCATTATGGAGATAAGCATTGGTCCTTGCACAAACACAGTACTGGGCAGGAATCCACAGCAGAAAAATACATGAGGGGGAGAATGAAAATGAATTAAATCAGAAATTAATGGCCACTTAATGTTTCATAATTCCTGCAAAAGCTGAAGATTTCAGAGGCCTTCTGTGAGTGCCATTCCAGATGACCCAATCAACCCTTATAGATGGGCAAAAGGAAAGGGGGAGATCTCCAGGAGAGTGATCTGTGAGTCTTGTTTCTGGGTCTTCAGCTGACAATTTCTGTGAACAACATATTTCATTTCCCTCTTCAGTGTCTTCTCCTGCGATTTGTGTAGCTCAGTTTGCAAACTATTTTGGCTGAGCTCTTTGAGATAGTTTGGCTTTCTCCTGCAGGGAAGTTCAGCACAAAGAAAGCAGCACCCCTGACTGTGTGGAGCCTTTGGAAATTATTATACCTTTGGGATATTAGTAATTAACTGCATAGGCTATAAGTTTTAAGGAGATGCTATTTTGCAAATGTTTAAACAGATGCACCGAGAATATTTTTATATTTTCACTGTCTGACCATCTGTAAAGCCAGGTGTCCAAATTACATGCCTTAAGAAGATTAAAATAGACACTTATATAGCTAACACAGCCAGAAGCTGATGAAATAACTTAAACTACCTCTCAAGCACACAATGGTAGGGCAGCTCTGGTCTGACGTCTGGGCTGGGGGTTTCTACACCAAGGAAAGCATTTAATACTAAACTGGAGAGGGACAAAGAGGGACACTAGGATGGCTGGGATATAGAGAGGCAAAGGGAGCTGGTCTTGGTCACCTTGGAAGGGAAAAGCAAGGAACAGCAGCTTTGTGACACTTGGTATGGGAGCTGAGGCCAGACCCTCAGAGGTGCAGTGTTCACATGGTGGGTGGGGAAAGTTCTGGGGACTTTCAAAACTCACTGCATGTGATGCTGATTTCTCATATACAGATGGTTCTGGCTGCCAGAATAACTAAGTACCTCAAAATGCCTATTATGCCTCACAGCTCCTGGCAGGATGTGGCAGAGTTATTATTTCATTAGAAAAATGAGGGACTTGTGTCAACCTTTTCTCATAAAAGGGAAATTAATTTAAACCCCCTTTAGCCTTTAGATAGGAGTCTGATTGATTTGCAGCTGCAGCAGTGGCTCCATGCAAGCCTTCCCTGCACAAATTCACTCCTTCAACCAGAACTGAGCGTAGAAGATCCTCTGGGGCAGAGAGAAGTACCTGAGCTATTTTTCATCCCTTTGATGCTGGACAAAAATTTTATAGTGGGAAATTATGGACTTATTAATGGACTTGCCTCATTAACTGCTACCAATCATCAGAAGGCAGCTGTGGCATCTGGTTCTGTCCTGTGGCACTGGGGGCATGAATTCCAATTTACTTTATTGAGGTGTTTTTGAAAGGATCTTTCAAATTTATACCAAATTCTGCACATTTCCCCAATCTTTGTAGAATTATTGTGGTATTAAAACATTAGTATTGGCATTAGTTATGGGGGCATTATCCATCCTCCAGAGCTCCTATGTGCTGAACCTGGTGCACCTAATTTATGAGTGGGGTGTTAGGACAGCAGGGTTTGGTTGGGCTTTTTCTACCTGCCAGAAGCATTAAGAGATTATTTCTTCCAGGTATACATTTTGAGAACTGCCTATTTAAATCTGGCAGCCCTAATCACTGCAGCCCTAGAGCTACCACAGTGTAATTAACTCTAGTTTTGCTCTGTTTGTCCCTCTTCATTATGGGAACCAGCCATTTCCCTGAGATAGTACCAAGGAAATTCTAATTATGTAAGACTGAGAAAATGAGTAGCCATCCTATATGGGTATCTTAGTAAGAATTTTAGCCCATGTCATGTGAAAACATTTATGGATTTTCCTTTTTTTTCCCCCTGATGACATTAAGAAAATCCCCATTGGAATCTCTCACTGGCAGGAGATGCAGACAGCACTGATATGGGTCACTCCTTGTAACTCTGAGTCATACAGAGATGACTTTCTAAGGCATTTATTTGTATTTATATGAATCAGGCCATTCTCAGGAAGTTCTGAGATGAGAAGAGCAAGGATAGACAGTGACTCAGATGAGTGGAGACCTCAGATATTTTCCTTCCACAGCAGGATCCCAATACCTTGCTGTTCCATCTGTCCAGCCAGCACCCACAGAAACTGCACAGGCTACAGAATTCCCTGTGGCTTGTCTTTGAGAAACCTGGTTTAGTGGAAGGTGTCACAGACCATGGCAGGGGGGTTGGAACTACATGATTTTTAAGGTCTCTTCCAACCCAAACCATTCTGTGATTCTCTTTCTGGCCCATCATTGTGAGGACAGTACTTGGCAGCCTTGTGTGAGAGCTCACCTCAGTCTCATACATGCATTATATATATTTTCCTTTCATTCTCATTCTTTCAGCCTACAGTTGCTGATAATAATGAGAATTGTAATTCCACGAGGGAAATTTACTGAACTGAGAGAAACACAACTAAATTAGGATGTAATTTTAGAAGACATCTAATAGAAAAAAAAATAATGCAGAAAGAAAAGGACTGATAGAAAAATAACATTTTAATTTATTCTAGTGCCATTAAAATCCTAGACAGCCTAATTTCCATCTCTGTTTGCATATCAGTATGCCAATGTGTGTATTTCTGTGATAATTATGTCCATGGGATGATCCAGGGGTAATGGATTCAAGTAACCTCAGAGCAAAACAGCTGGGCTCTTTGAAGTTGCAGGAAAGTTTTGCAATGGGCAGCCCATCCATCTGGCCAAAAAATGAAGCTGCTGGGTGGTCCTAGACCTCTGCCCAGAACAAGGTGGTTCATGAGCTCTCACAGAGCTTGGGGTTTGGGGAGTGGCCCACAGTAAAATTCAGTCACCCAGTGGAGTGGTGGTGTTTGTGTCCAGCTGATGTTGCTTTCAAGAACTTTCCCTTTCTTTGGAAGACTTGGAAAATTTGGTTTCTGTTGTCCAGCAATTCAGATAAAGCTGGAGTGAATCCATCACCTAGGGCTATTTTCCCTTTCTGCTGTGCCCTTGCCACTCTCCTCCAAGCCATGGGTGGGCTGAGAGGGTGACTGAGCAGCTGCAGAGGAAGGAAGGACAGACAGCTGGTCAGACACACACCAGCCCTTCTCACCAGTTATCAGGGGAAATTCAGCTGCAGGGTTTTGCGGCAGGAAGCAGATTGGCTTTTGCTGGAGTAATTTAATGGGAAGTTCCTGACTTCCTATGCATTATGTTGTCCAGGGAGGTAAGTGTGTGCCATGAGAGTTGAGGCAATTCCCCAGGGTTTGGGGAAAGGGTCACTTTGACTTCCATCCCCATTTGAGATTTACAAGTTCCCTGGTGGTTCAGAGAGCTCAGCATGGTGAGATTTGCATTACTCTCAGGCAAAATTAAACTCTTAATTAACAATTGTGCTGTGGAATTGGAGGAGACATATAGGATAAATGCCTGGGGTAGGAATTGGCCAAGTGACTTAATGACCCCATTTAAACTAGCCTATTCTTTTTCCTGAGCAGTGGAACTGTTTGACAGGGAGCCTTTGAGTCACAGAGTGAGGCTGGCTGTCAGCAGAGAGCCCTTTAGCTGGGGCAGATTTGTTCATTACAACCCATTTTTTGGTGATGCCTGCACAGCAGCCCCAGGAACAGCATCCCTGCAGCCCCTTCCAGCTGGAGGATGTTTTACTGTCACACAAGCAAAAGGACAAGCACACAGCCTGTGCTCAGGCTCATCCAAGCCTCCCAAGAGTACCAAACAGAACAAGATAAAATCAAATCCCAAGCCACATTTTGGAGGATTCATCTCCAAACTCAGACTTGTGGAGGTGCCGTCAGCTTTGGCATTTAACTTAAATAGCATTAAACTTAAACATTAAACTCCCCCAATCTGCTGATCCTCCCTGAATCCCTGTGCAATGCAGCCTGAATTGACATCTGCACAGCAATCCATAGATGCTGTGAGAAAAGGAAGTGCAGTTCTGCTCTGCAGATATAGGGCATGACTCATCCACTAATTAGAAAGGACACCGAGACTGTGTGAAATTTTATTGTGCTGAAGAGTTCCATTTGTGGGTCAGGCATGATCAGCAGACCATGAGACTGAACAGCTTGGGAACATGTAACAATTAATAATGAAATACAGCTGCATTCATTTATAATTTGTAATCTGCTATTATCTAGCAGTGGCAGAGGTTTGTAGATACATAATAGAAATTTCTTACAAAAGGCATTTTCAGCAATATGAACTTTCAACTGCTGGCAGTATTTTGGTTATGAATGTTTTAAGGACTGAACTCTTTCTGCAGGGAAGCTTCATCCTGGAATTGTGAATCCTGTGCTTAATCCTGAAGGCTTTGTTCTGTTTCTCCATCTTCTCTAGTAGGTGATTCCTATGAAATGAGCATGAAACATCTTGGGGGAATAAGAATGTTCCCATGGTTGTGCAGGAAGGGTACCAGGTGAAAGGCAAGGGAACATCAGGGGTGCCAGGCTCTGTTTGAGCCAAAGCCACTACAAATAGAATTCAGTTTTTAAATTCCATGACTGAAAGTCAATATTTGAATACCAAAATTCCTTCCCCTTCTCTTTCTTCTTCTCTTGTCCTTGTCCTTTCCTCTTTATCTTCCTCTTCCTCATTCTCTTCCTGTATTTGTTTCACTGGATCCAATTCATATTGGTAGAAGTTGCATGCAAATAAAGAGAAAAAAAAAATTATATTTCTTATTAACATTCCAGGCAAAGCTCTTCCACTTTCCAGAGCAGGCAAGCTTAACCCCAAGCCCAGGAGTTAATAGATGGCAAAATGAGGATAACTTGGTTAATCCAAACTCTGCCCCTTTTCACATATGCACTCTCACTATCTTCTTTAAAAATATGCTCTCACTGTGCAGTGTAGCAGTTTTTAATTTCTTCACATCCTCTTCATTCATTGTATGAAATTAATTGTATTTATGCCTCAATTAAAAATTAAATTCACAATTCCCTTGCACTGGAAATAGGGAACGTTTCCATATAACCTTTGTGGAGCTTCTCAGAATGATGCTTGGACATCTCACAAATAGTGCTTCTTCTACCCAAAAACAATCCTCTGAGTTTGACAAATATAATTTCTACTATACTAGCAGGGACTGAGATGCAGAAGGGATAAAAATGCTGAAAATCAAAAGTTTTGGATAGATGAGAATCAAACCTGCTTTTCCTTCCTATTGAATCTGGCTTTAGTCATTAGACATTGCACAACAGAGCTCAGATCACTCATCCCACAGCCTGATCCTGCTGCCCTAAGAGAAAAACCTGCATGGGCTAGAAATCCTAGCAAAGTGGAGAGAAGGATTCCAGAGGTTTTGATTTCCCTTATTCAACAGTATATGGACACTTAAATTAGATTAACAGCCTAACTGGTACCTAAAGTCCAGGTTCAATGTAAATGCCTGCACTAATTAACATGGATTCCACCCTTTGCTGACAAGATATAGACTGAAAACTTCAGTTCTGGGTCACTGTTTTTACCCCATGTTCCATGTTTGACTTTGAGGAAAGTGGATCAGAATAATTGCACTTGACTAATGACATCTACTAAATGCCATTGAGATCTGCTCCCTGCTGATACAGTTCCAGGAGGAAATTACCCTTCCAATGGGCCTGGATTGCCCCCTGGATGTGTTTCTCTTTCTGAGCAAAGTGTCTGATGTAGTGGGGCTCTCACCTCAGATAAGATGAAAACTCTGAAAACTACCAGGATGGAAATAATATTTACAATGTCTACACATCATGGGTTCAAACACCTTGCCTGCTTCCCACTCTGGCCAGAATGCTTTTGCTCCATGAAATCAGCTGTCAGACAGAAAGACTGATCATGAGCTCTTTGTAAACAGGGTCTGTGCACTGTCACACAGGTTATGTGTGGGAATCCCCTTTCCTTACCCAGTGCATCATTTCCTTACTCAATGCACGGAGCAGCCTGCTGAGGAGATCAGGTTTGGCCACCCCTTTACAAAGTGCCAAGGAAATTGTGTCTCTCCTTGGCCAGCACATCCATGCCTGTGCTGTGGAGTTGGCATCTACTGTTTAATTTCCTTGCTGCCATTTTAGCTGCTGTGATTTTGGTGGTGATGGTGGTGTAACAGTCTGAAACTGGGACAAGGTGAAGGGACACAAAGGGCTGTGATTTCAAAGGGTGCCCACAAGCCAATTAATTAGTCATGTTAGAAAAGTTGTGCTAAGAAAATAGGTCAGCTGCTTCCCTCATTTATACCTTTGTAGGCTCTTGACTCCAATGGACCAGAATTGATTTTTCAGCAGCCAAGTCTCAGGACTGCTCTCTGTCTGACATGCTGCTCCCACTGTCGATGTGAAGTCTCTCTTTGCAATGGTTTCCCTCCCTTGAAATGATTTGAAAAAGGAAGTGTGAAGTCAATAAAGAACAGGCCATTTTTTTCACTGCACATTTCCTGTTTTAGCACCAAAAGGAGAAAAAAAATTACTCTGCAGACAACAGGAAACTCTAGGGCCATTGAAAAGATAAAGTCTTGCCTTAAAGCAGATATTATTGTTTTTTTCAGGGTAATGAGACCTCTCTGTGAGCACTAATAAAAGCTGCAATATGTGAACCTCACTGTCCTTGTACCTGTAACAAAAACCATGTATATCTTAAAAGGTTATGTGGATATAAAAAAGAAAGTCTAGTATAGAAGCCACAAGATAACCTCCTGAGAAATGTAACATGAAGTAGCAAACAGAGGGCGACACTTCATGCTAGAATATATAGATCATACAGAGCACATAATGAAACACATAGATTTTATGGTGAAATTGCATTCTTTACTGATACATGTGTTATGTGGATGGGTATTGAAGAAAATAGATGCACTTTTCCAGCAATCAAACATGGCACTCTGCAGCACACAGAATAGAAAAACATGACATCAGTGAACTGAAACTACAGGGGTGTGGAACTGGGTGCAAAACCAATTTTGGCTCATAAGGGTGGATGCAGGGGAAATGCAGCTCCCCCAGGCCAATTCCCTGCCTCTGTCACAGGGTAGGAGCCTATCACATTTTTGCTGCAAAAGACAGAGCTGGGAAACCTGGGGGAAAATTACAGGTGGAAGCTGAGAGAATGGCTTGGGCTGGGATGATCAGAGGCGTTGGCAAGGCTTGGTAATTACAGCTCCTGCTCTGGATTCACTTTCTGAGAGATGATCCCTGCTGCTGGGTTAACATATGTGCATCAGCATTGGTTACCATTAGTGTGTTTGTGCTTCTGTGGGAGCCCCTGGTGAGCTCAGGCCAGGATGTGGGCTTGATGTGGGACCAGAAGTGTGAGGCCAGGGCTCTCTTTGCAGGGCAATTTAGCCTGTCACATGGTGCTGAAAATCTGGGTCAATCATGCCTGCTGAGAAGTGTGCTGCCATTGAAACACTGACAAACACCCACAGCCTTTCCCTTTACTAATGTTTGCAGTGTTCCCACCTTTGCTCTTTTCTTGAATGTAGTTCCAGCTTTTGCTTGAGGGGTAAGTCACATCCTCTAAAGTAAAGAGCAATCAGAGATTCAGTCTGGGACTAAGCTGGGTTTTGCTGTGCCTACCCATTTGTGGGGGGAGTGGAAGCTTCAGACAAAGTTGATTAGAGAAGTCTCCTGTTGAGTCATGAGATGTGGAAAGGTTCCCCCTTGCTTTCTAAACACCTTATGGAACTCTGGGTGTGCCTGGATCCAGTCTCAGCCCCAAACATTGCCAGCATTTTAAATCTAACAGATTAAAGAGGTGTGATCAAAGTTTTTGTACAACTTTGTCCCTCAAGATTAGGGATAGCAAACCAGACAGATTTACAGAAAAATGAATTATTTACCATGATAAATGATTAGATAAAAATAAGTAGGATTATTTTCTACACAGTACAGAAGCTAAAAACTACTAGTGTAGTATAGTGTATGTATCAAAGCAATTGTATTAAAGCAAGGAAAAACCCATAATTATTTAGTAGAGATTGATGTTACATACACCAACAACTGTGGGCAAATCTCTTTTACTCAGCTTCAAGCAGTAACTTGGAGGAGTGTCCCCACCCAAGGGAGGATCTCCACACACACTCCAAGATGGGTAAGTTAGAAGAACCTGCTGTTTGAAAGCAGGACTGGACTTTTAAAGTGTTTTACTGTCAGTCATATGTCTCTAGGCTAGCTGTGTCAGCTCAGCTTTTTTAGATAAGGAAATTTTACCATATCTACTACATTTTGACTTACTATCAGGATGCTTAACTTTGGGGTTGATGAGTCACACTGGTTTTAGCATAATTCAACACCAAAAGCAGCAAGATTCCTTCTCAGTTCACCACTGACAGCCTTGCAAAATAGGGCATTTTTCAAGTTTTTTTAACCCATTCCAGGCAGAGCATCCTGCCTCATCTATATCTTTGCCAATAGAAACTAGAACTCGTGTCCTCAACGTGCCAGCACCTTCCTTGAAGCATCTGTGGAGAAATGGGATAAAACCTCTCTTGTAGGTAGTTGGAGAGTTAGCAACAAAGAAGTCTGAGGCAAAGGGATGCCTTCACTGGTCCAATATTAGCCACAGTCCTAAGTCATCCTACAGCAGATGTTCTCCCTTGGAGCCTTGAATTGAGGTTTTGGCAGCTGGAGCCTGAAAATACTTTTATTCCCTAATGCCAGGAAATGTTGATGTCTCTTCCTATGGAAGGCTCTGTAAAAATACAGATAATAGTTACAGACACAACAATAGTTAGATATGATGCCAGAGAAAGATTTCAAGCTATTGGTAAGCTGCAGGGAATAGGGAGCAAATTTTCAAGGGAGATTTGCTCAAGAGCCCTGTCCACTCTCTCTCTCTGTGGAATCTCTGTGTACAGCAGCCACCCAGAGTGCTCTTTTAAAAAAGAGCTTTAGTCTCTCACTGTGCCTCCTGTCATTGCATGTCTGCTCCTAATGAGAAGCTGGACACCACATTGCAGATGTGCAGGCTTTCATATGGTTCTGGAGTGGTACTGAAGAAAATAGAAGTCCTCTGCTTAGTTAAACTGTGGAAGGGAATTTGGTTCTTCATCTGAAGTCCTTCCTAAGGTCAGCATAATGATCCCTCCTGGCAGAGGGACATGGGCAGGGGGAAGGATGGAGCAGCCCTCCACTTTCTGGAGGGCAGTGATGAGAAGTGGAATTAGGTCTGTCCATAAGTCAGGCAATAAACCTCCATTAGTGAAATGATGACAACCTATTAGGGCTATTCAAATGTGTCCCTTTGGAGCCATAGAGAGCTGTTTAGAAAAGATTAAAGCTTGCTACAAAAGGCTGTAAATGAGAATTATCGGCACATGATGACTCCAGCCCAGCTCCCCTGTCTGCAGCACTTCATGGAGCCACAGGCAGCTCTGGGAAGCAGTTCCCTGCTCCAGGAAAGGCAGATCCTGATGGCTTCTATTTCCTATCTCTGACACGTGCCTGGTCACCCAGGGCAGGACAGGCTGTGGGACAAGTGCACATCTGCAGAGAACCACTGCAGGCATGAGTCTTGTCAAGGCTGTGGAAGCAGATAAAAGGATCACAATTCCTGCCTTGTGGCAGCAGGGAGATTGCAAAGAGCAGTAACTGTGTCCTTTATCACTGCTGGCTTTACTAATCCCATTCCACTGCTGTAAGCATCAGCAAGAGAAACAGCAAGCACTGGCACAACCACGTGCTGGTTTTGGTTTGGTCCAGGTGGGGATATGCTGATTCTGTACAGATTGTGTGTAGAAGCTAGTAGGCCAAAAGATTGGAATAAGAATTTTTTTTGGCCTAAATTACCTACTGAAGAAGTCCAGAATTCTATGCAGAGTTGAGACTTTTCTGCTCAGTGGTTTTTCTGAAGAGTCTTCCATCATTTGATGCAGCAAAGCTGATAGTAATTCCTGAGAGCTGGAGCCAGCAGAGTAGCAGCACCACATCCTCAGCAAGGCACTTGATTGTTTTTACTGCTTTCATCCAACCATGCAACTCCATTTCTCACTGTGACTCAAATATCATTCTGATGGTCTGCTGGGGCTGGAAAATTCATAATGCACTGGAGTTCAGGGAGAATTTCTTCCTTTGAAAAACAAACTACTTCCACCTGATTAAGTTTTGTGGGTTTTTCTCTGACATAGCTAGAGATAGATTACTGGAGGAATCTACCAAAGTGTGAAAACAGCAAGGAACTTTATTATAATATCTGTAATGTTTTTAATAAAATAACCCTGAAAAAATTAAAGGAAGAGACTCAAAAACTTTTTGCCCTTAGCAAACTTTGATGTTTATAAATCTGCTTTTGAATAAAACCACTGATTTGTGTGAGACTTGGTAGGAGTGGGATACTGCTATTATTCATAATTATTACCAGAATGAATATGAATTTATGAACTTAGGGTGCTCTGTAGAGTTTTTGAAGCAGAGCTCAGATGGAAGCTGGAGCATGAGCCCTTCTAACTGTGCTTATTCCAGCTCCAGTTAATATGCCATGTTGAACAAAAAGGATCATGTAAGTTGCTTCCCAGCTGCCTCTCTCAACATTTTGATTATGACTCTGAAATTTCACAAAGGTCACCACTGATTTTTATTATTCATTGCGATTTTGGATAACTGCCTCCCATCCAACTCAGACAAGCACAAACAGCTTGAGGCTGTCAGGTGATGATGTGCAGACATACCTATCATATTGCAAAAGCAAGCCATGTCTGCATTAATTTCCTTTTCCAGCATGATCAATAGCTATGAGGTTTATTGACTTCACACTGACAATAAAGTATATATCACCCTACAGACCCTTCATCACATCCATCCTTATCTTCATCATCAGACAGCCCTTGTCTGAATCACCCCAGCAACAGAGTTGGAAAGAAAAGGACAGGGTTTTAAGGTAAGAAACAATAACATTCTTCTTTTAATTTCAGCTGAAAACAAGCCTTTATTTAACCCTCCTTTTTTTCAGTACAAAGTGTTGTGTAAGGGACTCATTTCCCTTCACCTGCACTTGAACTCCTGAAATTTTGTCTTCTGGCTAGGTACAGGAAATCATACTCAATATCACCTCGACTGCAGCCTTGCTGCAGTTCATCAGCTGTGATCTGAAAGAAAGTAATCCAGTGTCTCTATTTGCTTGGGCACTGAAAAAGCAAAGGATCAGAGTGTTAGCAGAAAACTCATCTTGGCAATTAGCTTATCTGCCTGAAAAAGGAAAGTTCTGGGATGACTGTGAGTGCTCAGCACCTTTCACATGTTTCACATAAAACAAAACCCAGGATTAGCCCTGACTTGTCAGCCCCAGGCTGATGTCCTGCTGACATCCTGAGTGCTGCTTGCTGCTGTGTGGCCTTGGGTGCTGCTCTCTGCCCCAGACTGGCATCCTTCCCTGACTCTGCAGCAGGGGGGAGCTCACACTGCTCTGACCCTGTCTTTGGGCTCATCTTGTGAAAGACACGGGTTTTCTCTGGCACACACATTTACTGGAAGCCTCCTACAGCCCAGGCTGGCAAGGAGAATGGACTTCACATGATGTGTTCCAAAAAGCAAAAATGGGGATGTGCTCAGTTCTTGTGAGAAATAGAGACCTGCTAAGCTCAAGAAACTGCTAAATCTGGATTCAAAGATGGAGATTTCTGCTGGCAGGCCTGGAAGGACTTCTGTGCTCACTATTTGCACTGCCCACCCATAGGGAGCTTTTTGCTCCAACTGCCTCCACTTTTTGAAACAGAATCCCAGCCCACCAAACACATTGCAAAGAGAACTGCAATGCCCCACAACTGCATCAGCAATGCAGCCTCTGCAATGTCTGACAACTGAACTAGAAGCTGAAATAGTTCCAATTTAATACTCTCTTAACAAACACATTACTTATATCTGTTGTATGAATTTCTTAGAGGAACCATGATCATGACAGCAAAGGGTCATTTCTGAACCAACATAAATGAGAAGTAGGTCTGCATTTGGTTTCTAGAGTCTCAGTGTGAGATAAGGCAAAGACAACCAGAGCCCAGTGAGGCTTTGGTTAGAGCTCAGTTTTGTAAAGCTTGAACCTTCTGGCCTCTGGCCAGCAAAGCACTTCAATGCATGTTTAATATTAAGCTTGCAAGTAATGCTGCTGACTGCAATGGGCATTTGGAAAAAGTAGTCTCCTTTGATAGAGGTCCCTTTATTGCCTCTCTTCAGGTGTTTCCAGACCACATTTCTGTGGGTTTGCCAAATACTCAGCAGTTTTTATGAAGGATGTGGACAAAGGTGACCATTGAATATACCTCCTAAAATGCACCCAATTCCTTTGCCACACCCAAGGGACTAAGATACTGCCACAGGCAATACAGCTTTTTCCTCTAATCACAGTCCTTAAAGTATTCTTGTTTTCCTACTATTTCCAAGCCAAGGTCTAAGTTCAGTGAATGTGTACAGAACATCATGAAATCCTTTTCCATGAGATTTTCCATTCCACTTCATCAAATAACTTCTCTCTGTATAGGAGAAACTAAACAAGGAAACTGAATTCTAGCATGGGTAATTTCAGAAAGACTTCTCTTTTCTCATTAGCAAAATGCATGAGAGAGACCCATCTTCTGGTGCAGACTGTAGTGGAGTTTTAATCAGTTTCAGCTGAGCTACATCAATGTATATCCCAGCACAGTAACTCCAGACTCCATTTAGTGCTGCATATGTAAATGTATGTTTATAAAGATCATGTTTCTTGATGTTATAAAGATCATGTTTCATTTATTCATGTCTCCTTTATATAACAGAGCAGAGATATGTGTTATACTGATATAATGAGCACAGTAAAAAATCACCACTGACTTCTAAATATTGGGTTGGTATTTTTTATTTTACAAGTAAAAAAATTTTTGTGATATTTCATGGATCTTCCTCATCCACATATTTCTCCCAGAACTGATAAGAAGCCTTATAAATTTTATTAAGTATTTCCATGTGAAGGTTAAACTTGGCAGTGTAGCTAGGGAACTACACTTCATTGTAGTGTATGAGTAAGGTTATCCTTCTGTCTTGTTATATTCCAGAAATTTGTCACACAATGTTAAAATGTAAACTTAAAAAAAGGTTTTATTTGATTATTGCTGCAAAAATTTGTATTCACAGAAGCTATGATTCCCTAAGTGTGTGCACACACCTGAACAAGCCATGTCACTCCTGAACTGCTAGGATGCCTCATTCAAAACCTCTCCATTCAGTGTTAGTTATTTTAGGGAAAACAACCAAATGGAGGAATATGGATGTGAATGGGTAATTCCTCCCATTTATTTCTGCAAATAATTACTGATTCAAATTACCATGGTGAAGTGTATTTTCAGTTCCTCACCTCCTGCTTAGAAGAAAGGAAACCTAACTGCATTCAATTATTGTATAGCAGTTCTACGTGTGACAAAGGCTTGACTCTATTTTTGAGGCAGGAATAATTACATTAGCAATATTGTTACCATGGTGTCACCACTGCTTCAGAAATTTATTATACTGTAGTAAATAAAATTCAGGCTCCACAATAGCTTCTACAGGCAAGTTTAATAAAAATTCCACCTCATTATGAATATATGTATAAAACATCTGTAACTCTCATGGCTTAGAGGAAAGTGTCATGTGATGTTAGTATAGGATCAGCAGACAAAGGTATGAGTGAAAAAAGAGAAGGAAAAATATAGTGATTTTCCATGGTCCAAACCTTCTTCTATTCCTTTTGGGACTGAGACATGTTTACACTTATCTCCCTTCATCTGCTATGGATGTCTCTTCCCCAGCACCAGGAGACTTTCTCTATGTCATTTTGTCACCCTTAACTGTAAGTCCCAGCCCTTGTCTCAAATCCTCAGCCCATCCAGGGGCTCAGGCTGCTTGAGGTGAGGATTATAATGACAGAGATGTGACCTCATTGATGAGGAAGGCTTGAGCCTTTTTCTGCAGAAAAGATTTCTGCAGTGGTTTCTTTGTGATGGAAAGTCACACAATGGTTAATATTTTAGCAATTTATTCCCCATTAGAGCAGTTGTTTCATATCAGTAAAATACCACCTGTTACAAATTGCTTCATGCTTTTGAAATAATTTAGCTGGTTTTTCTGCCCTTCAGTAAGCAAGGCAACTGTTGTGATAGAAAGGTTTTCTTTCTTACAAATATGCAAGCATAAATCAATGCCAAGGTGCAGCCACTGCAGGATTATTGCTGAAATGGGACCCTGCAGGCCATCTAGGTAATGGTGTTGTGTTAAGCAACAAAGAAGAGCAATGCTTTAAAAAAAAAACCACAACAGGCAATGAAACTTCATGAAAATGATGGGTTTAAACATCACTTTTTTACAGCAGATCTGAAAGGAGATTCACTGTTTTACAGCAGGTCTGTAAGGAGATTCACTGCCCTGACTGCAGCGCTGTTAGCTGCCAGGTGTGTTTGTCACAAGTCAGTGATTCAGGGTGGCTCAAAGAATCCCCACCAAAGGTATTGGCAAAGTTGGTTTTTTAATATAAATTTATCAAAGTGTGACTGCACAAAGTTTGATGGGAGGATTCACAGTATTAGTTACTATACAGATAGAACAGGAAATACAAGGATATTGTACAGGATATACAGATATTGTACAGTACAGGATATACAAAGGGAAATGGAGTTGGAATCAGTTTAGAGTGATTTATACAGAGACCAGAGGTACAAAAGGGTGAGTTGAACCTTCCTGTTGAGCCATGAGGTTCACAGTGTCCCCCACTTCTTTCCAAAACTCCTGATGGAGCTTAGGTTGAATCTCAGACTTGGACAATGGTTTATGTCTAAAGGAATTAACTACATAGATTTTTTTAGCACTGATTTGGCATTCTATCAGCAGCTTTCTGAGGGTGTATTGTGAATAAGAGATCTCTTCACCCTGGGGAAGGAATGATCTCCCAGGCTCAGTGTGAGGAATATCAAACCTTGAGAGACATCCCAGCTCAAGAGTCACCAGCATGCAGTCCAGTTGAAACTGAGATTGAACTGGACTTATCCAAAGACTTGTTGTTGAGAAAAGGTCTCTCTGCCTCAGGAATAACTCAAGGGGAGATCAGCACCACACAACCACACTGCCAGGAAGGGAAATCTCACAGAAGGCTCTCTCAGGCTCTCATATTTATGGAGTAAAGTGGTTGACTCATAGTCAGATTGCATACTCTGGGAAGGGTATGAGACCTCTTGTACCCACAATTTTCTTTGTTCCCTGACAAATGAGTCTTGGAAAAGTCACTGCTGTTCATGTGTCAAATGCAAGCTCATGTGCATTGATGCTCACTGGGTCACTCTGCCCCTTTGTGGGTTTCCTGCAGGAGTTTTTGACCTGAATATTACTCATAGAATCATAGAATCTTAGAACTTGCTGAGTTGGAAAGGATTCATTAGGATCATTGAGTCCAACTCCTGGCCCTGTGCTGACACCCCAAAAATCACAGCATGTGCCTGGAAAGGCTGAGGCCTTTACCTCCTGTGGAGACTGTGAAACTTCTGCTGCTTTAATTGTGGGGTCCAGTGCCTCCATCACAGTGTTAGCACTGTGAACAGATTTCTAAAGAAATGAGAATAGTTATATTTATATGAATTATTTTGGTAGTGGAAGTGATTCATTTAGATGCAAAGTTAATTAGCATCCTTGGTACAAAGATTTCTTGAGAAGGAGTCAAGGGGGAAGAATTTCCCCTGTGTTTTTCTCATCTGATGCCTTAAGAGAAGCTTTAAAAAATGAAGGTCGGTGTTTTTGTGTACAGAATTTCTTTTACTCTTTTTGCATCTTCCTGGATGCATTTTCAACTATGTAGCTTATAAGCCTCTAGTCCTGTAACTGGGAAAAATTTCAGAGGAAGTTAGGTCAGAATAAGTTAATACTTCTAATAAATAAGCAAACTTAGACAACACAAGACCAAACTCCTCAATTCCCAAATGCTGAAGATATTTAATTAATGTGAGCCTTGCTTGCGTGCTGATAACTCCTAATGAATATGAATGTCTCTGAGTAATCCAGGAAAGGATTTCTGAGAATTTTGTTTGCACCTGAGGCATTGTTGGAGTGAGCCTGGCACAGCATCAGTGAGCTGAGGGGCTCACAACACACAAGGGCTGCTGAGAAGAGATGGATTTTGATTATTTTGATTTCTGCCCTTCAGCCACAGAAGGTGAGGGTCCCTCTCAGGAGTTTTTCACAGCCTTGTCCCACCAGATCCTTCAGCTGCCAGTGGCTCCCTCTGGCTCAACCCAAGGGATGGAGCTGTGGCAACCTGTAGGACCAGACACCAGGGATGCTCTGCCAGAGGGAGTGGGAACCAGTTTAGCAAAAATAAAGTGGTGACACAGCTGTGAGAGGGGCAGTGCAGTGTTCCCCTCTGTTTCTAGAGTGAGAGGACTCAGTTTTCAGAGTGTTTTGGCAAAAGGAGTGGAACCACTCACTGCTTTGTCTTAAACATTCACTGCCCTGGTGGTAGGACCTGGGGAATGAGATGAAAACAAGCTTCAATCAGGGCTTGCTTAGTTTGGCTTTTAAGCATAAACCTTGCTTTTGTTGCTTTTTCTCTTTCCATCTTCTATCATGTTTTGTTTTTTAAAGGAAGTTTTAGGAGGACACTTCCAAACCCAGAATCTGCACCCTGATTACAAATTCTTTAAAAAAATCCTATCCTTCAATAGCTTCCAATAAATGTCTTTATTTCTTCTAGAAATGGGTATCTTCACACACCTAATATTATGTGTGGGGTCTGATCCAAAACATTCTCATATATGTCTCTCTCCTACTTTTAGTGGGCATTTTGTCAAAGGAAATGTCCCAATATCTCCCTGCAACCTCAGTGTAATGGGGGCTTTAATTAGGATTGCTTTCATTAAGATAATTCCTTTTATATTCCTCATTGAGCTGAAAGACAGTCCAATCAATAACAATTTTATTCTACAAATCTCCATCACTTAATAGAGAACACATTTTCAGTAAAATTTTTCAATACCCTCTCCCAGAGGGCAGATTTTCAATAGAATTTGTATAATCAGTTTGCAGCCTTTTAGCAATTGTGACTGTTTCTCAAAGGGCATGCAAGATTTGGAGCTATTATTGGAAGGTTTTAAACCAGCAGCAATTGCAAGAATGACCTGCTGGGGTTCATTTTCTTCTCCTGCTGGAACAGATGGGCACAGCACAGAGCCAGCATTGAGCTGGGGCTGTTTGGATCCAGCCTCACACACCTGCCTGCAGGGTTTGCTCTGCCCTCAGTGCCCAGGCAGCTCAGCACAGCCATATCCTGCCATGGAAGGTATAAATACCTGTGTCAGCTGTCACAGCTGCCAAGCTCACAGTGCAAGCTGGTCCTTGCATGCTCCCAGCTCCAGCCCGTGCCTCTCAGGGTTTGCCAAACTTGAGCCTTCCCCACATCACATCTCCTTCTACCTCCCACTTTTCAGCTCATAGTAATGGCCCTGAGCACTTCTCATGTTCTTCACCCAACATTTCCCTTCTGAGGTGTCTTCTCACTTAAAACCTATGTGGGGGATTCCTGTGGCCTAAGGTGAGATGTCTGCACAAAGGATGACTAACCCTGAGCCAGCTGGATTGGCTGCCAGCACTTCTTTCTATTGCAGTCTTCCTTCCTACCACTGCTTGGCAACCTGGAAAAATCTGGAGTGAGTCAGCTTGTAAGACATATATATTGGCTGGCTAATTAATTTTATTCAGAAAGACTGGGTGAATTCTTCCTTTCTATAGTTTCTATAACTCCCCGTTGACTGTCAAGGAGACCGACTCATATTTTTTTAATTGAGAGGCCCAAAACCCACTCCAAAGGCCTAACAATGGGTTGGGTAGATGCTCCAGCACCAGGAGAGAATAGAGGTGTGTATCTGTGTGTGAAATAGCATGAAGGACACTGCTGCAAGAGACACCTCAGACAGTGGAACAAGGTGATGGAACCCAAAGCTCGAAAAGAAATTTCCTTTTCTCTAGAAGGAATCATTCCACTTACAAGGAAAAAGTTATTCCTTCTCCTAGGCTATCCTACCATGTGAGTGTGCTTTACCAGGTCAGTGTTTTGCCTTGCTTGTCAGATGGCAGGAGGGAAGAGTTTTGCCAACACACAATGGGCTGCAAGGCAGGAATGATGGGGCTGAGGTTGAACAAGGACAGCCTTGTCCGGGGTTTGCCCACCATCAGGAGCCCCTGGCAGTTCTTTTAGCTCAAACATTGTTGCAATGGAAAATAAACAGTTGTGTTTGTCCAGGCTGATAGCAGGCATTTGCCCACAGCAAATGTATCTAAATGCAAAAGTCCCCCTTGGTGGATGTGCTCAGAGAAAGTCTGGATAATGAGATGCTTATTGCTTCACTGTCAATGCTCCACCAGGCAGCAGTTTAAATCTTTGCCCCCCATTTGTGGGCTGTATTTGGTCCATAATGTACTTATCTTCAAGTGTCATTTTTAATTTAATGCATGAGAGAACTTATTACCCCTGGCAGAGTTAAACAGTTAAACCAGGTTCTGTCAATTCCTCCCGATCTGTTGACAAGTGGAATAATATTGCACTGTGATTAGTTTATATGAAGACTTGTGGACAAGCTGAAGCCCTGGGAGCCAGGCAGGGATTTCTGCTCTGCATGCAGCAGGCAAAAGAGGCATCTGGGTGTTTTTCTTGTAGTCTCCTATGGCAGAAAGTGGTAACCTGAACTCAGACAGATTTGGGCCCCTGAGCACCCCAAAGTTTGAGTTTCCCTAATCACCGAGTTTGCAATGTTTGGAAGATGTTCCCAGGTGCAAAACTTGACACCATCCTCAATGACAGCACTCAGTATCCCAGAAGGCGCAGGTACAGATCAAGGTGTGAGCTGTGGTTAATGCCAGTGAAAGACACTTCCATGGGGAGTGCTACAACTTTTAGTTTCCTCATCTGTTCATGAGCTGAAAGAGACACTGTGAAACAATTTTTTGTGTCCCTCTCCTCCTTTTTTTTGCCTTGCACGAGGGGTGTTGTGGGCTGCCCTTCTTTTGCAGGAGGGCAGCCAGTGAGTTGGAGGCAGCTGCCAGTTTTGCTGAGCTCCTGAGGGCTGTGGCACACAATGTCCTGCCTTGCTGACTCCTTGCTGACTTTTATTTTGCTCCTCCTACTAAGAAATGAAAGGTCCCTCTGTCTGAAATAGCTGGCAGCTCATTATTATATGTGGGGAAACATGACAATGCTGCTGTGAAGAATCTTTGAACAGGAAATTATTAACTAGGAAAATCACACCCCTCAAAAAGACCCCAATGATTTGGATCATCCTGAAGAAAAACTGTCATGAAATGCTTTTATACAGACCAACACTCATGGAACAAGATGATATTTATTGCTAAGGATATTTGGAAAAAGCATCACAGCTTGTGTTTGGGTGGGGAAAAGTAATGAGTACCAGTTTTTATGTCAGATTTTTCAGCAGTAGATCTTATAAAAAATCCATATCACTGGCTTCATTTCACAGGAGGAGAAATTGAGGCAGAGAGCAGGAAAACAACCTGTTCCTTTCTCACTTAGACACCAGTGGCTCTGCCAGAAATGGAGCTCAGGTCTTCTGAAACCTAAAAAAAGCTCAGCCTGACAGCTGAGAATTCTGACCTCCATATATACTCTAATTTAATGTTTTCATTGATTTTGGTTTTTTGGATTTTTTGTATCTTTGAAGTGAGGAAATGTTTATTTCTCAAGAATGAAGCTCTTTTTCTTCCCACATAGCAATTGTGATGGCAGATAATGGATCCTACCATGCATTGCATCCTCTCAGGGTGATTTTTCTATCTTCTGGTTTGCCTCATCCTTGGCACATTTACTGGCCTTGCCATCACAGTTATTTGCAGTGGCTGTTCCTGGAATGGAGAAGGGAGAAATGGCCAAATCTCTCAGACACAGCCTGGGCAAAACCAGCCCTTCAATGTCTCTTACCTCAGTGCAATGCTCATGGCAAAGGTTTTGTTCTCCTTCCTGGGAAGGTGACCCTCCCTGTGGGTATTTCTGCACAGTGGGAGATGGAGCACTGCCAGCCCTTCCCTCTGGGATGCAGGATGGAGCTGCAGCCCTGTGTTCTCACTGATATCCTGCCTGCCAGCCTCTTCATGTTGAGTCATCTCACAAAACCCTCATGACCAGCAGCCTCAGGACTTGCTCTGGTGGGACCCAGGGAACAGGGGAATAATTCTCCACAGACACCACCAGGCTTGGGTATTTCTGCAGGCAGTGCAGTTGCTCTGGTGGCCTCACTCTGCTCAGCAGTGAACCCAGAGCTGTAAAGAACAAATGACATGGATAATGGCCTTGCATTCCCAAGAATAGCTCTGCAAAACACAGCCTGCCACCTTTGTGAAGAAGAATTCCCACATCAGGTGAGACTCTTTTTGGGTTCCTATTATTGAGGTGCAATATTTTTAGTAGGAGACTGATTTGAAAAGGTGAATTACTTTGAACTTTCCTGGTTTAGTTCTACCAATTTTAAATACAGTAGATTTCAAAGGTCTCTGTAATAAAAAGTGTGGCACAGCAAGAGTCACTGCATAGTGAAAGCAGTAATTGATGATGGTTGAAGCTGTCAGATTTGCTGGAAGCGCTGATCAGCCAGTCAAGGGAAGCAAAATAAATTTCACTGAGACCATCATATTTCATTGGATGTGACTGGAGTGAGCAAGTTTGCAGCAGCACAGGCACCATGGGCTGACACGAGGCCCTGGGCTGCATTCCAGGGATGCAGAGACTGATGGATGCTCTTGCACCCACATCTGTGAAACTGCAGGCTGGGCTGTGGGGATGCAGGGCACAGAGCAGGGTTTCAGCCTTGCTCCTCTGCAGGGTTCCTGCCTGCTCTTGATGCTCTCCTTGCAGCTTCAGGTGATCATCTTCCCCCAGGGATGAGGTCACAGCCCAAGTCCTCTGGAGCAATGCCCCACGTTGGAAACAGCTTCTGTTAAACCCCACAGCACTTTGCTTGCCTTGCCAGGCTGAGTCAGAGCACCCTCCTCATTCCCATTTCTCATGTTTTGATGCAGGGGTTATTGATCATTCCCACAGCCCTAAAAGAATATTTGTAGTCAGGCACCTTTGTCACTGCATTTAAAAGTTGACACTATGTTTGTTATTGTGCAGATGAATACAAAAATAAGGTTCAGAGCATGGATACCCTTCACACAGAGAGGAGGGAGGGGAAGTTTTCCATCCCAGAGTCCAGGACTGCCAAGGATGTGACATCTGCCCTAGCAAGGCTGTGCTGGCATCTCCAAACAAGTGCAGCAATTCTTGTTGTTATAAAATACACATCACTCTTTTCCTTCTGGAGAAATTAGAAATAAATGTCTTTAAACAGGAAGAAGTAAATCTGGCCAGATTCTCCTGAGGGCTCTGAAAAGGAAAGTATCTATAAAATCTAGTGTCATCTACCAGGAACAGGTTCTCTGAAGGATGAAGCTCAGACTGGAGCCCTGACAAAAAGATGTGTCAGGATGGTTTGTGCAGTTGGGATGCTGTGGGAGAGAGAGACAGAGAGACCAGGCAGATTTTACCTCCCTATGACCAGGCTGTTAAAGTATGTTCTTTCATTTCTTTAATCTGTGTCTTTCATGAGAATTGATAATTATAACTGGGTTTGTTGGTTTGTTTTTATTTTTAGGCACATAAATAAATGTATTTCTTTTCCCTTTGCCTGAATAAAAGTTAAAGGAGATTTCTGGTTGCATGTGAAGTGACAAGACATCCCTTGTACACAGTCCCTCTCTGGTCAGGAGGGGGAGGAAGTTTCTTCTGATAACCAGAGTTGTCCAGAAGAGCTTTTGAGCTGGGGAAGGAGACTGGACCCAGAGTGTCCCCATGATGTCTCCTAGCAGACTTCCCAAAATCATGTGCAGGTTTGTATTTTTACTGTGGTAGCAGGATTTTGCAGGATTTCTAAGATGTTACTTCTGAGGATCCTGTTGGAAGTGTGTCTTGCTAAAGGTGTGACTCAAGTCCCATCCTGGCTCAGACTGAAGAGCACCAGCACCAGGCACACACCAGGCTGTGAGATGTGTCACAACCCTGTACTGCAGGACACCAAAATCTGAGTCTGTGTCAGATTTGTTGAATCCTCTACATCCAGAGGAACAGGGAAATAAAGAGCAATAATCAACAATCCCAGGTATCTTCCTGCTTTCCCCAGATCTCTGTGGGAGGTGCAGGTTTTTGGGGTGCCCTGAGCAGCAATCAGACAATTGAGCCTTTGCTGCCCATCTGCAGGTGTTTTAAGATTATCAGGAGGGAAGGAGGACAGTCCCTCCATGTCCTCTTCAGAAACTGCTTTGTTCTCCTTCTCTACTGCATTTGCACATAACTGATGCTGCTGAGTGTCCCTGTGGAGCAAACAAGAGATTCAGCCCATAGATACTACATCTTTGATGTACAAGAATGATTTATGGGATCAGAAATTAATTAGATTGCAATGATAGGGTGTAAGTGCTGTGTCACTCTTAATAATTGGGTGATTAAAGCCAGTTAAAAATAAAGCTACGGTGGTAAAACACAGTGGAGCTGAAGAGGGTTGTTTCCCACAGCTATTAGGGACAGAGAATCTGATTTTGCAGAAGAGTCACAAAATAGAACAATGTGGAGATGAGCCAGGGGAGGAGACAAATCCTGGACAATAGCTGAATGTGTGGGGCTCTTGCACATCACCAGCATGCAGGACAGGGATGCAAATGGAAGCAGCTGTGTCCCTCAGCTCCTCTTGCAGGAGCTCACAGAGGCATTGCACCCACCTGAACTGTGCATGTCTCCTGGTTCAGGGGTTGCAAGGTTGGTGCATGCAGCCAGACATTATCTTGGATAATCTTGGAGCTGCACTGAACACCTGCACCAAGTGCATCCACCTGCTTTTCACCCTTCAGCAAAGCAGTAAAGTGTGAGCACCAGGAGTGTCTTTACCAAAACACAGATTCTGTATGGCTGTTTTTGGTTGTGGGATGAAGCCCCTGCACATTATTGATCCATTTTCATACCACATCAAGCACAGGTGGGCTATACATAAACTCAGATCTATTTTTTACACATTTCCATTTCTGTTTGCTGCATGAGGAGCCCTGCCCTGAGTGTAAAGCACATTTGGCCCTGTGCTGCTGTGTAAATGTCAGCCTGGCAGAGAGGAGCCAGAATGGCATCAGGGACATGTAAGAAACAAGTGAGACTGGAGAAATGTGAACCTGTTGTTTTTGAAGCCTGGTGAGTAGGAGTCTGATCCTCCAACTCCAATATTAGTTAATGGGATCTGAATGCTTGACTCCCACACATGGCTCTGAAAATTTACTCCATCTGCTCCATTGCTTGTTATCTTGCCTTCTTAGTTTTTTTTCCTATAGCAGAAAAGACAGAGCCCTCTCTTTGCCTGAGATAAGATTTGAGAACTGTAACAGTTTGAGTACAAATGTTAATCTTACCAAAGCCAGTTTTAATACCAATTGGGAATTTGGTTTCTTCTCTGGAGGCACCATATCTACCTTTAAAAATAGATCTGTGTGGCAAATTACTGCTGAAGTTCACAGATGTAAGATAGCAGTAATGGCCAGATTAGAACCTTATACTGTACTGATTTTATCACCCAACTAAAAAATGGATAGTGATCATCTGCAGGGTCAAAGGGTTACATTTTATTGATCTCCTGGAGTTCATTTTATTTTTCTTTGTGTTGCTCTTATTACATCTCTGGCACACACAAACACCTAGGTTGTTATAACTCCTTCAAACCATGCTGGAGTCAGCTGAGCTCAGAGTGATTTACTGGTGCAAATGATTTCAAAGGGAGCTCCTTGAAAAAACATCAATCAAAATCTATTTTGTTTTTTGGCTAAAATCTCTTTTCACCCTTGGTTCATTCAATGGCTCTTTTCACTCTTTTGAAAAAATGTTGTCAAATTTTCTTTTATGTATTTCTATCTGATTTTTCTTTGTCTTCTCTTTTCTGATTTCTTTGCTTTCTCTTGTTCTTGTGAGGGTTTTTTGTTGGCCTTACTAAATAACTCTAATAGCAATGACATAACCCCCCATTTGACTTCTAGCATTTTACAGTCTCTGATAAAACAAACCTGAAAATTTTACCCAAGCTATTGATTTCCACAGAGCATCCTTGAAAAGCTGTAAAAATTATATTCCTCTTTTTACAACTAAATGAGGGAAACTCAGGCATTCTTGTGCTAAAGAAAAACATGAGATCTTAAGCTAAACTAAAGCCCTAAACTAAATTCTGTATTAATTAGCAAAGCAATAAAGACATTCTGGCTCATTATTTGTGAAAAGGCACACAGCACTTACCCTGATGCAGCAATCACTCAGCCATTGGTAATATTGAGGCTACAAATTGCTTCCTAGATGTACTCCCAGAACATGAAACAAATACATCACATTATTGTTTAACAAACATCACTGCCTAATCTGAGCTATACAGGCTTTTATTTATGCCATTTGCAGTAAACACAGCAGTAAATATGATGTCTGGATAAAAACTTTCCTAAGAACACTTGAGTCATAAAGAAAGCTGAGAGCCCTAAATTGATTGTAAGTTAATCTGACATTTTAAAGGAAATTGTTATTATCTAATTCACCAGGAGCTGTTCTGAATGACTGTAAAAAAACTGTTTTCATTTTGCTTAGATCCAGCACTGTAAAAGGTCACATACTTCTAAGCAGACCTCCTCAAATTACTCAAAACACTTGGAAAGATTTGCATTAGCAGAATTAGTATACTTAACTGTGTTTTAATGAAGACAGTCAGTGTTCTTTGTTCTTGAAGAATGAGAGAAAGGAAAGAGAAATTGTGATGCTGAAGTTCAATCACCTGTTTCTGTGCATGTCACTCATGAGGCTTAGCATATAATTGACTTTTTTGATTTCCTGTTTGATTAAATTTAGAAGTAGCAAGAGCATTTTAGGTCAACATAAGACAAAAGTAATCTTTTCATATTAATTAATTTTTTTTCAAATAAAATTAAACAATTTTTTTTCCCCAGATGAAACACATACATCTTTATTTAGCCCATTAGGGTAGAGTGGGAATTCAGCTTGAAACAGTGTCCCTTTTTGGTCCAATTTCTTTGCTGATGTAAAGCAGAAAGTTCCAGACTCTCTTCCTTGACTTTACCTGTCCCTAGTTCAGCTCTGGTGCATTGGTGGTTGTTGGGCAGAGGTGTGTCCCAGGTGAGACTGAGCCACAGGAAGAGCCTTTGAGGATTTGAAATGAAGGAATAAGGAGGCTGGAGAGAGCTAATTGGGCTGGTTTCTGGGAAAGAAGGAAGAGTTGTTGTGAGAGATACATGGAGAGTGTCCATCATCCAATTGGCCTTGGAAAACAGTCTTGTTTTGGTGTACATTCCCAATATTATGTTTGTATGGAAAATCTGAATGAAATAGCTGAGTGGGTTACACAATATTAGCATTAATCTGCCCAGGAGAGAGAAGATACAGGCTTTTAGATGAATTTCAGCTGCTTGGTTTCTGATTTCCAGGTGCTGGGCTTGGCTCTTCCTTCCCAAGGACATCCAGTTTTCATGGGCACTTAAACCCAAGGAAAGTATATTTAGGCCAACTGAACTTGGTGTGTGGGGTTTGACTGTTTATTTTTTTGGGTTTTAAACCGGTTATAAAAATATATCTGTTACACCAAGATGGGACTCCCATGACATCTTGTCTCTTTGGTGGCTCCTGCATGGAGCCATATGGAGTTGAAAGAGGGAAGACCAAATGCAGCCATCCATGACTTGTGCACTGTCTGCTCAGATTGACAAGCAGTGCTGGCCAGGAGTGTCTCAGGCAGGGTAGTCAGGGTGCATCTGCCTTGAGGGGCTGGAGACACGCTCTGGTCAGGGGGTTTGATGGATTGGGATGTTCCCATGGCTCTGGATTTAATCTGATGGTCTCATGCATCATGTGGAGCAGGAGGACAGTGGGGCCCTCAGGGATATGCTGAGCACAAGAGCAATGGTGTCAATCTCCACTCGTGGAGGAGCTGAGCACAAGCATTTCTGATCATGGAGCTCAGCTGGGAGTCCTGAGCCACAGCAGAGATCCTTGCAGAGACTGTGCTAAAGCACTGTTCCTTAGGATCTCAAGGAAATGTGATGATAAGTACTCCAATTCTCTTCTAAAAACCCCATGCATTAGTCATGCAAATAGAGTGTCATTCCCTGGTGACACAGACCCAAGCTAACACTAATTTTTTTTAAGCTTTGCCTTTGTGTTCTGTTAAGGACCACTCTAAAGGCACTGCTCTTCCACACTCCTACCTGCTGAGGACTCTGGGGACGTGAGAGCTGTCAAGTTGTGATAATGGTGCAAAATTCATGGTCTGAATATTCCATCTCAGCATGGCCTTTGCATATCTGAGCACTTAGATGATGTAGCACTGGGACTGTGCAGTGTCACACAGACAGCATTGCCCTCAGCTCAAGCATGTACTTCACTGAGTGCCAACATCTTGTGGAAATTAACAGACATTTGCTTTATCCAAGGGAAGGCACTCAGAGTAAAATGCACATCTCAGCTATCTGTGTGTACCTAGAAGAGCTGGAATTTATTTTCTCAGTGAGAATCTGATCTAAATCCTCAGCAGGCAAATGTATTGAGATCAGTGGAGTCTAATTTAGGCACCCAGTGTAGCTGAAAATGCAGAGTAAAATATTATTTCACATGTATTTGCTTTGGAAGGAATGAAGTGTGTTTTTTCAGCTTCCTGTGTAAGTGAAATGTCATGTTGAAACTGCTGGTGCAAGGCAGACAGGATTTAAACATCTGTGTCTGATTGGGAGGGGCTAGAAAGTGCATTAACACTACATTTAAATCATTTAAATGCAACAGAAGGTCACTATAAAGCATAAGGGTTACATGTGTGTGTGGAGCCAAGCGTGCCATCAGCATCTCCCAAGTTTTTGCTTTAGGAGGATGCAGGGTTGGTATTAAATGTTTTATTGAAACTTGGTGGGAGGTACCACCCAGAACACACTCTAATAATTGACACAAATAACAGTTTCTCCAATGGTTTAAACTTGGTCTCCTAAAAAAGAGATTAATTTCTTCAGGTCTGGTACCACACTCTCAACCAACAGAGGAGAAATGGTGAGGAAAAGGTCTGTACACAGACCTGTGTCACTGCCTTCACACCCACAGATCTGAAGGGGTGGTCACTCTGTGGACCCACCTGTTAACTATTGTGATCTAGAACAACATTTAAATGCACTCAGCTTTTCCCTTCCCCATAATCTGAAATCTGCTGTGCATAATGTGCTCTATGGTGACCCCTGATTTCCAGGTGTAGAGCATCCCAGACAGAGCCTTATATATCTACATGCCTAGTCACAGACACTGGACATCCAAAAATCTCTGGCTGATGTGGCAGCTTCCCAATATCCCACCAATTTTTGTTCCTGCCAAGAGGGGAAAGAATAAGAAAACAGAAAAAAAAAAACCCCACATCTGTGGAAAACTGGGCATGTAATATCCCTGTATGGGCCTGGAGAGCCAGGTCCTGGGTGCCCAGAGAACCTGATTAGATCAAGTGGAAAATAAAAGTGTCTTTCAAAATTGATTTAGATGGGCAACCATAAAAGACTGGACTTAGGATTCATAAAACCAATATTCATTATGAAGTTGCTTTACCATGAAATCACTGTTGGCTCTTTAATACTGTTAAACATAAAATACAGTAACTATTCTGCAAACTAATTGCCAAGAAAGCAGAGGCACTCCATCTTGGCATTTGTTTATATGCAATGAAGTTTTATAATCTAATTTGCAGATTACCAGCCATGATATTTAAGGCAATTAATGGGCTGAGCTGAATTGCTCACTCCCTTATGTGAGGTTTTCACAGAACATATTTCTGGACTAAGGAAGGGTACTTAAAATTCTGCACTCACTTCTGCTTATTAATGGCCATGCTCCTCTGGAACTGTAGATGTTACCTTGTGAACACAGTTCTGTTTTTATTACTGGTCCTATAAATTGGTAACTTGTAACAGTAATTCAAAAATGAATAAAACTAATTTTCCTTTTTATTTCAAAATATATCCTATTAAATATGTCATTGCTACCCTGACTACATTATGAAACAGCAACTGAATGATAAACTCTCAACGCTCCAATAACTACCTCTGGCAAACACCAACATACTGACTGCTGTAAATATTCTACATGCAAAAAACCTTTGCATCTTACTGCTGTGAATAACTTCTTTTCCATCTTAAACCACTGTTTCTTCCATCTCGTTGTGGGTTGTCAACTCCTCAGTGTGAGCAATGCATCTTACTCAGGTCACTGCAGAAGTAGCTGTGGTGGTTTGGGAGGTTACAGTGCTGTGCTGGAAGCCAGGTGAACAGGTTGGGAAAGTATTCATCACTTTCCCCTGAGCCCACACTTTGCTCAGAAAGGAAGGTCATCCCAGGTCTAGTAAGGTGTGTGCACCAGGTCTAACACCACAGGGTCAGCTTCGTCTCTGATGGAAATCCAAGATGCAGCCGTGGTACAAACAAATAGTTTTGACACATCAAGAGTAGATGTTCTATTTTAACCTGTGCTGGTTTTATTCCTCAGCCCAAGGGGGATGACAAACCTCTTTGCATATCTCATCCTTGCCACTCTTGGTATGGTTTTCTTGTTTTTCTAAGGGAACCTTCCCCATAATCACTTTTGTCTCCTTCTGGGTTTGTCTCAAGTGGTGGCTGAAGGAAATAGTAAACAAATGGAAGCACCCTGAGTTGTCAGCAGCCTCCAGGACCTGGGCCCATGGTTTGCATGCACCCTCAAAGGCACACACAGCACTGCAATGGTGCTTCCTGATCTCACAGCATGTACAACCAGCAACGCTGGCAACTGAGCTCCCAGTGCTAATGCTCAAGCTGAGATTTGCTGACAATGTTAAAATGGTCATTTAGGATTCTGCAGTAGCCCATGGAGAGAGCCCAGACTCTCCAGAGAATAGTCATCTCATTTGAAGACTAATAGGGTGTGTAACCCACCCTCTGGAGCTGCATGTGTTAGTCCATTGACTGATGAGGAAGCTCTAATGGGTTATCTTTGGCTGGATGTCTTTACTCATAAATTGTTTTCACTAGGTTAGGTGACTCCTGGTCTGAGGACAGAACCTGAGAACAGGCAGTTCTCAGTGACACTTGCATTCAGGAACATATTATTTGATTTAACTTGTGTGACTGTCTGCCCTAAAGCACTATGCAGCAGAAGTCACTTTACTTAACATCCAGCCAAACAACAGCAGAATGAAGTCCACACTGTGCAGAAGCTGTTCTGAGGCTGCAAGGCAGAGGCTCAGTGAGGAGAACAGAGGTTTCACAGGGGATATAGGTGGGCCTGGAGAAATGGACATACAGCTCCTTGTTGTATCCCAGACTGTCCCTGAGGATGGAGGCAACACTTACAGTGCTGCCCTGAAAGGACCCACAGGGCTTGAGTTCAAGGCATAGAGCCTTCAAACCCTCACTTTCCCAGCACTGAAACTGGTCCACTTGATGTGCTGAGGTTTTTACTAAAGAAGTTTCAAAAGTTCAGCCACACCTTTCAGACCAAGGACAGTGCATGAGGCAAAGTTTGGAATTCCCAGATCCTCCATAATCCCGAGCCACTTACATATAGTCCTGTAAAAAAAGCACTTATCCCTGTTTGTATCATGATTTTTTTTTTCAGACTTGGGTGGCCATGAAGGTGGCTGCAATATATTAGTCTGAAAACATTTAAGAGCTGATTGAGTGAATAATGAGATGCACTGAGTAAAAAAAATTTGAATGCTCACTGTCTTTCCCAAAGAAAGAGGAAATTGCATGATCTGTAAAAATATGAGGCATAGTGTAGCAAAGGTGTCAGGTCTCATCTGAAATAATGTAGATGCTGTTGGTCAGTGCTGTTCAGGGAAGATAAATCCTAGCTGATGTGGGTAGCAAAGGGTTTCTAATGGAAAGAGACAGTCTTTTCCTCAGCAGTCTGCTGGAAAACTCATAGAGGGCCAAAAAAAGCTCAGAAGAAATTTTGTTATCTCAAATGTACCCAGAGGTAAGTCATTAGGAGCTAGAGCTACTCCATTGAAATATACTGTCAGCACAAAAATTAAGCACTAGCTATTAATAAGTGCAGATAGGAAGTTAAAAATGCACAGTAAAACAAAACAAACAAAATCTGTGAAGTTTTTTACCACAGCTACACAGAGGTTGACTATAGAAGAACTAGCCTTGTTGCTGAAAGATCATTCACCCCAGGCTCTTTTAAATGAATACTATAATAAAAAGAAAAAAACTGAGTTGGTTGAAAATTGATGCTTGGTTTCACTAAATTCACTTGCACAGGTGCACATTAGGTCAAGTAACACAAGTAGAGCCCAACAGATTGTGCAACAGCACTGAGGAATGCATTTCCAGAAAACAAATATAACTGCAGCAGTGATGCACATTTGCAGACTCCACCCCCTCTATTGGGACTCTGTGTTCATCTGGACTCGTGATATCTGAGTCTGCTGAGGCCATAATCTTGTAAATGTCAAATTAATATTAAACAATCATAATATGAAACCCAGACCTTTCAAATTGAGTAAGATGGTTATTGAATGTTAATTACTGTGCAGCTATTAAGTCATGCTTCGAGTTATGACATGTTTATTTTTCTAGTTATTAACCTTCAGGGTTTTTAAAATCAGGATTGTCCCAGTGCACCATTAGTGTTAAGTTCTTGCATGCTGAATTAAATAGAATATAAGCTGGAAGAACATAAGAGGTCAGCTTTCTGAATGTTTTAATGTTAGGTTTTTCTTTAATCCACATCTTTTCTTGCCAGGGGTTTAAATGCCACAGGCTGTTTCATGAAGCAGAGGGAGTTTGGAGTTTCTCTGGGAGCTGGACTTGTCTCCTGGCTGGTTTGGGGTGTGATAACTGGGTGGGGATGTACTGGGAATGGGTGATGGGAGATGCCAGGTCTGATTGAACCTTCCCTGTTCAGGACAGAGGTAGCTCAAGCTGCCCAGTCCCTGCTGAGCTCAGAGCAGAGTGTGGTGCTGATGGGTGGGAGATGCAGGAGGTGCTGGGTGTCAGCTGCCACTGCCAGAGCTCAGCAGGAAATACCAGCAGTTCAGCTGCCAAATGTCAGGTGCAAGCTCCCAGGATCCCTGAAATCTTGCACAGGCTGAAGACAGGAGTCTTTCTCATGTTGAGAAGCAGCAGAAGCTCATCTCAGAACTGAGAGAGGCAGTAGCACTGTGACAGATGCCCTGTGCAAGGGCAGTGGGGCAGATCAGAGCCCATTCACTGCTGCTGATGGGAATCCACCCCACTTCCCACTCATATTTCTTAAATGTGAACAGGGTCTGCTGCTGCAAACCAGAATCTTTACTACTGGCTTACCTCTCTGGGCACTCCAGTTCTCATACTTACCTACAGGAGCTTCTTCTGGCCTTTTGAGGTTTCTTAAAAGTGGGCACTTTCTTGAAAGGCTGGGCATTGCCTCATGGTTGGCATAGAGGGGACAAGAAGCCTCAATTCCCTTCCCAGCCCAGGCAGCTTCTGCAAGGGGACTCTGGTCTGGTATTCTTGTTTTGCCAGGTATCACCCTCACACTTGTGGAAGAGATGTGCAATTTTTTTGCAAGGATTTTTGTACTCCAGTGATAGTCACCACCATGAAGAAATTTCTTCAGAGGGTCCAAGAAATATTTCTGCCTCTAGCTGTGGTGGTAAATCAGGAAAGTTTTGTGCAATCTCACTCTTGTCCATACAATAGATGATATTTCCAGGACTCTTCTTATTCCAAATCAGTGTCTGTGAAAGTTAATTAGTGCTCAGACATAAGTCATCTGGAGAGTGAGACTGCTTAGCAATGAGCAGCCTGTGGGTTGCTTGCACAGCTCTACAGACAAATGATTCAGAGAGGTTCAATCAGGGAAGCTTTCAGCACTTGGATGGAGCCAGAGCCTCTGCTTTATATCACTCATGAGCAGCACTATTTTCTTAGTGAACAGTTGCCAAAAAAAGCAAGGCAAGGGAAGTGTGCCAATCAGCAAATTAGAGATGAGTTTGAAATCAATCCTTCTCCTAGCTGGTGTCATATTCTGGGTGTCCATCTAACCTGGAGAGATTTCTAACAATATTTTCTGCAATATCTCCTCTTTGAGGGGAGAAAGAAAGAATTTTCCCAAACACTTGATAGAGAGGGACCCCTTCACAAAGTTCACCCTAAAGAGAGAGTAGCAGTGGAGGAGGAGGTTGACCAGGGACCTTCCCCCTCAGATATCTACACATGGTGGGTTCATTTGGCAGTCTGCTGGCTGCAGGAATGACATTTCTATTCCTATTTGTTATTTCTTTGGCAGCCTGGAGAGTCATCCTTATCACTGCATTTAAAATTATCAAAAGCTTCTAAGAGAGTTTTCAGGAGGAATTATCCCAGCCCTGCTGAGATCTGTTTGTGGGGCAGGACAAGTGACTTTTAGAGGAATTGGGTTGATGGAAGGGAGCATAGGAAGGTGAGGAGAAAAGCAAATTCAGTAAGTTCCTTCCAGATCTTTCTTAAAGCCAAGTGAATCATTCACAATGAATAATTCACTTGTTGGCATCAGGCTTTTATCTTCTATGGGGATATGGTGCAAGAGGAATGTAGGTCCTCGCATTTCTCTGTTTGAATTATATGATAATTTTTTTGTTTAATTCTCTATAGCTTGGTTAAGCATCTTAGACTTCCAGCTTTGTTATTTTCTTGCAGATTGTTGTAGGAAGTGGTTCCTCCTTTGTGGATTAAAGCAGAAGTATTTCTGCCATGGCCATTCACCATGGAAATTTTATTTCTGTGACTAACACATACTTGAAAATAATCACTGAAGTTCCAGTAAATACTTTGAATGCATGAGGAACACATGAATGGGTAAAGGAAATTCAATAGAATCAGACAGCTTTTCATACTCTTACATCATGTATTCTTCTCACACCACTGAAAGCTCATAGATCTTTAAATTTAAGGTTAAATATTTACAAGCATGGCATGAACTTTGATATATCTCAAGTTCCAGTGCTTGTTGGAATCTCCATTGATTTCTTGGATTTGTAATTTTCCTGTAAATGGGTGTGATTCTGGTCATGTCATTGCTTATGGTATTATCCTCAGCCTTAATGTACTATTTTCATGTCAAAACAGTGGCAGGACTTGCCTTATTAACTCCTGTAAATTGAGGTAACTCCTCCTTTAACTCCTCTTGATAAAATAATTTTTTCTGCATATGTCTTTGCTGAAACAAGCAGCCTCCTGGCACTTGTCATATAATTAGACAACATTTCACTCAAACACACATCTGTGATGCAAGAAGGCAAATCAAAATTCTTAACATGATTTTGTTCTCTCACAAATGTCACAGCTGACTGGAAGGACAACTTTGACTTTGAGTGGTTAAACATATATGGTAGCAGTACTTGAGACATTTACTTTCACTGAAAAATAGAGCCCCTATTTGCTCCTTGAAGAAAAAAACAAAATAGGAAGGAATAACAAATATAATCTCTGTACCAGATGGAATCAAGAATTGCAATAACTCTGAACTCTCTCTTGTTTTTATCCTTACCTTTACTAACACCTTCTTCTTGGTCTCCTGTTGAGGCCAGCAGGTGCCCATCAGTTTCTGGATATCCATGAGCAGGCAGCATAATGTGCTTCTAGCTGAGGGTTTTCCTACCACATTGCATTACCAGAAACTCAAATTGTGTGCCCAGCAACCACCAGCTCTAACAAAGGGGACCCACCATGATATTGCATATCTGTGCTTGTTTATCCCTGCCAAAGTTCTACCAGTGATATCACTGGAATCGGAGGATGTGTCTATAGATAATCAGTCTGCAAGTGTCTTCTTACTGGTATCAATTTTCCTATTAATCCACAGTCTGCTGTAATATTTTTTCTTTGAGAGATTGTAAGCAGTTACTTTGTTGACCCATTGTAGGAGCTAATTATCTTAAAGTACAGGGGGAGAAAAAGAAGAAATCTAATCAATTCTTTTGCTAAGGTCTCGGAATCATGGAGCAGAGAAACACAGAATTGATGAAGTTGGAAAAGACCTCTGAGATCACTGAGTCCAACCTATGACCAAACACCACCTTGTCACCAGCCCATGGCACTGGGAGTCACCTCCAGGCTTTCCTTAAACAGCTCCAGGGATGGTGACTCCACCACCTCCCTGGGTAGCCTCTTCCTATGACTAATCACCCTTTCTGTGAAGAAATTCCTCCTAATGTTCAACATAAACCTCTCCTGGTGCACTTTGAGGCCATGTCCTCTCATCCTGTTGCTGATTTCCTGGGAGCAGATCCTGACCCCACCTGGCTGCACCCTCCTGTCAGGGACTTGTAGAGAGTGATAAGGTCACCCCTGAGCCTCCTTTCCTCCAGGATAAATACCCCCAGCTCCCTCAGCTGCTCCTCACAGCACTCCTGTGCACACCCTTCCCCAGCCCCATTGCCCTTCTCTGAGCCCCTCCAGCACCTCAGTGTCCTCCTGAGCTGAGGGACCCAGAACTGAGCACAGCACTCAAGGTGTGGCTTCAATGTTATCATTTTAGACATTGAAACCAAACCATAAGTCTGTAGTTTTACCTGTCTATCCAACAAGTTCCTTTAAAAATTTTTCTTCTTGTCTCTTGAAAACCTGCAGTGAATAATGAGCTGTGTTTTTCCTCTTGAGCTGCAAAATTTATTCACGTAAATAGTAGAAAATGGCTAAGCTGTAAGTAAGTTTGCAAATATACCTTGAAGCCATAGATCATATACTTGTATGCAGATGGCTCCCTACAGATGATCATTACTCTGAGACTTGCAGAGCTCAGGGAAAACCTAGAATTTTCTCAAGGACACCACAAATCATAACTAGCTCCTGGTGTTTGACAAATTTTACCTCCTCAACTGTGGAGTGAATTCAGGAGCTAGAGACAGAAGAACCATTCACACTTCCAGCTTCTTCATTTTAGTTGAGTCCAAAAATATAGGAATGGGCTGTTTCCTTAAAATCTCTTGGCAAAGGAGAAACCTCTCTTGTCAAACTCAAGAGCTACTGAACACATCATTTCTGCAGTCCTTCCTCCCAGAACTTCTGATTGGGTCAGTGTAGGGGGAAATGTAATAGCTTTGGGATATTTGTCATGGTGCTGTTGAAATAGATTTAGTTACATATTTTATAATCTGATGCCTTGAGACATATTGAGGCATATTTTAAAACTTACCTTAATCTTTTATTATGCATATTTTCCCCTTTCAAGAGACATTTAAGTAGCTTGTTTCTCCACTCCTTGCAACAGCAAACAAGCTGTCTTCAGGGATGAAGACAAATCTCTTAGGAGATCAGGGGTAGATCACATTGTGTCACAGCTCATAGTTTCAGATGGTTGTGAGGAAAGGGTGACCCACTGCAGACAGCCATGATGGGCCCTGTGATTAAAAAATGCCTTGAAACTGTCTCAGCTCTTTGGTGGGTTGAAGCAACTGGCTGAAGGACAGAGCTCCCTTTGTGGATTTAAGGAAGGTGGACCCCTGTTCTCTTTCAGTGGAGATGACTTCACACAGGGAGTGGTGACAAGCACAGCTGGCATTGTGTGATCACAGAAGCTGCATTCACAGCTGGGAAAAGGGTCAGGTCTTAGAAAGAAATCAGTAAATGCCACCTCCAGGTGTAGGACAAGGGACTTTCCTTGAGTAACCCAAAGCCAAGGAGAGAGGATCCCAGAAAATGCATTCTTGTGTGTTCATGGGTGAGTTTAGGTTACCTCTTGAGAGGTGACCCCTTTGTGCAAGAGTGTCCTCCCCCTCTCACTCCTCTTAGTGGAAAATGTGCTGGGAGAGGCAAACCCTTGCCATCACCACCCAGGCTTGGTGACACAGCTTGTGGGGAGGGGAGTGGCTTCCACTGATCTGGGGATTTAAACAAAACAAACCAAGTTTCCCGATTTCCACATGCCCTGCAGGAAGGGGGAGGTATGGCTATGCCACAGATGTCCTGGGTGACATTCCTAGGGCAATGTCTGCCTTCCCCCAGGTGAAGAACTTGTTCCCTTTGCTAAAACATAGTGAAAGCTGATCAAGAGGGTTTGGGCAAGCAACTACTCCAGAGCTGTGCATGCCAGAGCTGACCTGCCAGATGTAACTTCCAGAACACAGGGAAGGATTTCTGCTGCCTTCATGGAGACAGTAATTTGATTCTCTGTTCTATCCTGCTGCCAATTTCTATAAAAGTTGCAGGAATGACATGTGTCAGAGAATTCAACTCTGGCTGAATTTGTCTGAAACTTTTAATTGGGTTCCAAAATCAGGGGGGGGAGGGAGGGGAATGTGCACGTGGGAGTTGGAAGATGAACAGACATTGTCATTAGATGGAGCCTAACATTTTAGGAAATGAAGCCAAAATTCTGCTTTTTCAGAGGGGTGATATGAGTGCTGACACACTGAAATCCAGGAGGCTTCTGAGCCCCACAAAACAAGGTTCTGACAGGTCTGTCAGGGCACACCTGCTTCAGAGGGCCGACCTTCCTGCCAGGATGCTCTGTTTATTTTTAAAGGCTTTCAAAAGCCATCTTCCATTTACACCTGACATTTAAACAAGGGGCTTATTTTCAGGGCTCATTTGTCTCTGCGCCTTAAGCGGCCACATTTCCCCGATTATCCCCCCGAGCCGCGGAGCTGCGCGGGGATTGCAGCACGTCCTTCCCTGGGAAGGGAGGGAAGGGAAGGGATGGGAAGGGAAGGGATGGAAGGGATGGGATGGAAGGGAAGGCAAGGGATGGAAGGGAAGGGGGGGCTGCCTGGCTGCCGTCTCCATGCGGTACAGCAGCGTGATCAGAGCGCTAACACAACAGCCTGTGTAATTACATGTTTCTGGGAAGTGTGTTAGCTCCATGGGGAGCTGAGTCCATTTGGAGGGGAGGAGGAGGAGGAGGAGGAGGAGGAAGAGACTTTCTTTGGGGGGGTGGGGGGTAAGGTGAAAAGGGTCAGTGAGTAACCCAGCTCTCTCTCGAATATGATAAAGGTAATTGTTGCTGTCAAGTGAGCACCGGGTGTTTGCTGGCTCTGGCTGTTCTCATTGCTCATGTCTGTGCTCTGCAGGCGTCTGCTCTCTCCCGAGCAGGCAGCAGGGCTTTGCCAGAAGCGAGAGGAGCTCTGACCCTGTTGGGAGCGGTACGTGGCGATGTCTGACGTTGTTTCTGCGCTAGCATCACCAGGGCAGGGAGGAAGATGCAGAGCCAGGGGCACGGCACTTCTGTGCTACCTAGGATTTATCTCGGTGGAGTAAGGAACATGGCAATTAAGAACAATTAATTACAGTCCGCGAGCTGGGGCAGGGGAGGATGGCTTGGACCTGACCTGTCATGTAGGTGTTTGATACACGTCCTATGCTGCTGCTGCTGCTGCTTTCTGTGGTGGCGTGCGCCTGAGCTTTAAATATCCTGCAGTTCCCGATATCTTGTTTCTCCAGCCGGCTCTCCGTTTCATTTTCCTCTTCTCTCTAGTGTAAAATTTGGCCTAGCTTAAGCTTCTTTCCCTGGCTGTGAAGGTTATTTCCTTCCCTCCTCTCCTCCCCACCCCCTCATCCATCCTCTCCTCCTCTTGCAAATGCTCTCCGACCCTGATTTGGGGTTTGTCTCCCTGCAGTTGGCTGTGGGCTCTGTGGATGCTGTGCTGTGACGGAGGGCCGAGGGCTGACCAAGTCGTGGGGAGGATTTGGATGTAGGCAGAGAGGAGATGGCTGTGCAGCGTGCTCCCGAATCTGCTCTGAGCTTGCTGATGGTAAGTGCTTGCTGAAATCCATTTGGGAAAGGGGGGTGGGCGAGGGGAGCTGCACCGCATGGATTCAGGGCTCCAAATCCACAGGAGGGTTTTGTGTGAGCCGGGGCTTGGCTTTTACAGGTCCCAGGGAACTTTGCAAAAGGCTCATCTGGGGCTTGCATGGAGACACTGCTCCCACGATGGGTTTAGCACATCTGGACCAGTGCTCAAGGCAGGATTTTGAAGTCACCTTTCCGGCAGAGCTGGCACTCGTGTTCGGGGTTTATCCTGAGCAGATTTCGTTCTGTTCATTAAATCTGTGTCTTGAATTCTCACGTCCTCCTGCTCTTGCCCTTGCTGATTGTGAGACAACTTAAAAGATGAGAGGGGGAGCTTGATTTCCCAGCTGGTTGGGAGCATGTTGCTAGCTGTGCCAGACTGGGCTGTGGTATCACCTGGGGAAGGGTCCCCTGATGCAGTGAGTCGCCATTCCTCTTGCTGCAGATCTCCCACTGACTGCAGACCACAGGCTAATGACTGCTGTTTATCTGAGCTATTTGCTACAACGTGTTGAGCCACTGACCTACTTCTGAAAGTTCTGCATATTTATAATATTTTAAAGAAGATTATTTCGCAGAACACGTGGCTGACTCTAGAAACGTGCCAGTGTCCTGCTGCAATTAAAATAAACCATTTTGGTTGGGTATTAGAGAGTTAGCTATACTGATTTGATTTTTTTTTTTTCTTCTCTGGTACTTCTATTGCTGTTTTCTGTACAGCAGCATCAGAGATGGTTTTAGTGTAAGATCTCTGCTGGATGTTTTCCTACCTAAATGTCACTGTAGCATTTTCCCTGGAGAGTTGTTATAAGTGGCATGTGTGTGTGCACATGTGCGTGAGAATGCATAGATACATAAGCATTATATACATATTTATATAATTATTGTCATTACTGCTGATCTCTCTTGTGATTGCATTAGGAAATGGTCTCTAGCACTCAGAGACATGATGAGTTTAGTAAAGGAAATGCTGCAGGATAAGAGCCCTGCAGTGCCTAAGGTTGTTAACAAAGGTCAAGTTGAGAAAAGCAAATTTTATGTCCATTACTCAAAATGCTAAACACGCTATTAAACCTCTGCATGGTTTGTTTTATATTTGTCAGTGACTGACTTGCTGTGCAAGCTCATTTTATTTCCCCTTGCTTACCTCCGGCCTTCCTGGCTTTTTAAATGACCTCTTTCTAATTTCTCTTTCAAAAACAAATTGATGAGTATCTGTAACTCCTGTGTCATTGTTTGGGCCCTATATGCTTTTAATTTCAGCACCCTCTGAATTCTTGATCTAAACCTCTCTTTCCTCAATCTCCATACTCCTTGAACAGACCTTGTCAAACTTCAGTGCAGTGCCAAGCTGTCAGCAAATTTTCTCTTCTAGAATGTGGCTTTCTGTGGCTACATGGCCTTGTCCCAGTTGTTATTTTTAGGTGTGTTGGGTGTTTCTGCAGCTCTGGCCTGTAACCAGGATTCCTTGGGTCTCCACCTTGGGCACAGACCCACATGGATAGGCTGGGTTGGGTTGGGGGTCCTGCCTTTGACCCTGTGGATGGCTGGGGGTTGGAGATGTATTTCTGGGTTGAGAATGGCCTCTTGTAACAGTGGACTCTGCTCCAGGATGGTCTGGTTCTAGAAATTGGTGATTTGCAATGGAAAATGCTACACTTTTTGCTTTGGGTTTTTCTTGGTTTTTGAATCAGCTTAGATGTTAACTATTAAAACCTCATCCTTTCCTCTCTGCTCTGCCTTGGCTTTGATTGCATGCCTGAGCAGGCTACCCTTGAATCAATAATAAATTCTTGCATAATTCATCCCACAATTAGCAGCTATAATGGCATCTCTTCTAAAACTGCCACCCTTCAGAGATTCAGAGATTAGATGTCTTTGGGAAGTCCACAGAAGTAGATTTTAATACTTCAATAAGAATTCTCCAGTGAGAGAGTTTCTTTTAGCACTGGGAAGTATTTCAGTACTGCATTTCCCCTGCAATAGGATGCAGAATGTGCATCCAACCATCCACTTTTCATGAGACAATCAGCTGCAGCATTTGGCAGTGCTGCATCATAGTCTGAAAATATCTCCTTCTCAATGGGGTACCTCAGAGCACTTTGTGCTGCAAATAAAGAAACCAAGGTACAGAGCCATTAGTGGCCTTTCCTGAAATTTGATGCACTGAGTGAGTGATCCAAATCAGGAGTTTGCTCATCCTAAAATCATTTCTGGTCGATGAAGAAAGATGGACATCTCTGGGGTGTGGGTCTCTTTCCTACAGAAAGACCATTCATAGCACATGGATATCCAGCACCAGTATGTCCAGCAGAGAGCTGCTCATGGGACCAGGTGGTACTTCAGGGTGCCAGCTGTGCTGACAGCTCATGACTCACCTGTGTCCAGTAAATGCTACCCAGGTCATGGGGTTGGCATGGCCCAGAGCAGCTCCCAGTTGCACATTTCTTGTACAGCCATTATCTCATTACACCTGCAGTCTTAAGTGAACAGATCCCACTTCTCTTTAGTGAAAAAAAAAAAAAAAAGGCAATATAATTAATGAATCTAAATGGATTTTTAAAAATTTATATTGTTTTTTAGCCAGTTCAATACTCTGGTGTGTTTTTTTCCTCTGTTTTTAGTGATTTTTAATTTTTTTTTCCCTCCCAGACCAGGGAAAAGGTTCAATGAAGGAGACTTGTAGTCTTAAACATGTATTTTCCTAAAATAAAGATATTGTTTCCATACAAAGACTGCAATCTGCAATATATAACTGCAACTTGTCCACTCTGGTAAATATCTTGTACAACAAATGACTCTGGAATGTGCCTGGTCTGCAGGACTCCTACCTCTACCTTGCTCCAGAAATCACAGGAGATGAGGGATGTTGCTTGATTCAGCATGAAGGAAATTGGGCAGAACTGTGTCCAAAATGACTGTGCCTGTAGCATTATCAACTCATTCAAACATCTTCCTTAGCTTCTGTGAATCAAGAGAGGGGAGCACCTGAGCATGAAATAGTAAATACCATGTCTTGTTAGGACTGATAACACCTGCTGTGTTAAGATCATTAATACTAGTGGGAGTGATACCAATAGTTTTTTATGTCTATCTTATTAGTATATTGTAAAATTTTAAAGCTGCAGACATATTGATTGCACATATTTTAACAGCACAATAAGTTACAATACCTGGTGTCTCCTGAGACAGCATTACTGCATCTCATGAAAATACATCTTAGGGACTTGACTTTCAAACTGTTCTAGGTCATAACACTAACACTAATTAATCTGTGTTAAGTGACAACAGAGGCTCCAATGAGCAACATATATAGCTTAATGTTTACCAATTAATCTAAAATGATCTTAAGATGGTAGGGAAGAGAAGCTCAGTTCTCTGCAGTAAAGCTCCAGCTTCTAGCTTCAGCTAGCTGTTCTCACCCTCTCCATCAAGATGAAGTTTTTCCCTATTTATAACCTAGCTTATCCTTCTGATCTCTGACAAATACTTTCCTTGAAGAAGTAGCAATATAACATTAGAAAATAAATACACTTGTAAATCAATGGTAACGGCTTGGGTTTGGAGGAGCATAATTAATTTCTGTGTGATGCTTTCATGTGATGAAATTCATTATTTTAGGTCTGGAATAGAGGTGCATGTGAGATTTCCTAAGTGGCCTTCATTACACAGGACTTGGTTATCTCTATAGTTCAAAGAGAAAAAGGTCAGGAGGGAATTTGGAGCTTTAACTTGGTCTGTGCTGTTCACAATGTCCAGGGTGAAGAGGGAGAAATTGGGTGGCCAGTGCAGTATTGAGGGTGCTGACCTTGGTGTTTCCTTGTTTTGCTGGGAGGCAGACACCTGCAACAAAAATATGTGAAAACTTCTCTGTTTCTAAACTGCATCAGAAATAATTGGCATCTGACTGTCATTGTCCACTGAAAATCACAGATTTCTCATGTGGTACCAGTCCTCCTTTTAAAGAGGGCTCTTCTGAATCATCCTTCCATCTCTCAAACAAAGCCACACTGGGGACCTCAAAACAATGTGAATCTCCTTGGTCTGATAATTTTTCTGGAGTGTAGCAATGAATTCCACAGAACTGCTCTTAAACCACACTCCAAGATTTAACTCTATCCTTACTAAACCCTATGAGTGCCATACTCTGCTTGTTTGGTTTCTTGACTTGACAACATTCCAGATATTCCATAAATTATTTCATATGTTTAACTGCTGTGTTTTATGTCTGAAGTCTGCCCTTGTAAAGACAAATTTGCTAACTAAAATGATATGGTGCTTCCAAGCCCCTTTTAGACCTAGGACTGCCCCCTCCCCCTATAAAGCTGTGATCTGTCCCCCTCAAACCTCAAACAGATTGCAGCAGCACAGCTCAGCTTGGAGGATCATATTAAAACCTTTGGGAGCAGCAAGGTTACAGTGGAAGGATGAGGTCATTTTCTGCCTCTCTCATCTCAGGCTTAAATTATTTCAGTGTTGACAGTGTGCAAAAGCCCTTGACACTCAAAGCTCCTCAGTGCAGCCTCACCTACAGACCAGGCTGCCCTGGAAGGTGGATGCTTGGCACGCTCTGTCCAGGGGAACAAAACCCACTCACTGCTTTCCATGGCATGGAGGGGAGGTTAATGCAGCTGATTCCAGCTGATGCTGAGGCAGGGTGACGTGTCAGCAGTGCATGACTGATTCACACTGCTCTGGGTGTGAGCAGCCCTGCCTGGCAATGAGCAGCATCCTTCCCCCAGGACCCGCTGCGCCGCTGACATCTGGCCCTCTTCAGCTTCATGCCCAAAATGAGGCCTGTGGGGACACTTGCACAGCAAGGGGAGGTGATTATGCAGCCCTCCCCGTGCTGCTTTCACAGATATTTCCAGGGTGCAGGTGCATGGGCTGCACCCATGGCCTTGCCAGAAGGTCTGGGCAGGAGATGCTGATGCTCCGCGGCACCTGGAGGCGCTGGGGAGGATCCTGCTGCCAGGATTCTCCCTTCCTCCCTGGCTCTGCCCTTGCTCCAGCCAGCCAGTAATTTGCTAATGGGCTCCATGAGCAGCAGTGCCTGAGCTGTGCTAGTAGCTCTTTTAGAACATGGGATGAGAGTAGCAAATTCCTCCTTGGTGCCGTGTGGCTGCGTGCTGCCGTGGTCTGGGAATTTCGCCATTTCTTGTTGATAATTTCCCCTGTAGCACTGAATTATTTCTGAACTTTACTGTTTGCCTTTGTAAACTTGCAGTAAGTCTTCAAACACAGTGATTTAATTCAGCTAAATGAGATTAAACACTCCCTGGGATTACTCTTGGCTTCCCTGTGGTGGATGTCACCTTTTAGCCATCTGAGCTGCACGACTATAAAATGGTTATCCTTCCATTCTGCTCTAGTGCATGCCATCAATTTTCTTTTCCCTGTCCCTCTGCTTGAGCATGCCATTAAAGAAGCCGACCATAATGTTTGCACATCTGAATTCTCACATTTATTACTATGCCTTAAAAAAGGAGTAAGAGGGATTACCACTTTATCTCTTTTTTTTTTTTTTATTATGTATATGGCTTTTGCTTTGTATTCTAGCTTTTCATTCTGAATGACTGATAAAATTATCTCATCAGAGATTTGGCCATTGATTTTATTTTTCCCCAATCCCATGCTATAGAGCATTGATATTTGTAGAAGAGAATTAACAGGCACTTGAGTAAATGATCATTATGATTAATTGGAACATTTCTACATTTAGAAGAAAAGTAACATGCTAACAAGTTGAAAAGATCTCTAAATAAGTCAACTCCTTTTGACAAAATATAAAAGAATCATATCACTTTGGCTTTTCAAAAATAAATGCATTGGAAAGCTCGACTGATATCCCTAAACTAAAATAAAATGTTAAAAATGCTATAATTGCCCTAATAAAGAAGCAAGGTTATGAATAGCTATTAATACATGAGAAGGACTTGTGACATTGGAAAATTGCAATTTTTCCCATTCTTCGCCTTCTGGTTACGAATGTCATATTTCTGTAATTACTGTACTCATGATTTCTCAGCCTGGCAGTGATCCAGCCTGCTGACAGGCTCGTGTGGTTAGCACATCAGGGCTGAGATGTACCAAAGTCCCATGTGGATCCTTCCTCAGTACAGCCCAGAAAATGCAGATTTTTGTGATGTGGCACCCAGAGCTGCTGTGCTCAGGGGACAAGTACTGCCAGCACCAGCAATGGCTGCTTTGTGTCTGTGCCTTGCTGGAAACAAAAACCAGCACAGTTGGTGGCTGACCCCACACCAAAATCTGGTTGGTGGGAGGGTCAGTCAGAGTGACTGGATGGAGGTTTGGGCTTTCACCAGCCAGCACACTGTTCCCAGCTCTCTAAAACCACCCCAAAGTCTGCCAGGAAATTTGTGTTTCCACCTTTGCCATCACTGGCAAACCTTGGGTAAACATCTCCCTGTGCTCCTCCAGACAGACACATACATTTTGCCCCCACGTTTCTTAATTCTTTCTGCTTTTAACTATCAGCAAGCACAGAAACTTGCAGCAGTGCATTGAAATCAGCCATTTCACAAAGAGGTTTTAATGGCACTGAGGATCAAACTGAGCTGAACCCATCATCCACTTCAAGAAATATGAATTTTCTTGTTTAAATGAATTCTTGTGCTGGCTTGAAAGTACAGCTCTCAAAGCATGTGATTAAAGTTCCTGCTTGCTTTTTTGAAGGGTCTTATCATGTTATGGAGTCCTGCTCAGAGCCCTGTTAGCACACACTTGTCCAGCAGCAATGCCTGGGACCAAGTCCTGGTGGAAGGCACTGAGATTGCAGTGTTCCTTGAGAACCTCCCAGGCACAAAGACACCCACAGAGTGCCTGTATTTCATGGAAACAAAAGCCACAATGAATGCCAGAAATATATTTAGAGGCATGGATCTACAGCTTTTTGCATCCTTCATGGGATTGAAGTTGGTAATTCCCAATTTAAAGCAAACAACTTCTAGAGCTAGCTCTAGTGCCTAGCCTTAGAATTTTGGGTCCCCAAAAACCTAGTGATAGTGCTGAAATACAAACAACTGACCAGCAAAAAGGGCACTTGAGCCCACAGTGTTTGGTTTTCAGGGCATTTTGCAAAAGCCTTGCTGAAGCAATAAAATGTAATAAATGAACATAAGCTGGGAGAGCACAAACCTGGGTGCAAAAATTATCTACCCCAATGTCTTTGTAAATCTGTTGCAGGGATATTGTGGTACCACAAAATTTGCTACAAGCAGGATGTCCCTTCCCCTTCCTGTCCTTACTCCAGCCCAGACTGGAGTGTGGGAACCATCTCTTGCCAGTGAAGGGATGTTCTCTGCAGTGTGTCCCTCACTGCTCTCCCTTCTCTCAATCCATTTACAACCACCAGAGAGATGAAAATTATTTTCAGGGAGGCTTTTCTAGAGCAGAAGCAGAATTCACACAGAGCCCTGCTCCACAATATTTTTCTGTCTGTGGGCAGACTGTGATAATCCTTGTACTGCGAGACACTCAGCTTTGGCTCCCTGTAATTTGTGCAAAATTAATGGAGGAGTGTTGTAGAACATATGCTTGGCTTAATATAGGTTCAAGGGGTTTTTTAGTCTAATATGCTAAAATAAAATCCAGGACACCTTCACAGTAAATAAGATTGACAAATTTTTCATTTTTTGATAATATGAGGCTAATTGAGCCGCAGTGGTCAGAGCACGTTGTATTTCCTGGTAATTAATTGCTGGCTGCAATAGTTGACTGCATAAAACTGTGCCTTGGGCCATTAACCCCAGGTCATTAGTACTCAAGGAAATGTCTAGTGAAGGTCATTATTACTGCTGCTATATAAGCTATTGTAATAGAGAAGACTTGGCATGAGCTTTTCAAGAACCCAATTTCCATGTTCTGGTCTCATTCAGAGATCTGGGTTCAAAAGCTGTTCCCAATTAGTCTGCATTTACATTCATTTTTGGGGGTTAGAGTTTGCCTACTTTTGTAAAAACATAAATTATTTAATTGGTGTGTTGGAAAGGTTGCTCATTTAGCTTTATGTGGCCTGAAATGTTGGTCTTCCCAAAAGATTGACACAGGTTTGTGCTGTCAGTCCCAGGGGGATGGACAACTGAGTGAAAAACCAACAGATCCCTCGTGTTGGCTTCTTGAGCAGCAAGGCACAGACTCTGGGTGGGTGGCTGTGGGGCAGATTGGGAAGTTGTTGCACCTTGTGGAACACTGGTGTTTGTGTCCTGATATCTCTGCTTTGGGTTGGGTTTCCAAGGTTTTGGTGATGGACCAGAATCAGCCTTCTCATGGAGCTATAGGGACATTTGTGTTGTGCTGTCCCTCAAACTGCTCTGTAGGTCAGAGTCCCCAGAGCAGCAGAATAAGATTGCTACTGAAAACTGAAGTTAAAAAATCACAGTTGTGAGGATTAATTTATTTCTCCCCCGGTGTAGCTGAGAATTCATTTTTTGGTTGTTGTCGCTGTTGTTCAAGACAAAGTGTAAATGGAACAAAAAAATAATGAGAAACAATTTTTAGTACTTTGCTTTAATAAGATATTAATAACAATAGCACTTATTTGCTACCTTAAAAACAGTTAAACAGTTTTACATGGAATGCTGTTTTCTCTAATAATGTGTTTAAAATGGAGTGAGTATTTTGCACAAACCAAAGTCCTTGAATCAATATTATGAGACTGTTGGCTCTAATGACATTGTGAGGAAGCACTTCAGCTCTAAATAGACAAAATTATAGACTGCAGAAGATATAATGATGGCACGAGAAAAAGGGTGGGGGAGGTTTGTAATTTGCTGACGTTCTTACCAGTGTTTTGGTTTTTTTTTCCCCACTTCAAAATTTTGGTTTGGAGTAAGGAGTTAAATAAATTATATGAAGACACCTATTTTGCACTCTTGATCTACAGAAACTTCTTTTGTCACCATCCTTATATAAGCAAAGGCTTACTTGTTCAGAGTCCCCTGCTGATGGAATGTTTCTCTTTAACTCTCTTCCTCTGGATCTAATATAATTCACTGTCTTGGAAGAAATAATAAACTAACCATGCTGCTTACATTGGTTCCAACACAAATGTTTTTGTGTTGTGGGAATGTTTTGAGCTATTCTTCCTTTAAAGCTGTGCTACTAGACTTTGGTCAGGCAGGGCTTAGGTCAGGGAGTTTCTGATTTTTGGATGTTCCACTTAAATTTGAAGATCTAATAAAGAATCATCCACATGAAATTTCTGTGAAAGCTTTAATGCACCAGTAGAAATTAAACCTTAGCTGCAAAGTCTAGAGTTGCCTGTTTTCTTGGATATGGATCCTGTTTTGAATGTTCCTGTTTGAATTGTCTCTGTTTAGGGATTACCCCTTCCAAATACAGGTTTTAAGAGTAACTTCCTAAATTTCTTCCAAGAAAATGCATACATGCTGACAATGCAAATAAAATGTGTCTGCTGTGGCTAACCATGAATATATTTGGGGGAGAGAGGAGGAAATGAGTGCTATCCACTTGCATGATGAAATGTAAACTGATTGCAGAGTTACTGAATATTTTAAGACTCTATGACCGTGCAGACAAACTGAAAAACCCAGCAGTTTTTACATGATGGGAGTAAGGAACAAATCCTATTTGAAATCTGCACCACTGACTATAATAAAGGAGGGGTGGCTTAATTGCCAAAGCTTTTGCAAATTGAATAACATAGTAATATCTTATGAGAGTCAGTTTTAATTTTTAATAGTCTTTAATTAAGTGAGCATTCACAACACATTTGGTATTGAGGCATTAGCACAAACAGTCTCTTGGTCATCAGTGTCATTGTTTCATATGCAGGCTGGTGTCAATTGATTTTCCATGGTCAGTAGCTGTAGTTGAGTCTGTTTAAGTTCCATAAAAGTTCCCTTATTGCTCAAAGCCATTCCTGTCTGAGGCAGAAGGACTTGAGCTTTCTTCTCTTAGGATCATGCTGGGAATAGAGTGTAAATCCATATTATTCTACTTATCTCCATGACATTTCCAATTTCTACAGATGCAATCAAAAGAATTTGTCTCATTGATCTTCAAACTCTTTGACAATTTCACACTCTGAACTGAGTGGTGTGAGCTGTTGAGTTGCCCCATTGCTTTTCATCAATAAAAGTCTTTACCTAGATCAAGACAGCACGTTTGCTGCATAGGAGCTTTGCATCTTGAAGATTGTTATTGGTTTACTGGTGGAATATTTATCTTCACACTGAAATGAGTTCTTAGATGAGTCATTGCACACATACCCTCTCTTGATATTTTTAGGTGCTAAAGCCACTATTTCAATGAGGCTGGGTTGGGGAAAATTGTCCATAATGTTTCGGATGTACAATTAAAGTGCCATCTGCCTCTGTGATGCAGCAGATGTATAATTGATATTCACTGCTGATTTGCCTCTTGATTTTCTGCAGACATTGAATGCTGTAATTGTTTATACAGTATGATCCTGAATACCCATGTGAGAGTTTTCCTCCTCATGTGTTCCTAACAGAAATATCTCTACCATGCTCAATACTCATGAGATGGATTCATTAAAAGATAATTTGCAGATAGCTAAGCTAAAATCTTACAGAAATCTAGTGAGTAAGTAAAAAACAAGTTTTCAAAAGGAGTGGATTATTCCCAAAGGATCATGTTTTAATACAGGAGAGCTTGTTGGGAAAATGTAATATGCTGATGCAAAGTCTGGTTACCTTTGTACACTGATTCCAATGCAGGTTGTAGCTAGGAATAACAATAAAAAAAAGAGACAGTTGTTTTATTTTCCTATTCTTTTTTGCAGAGATAGAAACCTTCTTCAGGGGAAAAATTTTATGTAGAGTAAAACCAAAAGGTCAACTGTAAGATCAAAAGAACTATTTTCTCTAGGGCAAAGACTACTTAATAAAAAACAGAGACAGAAACCACAGCAGTGAATTCTGAGCAGACAGGAAAACATAGATATGCTACTTTTTTTTTTTTTTTTTTTTAATGCACTGTCTTTCCAATTCAAAATTCAATCACTAAAATCCTGATCAATCAGCAGGTATTAATTTTACCCTATGACTGGTTTCTAAGGTTCTTCTTCTGAGAGTACTCTAGAGCTGAATCTGTTCACACTGAAATAAAAACAAAATGTGACCAGTCACCTCAGTGGCAGGAGGTTAGTGCCTCTATTTTGTATTGCTGCCCTTCTTTTTTACAACAGAGGCTTTTAAGCACATTAGTTAAACTCACTATGAAGTGGCAATGATTGCCCAGGGCTTTGTATTGAAAGGAGAGAAAAATTGGTGATGGAGAACCTGAATCTGGCTTTGCTGCAGGTGACATTTTGAGTGATCTTTTCCTAAGCTTGTGCATGGTTCTCAGGAGAAGTCAGCTCTGGGCACCCAGAGAAACCAAGTTTTTGGTGCAACTTGCTCCCTTTTGGTGAGGTGTTGCTGTACTCAGTGTGATCCAGAAGGATCCCATGTGTTTTCCCAAGGCTGAACATTTGCTCTCAGATATCATTTCTCTAATGACAGCAGTGTGATCATGGATAAAGGACATCATGCTGATGGCTACAGAGTGCCACTCCTGTGGCAGCCTGGGCAAAGGACCGAGCGAGGGGCCCAGGGTGCAGGAGGAAAGCACAGGGGATGCAGAGGATGGTTTGGGGAGGAGAGCTGGAGTCAAATCCAAGCAATGAGCTGCAATGCACTGCAGACCAGTTCTGTTCAAGTTTTCTTTCACATCTCTGTTGCTGTCTGCAGGAATCCACCAAATTAAAGAGAGCCAGAGAGACAATGCAGGACAATCTGACAATGTTAGTGCTGTTGAAAATTTGCAGGACATGAACTGCTTTTATCCATGAGTCATTTAGCCACAGCCTTGATGGGTGCTCTGGGATGAACAAAACCAGAAATCCAGCTACAGCACAATGTATGGGTGATTTCACCCATGTTTGCTCTTGTTGATGTCTAGCTGCACTCTTCAGAGGGAGGTGACAAGACATGAAGGGAAGATGTTTCAGACTGTTGTTCTTGAGGACTTTACTGTATTTTAAGATTTTATTTCCTCTATCTTTCTCTCAATCATGTGGCAAGCTTTTGCCCAAGTTTATTGCATAAAGATTCATCTTCAGGTTTGATTTATACCTACTGGGAACATCATTCCTGAATGAGGTGTTGCAGGCTCACAGTAGATGTAGAGCAGTGCTTGAGTTAAGCACACAAGAAATTAGGAGACATTATGATAGAGAATGGTATGCAGAGTGCACTGGACTGTGATTAAACAATCTGAAACTTGCAGAGATCCAGAGGCAGTATGGAACTGGGATCCCAGATACTATGAAGAGAGGCTGAGCACCTCCCTGTGCTAACTCAGCAATACCACTGCCTTGCTGCTACCCTCTTGGATGAAGTGTGGCTTATTCTCTTAATTGCACTGTACTACATATAAATAAATCAGCCATAGAGAAATTGGTTCTGCATATTAGGCACTGGCTGGATGAAGTGCTCAGTTCCTGTTAACACAACGTGTCAACAAAATGAGTTTTATATCACTGTTTAATTTAAGTGCTTCAAAATGAAACTCCAAAGAAGTATTTAAGCTTTTATTCAAATCCCAAGGTCAAAATTGCTTTCTTTTTAGTAGCATGAAGGATTGAGAGACTATAACAGTGTAGGAGAGAGCTGCAGTACCCATTTGGGAGGGGGAATTCAGGAGGGTGATGGTTGCAGATCCTGCAGCACATTTGTGTTTGTATAGGACAGGTAGGAAAAGTGGAGACCTCATCCTTGGAGCAGGAGTGTAGAACACAGGACTCTGCTGGGTGCAACAAGCACCTGGTTGGGTGCTTCCAAACCAGGAGACTCACAGAAAGATTTGCCTTGTGGATCCTTTCTTTCCTTGTGGTCCTGGAAGGAGAAGGGGATTTGTTCTGTGAGACCTCAACTATGGGGCTCTTCTGGGAGCTCACATCCCTACAGGCTTAGGAGAGCCAGTGATGGTGATTTCTGTCTTTGGGACCAAAATCTCACACAAAGGAGGGTGTGTGGGGATGTTTGGCAGGTTTATGGCACCCTACCACTCTCCAAAGAGCAGCTGCCCACCAGCAGCTCTGGTGACACCTCATTCCTCTGAAGACATCACATGCAAGTGACAACACACGTACATCAGAAGCCTTTAAAGTTTTTTTTTTTGTCCCTCTGAAGCACTGCTGAGTTTATTTTGTATGCTAACCAACCACAGCTTGTGATTCCCATTGGACCTCCAAAAATATGTGAGCCACCCTAGGGAACTAGTGCCTTGCTCCCCCAGGCAGTGGGCTGGGAGGACCTCCCTATGGGAAGAAACAAGTTTTCTCTCCTCCAAACCTCTTCTGCCACAGTTCCATTCAATTCTGGTCCTGTCAGTCTAAATAAGAAGGCAGCCTGCCCTCAGAGGAGCATTCAAAGCTTCAAATAAAGTGTCTTAATTTTTGTCATGTGGAGCTGAGGGTGGCAGATATGAGCTGCAGCTTGTACAAAGGCACCACGTCGTGAGAAACCACAGCCAGGGCTCCCAGAGCACAACATCTGCTGGGGCACTCTGCAGTGATCAGAAAAAGGGTTGTTTTATTGCCAGAATCAAATTATCTGAAGGTGTCCTGCTGGTGAGCATCAAGTACAAGCTGTACTGAGTTTTAAATTGGTAAGTGCAAGAGAGGTACTATTAGATCTTTAAATCCCTCTTTGGGTTAAGTTGGGTTTTGTCAATATTCTCATCTAAAACCTTATGCAACATGTCTCAAGACACAGGCCACAGCTGAAACAAATTTTATTTTTGCTTCTATGCATTAATATTCTGTTCTCCAGTTTTGGGGAAGGTTTCCCATCAGAGATTTCCCTTAGGAGTTGGAAGGGCTTTGGTGAGAAGTAGAAATCGATGGCTCACTTGTCCTAGCTGGTCCCTGTCTTTCTTAAAAATAATCTCTTCTAGTTGTGGGGGAGAAAATCCTTCACAGGACAGAAGTCAAGATAACTGTAGCTGAAAATTAAGCTTGCAGGGAATTGGAATGGGATTCTGTGGGATGATCTTTGCCATCCAAGGGATCAGGCCAGTTATGTGTTGCCTTCATCCCAGCTGAGATGCAGTCTCTGGCTGGGTGGATGCTCCCCTTCTGCTCCCAATGCTCTTCTTTGACAGTCTGAATTGATTTTCCCTTGCTTTGCAGCAGATGAAATTTAACTCCTGGATGTCAGCTGAAGAACAGCAACCTCAGCTACTTCAAATCCAGCAGTTAAGGTGGTCTTATCATTCCTCATTGCACTATCAGAAAACCCCAGAAATGTAACATTTTGAAGGTATACCTAAGCTTTTAGCACAGGATGAGGCATTACTGGCAGTGGTGGATTTGCTTCTCCTGCTAGGAATTCACTGCTATTTTTATTCCACATCCCAATAATCAGCTGGGATAATCTAAACCTTATTCCCTCTATATTACCCTCCTGCTGCTGTGTTTGCACACCTCTGGCACCTGGGCTCTTGTTAGAGGCAGGAACTTTATTCTAACAGAAACTTTGCAAACATAGTAAAAAAAGTATTATTTCTTTTTCGTCCTTGAGTTCAAATCTTTAAGATCACTGTAAATTGGACATTTGTCTCCCTTGGCTGGTAAGGATAGCTGCTCCACTGCAGGCTTTCCTCTGGGGAAATTTATGGGAAGACTTAAATATGAAGTGAATGGTCCCCTTTAAAGTTGCATATGTTAAAGGAATGTGACTTATGAATCCTGTTAGCAGTAATGGCTGCATGAGAATATCAAACACTTAGTCAAATCAAGATTTTGCTGTGATGCATCTCTCACTGGAAGGGTTGCTATAAATTTTTGAACTGTGACAAACATTTTTATGTACCTTGAGTATGCAGGCTATGTTTGATGCTTATAGAAGTTGATCCTGTTTTGCTTTTGTTGCTGACTACTGGAGGAACCTGTGCATGTGTTTGTGTAGCTGAACAGAGTTCAAACTCATCTGGTTTGCAGTCCCAACAACAGAGAATGCTGCTGCCTGCAGCAAAAACAGGAGATAATATTAAATTGCAAATAAACCATCAACCTTGTGTCAGGAAGAGACCAGTATCATTTTCATCATTTCTAGTGGCCAGCATAGGTGACACGTCCTGGATGGAGCAGATTCAGTGAAGAGTAGTGACATACTTGAAAATTGCCTGTATTAAATATTTATATAAAACTTTGCTTCGTGTGGTGAATATTTGAACAATTAAAAATCTGTTCACTGTTTTTCTGTGGCCTTGGGCTAAGCTGAGGGACTGGCTTGAGGGTGGTGATGGTTGTAGCCTGCCAGCTGAATGGGACCTGTGGGATCATGCTGGAACTGATGGGAAGACCAGCAAGCCTACAGGACTGCCATGGTTTAACCCCAGCCAACAGCTCAATACCATACAGTCACTCACTCACTTCATCCCAGTGGGACCAGGGAGAGAACTGGAAGGGCAAAAGTGAGAAAACCCATTGATTAAGAACAATTTATTGATTCAAATAAATCAAATCAAGTCACAAATTTTGGAGCCTATAAGAGACCTTCTTAAGAAGAGGAACTTCTTACAAGGACATGTAGTCATAGAACAAGAGGCAACAGCTTTAAAACAGCAAAATTTTGCCTGTGCACTTACCTTGACTCCTGGTTCTTTTGTGGGTTTATTGTCTTTGAAGAAAAGTCTTTGTTTTAATGTCATAATAATTGCTTGACTGAAGCAGAGGTTTTAGGGCTACTGCAAATTGTGGGAGCACCAGAGTGACCCAAGGGCTCAGCCTGTCCCTCAGCATCTTTCTGAGCTGGGGCAAAGCCTGCAGATTTGTTTGGATGTTGTCTCAAAATTCCTCTCTTAATGATGAGGTCATTTCACAATGCACCAGTGATATGGATACACTTTTGGCTAGATCTGAAGGAAGTTTTAAAACAAATTCTCCAACACTACATTAAAAATTACAGAGGGGAGGCAGGAGGCTGTGATTACACCTCTTTGTTAATTTTTTCTGTCAGGTCTAAAGAGTTTAGTTTCTTTCAGGTTGCCCACTTGAATCCTGCTGAATCAGGAGAGAAAATTACTGCACCCATGAGAGGAGTGCAGCAATCATGTGGGGTCAGTGGGCTATGGATTGCAACACTTGGCAGAGTCATTGCTCTTGCCTGGGAGCCACAGCCGTGTCCCCACTGCACTGCTGGCAGAGCAGGGAGAGGCCTTGGCCTTCTCCTCTGTGCTCTCAGCCCTTCCCACCTCCTGAAGCCTTTCCCTGTTCATTAATGATTACTTTTAATCAAAGAGATCAGAGTTATTTTTCCCAGTTGTCAGCTTGGTTGGTATCAGGCTGCTGATCATTGTAACCCACTGAGATGATGAAAATAACCCCCCCAGATAATGAAGTTCAGACACAGGACACCTGGCTAGCCAAAGTAACCAGCTTTATTTCATCTGGTGCTTGACTTTTTTTGCCTCTGTCTCTGCATTCTTCGAGGTATTTTACTTTGGCTTCCCCAAGGCAATATACCAATAATTCAGTGACAGCTCCCCAGTCTTACTCCGTGTTTTTTAAGCTAGACTTGAATTTTGAGGACCTGTTTTCAAGTATTGGCATGTGTTTTCTGTATGTTCTTGGGCAGTCTTCTTCACCTCTCAGAATATTCATGGTCTTATAAAAGGGCTCAGTGTTCTTTTTGCAGGACCACTTTGCCAGTGTGCCAGGTGTTTTGACAGACCACTAGCTCAATAATGAGAGAGAGGAGAGATAAAGGTAACTGACCCATGCACAAGATGAACATAAAGCCAAAGAAGGGAGCTCTTGCTGGCCTGGATTCAAACTCTGCCTCCTTACCAAAGAAAACTTGTGTGAGCAGAGGTTCATTCCACAATGAGTGAGCCCCAGGCTGCTGCTCACCATGAAGATGGGACTCCTGGCTCCCTAAAGCCATTAATTAGTTGGAATTGAGGCTCTCACTGTTGCTACCATGACTCAGTCTATAACAGCAGTGGGAACTTTCAAAGTCAACTTCATGACCATACTCTGCCAGGCTGCTTATTAATGATATACAAATTACAGAAGTTCAAACATTTGCATTTAATGCTCATAGCTGTTTCTTTGATTGCTAATGATGTTGATTCATGAAGAAAAAGCTTTCTAAAATAAAGAGAGTATTTCATGTACCACACCAAAAGCAAATGAAAGGATGTTCAGTGCTGCATTTTTTGGTCACGTTAAGCCCTGTCCAAACACCTCAGGACTCTTAAATTAGGTGGAAATGAAATGTGATTTACCAGCTAATGAGGTAGACTTTAATTTTTAAACAGAATTATAACTTTGAGTAAACAATAAACATACACATTTAGTCGTGAACTCCTGTCCTGAATTTTACTGCACGGTTGTCACAGATTTTTATTATTTATTCATGTTACAAGATCAGCACAGCCATTGCCCACCTCCAAAAAAACACATTCCTGGAGCAACATTTCCACTTATAAACTTGTGGTGTGATTCTTTGCTCATCCTTGCAACCAGACACCCTATGAGCATGAAAGACAAGATGCAAAGCTCTGAGAAAGAAAAAAAACCTCAGAATTTATTACAAGGGGGAAGAAAACAATTTTTTTTCCCCCTTTCAATTGCTTTTTCAGACAATGAAACATCACTTGACTCAGTGTAGGGAAGTTGTTCACAGGGTTGCATTCTTCTGGTCATCTACTTTCCAGAAAAGCCTGAAAAGGAAAATTACTGTGTCTAGAGCACTGAACTGTTTTGGAAAGCAACTGAAACTGGACAGATTGTGGCTTGAAGTGTCCACTTCCCATTCATTCATTCATAAAGGGAATGCAGGGATCTGGGTTAAAGCCAAAAGGGATGGATCCAAGCTTGGTGATGTCTAGGTTCAGGTCCTGGTCTCTTCCTGGCAGGTTTTTGTAGAGGTATGATCCCACAGAAGCACAAACTGCACTTGCAGCACTGTCTCAGTTCTAGCATTTCCTCCTGGAGTACAAGGCTCAGCATCAGAACAGCAATACAGATTGGCCTCATGAATAATTCAGGAAATCGAGTGTCTGACTGGTAACTCCAGTGTTTGCTGGTCATAAAAATCTCATCTATCCAAAATGTGTCCTCAAATTTCATCATGTCTCTGGTTTACAAGGAACCTGGCTAGGCTGGTGTGTGGGTACATGCATACAAAGGTGATGGCTCAATGAGTAATTAGAAAGAGAAGAAATTTCATTGAGATAAAGAATATGAATTTTAAAAAGTAGAGAAAAACTCAACAAGACTGATCAACAGAGGATTTAGCTAGGTCCAGCCTATTTGAAGTTTATATTATCAGACAGAGGAAAGGTTTATCCCCAGATAGTCTTCTTTAAAAGCTCTACAAACAATATTCTACAGCTGAAATAAAAGATGACACTTGGGACTTTAGGTACTGATGCTATTACTTAAGAAATGCAACTACATCAGTTTTGTGCTATGTACAATATAGAATTTTGCTTGGAAATTTAGAGACATTTTGCACTTCATAATTCTGCCTTTGTCTCTTATGACACTTTCAATCTCTTTGTAATGCTATATTTTGCTGTGAAAAGGCTAAAAAACTGCAACAATAAATATTAATAAATGGAAACTGGATTGGGAAAGTTGTCATGGCAGACAGCCAAGTTACAGAAGATTGTCTGCTTTGACTTTTACACAATGATACCAAGAAAGGTACTGTATAAACTATTTTCTGGCTAAAATTAAATAGTAATCAGGGTGTCTGCAGATAGAAAACACCATCAGAATTGACATGATTCTTGGGTTTTTTTCTTTTTAATCTACCTTGGCAAATATAAATCAGAGAAATAATACCAGCAGTGAAAACAAGGAATGCAGAATAACATTTCTTCAGTGATTTTAAGCAGGATTTTTATATAGAAACTCTCAAAGGAAATAGGATTCATAAGCAACCTCAGTAAGATGCATATTTTAGTGACAGCCAGCAAGATGTTCATTTTACCATAGGAAAGGTGCTGTTTATTAAAGGTGCCTTTATTAAAAGGCCTTCAGAGGATACACCTTGGGCAGTACTAGAGCCCAGCTGTGGCTCTACTTAACATGGACCCAAGACAGTTACAAGTTTTCACACTTTTTAAAGTTTTGGTCCATTTACATATTGGGGTTAATTGTCCAATTACAGCTCCAGGTTATGAAGTGCCATCCTCCCAGATTGCTCTCTTCAATTTGCTGCTGTTTGTACTTTTTGGGACCTGAAGCTACAATGGTGTCCTTGGTTCTCAGGCTGGAAAAGGATTATTTTGTCTGACTAAACTGTGAAGAGAACTTGCTAACACTTTACACAAAGTTCAGAGTCACACACCAATGCTGTACAGAATGTGAAAAATATAAAAGCTAAAACTTAAGGCATCAGTGCAGCAGCTGCAATGTGTGGATTGATTTGAACAGTTCTGTAAGCAAAGACATCTCAAACCCGCTGGACACACCTCTGGCTTGCATTAGATTTAATGTTGTTTAAAGAGAGTGTAAACAACTGGGGGGAAAAAGACTGCATTTTAGGCCAATCTCAAAGTATATCTGCTTCTGCAGAATCCAAAAATTCAAGGATCCCACTGATGGTATGATTAATGTTCAGTAAGAGTCAGCAGCCTGGTCATAGGCATCCAGATCCACTTGAGATGCCTTGAGATATCCAAGGTATCCATCCACTTTTGTCAGGTGGTTGTGACCCAGGACCAGAAGGCCACCTCTGCATCTCTGGAGAAGCAGCTGTGAAGCTCTAAAGGGCAGCTCAAATGGATCTACATCCCTGTGTGTGGGCACATGGACTGTGTTCAGAGAGTTATTGTCTGGAAAAAGGGGAGTTGAGAAACCTCAGACTTGCTCTTAACCATAAACCCACAAGCTTTGAGGGCATCTTGCAAGGTGTGAGTTAGCTGGCTCTAATTCACATTTTTCCAGGCACTGGTGGTTCTACAGGTGAATTTCTGTGCCAGCCCTGCCTTGCAGTGTGGGCTGAGGCTTAAATCTGCCTCCTTGGGGCCAGAGCAAGACACCAGAACCATTCTGACAGATCAGCATTGATGCACATCTCTAAACATCTCATTGATGCACATCTCAGGACAAGGTTGTATCCTGGCTCTGTGCAACCACACAGGGGCTCTGCCACAGATTAGGTTTAGGGAATAAACATAGTTTTTCAGAGTTTTCTCATTCTACTCATGTAGGAGTGGGGTGGGAAATTATGGAATGTGGGGGAAAAGGAATTTACACTAAAGAGAAAAAGCAATGGATGAAGTGATGCTTCTGAGGCTTAGTCCCCCACTAGGGCTGGGCAGCTGAATGCTGTCCTTTCTGTGGGGAGAATGGATGGAGCTTGTATCCAAAGACAGAACCCAGCCTTGGTGAACATGTACAAGTTACCCTCACTACTCTCTCTCCTGGCACTATTAATGTTTAAAATGTGTATGTGTTTATGAGCTTTGAAAACAGAGGCTATTATTAAGAAGAAAACATGTGGCAGGAAAACATGTGGCATGCTACCTGCTTTAAAAATCATGCTGGGCTGTTCTAACTTCATTGTAGTTTTTAAACCATTTTTCCTGCACCTCTTCCAATGCTACAAGGACAAAGCTACACCACTGCACCTCCAAGACTCAGAATTTGTGTTGTGTTGGTGTGAGCCACTAATAGGATTCCAGACAAAGCACTTTAATCCATTGCTAAGTAAGTGACAAGGTAGTAATATGGTTTGAGGACAGGACACAGCTAACATGCTACTTCTGCTCTTCAAAGACTTAGTTTCATAATCCTCTGCAAAAGTCTTTGTTCAGGTTTCTGAAAGTATTTTTTAACTGCCCACACCTGTCTTGAAAAATTGTCTCAAGCCAATGTATCTGCTGCAAAATTCAGTCTATAATTAGTTATGCTTTCAGTCTCTGAATTACCATATTGTGGTGTGTTGTGCTGAAGCTGAAACTATTAGTTTTTATATTTCAGTAGGGTAAATGGCTAAAGCAATTTAAAGGACCAATAAAGTTGTCACCAGCAGATCAGTGGTTTTATCACCATCACTTGATAAAACCCCTGAGTTTGCATATGACATCTGGTCAGGTATAGTGTGTCAGCCTCCTGTCTGAGTCAGGGATAATGGATACTTCCAGCCTCATTTCAACCCCACATCTTTCAGTGCTTGTGTGGGAATATATTGCTGTGCTGTCTGGTGGGCATGGTGTGCTGTTTGTGAGCTGGAGGATTTTCCTGGCATTTAAGCCATTATACAGTTGAGGTGTGCTGTGCTTGAGGACTTAACATTTTCCTCACCTTGATAGTATACTGGGCCCCTTAAGCTGGATAACTCTAATTTTTCTCTTTACAAAGTAGTAAATCAGTCTTTAGCTGTTTGAAACACTTGGTTGGGAATTGTCTGAAATACTGCAGCGCTGATAGAATATAAATCTAAGCGAGCCTAGGATCCCTTTATAATGGAAATAGAGCTATTCAAATACAGACTCTCATCAGTGCAACCAGGGTTTCACTAGATGAGCTGCACCCTAAACTCTGCTGACTAGACTTCAAAGGCCATGATGGGAATCTCAGACAATTTGCTTAGATGCTCAGCCCCATGCTGTGGATTGTAATCTTAGGTGACATAGATCCTGTCATTGATAGGATTACCAGACTGGAAGCTCTTTCCCCACCATTAACTCATTAAAATGGGACATTATTACTGCACTGCTTTATATTGTGTTCTGTTGAAAGAGGTTCTGCATATTTCTGTTTTCCATAATAGTATCCATATGATCTGTCTGGATGCTAAAGGCTCAGCCTAAAGAAGACTTTGAATTCTGCCCCAAAGCATATTCAGACCTGAGGTCTAGCAGTGCTGCTGAGTGTGATTCTCAGTGGGATGCTCAACATCTTTACTGCAGCCCAGTGAGACTCATACCAGTGTCTCAAGCTGGGAAGTGGAGATCTGGAGAATCCACTTTGCTGAGGTGTTGCCTTCACTTTCTGCTCATTATGAGCTCAGCTGCAGGGAAGGTGTGTGTGGTAAATGGGCAGAAAACCTGATATTGTATGAAAAAGCATGTGCTAGGGCAGGCTGGAATTACACCCGTTTTATTACTCTGCCTCCAATGGGAAATGGGGATTTCCTGCACTGAGCAAACCACAGCTTTGTCTTGTCCCTTGCTCAGGGACCCTGGCAGAGCCATTGGGTGGGTGACAATGAGCATCACTCCTCATGCTCACAGCTGTGTCTTTGCAGGGCCAGATCATGGACTGCCAACTTGCTTCTTTTATGCAGTATAAATAATGAACTAAAAAGGCTGATGCTTTCACAAATGGTTTAGAAACTTTATTCCCTTGTAGCTCAAAGAAAAACAGGCTGTTAAATTGCTGTATAACTCATGGAAATATTGTCCCTTTGACATTACTCGGCTGAATTAAGTAAATATCCTGGAGGTGTTAGCCTTGCAGTCAATGGCACTTTGGCTTCTAAATGCCTTTGTGAGTCCATTGATACCAGCTTTGCAGGAAGAGTTAATGTCCTCTACAATACAAATGATATCTGAGGGAAGGAGAGGAGGCTTTGGGGCATATAAGCCATTCTTCAGGTCATCTGAACTGTGATTCTAGACCTTCGTTTCAAAGTGATGTACGAGCCCTTCAAAATGCCATTCAGGGAAAAGATTTACAATGTCTGACTTCCCCCTCCCTTTTCAGTGCTGGTGTAAATCAGAAGTGGTTCAGGGGAACTAGAGTGTGTCAAACTGTCCAAGAGACACAGGCAGGGCAGTATATTCTGGTACTTGCATGGAGAGAGACAGTAACTCTTGCTTCTTCAGTACATCTTGAAAGATGTTGGACAACCCTGTCCTTTGCTTTTCTGTAGTGGTCTCAAAATAGAGAAAAGTCTGTAACTCAGGTAGAAAAAATGAAAAAAGTGCCCTTTGGCTAGAAGATAGAAACTGAAGAATTTCTTTTAAAATACTGTACGCTGCTAAGTAAAGCCATGGCTATTTTTACCAAATACTGGCTTTTTGGAAGCTTAATTATCTCGCTTCTGCTCACAGAAAGGAAAATTATACTTGTTGGCAGGATGGACCTAAAATAAATTCTAGCTGCTGTACTGACAGCTGTGAAAAATTTAGATGAACCAACTTTTTTTCTTTTTTTACATATTTTTTCCCTTGAAGCAATTATAGCTATGTTCTGTGACCTGCCCTTATCTTTCTCTGGCTTGTCTGTGCACTGCAAGGCTTGTCACAGGCTGTGGGTCTGTGCTAGCTGTGCATGCACAGGCTGCAGGGGGAAATGCAAGCTCTGTGTCCTCTCTGGTTGCCAGGGAACAGTGATGAAGAGCTGCCTGAGCTAAACTCGAATTTTGGGTCTTTGCAATGAGCTGCTTATGTGACCTTGGGCAAGCAATTTGTGTGGGGTGAGATTTCTCTCTTCCAGTGTCAGGCTCTGTCATTAAAACTTCACTTTGGTGGAGGACTCTGCCTGTGGGAGGGGGAGAGTGAGAGAGGGAGACTGATGTACAATTTTAGACATTTGTCTAAAAATGGGACAAACTTCCCAATGGGGACATCTGATTCTCTCCAGCTACCCTGTGAGCTCAGAGAGCTACCTGAGACTGGCACCTTAGACACTTTTATTGAAGCTCAGACTGACATTAAACATCTGGACTTTTGTGGGACTGTGAGTGTGTTTGAGCTCTGCCTTAATCCCTGTCTGAGCCAGATAGAATCTCTGAAGTCTCCACAGTTGTCACCAAGATGTCTCTCTGTGTTTGGTGTTACATGACATGGAGTTGCAATGCCAAGTATTTTTGCACATCCTTGTACTTTTGAAAGTTATTGGAAATTAGCTTTGAAGGTATGAAGGATTCTTGCCTCTTCCTCACTGTATTTCTGAAGATCATTCAAAGTATTTTGTGGCCATGGTCAGTCCTTGTCTCCAAGAATTTTTGAGCTGAGCCACTCTCTTTAAAAGTCCCATGAAGGGAACTTTATCCAGAAACAGGGATGGGATGTTAATGGATGGCTCATGGCACCCATCAACCAACAGTGTTGCACAAGGATGTGCAGTGATAGGACAAGGTAAAATGGCTTTAAGCTGAAAGAGGACAGGTTTAGATTGGATATTAGGAAGAATTTATTCACTGTGGTGAAACACTGGGAGAGGTTTCCCAGAGCAGCTGTAGATGCCCCATCCCTGAAAGTTTGAGGCCAAGTGGGATGGGACTTTAAACAACCTGATTTAGTGGAAGATGCCCCTGAACATGGCAGAGGGCTTGGAAATGGATGGTCTCTAACATCCCTTCCAACCCAAACCACTCTATGAGTCTATGAGTTTGGGTGAGGGAATGAATCATCAGTTTACAACTTTTGATTTCAGGTCATGCAAGTTTTCCCCAGAAGGAGAACTAAGACTACTTTCCTTATACACATTTCATTTCAGATTCTCTTCTATTTGATTTAAAGCCACTTCATTCTACCAAAGGGGAAATGCTTTTCTGGTCTCTTCTTATGAACTAAAGCTGAAAGATTACTTCTGTCGATGCCTTGACAGTTTTCTGAAGCATCTACCTTAGCTTTGATCTCCTTCTATCCACTCCTTATTAATTTTTAACACTTGTTAAAAGATTTGTTCTATTTGTGAGTTGTGAGAAGGTGTCTTAATTTATAGACAGTGTGAGTATATCATTGCTGCAATTTCAAAGTTTAATTTTTTTCCCCTTCAAGAGTTGAATTCCTGTCCTCAGCTACCATACTGCAGCATAAGTACTTTGCATCTTATGCAACTCTCTTGATATGCACCTGACAAGACTTCTGACCTTGTTACTTATGGAGGGGCTGATTTCTCACCAAGGAAGAGAGTCCTCTCTCAACTACAGCAAAAAATCTTGGATTTAGTAGAGGAGAAAAGTAAAACAAATTTTGATTGCAGGAAATACCAAAGTTAGCAATATTTGGCTAGAATAATGAGCAATTTTTATTCAGAAAATATATGAAAATACAACTTCCTTTTCTGCAAACAGCAACATTTTCTTTCTTCTTCCTCTCAAATTCTGTACTTTCATTCAAGAAATGTTTCTCCTCTGTTTTTCAAACCTGAAAGTTAACAAGCTCACCTGGGATACTAGTAATAAACATGAAAAAGAAATAAATATACAGTCCAGACTTGGCTGTGGCCTATAGGAGAGATTAACAGTATTAGTAGGAGCATTTATTGGGAGAGTTCTGATTTTGTTTTTATTTTTCCATGAATGTAAAGTGACCATATTCTGATCTCCTGTCCCTACCATTAAGTGAAGAGAAGAATTTTGAGGTTTTTCCAGATTTTCACCTGAAAAATTCTGCAAATCACAAGACAACCTGCAGCACTTTTAACCTTAACTTAATCTTAACTGCAATAAACCCAGGACAGAGATGAAGGCATAGATGGGGTACAGTTTCAGGCTGTTGTTAGAAGGGTGAAGTGCTGTGATTTCAGTGCCAAATCAATCTCTTTTTTTTTACTGGAGAAAGTATTTTCTGCTGTGTGCAATGGACAAAATGTCTCTGAGGTTCATCAGCTCAGTGAAGGGCTGTGCTGCTGCTGCAGTACTTGCTCTAGAGCAGCAAGGATGAAACAAGCAGGCCATAGTCCAAGAGACAGTGCATCAGATCCATGGGAGGAGGATCAGGGTCCCTCTGAGAGGGTCTGACTGGCTCCAAGCTGCTGATATTCCACTGAAACCCAGTGGCCACTCTTAAAGGGGAATTTAGCATTTGCCAACAACCTTTGATATGAGGTGTATTCCCTGAGCAGTGGGTGCAGGTTGAAGCAGCAGGAGCAGGTTCTGTTGCCCTGCCTCATGCTGCCCAATAAATGGCAGGTCAGGGAAGTCCCTTAAAGATGCTTTTCAGTCATGAAATTCACTTCACCTCTTCCTCTGCTCTCTTCTGCCCTCCCTGCTATATCCTTTTCTCTCTTTTTAAAATGTTTTTATTTCCCCTGGTCTGTGATATTTGATATCAAAGAGCTTTTGTTGAAATGTAGCTTTCATTCATATCCTCAGACTTTGCTTTTTTTCCTCCCCAGATTCAGAACATGGAATGCCCAAGCCCTGCTTTGGGGACAAGGCACTTGCTGGTGTTTTTGTTACTAGAGCATCACAAATGCACAATTCATCCATCTGGGGCTCTGCTTACTTTAGTCCATGCCCAGAGACAAACCTGGCAGCCTGTTAACCTTCTCTGTGTACTCCAAGGGTACTGAATGGATGAAAAGAAAGAATTTTAAATATCCCAATGTAGTGCATTATTTGACAGGCACATTCTTTTTTTTCAGGGGGTAGAAACCCTCTGTGAGCATCTGTTCATAAAAGCTGGCATTGAGATTTGGTTGAGTAGTTTCTACTGATCTGGGCTGCAAAAAATTTCTTCCAGAATATGCTAGAAGTGTTCATGCAAAGATTGATGCACTGTGCTTGACATTGCTTCCCCAGGACTCCAAAACCACCCTTCTTTTCTACTCAGCAGAGTCTGGAACTAGACAGAGAAACCTTTCACAGGTTTCATTGACTTTTCCTCCTTCCTTCACTGAAGGAAGTTTGTGCTGGATCCTTTGGGTGGCACAAGAGTTTTCTGAGTTTGAACCCCAAGTACAGCCCTCTCCAATCTACCCTTCAGATGCAAAATAGTTTGCTTTACCTCTCTTCTGCTCAGAGCTTTGTGTGTCTCTGCTTTTGCTTTCTTCTTTTGTAAGTACTTTACTTCTGTCATCTCTGTTGTTTGGTTCTGTATGATGAATTTCTGTTGCTTCACAGGGTGGGGGAAAAAACACAGTAACTACTTCTCCCACATGCAAGTTCCTCCAAAAATGCTTGTTGTTGGTCTTGTCTCAGCACAGCCATGGAAGCTAAATTCTCTGCTAATTCAAGTGTAAAATTACACAAGATCTTGATAATAAAAGAACATCAAGACTAAAGTAGACAAATTTCATAAAACTGCTTTCCTAGAAAGTTTTCATGCATTCTGTAATTTATCCATTTTTAATGGATTCATCCCCAAAATCTTCAGATTTAAGGGAATAGAACTTTTTATTCTTCTCAAGCACAAAAATGCTCCAAGGAAATCACAATGATTATGCATTATTGCAGTGAGCACATCTATACTTATTGACATTTGCTAATTAAATTTGTTCAAACAGGCAAAGTGTACCCTGAAGAAGGTGCAGAATAAATGTAGACTTTAGAATGAAGAAGTGTTGGGAGGGAATAATAGTCAGGAATATGATAATTATTTGTTTCTTGTGATCTATTTAAAAAGCAACAGCAAAAATAAAATTTGCAAAAGACTTTGAAATGCAAAATGTCCCTGTATCAATGGGCCTAAGATCTGCCCTGAACAAGCAGGAGGATCCCAGCTTTGTTTATCATGAAAAGGTAAAACCATGGGATGTCTGGATTTCAGCCTGGGTGCAGGTGTAAGATCTATGTTGACAAAAGCAAACTGAATGACTTTATACCATCTTCCACAGTGAGCACCAGTAGGAAAGATCCTGTTTCCTGTGATGTTATTATTGATCAGCAATCTCATATCAAAGCAGCTCACAGAAAAGCTGTAAGAACCAAACCTTGGTTTTGTTCCATGTTCAAGGAAGGGGCAGTTTTGATTGCACTTGTTCTTTTCCCTCTGCTCTCTTTTGCTCTTCTCACTCGTGCTGCCCTAGAGCTGTTGTGTTTTGCAGTGCCTGGAGAAGTCTCAGCCTTTCTATTCTGCCCAGTCTTAGTTGTCTCCATCTGAACAAGCCTCTCTGGCTTCCCTTTACAGACAGACAGAGCTTTGGAGCACAGGTCAGCCATTTTATGGCTTTTTTAGGGCAAAATTAATTTAAAGTTGTATTTCTAGTTGTTCTAGGTTACAATGTAAAGATATGCCCAAAGGTATGTGTTCTATGACCATCTGGTGGGACAGTGATTCTTATCTCTGTGGAGATATCCTCTGCTAATGGGCCAGCTGTTAAAAAACAGGTGGGGCAATGTTCTTGATCTTTCCCAGGACCCACCCCTCCTCCAGGGAGATATCTCCTATTAATGGCCATTCAGTCCCACTGCATGACTGATAAAATTACATCATCCCATTGGGAGATGCTCCTGCCAGGGGGAGGAGCCAAGCCTTTCCTACCTAGATAGAAACTGAGATTTGGAGCACCAAAGCAGCCCTTATCACTGGTTTCCAGAGGACAAGATCTACCAGACTCACTGCAAGGATTTCTACAGGATCACTACTTTGAGAAGACCACTTCATCTGGGCTGCTGCCACCACCCTAACTAGCAAGGTGTCAGGTTGTATTCTGACTCTGTCAGTGGTTTACTTTTGTACTATTGCATGTATTTTATCTTTTCTCTTTTTTCCTTTTAAATTGTACTTCTGACTTGGAGTTTCTCACTGGTTTTGATTTCAAAACCATTACACTAGTTAAAAGGGAAGATAAATAACAGCCATTTCCATGTGTGAGTGGTCTGATGGATGGCATGCAAGTTTTCTCTGTCTCCCTACCATCTAGGACATGTCCAATATAGTTCAATATGTAATTTCTCTTGAGCTAGGAGCTGCAAGTCAGTGCTTTTTCAAGTCTCTTGTTACCTCCTGTCAATATGGAGGGTCAATAGAATTTATGTCCCAGAGCAATATTTCCTGTGCAAAATAATCTGTATCTGACTTTTCCTATGAAGACTGCTCTCTGTAAACCAGGACAAAAGACATGCCAGTTTTAGCAATAATACATTGTTGGAGCATTCCCTACATCTCTAGTGTTGCCACATTTTACTGGCCTAATCTGAGTATTGCAGGGTCATGAATTGAAGCAGAGGGGAAGGCTCTGATCTCTTCTCCATGGTGATCTGGAACAGCAGGAAGTTGTGTCAGGGGAGGTTTAGGCTGGATTTTAGGGAAAAGTTCTTCACCCAGGGGTGGTTGGACTCTGGGACAGGCTTTCCAAAGAAGTGTCACAGCATTGAGTCTGACAGAGCTCAGAAAGTGTTTGGGCAGCACTCTCAGGCACATGGTGTGATTTTTGGGGTTGTCCCACCGTCAGCATCCTGTCTGCTGATGAGCTAAGGTGACAAGGTGACGTGGCCAGCTTTGGCAGCCTGCTGAGGGCTGAGCTGATACTGGGGTTCCCTTTCAAGAGCATCTTGCTGGGCATCTTGCACGAGCAGTTCTGCCTCTGAGATGTGGGACTCAAAGTCAAGTGATCTGATTCCTTCTGAGCTTCCTGTGGAAGCTGTGGGTGAAACTCTCCATGCATGTCAAATGCATCATAGAACAAGCTTGAAAGCTTGTTCAAATCAAGCTTTGCAGTCTGCACATGCCTTTGCTGCAGCAAAAGCCTGCATGAAATACTCTTTTCATCAGCCTAAAATGAATAGTTTTTGAGAATCCCTTTGGAAATGTGTTTAATACAGCTATTTCATAGAAAAAGCAGAATTTCACACTGTGGCAGGGGTTGATTTATGCCACACAGCACTGTGCTACCTGTAACTTACCTTATTGTTTTAACTCCCCCACAAAGTGGAGCTTCAGCTGGTCCTGCTGAGTGTGCCCTGCATAGCAAATCAGTCTATACAGAGCTTTACATTCCATGGGGACAGAGGCTGGAGACATTCCAGTGCATAAAAGAACAGAGTTAAACCTTTATTTCCACATATCAGGTACTCTCCATTTATTCACTGGAGCCCAGTGTGCAGCAGGTAGCACGGGGAGAACTCCAGCAATTTTCATTGCCAGATTATTTTATGAAGATTAATGAACAGAGAAGCGAGCAGGAGAGCTCAGCAATCTGTTAAATCAGGGTGTTCAGGCCTGTTTGTAACAAGCAAATAGATCTGGGGACAAAGTGATACAGATGAGAGGTGTTAAGATACATTCACTGGTTTCAGAGAGGTGCAAACAAAATTCCTGCTGTGTGATCTGTCATTCGTTTTGATTATGGATTATCTTTGGAGGGCACTGTGAAGAAGTGTTCTCTTACACTCACAGAGTGAAATGCAGATCCTCTGGACAGAGCTAAGCATCTTCATTTTAAACATGGAGTAAGCAGTGTAGAGAAAGCTTTTGGAATCTTAAGGTTTTGTTTGGTTTTCTTGTGTTTTGGTTTTTTTCTTGTTTTGATTTGATTTTTTTTGCAAGCATCTTTAATTTTTAAAGATTGAAACACGAGCCCCTTTGTAAAAAAAGATCTGTTTACATGAAATATCAAAATTGTTTCTTCTTGCTGCAAACCAAACTGCTTACTGTAACATTTGAAAGAGCAGTGCCTGACATTTTTCGAGAGTACTAAAGATTGAAATTAAAATAACGTATCTTGTGTCTCTACCACTAAATATTTCTTGCTTAGCTGTTTGTAAGATAATAGCAGAAGCAATTTATAGCTGTGTATGCTGGAATAATGCCACGCCTGCTTAAATGTGAAGTCCCTGGGGTTTTGCAGATCAGTGATTATCAATGCAAGAGGCAGTGCTGGAGCTGAGCACACAAGCCTTCACCCTCCTCTTCATCTCTCTAGTGTCCAGTCCTGATGGAAACCTGTGTGATACTGCCCATATATAAACCCCAGATCCTCATTTTCAGGTACTGGGGCAGGGCATTCCCAGTAACTCAGTATTCTCCATGACTGGTTGACTTCTCAGCAGACAGAGTGGAATCACCCAGAGGAGTGGTGTGGCAGCAAGAGCCCTGTTAGAGTCACAACTCATGGAATGCCCTGGGTTGGAAAGGGCCCACAAGGATCATCCAGCCCAGCTCCTGGCCCTGGAGTCAATGGCCAGGCAAGGGCAGTAAAGGGTTATTCCTTGATTGTGCCATGTGGAAGGAAGGGGTTGTTCCTTCACCCCAGGTTGGCAGAGAAGGGGTGGGACAGGCTCTTTAAAGACTATTCTATAACAGAGTGAATCAGCAGATTCATGTGCAAGGAAATTTCTTCCTTTTGTTAGATGGTGATCTAATTTAGCATAGAAACAGGTTTTGAATTCCAAATTATTTATTTGATTGGCTCAGAAGGGGAAGGACACTTGGAAATGTGATGGTTTCTCATCTGTCCACATCATCCTATGAGCAATTGGATGAGCAAAGGACACAGGGCAGCATTTGTATCTTCTCTCACTAGTGGATAGAGGTCCCTTTCATTGTGGGTTTATCAGACTGGTTTTGTCCTCCATCTTTCAGATGAGGACGTGGTGTTCAGGCTGCTGCAGGTCAGTGTTTACTCATGTGCTGCTTTTCAGTGATGTGGTACAGATATAACTATTTTCTTCTTCCCCTTTTCTGCACAATAATCAGAGTTATTTTGACAGCTATCTGATTTTTTTTTATCATTCAGTGTTTTTAATGTTGATAGCAGAAATTGCAAACAAATTCAGGCATATATGGCTTATGACTGTTATTGATACTTGCTTTCAAAAAATACCTCTTCAAACAAAATCAGTTATGAGGTCAAAGAAATATTAATTTCATGAGCTGGATGATGGAATTCTTCCTTTATGGCACTTTAGTTCAATGGTGCAAATATATAGACTAATATATTTGTGTGTGTGTAGATGCTTACTTCAAAGTGAGGAATTTTTACTGCCAACTGTACCAAAGCAATATGTTAAGGCTGTAAAATAGGGAATTATTCGCATGTAATTAATTTTTCATTGCTGTACATGCATATATATGTTTTATTGCCTCTTCACTAGGCAGAATAAAAAGTATACACAGTTTTACCTATGGGCAATTCAACACAGTAATGAGACTCTTCAGGTATGAAAATTCATCTCTCTTCTTTCTCACTCCCTGTCACACAAATGGGAGCTGACTTCTGCTGAGGTGTCAGCCCAAAACTGGCTCTTCACAAGGAAGAGAATGAAAACCAGGGTAATTCTCTGCAATTAGTTCTGTATTGTTACATATGCTGAATGATAAAGTTTTGACAGGCAAAAATCAAAGCACCCCTTTCCTCCTGCTTGAACACTGAGCTCCTCAACACTCAAGCCTCTCTTACTGTTTATTACTATATGTTCTATATATACACGATGATATATGAATATGACCAATTTTTTATTTCTCTGAGTTCAGATCACATGATGTATTTGTGGGTTTTTACCTGTAACAAGTAATGAAAGGCAGAACTGTGGATATTTGAGTCACTTGCTGCTGACCCATTTTACAAGAGATGTATTGAAATAAGGTCACAGCAGGCTTGCATGACCTATGGGAGTCCCTGTAGGTTGGACTGTCTTTGTTGACTGCTTTGAACTCATACTTTATTGATTTGAATGCCATCTCCAGATTTAACATAATCTTCAAAAGACAGTTTAACTTCTTCAATAATATTTTTGTATTGAGAGCAATGTTTAATTTCACAGAGGAATCATTTTGCAGAGGAAGATGGCAAATGTTAACCTTTAAATCATAATGATTTATTCCACTAATTTGTTGCAGACTTCTACTGCTTATCATCACGAGCTGATGGAGCTGTTCTGTTCATAGGTCGTTGCTGTTACTGGGTTCACTGATGTTCCTAGACTCATCTTCTTGGAAATTGGGCTCAAACATAAGGCTGGCAGAGGTGTAGTATAGAATTGCCCATGAATGGGCATTCCTGCCTTTCTCTGTGTCTGGTACCCAGCACACTGAACACAAAGGCTTTGTGGTATGATTGATGGCTGATCTGTGCAATTCCCAGTTCCTTTGTTATTCTCTACTTTTGCTGAAGTAAAGAAAACAGTACTCTATCTACTGAAAAAAAGATAACAAGGTTTTCAGGTATAGCCTCACAAAGAAATTATAGAAATTTCTTTGTCTGTAGCACTAGCTTATAGGAAATCTTTGAAACATTTAACATTGCTGTAGCATCTGTCTCCCCCTGAAATTCTCTGTGCCTTGCTGCAGACCTCAGATGCAGCCTTGCCTGTTCCCCAGGTGAATGGGGCTGATTCCAAACCCTGATCATATTTCCATTTGCACTTGTAAGGGTTGGCAGTTCATCTATCAATCACCCCCTGCCACCTTGTCTCTCTTCAGAAGTCAAGCTTTTGATACGTTTTTCCAAGTGAGCCCATGGGAACTCTAAAAACCCTTCCATGAATATGCCCAAAGGATACTTGGGATTTTTTTATTGTGCTTCCCTGCTTAAAAAAAAAAAAAAAAAAAAAAAAAAAAAAAGGGGGGGAAAACTATCTAAGAGATGATTATATATACTTTAGACAGATCACTGACTCTGATCTGCCATTCCCCATTTCCATATGACCTTTCCAAGAAAAATCAGGATGTCAGGAACTCTAATGGTAATAGCTTGGGGTCTTCCAGCAATTGAGGTATTAGGTAAAATACTTAGTGCAATAACTTCTATCTGGTCAGGGACAAGGGTTTAAATGGTCTGTTATCTCCTCATCATATTCCTCACATTTGAATGTCCTGAATCAATAGAACAAGTTCAAGAGGGAAAAAAAAAAAAAAAAAAAAAAAGAGGCAAAGAGGCAGAAACCCAGGCTCCTTTAACTATGAATAAAGTCTGCATAGTAAATTGGAGCAGCAGGGGGAAGAGAATTCCAATTTGATTTGCAAATTGACTCTCTTCCATTCCCATTTGCAGAAATAAGGCCCATATGCCCAGTAAGCAATTGCTGCTCAAGGTAAAGCTCTGCACCACAGAGGGTTTCTTGGCAGCAAATGAAAGGAACATTGCCACTCTGTTACGTATGCCAGCTCCAATAAATCTGTGGATTAGTTTCCTGGCTGCCACAATTGAGCCAACTGAAAACCATATGGTTCTCCTTTCTTAAACACTGCCATTTGAGAGGAGCACGGCCGCCTCCCTTCCAGAGCTGCTCTTGCTCTGAGGAGAGCTCCTCAACCATGAGGAACCATAAATATGGGAGAAGTCTGTGACTTTATTTATCCCTCTTGCCTAGTCCAGCTGATGGCATGAGATCACAATTGCATTTTATTGCCCTTCTTGCAATTTCCTTCTGTTTACAGTCTGCCCTCTGGTTCTCTTTATGAATCTGAGTGTGACATAGCATGTTCATCTGGCTTATTTATTTGCAAGGAAGAGTCCCTGGGATGTATTCTGAATCATTCTTGTATAATCCAGAGAGCTTTATGAAGCAGTTTAGTAGTTCTTGGGATGAAAATGAGATTTTGGTTCAGGGATGTATTATTTATTTTATTTTTCCCAAGTCTCAATGATAAGCTCTTACTCGTTAAGCACTAACCTCCTTCTGTAAAGGGGCTGGAGCCTGGCCCAGCTGTTGTTCTCTTACTTTGCCAAAAGTCTTCATCAGCTGATGGGACAAACCCCTTTTGTGAGTGAGAGATACAAGACAAAGCCAAAGGAAAAGATGGAGTTAAAATGGGGAATGCCTAATCTGTTCATCTGGAAGGCAAGGAATATTTTCCTTCTTGAAATCAATCTTTTAAAGCCTCTTCTAAACAGAAGGGTCCCATTCCCAGGTGTAAATGTAGGCAACCAGCAGTTGGTGTGGCTGTTACATCAGCAGAGATTTTGGTCAGGAGTTGTGAGACTCCCACTGGGACGCCTAGAGGGAAAATAGATTCCCTCTTGATTTAGCATAGTTTGAAGACTTCATCTTCATGCTTTTAGAATTAACAAGGAGAGATTTTTTATTTTTTTTTTAATTTAAAGTCTGTATTCAGTCATAATTCTGTAGTAGTTTGCCTTTTTTTGGACAGTGTTTTAATTAGTTTGGTTGGCTACTTTTTCTCTCTCTCTTTCACTGTCTTTTTTTTTTTTTTTTTTGATAGGAGAAGCTTAACCTAAATCTTATTGTCAATATAATCTCCACATCAAATATATCTATATAGGAAAGTTACTTTCCTTTTCAGATACCTGCTTTTGAAATTAAGCCTCCTAACAGGAACGTGTCTCCACATTGGTGGGCTTGTACACTTCTGCTGAAATCAATTCCATTTAAGTAGTTCAATGTTTTTATGGAGACAAGTGTATTCTTTAGAGGGGCAACAACAATTTAATTCAACTTGCTGTGTTTTCACCAGGTAATCACTGTGCAAATCACTTTTTGTTTTGCCTGAGTGGCATCTCTCCTCTCACCTCTCATTTCATTGTTGATCCCACTCTCCAAACAGATCTAGATGCATCACTTTACACAACTCTTTCATTCCTTAATATAGTAGGGAAATAAGTGTAGATTTCTAATTCTTTTTCCCTCTCTCACCTGAGATTTTCATTATGAGCTGAGTGATGACTTACCCTCTTGCCAAGCAGCACAATGGAGTCAGAGGAGTCTTAGAAGGTGAAGTGGAAAAAGACATCCCAGCTTTAATTCTCCTGGAAGGCAATTTTACTTATTTAGAGCCTAAACTCAATACCCAAATCCTCCTTCTGCTACACAGTAAGTTTCTATTTTTCCAAAGCCCTCAGTCTAAAATAGGTTGTTGGGTTTTTTTTCCCAGCAAGAAATAGCTTTTTCCTTCTGTTAACTGATACCATCTGATGAACTTCTGACCTAGACTCACCAGAAGATTGCTTCTGGCAGTACAGTTGTTTGCAGTTCTGTGGTTTGTCACTAGACTTGCAGTTCTGGACAGAGCTACAAGATCAGCAATGCTTTATCTGAGGATCGTGCTGGAAAAGGGATGATCTTGTGCTGAGGAGGCAGGAATGGGGCTTGCATCCTGTTTCTGCCACTGGATGCCTGTATGGTCTTTGTCTAATTTACATCAGTTGTTTCCATTTTCTCAGCATTTGTTAGTATTAATTGACCTTCCTTAGCTTATTTTGCAAACCTGTTGCAGAAACAATTGCTCTCTCCTCTGTATGGATCCTGTACACACAAATCCCAGCTGTAGCTCCTGTTAGCTGCAAAGTACACATAACACATTTGCCTTTACCTTTTCCACTAAAATTCCTTGGTCAAATACAACTAAAGCTGTCAGCAAATGCTTAAACATCAAGTACTGAAACTGAAAGCCAAAACTGTCTTCTGTGTCTTGGACACCCCAAAAGGGAAAACCCAAACCAAATAAGGGGAACTTTAAGTGAAATAACTTACCAGCAGAAAAAAGATAAGCATGTGAAATGTGGGTGAAATGGTTTGAAAGCAAAATCAGTGAGAGAGTCCAAGTCAGAAATACAATTTAATAGGACAAAAGAGAAAAAATTAAATACATGCAATAGTACAAAATAAAACCAATGACAGAGTCAGAATACAACCTGACACCCCACTAATTAGGGTGATGGTAGCAGTCCAGATGAAGGGGTCTTGTTGAAGCAGTGATCCTGAAGAAAGGTCTGGTAGCTCTTGTCCTCTGGAAACCAGTGGGTAAGGACTGCCCTGGTTCTCCTAATCTCAGTTTTTATCCAGGTAGGTAAGGCTTGGCTCCTCCCCCTGGGTGGAGCATCTCCCAATGGGATGATGTAATTTTATCAGTCATACAGTGGGACATAATGGCCCATTAACAGAAGATATCTCCCTGGAGGAAAGATGGATTGTGGAAAAGATAAAGAACACTGGCCCACCTGTTTTTTAACAGCTGGCCCATTAGAAAAGGTTATCTCCCACAGAGATAAGACTCACTGTCCCATCTAGTTTCAACAGATGGTGATAGAATACATACTTTGGGGCACATCTGCCCATTGTAAGTGAGTGACAGCACAGAGTGAGTGAGCAGTCAAATTGCTCTGGAAGAACACTTGAAGTCTGGCCTTACTTGATGCTCTTGTCAACTCTGTGGTCCCAGTGGGGTCTCAGCCTCTCACCAGGAGCAGACCTGGAGCAGGAGCTGGAATCATTTGAGCCCCACATTCAGTTTTGCAGACTGTTCAGTTTTAGGTGTCCTTGTTTCATCTCCGGGTGCAGGAGGAGCAGAGGCAGGTAATGGGACCAGCTCTCAACTGGTGTTGAATTCAAAGTGCTCCTATGAAATGGAGCATCCTTCTGCAAACCTGCCTCTTCCAGAGCTCTCTCCTGCTCCTTTAATACACCATGTCACTTGGTTCATTCACACAGCAAGGTACCAACCCTCCCCCATTGTGCACATCACCTGTTATCACCTCTCCAAGGACAGCCTATTTCTTTGGGGCAGAGAAACTCTTTAAGGCAAATACATGGGACCAAATCTATCTGTGGTGCAATTCCATTGAAGTAACTGGAGTTTTACACCTGAGAGAGATGTGAAGCTTTGCATAAAGGCAGATTTTGTCCTTTTCATTTACCTCTCTATGAATTTGAAATAAGCTCCTTTGCTTGTGACTTATTTATGTTTAAACTCTAGGGTTTATCTTTTTTTAAGCATGGTGTCCTTTCACACTATTGTTCCTATTGGAAACACTCAAATGATTAGTCAGGAAAGGAAAACAGGGGGCAGCATCAATTTCCACTCTCTCCCACTAAAGCACCACAAGGGACTGCACAGTTTGGATTGCTTTTCATCCCTCATCTCTCCAAGGAGGAAACTTTCATCAAAAATATGCAGGCTGTTGTATTTTAAATGGGGACAGCATCCTGCAAAGCTGTCCTCAAATCTCTAAACACAGATTTGCCTCAGCATCATTGAAATGCCCTCAGCTCATCTCAGCGCACTTTTCTTACTGTAGGGGATTTTGCAGGTAAGGTTAACACTTGTGGAGACAGAGATACAGGTTCAAAGCAACCTTTAGGCCTCCTGTTATCTGTGAACTTGCAAAGTGTGAGTCTTTCATCCTCTTTTCCTTCCTGAACTCACATAGATATTTGCTTTCAGAGAAATATTTCTCTCCAACAGACACAGACAAATAAACATTGAAGAGGAGTGAAGACTGGGGTGTATGTATGAATATAAAGAAAAGCTTATGGGTACAAGTGCATGGCTGTGCATCTCCTTGATCAGCATGCAAAGGCCACATTCAGCACCTTCTCCAACCTGGAAGAATTCCACAGTCCTCTCACCAATCCTTCTCTTTCAGAAGTCTGTTCATTTTTAAGGAGTTTCCTGTGCTTTGCTTTTACAGTTTGGACAGAGCTATTTCAGGAGGTAAAACAAAATTCCATCATTGAAATAAGCTCTAGAGCTGGAGGAAATGTAGTGTCTTTATCTGGGAATGCCCCAAATGTGCCATTTGACTCAATGCCTTCTTCTGAAGATGAATCTCCCAAAAAGTGTCAGAGGAAAACTGCTGAAGCCAGGTGTCTCTACAACCTTCTATAAACTAGTCTGGATTCATCAATGTTACAGTAAGCCTTGGGCTGGTTGTTAACATATGTTTTTTGTGCATTGTAAGTTCTTGAAAACCTTCCAAGTGTCTCTTAAATATAGTTTTGTGTCCTAGGAATCTCACACCACAGGACCACAAGTTGTCTGCTGCTTGGCAGCTGTCAGGAAAGAGAAACAACAATGAAAAGTAATTTTTTCCCCTGACAAATCAACAAGTGTTGCTACAGACACCATGGCAGGAAGGAATTCCTGGGGGTATGTAAGCCAGGATGAAGGTTTATCAAATACATTCAAGGGTTTAGTATGAGGATGATATTTTTTAGCAAAAATAAGAGCAGAAACTTGGACAACCAGGTGGGAAGATGGAAAATGAGTTAAGGAGGAAGACAGATTTCTACAAAAGCTCAGTGTTCTGAACAAAGCTGGCAGCTTGGTAAGTTTTTGTTACCAGTGCCTAGGGAGGTTCGTTTGGATGCTGAGCAGGGAAAACATCTGACCCTGTGTAGTCTCTACAGTATATGTGCTTGCATGTGTGCTATTTGTCTCAACACCTTGTATTACCAGAGGAGAGAAACAGATGTTTGGAGGACCTGACTCATCTCATTCCAATTTAGCTAAAATAGGACGAGGTGGTTCATGACCTGAACACTCCCATTTCCATTAAGAGAACAGGGAGCCCAGGCAGCCAGTTTGGATCAGGTGTCTCAGCTGGAAACATCCTTTTCCAACCTTGTGACACAAAATTGTCTTCTCTTCAATGAAATTTGTGGAGAAAATCGAGCTATGAGTACCCTGGCTGGTGCCATAGGCCACAGGGCTGGTTTAAATGTATGCAATGCACATTCTAAATAATGACATTTGTGTTTACACATGACTCTGGGAAATAGCTTTGTCTCATCCTTCAAATGCCCCTCTCTATAAGAAGCTGCATCTTTGCTGACAAAGAGAAGATTTAGTGGGTGTTTAGTGTAACTGATTATCTGCTGATTCAATCAATTATGTGAACCTGGAGCCAAAGGGAACATTATGTGGCTTTACACTGCTATGGCAGCTGCTCTGCTGCTCGACCCTGTGACATGTTTGCTGTCTGGTGTAAATATTTGCATCTGTCAGAGAAACCTGCCCTGTCCCCTACTGCCAAATTGTTCTGCTACAGAGACTGAAATCTTCCTTATTAGTTTGCATTAGAGCAAGCACAACCTGATCAGAATTCAGGTGGAATAAATTGGATGGAAAAAAAAAAAAACTTTGAAAAAAATAAATGCAGCAATATTCCAACAATACAGCCAGAAAGGTTTCTAAGGTGGAGCCTATTCAAAGCCTGCTCTTGCCCTCAGTAGCCTTTCTGTTCTGTCTCTACACAGTTGCCTTTTGTACTGAAGCTGTTTTCCCAGTTGCACGGATGTAAAAGCAAAGAAAATGAGGCTGACAGTGATCCTGTGTGGAGTAAATTACAAAGGCAGGTATCGACAAGGAAAGTGATGAGCACTTCTGTATTGGAGAGGCCTTGGAAAGTGCAATTCCTTCTTTGTGGCTGGAACTCCTGTCCATGCAGAACAGGGCATCCAACCAACTGCTTCAGCTACAGTGACCTTTTGCAAGCAGTGACTGACACTTTACAGAGACTTTAGCACAGCAATTCTTAGTGTGTTCCACTTCAGCTGCCTGCAGAGTGGGGGAGAAATATTCCTATATACACTGTATGTACACTTGCTTTGTGCTCACCAACCCCCACGAAACAAGAGAAACAAATGCACTTCCTACAGAGACTTGTTCATGAATGACCACAGGGTTCAGGGATCACAGGAAAGACCACAGCCTGGGTGGTTGAGGTTAAGGATGAGCCTGACCTCATCCTCTCTGCTCTTCCTCTCATCCTCCCTGCTGCCTGAAGAGCAATGGAGATCCCAGATCTGTCCCAGGTGTCCTTCCCAGCACTGCTGGGGCTCCCTGATTCTCCACAGCCCTTGCTCCTGGCAGCAGAGAGGTGGCACTGGCACAGCCTGTGGCAGGAGCTGGAGAGCAGAGCTCCCATCAGCGGGCTGCAGGAGGGACACCTCAGCTGCACAGGTGCATTGGAGCCTCAGGAAGCTATGTCCTTGCTCTTCCTAACGAGGAGCAGCAGCCTCCAGGTCTGACATTTCCAAAGCAATAAACCATGGCAGTTCATCAGCTGCTCTGGAGGAAGAGGCTGTGCCTGATGGAGATGTGCCTTGGGGGCAGTGCCAGGTGAGGTGGGACCTGTGCTGTGGGCTGACACAGGACAGCTGGCAATTCTGGCAGCTGCCTGCTGGAAAATGGCTTATCTGTCTCTTGCTTCCTCCACTCTGTCTGTCTGTCTGTCTGTCTCAGGCTATAAATCCTTTAACTGAGGAAAGACACAAGAAAGGAGTCTTCCTGGTGTTGTAGCAGCATGCCAGCTGCTCCATGCCAGCTGCTCCTAAACACTGAGATAACACAGATAAATAATTGGAGTGTGAGGTCACTCTGATATAAACAGGGTCCAAAATCAACATCTATCTCAGCCCTGTGTCTTAATTGACTCCACTTCTCAATTACCCTGAGGAGTCTTAGACAAAAAGACTAGACCACAATCCAGCTGTTATAATAAAGCTGTTTTAGTGTAGGGATGTAATGCATTAGTTGTCATAGACTGTGAAGAACTGGTCATTCTGTGCTTAGAGTTGAGTTTTTAATGCTTACAAGCTGACAAGCACAGGTAAAGGCTGAAGAAAGTCAAATGGAAACACAGGGATATGAGAAAGCATGAAAATAGGAAGTCACCTTAGTACATTTGTTTTCAACTTCTAAGCACTTGGGGGGATGAAATGGGAAAGCCTATAAAAAGCCACATTTTGGACTACAGTAATTGGAAAGACCCCTTGAAATAGTTCTTTGTTTCTTTGGGGATTTTGTTTTAGGGTTTTTTATTTTTAAAGGTCTTTTTTATGGGGCCAAATTATTACTAAAAAAAAAGTTTCCTTAAGGATGATTAATTATTTCCATAGACTTTGAGCTCTTTGGGTGAAGAGACACAGTGTTCTTGTAGGCTTTGAAAACCCTTCAGGACTGTCAAGAGAAGGATGAGAGAGAAAAGGGATCAGTGTGGAATGGGGCAAGTGTGAGACCCCTCTCATTGGAGCTGGGGGCTGTGTGCAGGGCTGAGTACAGCTCCAGGCTGGGGAGGCACAATGCTGGCTTCAGCTGCCCTGACTCAAAGAACCAGAATAAATCCTGATACTTAAATATTTTTACAACTTCCATATCAGGACAATGCAGCTTTTGCAGATAAACCCATTGTAGTGAGGAAATAAATGGTGAGTTACAAGCTGTCCAGAGAGGAAGGAGTATGTGGCATTTACTTGGCTGTAATAAACTATCTGCCTAATTACTTCACATCCTAAAACATCCTTAATGTTTTACAAGAGAATCACAAAGAAATGAAGGTACAAAGCATGTTCCTACAGCTTATGTTTTCTTGCTGATAAACACCCAATCTTCTCTTTGAGTTGATTTATGCAGCTGTGAACATTTGTATGAAGTAACTATTGAAGTTTCCCTTTAATTTAAGACATTATAAATAAAGCTTTGTTTGGAAAGTTAAGAGAATGCAGTACAGGATTTGGTAAATGGAGCTATAAAAACTACAAAAAGCATGGGGAAAATTCTGTTTTCAGTGAAAAGACACATAGGTCATGGGAAATTTCTCCAGCATAACCCATACACATTAGCTTCTGGATCTTATCTTCACTCTGAACATTGGACATTGAAGTGTCAAATCCTTCAGGAAGATCAAATGTTTTTAAAGGCCAAAGGTATTGGAGAAGCCATTTCATCCTGGAGTAAATTGCACTAATAGCTAATTATGCTTGTTAAAAATCTGCATCTCCATTTGTGTTGCAAGTCTCAGCTTTCAGCCACTGGATATTGTTACAGCATTTTCTGCCAAATCAAAAAACCCTTGAGTAAAATCATTTATGTTAAGTGAATTCTTCAAGATGATCAAAGAGATAAATCATGTTCTGCTGATGATTAAAAGGCTACAAAGAAAAGAAAATAGCAAATAACATATTTGATGTTGAGTTTGGTTGAAGTTTTCTGACAACTGGACTTTACACAGGGCTGTGTTCTCCAAGCAGTTCCTATCAGATGTATATTCCTGACATTATATACTCTGAGCCTCAGCAACAGACTCCTCTAAAAAGACTGTGTTTTAGATGAAGTAAATTCAGCATTAATTTCAGCCCTGCCCATGCAACTCCCCTTGTTCAGCAGAGGCTGCTCATCACCTGAAACTGCAAGCTTGGCTTTTGCATGATTTGGCAAAGGACTCCTGTTGCTCTGGTACATAACAAAATGTAAGTCACCAGTATTTGCTAATGGCTAAAAGAGTCTTGAAGAGATGCAGCTGTTCCTTCCTCCTTGTAAAGGAAAATACCTGTGGTAACTTCATCCTGCAGAGCAGTGATGGCAAATACTGACCATGCAAAAGCAAATGTCATTCCCATCACAAGCCATCAGAGTCACAGTCCAATGCCAGAAAATAAACCAATATGGATGTAAAAATGTCATACTGCAGTTCATTCTTTGGTTTATTTAATTCTTTTTCTTTCATGAGGTTAGCAGCCAGAATGAAATTGCTTTTTATAGCTGCAATTAATCACGTTTATTGCTGTAGTAGCTGGAGACCAACATGATCCCACAACCCAACAGAGGTTTGCTGTGACTGACATTATGGATACAGAGAAGACACATTTGCTAAAGGTCATCTGTACTTCATGACAGAATTTACAGCCTCGGCCAGGGAGACAGATGTGTGTGTTTGTTGGGAGCTCCTCTGATGGCAGGAGCTGCCTGCATCCCATCCAGGCTCTCACCCAGCAATGGGGCTGTGACCAGCAGGAGGAGACCCCTCAGCACAGCCTGTCCGTGCTGTTGGCAAGGAGACTGTGGCTGTGTGTCACAGAGAACAGGTTTCCTTTCTTTCCTTGGGGATGAAGGCTTCCAGTTTGGTGACCAGAACCCAAATCAGCAGCTGCCACCATCTTCAGGCTGCAGTGTCAGCTGTGCAAACAAGTTTACTCAAAATACTCCAGCCAATAAAGGAAATCTGTATCTGCTTGCTCCTGCATCTGTTTGTTTATTGGGTTTGTGATTTTTACCTGCTTTAGTGCTCCTTACCTACCCCATGGGTAACAACTAAACTCAGTTATTTTTCTCTTTCCTATAAGCCCAGGTGTTGCTGGTTGAAGGTTATGGCTCTGCTGTGAAAGGTGTAATACAGGTCAAGTTTAAAGCTTGACAGGCTGGTGCTGGCTGGTTCTGTACTGACAATAATGAAACTCTGCTATCTCATGGGAGACATAAATCCCTCCTAGTTGCAGACCTGGTAGATATTTATGCAACTGGCCTTGCTTATATCATCTTCCATCTGTCCCTAGTTTAAAGTTTTCTCAGGTAATTCTGTGACAGTAAATTTTTCCTGTTTGAGACTCAAATCTGACACTTCTGCATTTCCAGGGAAATCCACATGCCCTCAATACATCACTATTGATCATGGTTGGTGCCCAGAATCAGAAAGATTACAGAAGGTATCAGCACTCTGACCACTTGCTCATACATGTATCAAGCCTGAGGGGATGCTGAGCTGACAGTGAACCTGCTCTGCAGTGTCCATAATCCAAATATCCTGGAGCAGGCTGCTCTGGTGAGGTCTGATGAACCTCAGTTCTTGTCTTACTTTACTTTACAAACTGCTTATTCAACTGTAGTTCCAACTGGGAAAAAAAAAAAAAAAAAAAAAAAAAAAAGTGGTCTTTTTTATATTACAGTGTTCAATGTCAGCTCCATCTTCACTGTAGTTCTTGATGCTGCTGTGAGGAGCTGCTCAGCCTGTCCTGTCCTGCTCTCACAGGATAAGGGCTCCTTCACTCTGCACCTTGGTTGTGAGACCTCAAGGGATAAGGGGAGTTGGTTTCTGGGTTAGTCTCCACTTGTGCTCTGTACAATCCTTGCCAAGTGTTTCTCCACTTGTACTTCAGAGTTAAAGAAACCCCTCATGTTTTGTATTTTGGGAAATCCAAGCAGAGCCATCTTGGCTTGGTGCTGCAGGGATGTGGCTGCTGAGGGCCTGACATGGGATCATTTTGAGCAGCCCTGGCTGCTGTGGCTTTGTCTCACCAAGCCAAGGAGCTTTGGGGTTAGTGGACATTGTGGATATCCACTGCTGCCAGCTGTCCCAGACACCAAACCTGCAGCACAGGCACCTGGCAGAGAGTCCTCTGTGCCAGCACCCACGTTCACTGGCTCTTGCCCTGCTGGTGACCTGTTATCAGCAATCTCAGTATTAAATACAGCTTCCCACAGCTAATCCTGGGAGATTTCTCTGAGAGATTTTCCCCTTGCCTCAAGAAACTCCCTTGCTCTTTGACTTTTAATAAAGCAATTAGGGGGAAAAAATGGAATTAATAATATTAAGCAGCACAGTCACTCACTTGGAAGTTGGGAAATTCTATGACCTTCTTTGTGCAACTGCAGCAAGCAGCCTGCATGGTTGTGTCCTGCTGTCACACTGCCCTGGTGGTGTTTGTTTCTGTGCTGGATCTCTGGCAAGGTTTTGGTAGCAGGGGGCTACAGGGGTGGCTTCTGTGAGAAGCTGCTGGAAGCTTTCCCTGTGTCCAACAGAGCCAAAGTCAGCCAGCTCCAAGAGGAACCCAACACTGTCCAAAGCTGAGCCCATCAGCAACAGAGACAGCTCCTCTGGCATGAGGTGGTTAAGAAGGGGGAAAAGTAACTGCAGCTGGACTGGGGAATGGGAATATGTGAGAGGAGCAGCCCTGCAGACCCCAGCCAGACCAGGAGGGGCAGGAGCTGCTCCAGGTGCCAGAGCAGGATCCACCTGCAGCCCCTGGGGGACCCACCCCAGAGCAGGGCTGAGCCCAGACCCCAGGGGAAGCCCGTGCCAGGCAAATTGATATTTCTGCAAGCATTCACAGTTTAACTGAGTGGGCAGTTCTCCATGGGAGAGCAAAGCTCTGCAGTGTGATTATGGTGCACAGATGATGCTTGATGACTTTCAAGTAGTTGCCACATGGCCTGAGGTTTGTACAATTCTTCAGATTGCTGCAAGTGTTGAAAAATGCCTTCACTACACCTCCCTCACTGCCTAAGTCTTACTATAATAAACAACTCCAGCTTTTGCCTGAATTTAGGAGAAGAAAGGAATAATCATCCAGAATGAAAATTTCAGTCTGAATTATAAACCCCAAGAAAATTAGCAAGCTGGAAAGGGGGACAACACCCTTAATAATGTATTTATCCAGGTGGTCCTAGGCAAAAACTATTCCTGACCTGCAAGTATCCATTTATACCAAATGTTTGCTGTTGCTTCTCCATTCACCAAATAAAGCAGCAGATTTTCACATATTGTGTTTTACAGATTAGCACAAATATAAGATTTTTGAAATTGATGCATTTTCTATTTCTGGGCTTTTCACACCAACAGCCACATGGCCTCACATGCAAAGGGAATCCCTTTATGTCAGATATACTCTTTTTTCCTGGGTACAGTCAATCTTCCTCTCTGTGCATTGCTCCATTTTTGCATCTTTCCAGCACTGTGTTTAGCTTTGTAATGATGTATATAAATAAATTGTGTAATTCCTTCACTATTTATTTTCAACTTTTTAAAACCCTCTTCTGGGACATAAATTTCTTCTAGCATTGCTCTGATGATTTAGAACCTGTTACTTTTTTCTCCTTCCATACAGATTCAGCATCATAAAGCATGATTGCTTTAGAGCCTTTTGTAAAATAAAATAAAATAAAATAAAATAAAATAAAATAAAATAAAATAAAATAAAATGAACTCCCAAACAAAAAAAATCAAACAACTCAATACTGCATTAGAAATGAGCAGAAAAAGAAGCACTAGGACTCACACACAAACACCATGCCTGAATGAAGTTCTCATTTGCAGATAGGAAGATGCTTTAATGCATCTTTGATCACAGGCATGGAGTAAATAGAGCCAGCACCTTTGTAAAAGTGAAAAAAAAAGTCCATTTAAAAATAATTAGTCTTTGTCCTGCACTGTGTTTTTCACATTGATAATCCAAGTGAGCGTGGAGAGCACTCACTTCTGGAACCAGCACTGAATAATCAGATCTGTCTTCATAATGCAAATACCAGAGCAGACAGTAAAAGTGAGTGCAAGACTGATATGTTTGGAAGTGTGTGATGCACTCTGGTAGTCTGGAAGCTTGGCTGTAATATGAAGGAAGCAAGATCAAAAGCATGACTGCTGAGCATGTTTCAGTGCTAGCAGAGCATGTCTCTGTCAGACTGCACTACGCTCTGCTAAGTGTCTGGTTATTTCCCTCTGAACCTGCATTGATTTTCTTGCAGATTGCATTAGTTCCAGTCACAAAAGAAATTGTGTCTGTTCTACAGCTAATGCAAATCTACACCCAGGATTTTCCTGAACACTGCTTTTTAAGGTACAATGCCAGAATTCAAATACATTTGTGAGTGTGCATGGCCTTATAAAATGAACATCCACATTAAAAAGGTACCAAAGAAGTGGTAGCAGTTAGCACTGAGGGCACTTGTAAGTCCAATACTTGTTCTATTAATTACTGTCTTCTCAAACTTATGAAACATCAGAGAAAGCATCCTTAAAGTTTAATTCAATCCGTAGGTGTGCCTAATTGCCAAGAGCAATTAAAAGTAAATGGAATTTAAAAACCCTGAGGATCCTGTTGACATGCAGAGACAAGGTTCTGTGACCTGTGTGCTGGGATGAAGCAGCCTCATCCAGCTGAGACAGGGCACCACACTGCAAAGTTGGTTAAATGCCTCTTTCTGTGCTGAGCTCCTTTGCCATTTATTCTCTCTGTCTTTTACCACATCATTGCGTTGACAAGAATTTTTTTCATGAACTGTAGTCTATCTTAGACCTTCTATTTTATTTTTCCTTTTTCAGTCCCCTCTCCCTTCTTGATTTCTTTTCCTTCTTTCCACTGCATTCTTTCCACAGGACTTGAATTGCCTTGCAATTAAGGCTGAGCAAATCTGTGATCTCCCCATGAATAACCAGGTGTTGGATCCTCTCAAGTGAAGACCATGCCTTTCCCTGCTCCTTTCACTTGCTCATGGTGTTCAGGAGAAAAGGGGTTAATGCACTCCTTCTGCTGCTCCCATCACCTCACACTTTGATGTTTTTTAGTATCCTGCTGAAGCAGTATGTTTTTCTCGGGTGATTCCTTGCCCTCCTTTGCACAGGGGTCTGTGTTATTGTGAGGGGCTGAGCTCAGCCCAGGGGCCTGTGAGGGCATTATATGGAAATCCTTTCCAGGGGAGATCTGTCCAGGGGTGGGGTGTACAGGGACCTCCCAAAAGACTTGGGATTCTTAAGTGAAGCAGAACACTGTAAAAAAAGAAGGACTTGCCTATTTTCCAGATGGCTGTGTCTGACATGAAATTGCTTGTAGAATGTCACAATACAGCTGAGATTTTTTTCTTCTTCTTCAAGTTCATAGTCTTACTTTTCCTCTGAGCAGTAAAGGTGGAGAGTTTAGGCTAAATTTTGACACCTGAATATCAGAAACCTCCACCATTTCTATTTAAATCCAACTCATCCCAAGGGTGAGTGGTGGCTCTCATTTGTTTCACTGACTATGAGTAAGGATCAAGAAACAGGCTCAGGATAAGTCTATAGTATCTGTGTGACAAGGCTCTAAAATTAGTTGAGAAATTTTCTTTCCAAAAAGTTTCTGAAGGCTGTAAAGAGAGGATTTTAGACTCACTGCTGTAAGGATCTGATCAGGACTGAAGGCTGAGAGATACAGAAGGATATTCAATCCAATGAGGCTAAGCAAGTGATGCTAATTCCAAGCAGAGCAAAGTCCTTGTCTGGCAAATATAAGCTTGAAATTCCTGACTAGTTCTCATGGGAGGGAGCAACAAGGCAATGATTCAACTGCAGGATAAACAAGGAAATTAAAATCTAAGTGTGACATAAGATGCATAAATCAACTAGTGGTGCCTAAGTATTATGGTAAATAATATTTCATCTCTTGTACTAATCTGACAACCATGCAACTGCTTACAATGAAGAGAATGTTGACCACAACTTTGACTGTCCTGGCTCCTTTGGTTTGAATCTAAATATTGCTCCAACATGGAGCTTGGGTGAAACCTGCCAAATTTGCAAGTTTGAAAGAGAGAGGGAAGAAATAATTCCTGGAAGATGAATAAAACACAAGGAAAATGGCACAGCACCTAATGAAGTAATTTAAATGCAAATGAGGGAAAAGGTGTAAGTGAAAATTGCTGGGAATTTTTTAAAAGAGGAAAAGTTTTCCATGCATCAAAACATTATGATGTCATTTCAGGGTAAGCCCTTCTGATGCCAAATTTCAAACCAGAGAGGGCTTTGTATATGTGGGTTTTGGATTTGCTTTAAGGCTGAGATGTCAACTGCCTCAGAATAGGAGGTTTAAAGTGAGTTGGCTGACAGCCTTGAGGGGAGCAGTGGGAATAGCAACTCAGTAATTGATTTGAGATGAAATATTCATATAATCCCCAGGGAAGAGGCAGCCCAATGCCCTTCTCAGCCCATATCACAGATGTCATCATTAAAGCTGGCGGTGCTCAAAACACACTTTGGCTTGATTGGCATAAAGCCCCCATCACCTTTTTGGTTGGATTTTACCCATTTGGGTTTTTTCTCCTTTAATCCAGAAGACCCTTCAGCATTGTGGCATGATCTGGAGATTCAGAAGGACTGTCTGTGTTACCACTGAAAATAAAAATTAAAAAACCAGATGAATTGTATCAACTCCTCTTGTGAGGGATGCTCAGCAATTAGATGGCATTAGGCTACAGTCAGAATAAAATATTAAAGGAGCACTAAGATCATGGCTGTAACCTTGCAGGCAGACACATGGCACACGGCTCTGGAAGTGCATCCATGACACATCTCAACAGGGGACTGATAAAGAGATTTCTTTGTAGCACATTACAGAGGTTCCCTAGCCTCATTTAAAGACATTGTCGTGAATTTTAAGCAGGCTGGGGAGAGGACAAGGCTGTTGTGATCTTGGAGAACAAGCTAATAGCACTGTAGTGTGAAAGGAGAAGAGATACTCGTTGGGTTCAGAGCAGCCACTTGGATTTTGCTAAATTGATAATTTCCAATAACTGCTGATCCTCACGCTCTGAGCAGTGTGTGTCTCCCTGTGGCATGGATTTGTGGCAGGGGGAAGGGAGGCTCTGTTTTCTCTGAGGTATAGCTGGAGCCTCCACCGTAAGCGGCTGGAAGCTTGGTTGCCGCTGAATCCCACGGAAAGATGCTGGATGCTGGCGTTGCCCCTAACAACAGTTGCTAAGAGACTCCTGCTGGCATACAGAAAGATGGAAATGGCCACAGATTATGGCCCTATTTATCATAGTTGTATGAATAGTCTCTTTAAGGGAATGCATGACATATAAATTTAGCATGCACATGACAGAAATGTAGAGCACACGTCACAAGATGAGACTGTTCTAGCAGGATATTTGCTGCCTTATAAATAGTTGTCTCAGCCCCTACCTCCCTCTTGCAGCTTTTGTGGTTTCTCATTAAAACTTTCGTGAGAGTCTATGAATTATAAAGCAGTGACTAACTGCTTAACAAATTGGCTTTTTATAGAAGAGTCTAGCAGGAGCAGGGAGATGAAAAATCCTGACAGTGTCAGTGCAACATTATTATTATTATTATTATTATTATTATTATTATTATTATTATTATTATTATCAGCAAGTGACGTGTGTGGTTGGCCCAATTCTGCTTCCAATTGCTGCAGCTTGGGAGTGGAGCAGGTCCCTCAGCATCACCATCTGATCCAGAGGATCCAGCCCCTGCCAGCCTGGATCTTAACTGGCCCCAAAATGAATGGCTCCTTTTCATCATTAGATCACTTTATTAGTAAATTACTGTAGCTCTTCTGATATAATTCACTTCCTGGGGTGAAAAGGATTTATGCCAATACTTGTTTTGTGTTTAATGGATTCATTATGCTTTTCATCATAAAATTCATCAATGTTAATTGAACGGATTAGCTAAATGTAATTAGAAGAGGGATATATAAGGGGGAGGGAACGTGTGTCTATGTCTCTGCTTTCTCCTACAGCTCTTTGCTTTAACTACTGCCCAAATGTTAATTCCCCTGTTTCTATTGCCCTTTCCAATTTGGCTGATCAATATAATCTCTGCATTCATGTCAGGGCTTGTATGGTGTATTAGATTGCAAGTTAATTCAGGTCCAAAAGAAACATTATTGACCTTCTAGGGCCAGTGGTTTTGGTGGCAGTGGTGGTATGGTTTTTTTTCCCCAAATGTTTTATTTTGTAGCAGAAAACTATACCAATTTGTCAAAAATGACCATGCAACATGATTATCCTCTTCTTAGTCAAGCAAAGGCTGTAAGCACATCTGATAATCACTTCCAGCCCTTGCTGGGGGAGTGTTCAGGGACAGGGTGCCAGGTACAGTTGCTCAGTGGTCTGATTTTGGCTGGCTATAAGTAAATAAAGCAGTGATTAGGTTTCTGTAGCCACTTTTCCTGCAGATAAGATAATTTAAGCTGCAGTAGCTTCATGGGGAGAGATGTCATACCTGCCTCACCATTTTCTTCGTGTCAAGAATGCATTTATGTCACATCTTTATAGGTCAATAAACAGCTACAAGGGAATTTCAGCCGCAGGATGTCAAAGTAATGGAGCTTCCATCCTCACAGAACATTAATGCTTCTAAATAGGCTAAACCTGGTTGTTTCAAACCTCAATTACATTTACTAGAAGATAGGAAGGTAGATCTCAGATCAATCCTTGCAAGGCAGAGAATACAGACAAGAAGACCCTTGGGCTAAGTTCAGTAATGAAATTAAGTGCTTGAAATGGAAGTGTTGCAAGTGCCAGAGCAGTGAGACCTCCTTTGCATTAGGAATGTTAAAATACCTCTGAACTGAGAGTCTTTAAAGCTTAACTGTGCAGAGGTTTCACGATCACCTGTGGGCTGAGCTTTGGATGGAGCCCTGGCAGGCCAGTGTGTGTCACAGCAGGAGAGGCTGAGCCAGCACCCAGCATCCAGAATCCAGCATCCAGCATTCAGCATCCAGCACCCAGAATCCAGCATCCAGAATCCAGCATGCAGCATCCAGCGTGCAGCCTCCGTGTCCTTGGGAGACCCTGCTCTGGGTGAGGGTGCCTGGGGCACGAGGCTGTTTGAGGCTGCACCAAATCCCTTCTTGTCTGCTGGGCAGGCTGGGAGCTGGCATGTGTCACAGGAGTGGGGCCACAGGCAGTGGCAGAGCTGTCAGTGCTGTGGGAGGCTGTGCAGAGTGTCTGCACAGAAAGTTTCTCACCACACCAGGGGATAGTTTGATCTAAAGAGGATGGGAGTACCTTGGATTCCTCTGATGCACACATCACACTGCAGCAGAAAGGTGACATCCTGGCTCTGGTGGCCTTAGCTGGACAATGTGTCCTGTCTTTCTCCCATCCCTTTAAATAGATGTGGAGGGATGGCTGGGGAATATGAGGTGGTTTGTCTACAAGGACGTGTTAACCTGCACCTCTATTTGATTTCAAACATACATTTATAACTGCTTCCACTTTCCACCTTTACAATGGTTATGTTATTTTTCATAGGAAGCATGAGCATGTGAGAGAACGATTCCACTGTGGACATTCAGGCATGTTTTTATTATCAGAGCTGAGCAATAATCTCACTAAAAAAAAAAAGAAGTTCTGGTGTTGTAATCTTCCTTTTAACATCCAGTCAGTTATGATGAAAAGCAAGAAGCTCTGTTTGCAGCCATTCATGCTTCTTGGCCTCTGAAAACACCCCAAGGTGTTTTGGGCAGACTTTCCCTCATGGAAACTGCAGCAGCCATCTATCTACAATTCAGGGGTTCAGCTGAATGAATCTCCTCATTGCAGGTGAGGGCAGGAGATGGATGTGGCACAGAGAAGGCACAGTGAGGTGATCCAATGACTTGGGTTTGCTGGGGAGCCCCCAGACATGATGTGAAATAGTGGTTTCTGCATATGCAGCATGGTTTGTGTTTGGAACAAGACTTGGGACAAATCCCCAGAGCCAAGATGTGGCAGCTGCCTGCCCAGCAGGCCAGGAAGGATCAAACTGCTCCAGTGGGGAGAAAGACACTGAATAATTATTTGAGGAATAAATTAAGTGGAAGGGTTAAGCATTTTTTCAAGTCACCTTTCCCTGCTTGCTATAAACAGGTTCCACCCTGAAAGTGAGCTGCTTATTCCTCACCAAGTGATAAATCCTAGAACCTCCCAGGGCCAAATGTTATTATCCTTCAAACTTGTTTTCCCAGGGACATCACAGGGGCCTGCATGCATGTATCTGCCTGTGAACCCCACGTGCAGGGCTCTCTGCACCCCTGCTCAGCCTCTCTGTGCTCCTGGGCAGGCAGGCTGGGGAGGAGGATGCTTCAACCATGGAGGGCAGGGCCCGCAGAGGGAGCTGTGGCAGCGCTTTCCCAGAGGGATGCTCTGAGCCAGGAGCACACCCAGGTCCTGCTGGTGTCCCTGCAGCAGCAATGTGTGCCCTGCACCTGCAGCTTTGCCTTCCCAGGGCAGCAAATCCCTGTGCAGATAAGAGCAGATAAGACAGATCCCTGTCCCAGCCTGGAGAAGCCACAGGGGCTGTCCCTTCTCAGAGGCAGGAGCACGATTTGCCCTTAAATGCCACTGCTTTTGGGGGGTCTGCTGCTCACCTATGAAATGGGTGACTGATTATGAGACCTTCAGAGGGAATCAGATTAAACACCATTCAAACTCCAGTTTGGAGCCTGGCTGCACAGGGAGCAGCAGCAGGTCTTGCAGGGTGTCCCAGCAGTGATGGGCACTTGTGTCACTCTGTGGGGACACTGTGGGGTCACCTCACAGTGGATTATGGCCAACACAAGCAAACAGAGATGTACAGCCCCTGACCAAGCTGGGGCAAGTGGCTTCACCCCCAGGTACTTGTTTCATGTGAAACCAGAAGTAGACTATTTGCCTTCTTGGAAAAGTTAGTGAGTTTCTTTGTTGAACAAAGCTGTGCAAGAGGACATTATTTACCTTCCAGATCTGTTTATGGGAACTTTTGATTTAATATTTCTTTGCTGATGTTCAGCAATAGGCTTTTTTTCAGCCTGTCTTGCAAGATCTATTATCAGTGTTCACTGGACCAGATCGAAGACAGAAACTGATGTCTTTTATTGCTTGATCTATACATGGTTTGCTACTTGGGAGAATAAAATATTCCATGCTTATTGAGAGTCTGCATTATTGAGAATTGTATCAATGCTTGTTTCATGTTTATTGACATTGCATTTAGACTGGCTATTTTACTGCCATGCTGTATTTGATCAAGTTTAACTTTGTTTCTAGGTCATGGCAATCTCTTGCCCTGATAGAAGGTAAAGGGGGGAATTCCTATTTTAAACACACAATAATTACAATTTAAATTTTTTTGGAGATATGCACATTGATGCATACAAGTCTTGATATCTGCCCAGTCCACTGGGGAGTCATTTTGACTTTGAAGTGCAGAATTGTGTTCATATTTAATAACCATTTCTTTTTAAAGTGAGGCTTAATGGAGGTTTGTTGGTAATTATTCTGCCTCATTGATAAAGATCCCAAATACACAAGAGTTTCAAATTATTTCACAGATGATTTATATGCACAAAGCATAATTAGAATAATGTAATTTCCTTGCTAGTTTGGTTCTCATTTGAATATAGAAAGATGTCACTGAGAAAAACTTTTATACTTTCTTGTTTGACTGACACCGAAAAATCAAATATGAATTGCAACCAAAAAAAACCCATGTATAAAATGCTGCACACTATTACTGAGTACTATTGAAATACTGCTTTGAAGGCAGAATTATAAATTGCCTCATGGGTGCTTTTAATGTTCTCCATACTATATATTATCAGGGACCTTCATAAATGTCAGTTTTATAAACAACTCCACGAGAAGATGCTTTTACCACCATTTTACAGATGAGGAGCTGTAGTACAAGAGATTTTAAGGTCAGAAGTGTCCACTCAATTTATCTGCATTATTGGAAACACCTAGAACTTGATTTTTCAAAGCATTACAGAACACAGCATTTAGCTGAAACACTACCAAGACAGACTTCAATATTCAGTATTATTCCAGACCTAATTCCAGGATTTTCTCTTGGTTTTAGCCCGGAAAAAGGTGGGAGCTGAAGAATAAGTGAGGTACCTGGTGCCAAGCAGTGGCAGAGGAAGGGGCAGAGTACAGAGTGTCCAACAACACCTGACCAGGAAAACTTGACATCAGTGAGAATATGTGCCACAGTCAGAAAAATTATGCTTAGAGGAAATGGGGGTTTTGTGGGAAAAAGATGATGTAGAGAAATTTCCACATTTGGAAGGGAGCTGAGGGAATATGTAAGTGGCTGAAATAGCCATTGGTGACATTTTCAGATTAATATCTTTTGCACTGGGAGTTGATTTTTTTTTTCTTGGTTATTTTTCAGCATTACCAGCAAGTTAAAGTCCAAGCTTATACTGAAATAGTGACTGGTGCATTCAGGGGAAGGAAGGAGTGTTTGAATTAGCAGATAGCAGAACTTTCCAGGGACTTGTCTTTCCATCCTGGTATCCCAATTTAGAGCTTCTGTAAGATAGGAGCCCTTGTTCAGCTCTTTATTTAAGTGTCTGCACTTGTGTTAAGCCTAAGCCCACTTCTTTTTCTTCCTGACACATTTTTTGCACACTCTCAGACTCAGCAAGTCCGTGGGCATCACCCTCCCAAGTTACTCAGCCACGATACATTGCCAGCAATTGGCTGTCCTGCATCCCAAATGAAGCAACAAACCTTCCAGGAGAATAAAAAGAAAATACATGATTGTATAATGAAAGGCTGCTTCATAATATATAAGTACCAGGTGTGGGATTGAGCCTGCCTAATTTAAGGTCCCAATTTGTATCTATAATTTAAGCGCCTAGCAACTGAGTCCTGGGAGGTGGGGCTGAGAATCCCTGTGCACTGTGTGACAGAGAGAGGAGGGAGCCTTTGGGTGTCTCCAGAGGGAGGTGAAGGCTGCACAGTTGGGTGCCTGTATGGGCTGGTGGAGGAGCCAGTTCAGCCTCCCAGCCCTGCATTTGGTGTTTGATTTTCCTCTGGGTAGTTTGGGGTGCCTGGCTCGGGCTCTGGTTTGGACATGGACACAGCACTCCTGGGCATACAGGTGTGCAGAGCTGGGCTCAGGATGCCTGGAGAAGAGAAGGCATCAAGGAGACCTTGGAGCACCTTCCAGGAGCTGAAGGAGATGTACCAGGGAGCTGGAGAGGGGCTTTTGGTGAGGGCATGAAGTGACAGGACAAGGGGGAATGGTTTTAAACTGAAAGAGGAAAGGATGACTTTAAACTGAGAGAGGGCAGGTTTAGATTAGATACTAGAAGAAATTTATTACTGTGGGAGTGTTGAGGCCCTGGCACAGGGCCAGTGAAGCTGTGGAAGTGTTCATGCCAGCTTGGACAGGGCTTTGAGCAACCTGGGATAGTGGAAGGTTCCATGCCACGGCAGGGGGATTAGAATCAAATGATTTTTAAAGGTGCCTTCTAACCCAATTCTATTCTGTGATGCTGTTCCCTATTCTGTGATTCTCTGATGCACTGCTAGAAGGCACTCTGAAACCCCACATGGATTATGCTGTCCCCACAGAGGTGCATCTTCTGTTCCCCAATTCCTGGGGGTGGGGAGTCAGCCAACCTGCTGCAGCTGCTCAGCCTGGGAGAGGGAGTCCCAGCAGTTTACAAAAGACATCATTAAAAGCCACAAGAAAGCAGGGGTTTGTGATAAGGAAACTGACAGGATCTCAATTAAACAGCATTTGCAAGGGGCTGTGCATTTGTTTATAAAACATGCTCTTACTCAGAGAGAAGGAAAGATCTTGATAAATCTCTGTCTGTGTTTCTTGTCCTGATGTGCTCAGGTCAGACCATGTACAGTGAGTCCTTACTAATGGCCCCTTCTCAGTGACATTTGCCTCCTCTTACAGGTGGATGGAATTAATTTTTCAGTCTCTCTCCACTGTGGGCCCGTTCTGTCTATAGAGAATCTGTTGAATTATTGTGGATTCTGTTGCACAGCCTGTTTGACACCTCAGGTCAGATCTGAACCACAGACAAAGTGAAATTGAATTCTTCCTCCTGAATTTCCCCTTTCTTATTTTTTACAGGTCTCAATTGTATTCAAGTTGTGCTTTTACCATGTGCCGTACAGAGTCCAGCACCACATGTATGTTAACTGTACTTCCAATCACAAACAGATGAAGCATTGTATGAGAAAAGGCTCATTTAAATTCTGTGTTATAATGGAGTGACAGATCCATACAGTCAAAATCATGAGTAATTTTCCTTCCCTAATGGTATTGGCTTAAAAACCATATTAACAGAAAGGTTGTGTTTTGTTGAGTTTGGTTTTTTTTAATTTTATGTTTTTCATCTACATTTTGGAATTCCACATTTGAAAGCTTATTCCTCAAGAACAAAGGTTGGAAACTTTAATTCCATGTTTTCCAGTTTTAAAAAAGATGAGGCACAAAGCTGAAGGGCATAGTTTATATGTTTGAAATGCAGGGAATTCCATGCTGCTCTATATCTCACCAAAGAAAATACCTGATATAAGCTGTATATAGTCCATGTTTTGTTTATCCCATCCTGCTCCCTAACAGACTGTTTGGGGCTGTCTCAGCTGTGTCAGAGGCACGAGAGCTCTCAGCTCCATAATGAACTTTGGTCTATCACATATTTTACCTCAAACCTTGTTCACCAGCCCATTCTTCTTTAGTTACTGAAATCAGCATTTTCTATCATGCTCATCACTCAAGAGCACTTCAACCGGGCTTGATTGTCTAATGTGACCTCTGAAACCTTTGGGAAGTCCTTGACAACTTCAAATGCTGTTCAAAGCAAAAACAAAAAACCAAAACAAAACAAAATGAAAAAAAGGTGGGGCAGTTGTTCACCACTTCCATGACAAGTGAGGTAAAAAAGAGCAGAGAGGATGCAGTAACAAATGGTTTGGCATTTGCCAGCATATGATTCAGGGGTCTCTGTCTTGCTAAGCTCATAAGCATCTCTCATGTGCCACTTAGGCTGAGTTAGTACAGAGGCTTTATTTATATTATTGCATCTGTGTTTTTACTTGAGAGAGATGGGATCTTCTTCTCTGTACTAGGGGAAAATTGTCCTGTAATCAGACCATTTCCTAATGTCACCCCCACCACCCAGTAAATGAGTTTATGGTAGAGTCACAGTGCTTGAAGCCTTTGGCCATGTTTCCTCAGAAAGCAGTATGACCTGACAGCAGCAGGTCTGTGAAGTGAAACAGTTGGTGCTAAAGGTTCTCTTTTGCACCAATTTCCAGGCATTTACTCCAGGCAAGCATTAACCGCATCCCATAAACTGCCCCATAAATCCCAATTTTCCATGATTGTTTGGAGCACATTAGCTGTGTCCCTGCAATGCTTCTGCACCATATTTCAGTTGGGGTTTATCTGGAAGGAACCTAGGTTGTGTGCTTCAAACCACTTTGTGAGGTGAACCACACTCCAGTTAACACCAACCAGAAGATTCAGTCCAGAAGAGCATTCTCCATGTGGAATAACACATTGACACTCCTTGTGGCAAGCTGCAGTGGTTGGTCAGGGCAGAGGGGACTGGCTCCACGTTTGTGCTGCCTGGCAGAGCTGCAAGGCTGTGCTCCTTTCATCTGGCAGTAGCTGTGCTGCTGGTCCTCAGGCTGGCTGGGGAGGCTGCAGTCTCCTCTGGATCTGTCACAAGCTGGGTGGTGATGAGAGCTGATAGAGCAGAGCACCACTAATCAACAGGGCTTGCCCCACAAATCTCACTGAGAATAAGGTCACTCAGGGACTTAGAAAAAGCCCCAGTATGGGCTAGAAATGAACTGGGAGTAAAAACAAATGTGAGAGAAACAACTTTGGTCAGCAGTCCCAATTGATAAAGCCCATGAGCTTCATCCTCTGCTCTGGCTGTGGCATTGGCCAGGTAATCAGCCTGGGTATAAAACAAGATAAAGACCAAGGTCACTGTGGATCACTTGTTTGTTGGAAACACCTTCAGGCTCCTGTGAAGTTTCAGCCCATGAGGCCCTGGATGAAAATCTCTCTACATCCACTCCAGATGTTGTACAGGTCCTAGCAGTACCATACACTTTTCAATAGTCATTGTGGTCCTTCAAGTGGCGTGATTTTAAAAGACTTCTTAGGCTTTTTGCATTCCTGAGTAAAATTTACTGGCTGGTGGAAAGGTGTTTGCTGTAATCTGGTTTGTATGTATGTTTTTTCTGATTTACAAATCATACTGTAAATGAATGGACTTTTGTCAGGGTTTTATAGGAGTATGAGTCTTAAAGTTATGGACAGTAAAGATTGTTAAGGACAGGATGATGCAAGATGAACCCTACAAGATACAGCACTAGGACAAACTAAGAGTCATATGAAATGAAGATTCTGAGTTTGGGAGTGCAGATCAGAGCTATGCAGTGATTTTCCTGAAATGAAAGGAGAAGGCTGATTCTTGCATGGCTGCTTTGCCCCATCCAAGGTGGATGCATTCTCACAGGTGTGATCTGACCAATTCCAAGATGCCCCTTATGATGTTAGACCCTACCCCACAATCTCAGTTGCCTTAACAACTTAGGATCTTGTGAATGCCTCTGGATCATCTCGTTATGAACTCAGTTGGGTTTCATAACCTTTTTCCCCGCAGCAATCCTGAGTGAGCCCAGAGCTGTTTTTAATCTCACATGGTGCCTCTCCCTGCAAGTGATCCATGCAGTCCCAAGGATCAGCAGGCATCAGTCATCCACAAACCACTCTCACACCATATGGAACATGTAGCTCGTGACCTCCTGCTCCCTGCAGAATGGTCGATATTAAAAGCAGCCCCACAATATTCAGTGGCTCAGGCAGAGGTCAGATCAGACTGGCCCTTGTTAATGCACTGTGTCAGTATTTCTTTAGTGACCTCATCAGTCCTCTAAGAATTATCTTTCTTTGAAAGATGCCATGTCTGCCTCCCTATGAAGAAAACTGCCTGGATGAGATTTGATCTCACATGTTCCCACATCTAAGAGAGAGGCAGCATCATGGAAGAGGCACTTTGACCCCTTTAACTCAGGGGGATTTCAACTCTGAGACTTAATGACACTCACATTTCTACCTGTCCTTTAAGAGAGAAATACAGCCATTCTGGGCCTGTGGGTTTCCAAGACGTGTGTAAGGGAAGCACCAGTAAATGTGCATGTTCAAAAATGCTAAAAATGTGTCTGCAAGCATTTGAGATGAGATGCAAGAGCAGATGGTCCTTGAGAACAAGGGATTGGCAACTGCGTCACCAAGTCCTTGAGTTCAGTGTGTTGCAGCAGGAGTAAGTGATTTTCACTCAGCTCATATTATTCATCAGAGAGTGTGTATGTGTGTGCTTTTAAATAAAACATGATTATGTTTCTTTGGATTAGTTTTTGCATACTGTAAAACTGAGTATCTTTCATCAGTTGGTTTGGCTTTCAGACTTTGGCATTTTAACCAAACTAAATAAATATTCTCAAACTTTCTTAAACATATATGCAAAAATGCTGAAAAAAGTTAGGTTTGCCATAAATGCCATCTTTCCACAGAGAGCCAAGGTACCATTTTAATTGTGCTATCATGCATTTCAAGCTGTCTATTCTACATATACATTACAAGGGAAGATCAGTAGGAAGGAAATTGTTGGGTGGGGGTTAGATCTGTTTGTTTGCCACATTCTTTTTCTTTGGGGTTTATATCTTTGCTTATTTTCATTATTTTCTTTCAACAGCAAGGCTATAAAAGTGAGCCTTATATTCTCTGGGGCTTTTGGAAAAAAAATCAAATGCTGTAAGATTTGCAGTACAATGATGGAAGCTGGCAGTTCCCAAATAGTATGAAATTAGTTTAGTTAGTCTCAGTCTTCTGTATCTTCTGCCCTCCCTGAGAGTCAGGCATTATCTGGTTTTTTTCCTAGTTTTCCTCTGACACTTTTGCTCTCCACTTGACAAACACAATCAAAATATAGAACTGAGCAGATCTGGTAAATTAAGGTACTAAAGATGAGAGTTGATCCCAGAAAACAGACAAAATTCTGTGTGGTTTTCAGACAAAACCCACTGAAGGCCATGCATGACTTTTCAGCCAGTATTGCCAGATTGTCAGAGACAAGCTGTGGTTGTGGGAGAGGAAGCAAACTGTCTCACTCACATTTCTGTCACTGTATGATTTGGATTTCCCTCCCAAGAAGCTGTGTGGAATTTTTAATTACTGCTGATTACCTATTCACAAGAGATGTTCTTCCCAGAAACACACATCTTCATGCCCTCTCCTACAATACATACATTGTGAAGAAATAATTGCACAAAGCAGCTGCTTCCTATTTCCTCCAGGCTGGCTGCTCCTGGGGAGCTGCACAGTGCAGCCCCTCTAATCATCCCTCCAGTGGATCTGAGCACAGCTCCCTCACCTCCCTAGAGACCAGGACATTCTCCAATTCTTTATGTTCAGATCAACCTCTGCTCTGCCAGTGGTCAGCAATTTGCTCTTGCAAATCTTCCAAGGATACTCTGAGAGGTCCAAGAGCCTTGGGTGTGAGCAGTGGTTGGTTACTGGCTTCTCCTTTGGATCCTGAAGGGGTGGTGTTGCTTCTCTGAGATGCCTTGGAGGCAAAAGTTAGAGAGAGGGGTCCCCAGGAAAATCCCAAGTTTTGTTTCATGCCATTGGAAGTGACTCTGAGTTTTTGCCCATATTACCCAAAGACTCTGCAATTATAGTATCTCTATACAGGGGTAGAGAGACAACAGCCTTGAAGAGCTCAGAAGGGAAAAATCCCCATATGGGCAGCTTTAAGGGAAAGGCAGCTTGAGGAACCAATAATGAGGTGCTGCTTCTATGTTTGGGATGGAAACTGCTGGGTAAATAGAGCACAGTGAGCCACAGAGAGATCCAATGTGAGACCCATCAAGTCATGTATTTAATCAGGTTTGCTCATGGAAAGCGGCTTGATGATTTGGGGGAATGTTTTGTAACTGCAAATGTTAAATGACCCTTGATAAATAAAGAAAACATATTAACAGGCTGCTCTGAAAGCAATCAGCCTTAATTACCTCAAAATACAGGGTTTGCCAGACTATAAAAACCTGTTATTTATTTTAAAAGTTTTGAAAACATCTGTAAGCTAAATATATTTCAGTGTGTATTTTTGTATTAACATGCCCATGTATGTGATGATTATTCAAGGAGAATGGACTTCTGCTACTCAATTCTGCTGTTTCTTACCCTTTTTTTGGCTCTGGTTGCATTTTCTGACTGCAGCAGCTCAATGCTTGGTGTCAGCAAAATGCATAATTTTTCTCTGCATTTTTAAGCTTTTGAAGGAAGATTTGTTCTCACCCTCCCAAAACAAAATCCTCACCCACAGCCTGCATGAGAATCCTTTGATGTCTGGTTTCTCAGTATAAATACACAGAATTCTAGATCTCAACCCTCCCCCATTTGCCAGCCCAGGCACTAATTCTCCTATCTAATAAAACTTTGCAAGAGATTAGAGTTCAATGCCACATCTAATCATTGATCAGCCAATAATGAACCACATATATTATGTTAACACACTCATGCTTTTATCTCACTGTGAGCATCCTTTTTTCTTGTCCTTCTTAGAAAGGGGGGGAATATTTGGCAGACTTTTTGCTGGAGTGGAATTATTTCAGCTTTTTAATAAAACAACCCAAATGCTGCTTTTCCAGCTGCAGGATTTGCATACACAGAGTGAAGATGCCTGTCTGATGGCTCATGCTGAGTATAGCATTGCATGCAGCCATTAGTGATCAAAATTTTTCTAATTCAGGTGTTAAATTTTAAGCAACTGTGCTGGTTAATATCAAATAACACAAGGCAGGAATGGCTGCATTTTGTTGACAAGAGACTGGCTGCTGTGCAGATACCCTGCTGCAAGAGCACCCTCATTAAACACAGCTCAGCTGTGCTGCATCCCCCTCCAAAATCCAGTGGTGCCATTTCCAGCCTTATGTGCCATTCACCCAGTATTCAAAACCCTGGAAATCTCACAGGAATAGCTAAATGCATTGTCAAGCTTTATTTTTTTTCCTCTTTGTTGTTGTTATTGTTGTTGTTGTGGATGAGAAACCTTTTGTTCGTTCCTAAGGGTGCACAAGGTAAGGAAGAAATAGCCACTGGTGCCATTTCCACCCTTTTCCCTTTTGATGGCAAATATTTTGCCTGCAATTGCACACCCCTTGTGTCACCTGCCTGTGTTTGGTTAGCACTGTCAGCCCCAAGAAGCAGGTCAGGGAGGGCACTGAGAGCTTGGCTGGCTGCTGCTCTGGGTCACTGGAGGCCACACAACTCCTGGCTCCCCTTATTTACCCATCCTGAGCTCCTGTCTAACTGGATTAAGTGATCCAATCCATCATGTTTGTGATAATCTCACTGAGGCAATTGATTGGGAAGGAGTAGATTAATGCAGTCCTGTGAGCCCCACTTCACTCTAGCTCATGATATGGCCACTTGCTCCAGGCTGTGGCCAAGCCCTTTGAGAGACAGGGGTGTTAAGGCTTGCTCCCCACTCTTCCCACTCTCTGGAGAGATTTCCAGGCTGACAGGGATCTCTGCTCCTCACTCACCTGCCACTGCTGGTCACCAAGGAGCTGAGGCTGAAATATGTATTTATTTTATAAACAAGCCACAATATACTAAAGGCAAGGCTAATCATGCCTTAATCCTAACCTTGAATACCATTATGCTACCTCAAGGTAATTAATTCCTTTATTTTTACCCATTTTCCCCAAAATGCCTTTAACACTATTTGTTAACCTTCAAATAAATAAAATAATTTATTTACAAAATCCAAGGATGACAACATAGGTGCAAAGTTGATAAGAACAGGTGGAAGGAAATAAAAGACCATGACCCTGCACTTAGATTATCCCTAGTGGCTTCTCTTCTGCTTCATTATCCCCTCTTGGTGCTCTGTCATCTTGTGGCTGTATTTATTGGAAAAAGCCTTGGACTAGTGCACCCCATTTGACTATATATCATATATAATATATTTGATTATATGGTCTGACTCCATCACCATGATTTATTTAAGTTTGATTCTCCTTCACCTCACTCAGGGTACTCTTGTCCTTCCCTTCATGCAGAAACCACCCACTTAGCTCTTGTCCTTTGAGCATTTGCCCAAGCAGTTCAGCCCTGCCAATTAGGGCAGGAGGTGATTCCTGCCCTAATTCAGGACACTTCAAAATTAGATATCTAATTCTGGGCTATTCACCCTCCTGTCTCCCTATAGTTGATGAAAAGTAGTAGGTGTCTTCAACAGGTGGTTCATGTCATCCCAAAATTGGCATCTAAAAAAAGATAAGTAGCCTCTGGACACCTGTGGCTAGAAGAAAACTTAATGTGAGGTGACTAACTTAAAATTAGACATCTGATTTTGACATGTCTGAGTTTGGATGAGAAAAATCCTTCCACTAATGACTATTTTAAGTCAGGTAAGCCTAGCTCACACCTTCAGGCTGGACTTGGGAAAGCTGTGTCTGTGATGTTTGAAGTCTTTTCTGAGCATTTTAGGATTTGGGCTTTTTCAGAGCCAGATGGTGGCAGTCCCTTTCTTTTAGATGGAGGTTTGTGGACTTGCCCCTCTGTCCCACTGCAGCTGTGGGGCAGAGGTGAGGATCTGGAAGGTTGGTCAGGGTCCCATATAAAGGCAGATCCCTCCCCTGATGAGCTTTGGGGCCCCTGTGTGCTGTGAGGGGCTCCTTTCTGCCCCACTGCAACTCCAGGAGATAACTCCACCATCCCTGGAAAAACAGTTTACTGAGTGCCCCTGGGCCACCACCAGAGGCTGTGACTTCCTACCTGGTCAGCAGTGATGACACCCCAGGTGAGCAGCAGCTGTCCCTGGCTGCTGAGCTGAGCCCAGGTGACTGCAGAGAATTAATCCCAACAGTGAGAGCACATCTCATGCCTGATTATTCACCGTGTGCAGCAGAACAGGTGGGCTGCTGTCAAGCAGAAACACAAGTGTGTTACCCCCTCAGAGGCTGGAATTCAAAAACTGACAGTAGTACAGGGTTTTCTGAGATCCCTTGGTGTCATTGGACACTGCTGGGAACCAGGGGAAAAGCAGCCTTGGAGCCTTGGGTTTCTCAGGCTGCACAAGGACAAGAAATTATAACAATGATTATGTACCTGCAGAGCTGTGTGAGTGTCTCATGATGTTTTGCAGAAAGCATGTTTTCAAAGAGGTGTTGCCTTCTTGGACCAATGAGCCTTTTCTATTCTGTTTTGCAGAAACTACCCTATATAAATGTAGTGTTCCTTTAACTAAAGCTCTCTCTCTTTTGCTTTTCCATTACATGAGGTGCTATGTTGCATTATCCTTTCCACTGCTCACCTATAGCCCAAAATGCAACACCTTGGGTGGTTGACACTTGGGGAATACAGAGATCCTTTGCACCCCTGATGCTTTAGCCAGTGCAGAGCACAGCCAAGGCTGTAGCACAGGTGGGCTCTGTTGCCTTTCCTATCCTCTCACCCCTTGTACACCAAACCCTGCACAGCATGCAGGTAAATACATTTTTATCAATTGCAAGAGGTGAAAATGTTATGATTGAAGCTTGGTAGGCTTGCACAAAAGAAAGCCTGCCAGGGTTTAAAAATGCAATGGATTTCAAGGAATTTTTTGTCCCACTATTTAACTTTCATGTGTTGACAGCAGCCGGGAGAAACTGTTAAAGGTGCAGTTAATGGCAATTGTCAAATTGTAACTTAAATGGGAAAAGCAGAGTGGGTCAATAAAAATAAATAAGAAGCATGGCCTCCCAGGTGGGATGGAAAAGCCATTGCTTTTGTTAGTCTGAAAATAACCCATTTCTCCCCCAATATACAAGGGTTTTTCATTCTGTAGGAAAACACAGGTGAAGCAGTAGTGAAGTGACTTGGCCTCAGACTGCTCATTGTGCTGTGCACCACAGGAGCTGCACAAACCCAAACTGCTGCAGCACAAACAGCAAAGGAGGCTCTCCTGGCTGCTGTTCTGAGTGCTGCTACCCCCTATCTCCTGAGTGAAACATGCCTCAGACAGGAGCAGCTTTTCTCCACAAACCTCTGATTAGCCCTCTATGACTTCTCCCAGAGATTCATGTTCCCCCATAGTGTTCACTTTCTTCCTGGTCAGCAGCTCTGGTGACACCACTGGATCTTCTCTAATTTGATCTTCCACAGCCATAGCTCAAAACTTCACACACCCCCAGGCTTTCCTCCACCAACCCTGCACCTGCCCAAGGAAAGATGCTGGTCCATCCCTGCCTGGGTACCAGGGTGAGCTCCCCAAGTCAGTGCAGACAGATTTGACCTCTGTCCTTTAAAGGCCAAAGGCTACAGCCTGACACCATTGCACGCCCTAACTTCCACTTCATTTGATCTGTTTATATGGCCACTATTTTCCACATCATTGACAAGGCACTGGGTGGGTGATTTGTCACAGGGCTGACAGTTATAGACCATAATGTGTATAAATAGCTCCTCTTTTTTAAGGTAATCAATGGAAAAATGAGTCTCAGAGTCGGAAAGGTTACAAATAAATGTATCTGTTCCTGCCTTTTGCAGGCAGAAGGGGCAGAGGTCTTCACTGGAAACAACCACAAAAAACATTTATTTCATGGGCCACCCATGAGCCAAGACCTCAGTTTATCCAGGGAGCAGCAGCTCTGTTTGTGGCACAGAGTGCCAGTCTGTGCCAGGCTTTATTTTGCCATTACCAACAGCTCTGCTGTGCTGCCCTCACAGGATTTAGGGTCAGTAACACCTGCAGGTGTATGAGGCACCCCACAACTGTGGGGCAGAGCCAGAAAAACAGGGTCCACCATGGGTGCTTACAGGGAGAAAAAAGGATGTAAATTTTCTTTGTAAGCTAAAAGTTGCAGGTAAACCCTTGTGTTTATCAGCCATGGAAGGACTTAACCACTGTAAAATGGTTTATCTCTTTTTTTTAAAAATCTATTTCCTTTTGAATCACTTACAACTTTTTTGAGTCACTCAATAACTTTTTGCAATAGGTTTCAGTTTAATGACATAGCATAAGAAAAGTATTGTGTGAGGTTTATTTTAAATGATCAGTGACATTGCTGCATGCCCAATAGTCCCTATTTTATGAGAAATAAACCATTACTATTTTTCTATTCCTCTTTGTTGCACTGTTTGTGATTTTACAAATCTTTTGCTTCTCTTCAGCACTCTTCCAAGCCCAAAAATTCTCTATTTTATTTTCTCCATTTTGTGGAAGTCCTGCTAAACCTTTGATCATCTCTCTCTTCTCTGTCTCTCTTCTCTGTTTTTTCAAGACAAAGTCATCAGAACAACACAGAATCTTCAAAATAAGGGTGCACAGAGCACAGTGAAATAAAGAAGTCTGTGTTTTATTCCCAACCCTTTCTCTTGAATTTCCTAACATTCATTTTGTCTTTCTCACCACCACTTAGTATGACCCAGTAATTTCAGAAAACTACCCAGTGTCTCTAGCACCTCTCTCATGACTGCTATAGCACTTTAAAAGCAGCATTGCATCCATATAGGTAGGTTTATTTTCTCCCCTACAACTCTCTTTGCACTAATAGGCACTGAATACCATCTGCCCTTTTACTGCTCTAAAATTCAGTGCCCTGAGAGCCTCCCACAGCCCCTCCTGCTCTGGAATTGGCTCTCCTGGATGATCTGTGTCACCTGCCAGTTGTGGCACTCGAGTGCCTGTCCTTCCTGGGGTTGGGTGGGAGGAGTTAAGGGATAGCAGAGATGCAAGAAAAGACTCTGTTCTTGCTGTGAATTTGGCCTCCATCCTTCTCCAGCTTTCTGCATAGGAGGCTAGGGGTTCCAAGGGGGTCCGTGGAGGCTTTCTTAATCCTTGGAGCAAACAAAAGAAAGAGTGACACTGACAGCATGTGGGCTGAAACAGGAGCTGTGCCATATTGCATGCACACCATGAGCTTTTTATGGCCTCATTAAAGTCAATGGGAGCTTGCCATCTGCTTCAGCAGGGGCAGCAGCAAGGTATAAAAACACTGCACACTGTTTGGGTGATGGTTTTGCCTGAGCACTGGCTGATCCTTGCTGTGACCTGAACTAGGTGTGAGTTATCACTTAGAATCATAGAATCAAAGGACAGTTTGTGTTGGAACTTTAAAGATCACCTTATTCCAACACCCCTGCCATGGGCAAGGACACCTTCCACTACACCAGGTTGCCCAAAGCCCCACTCAAACTAGCCTTGAACTCTTCCAGGGGTGAGGCACCCACAACTTCTCTGGTCAGCCTCTTTCAATGTCTCACCACCCTCACCATAAAGGAGTTTTTCCTAATATCCAATCTAAATCTGCCCTTTTCCAGTTAAAAGCCATTAATCTTGTCCTATCACCACATGCCCTTATCCAAAGGTCTCTTGTAGCCCCTTTTGGTACTGGAAGGTGCCCTGGGCCTTCTCTTCTCTGGGCTGAACAACATCCTTGCTCAGCCTGTCTTCACAGGAAAGGTGCTTCAGCCCTCTGATCATCTTTGTGGCCTTCTGTTTTTCAGGAGGGAAAGCAGAAACTGAGAGTAACACAGAGATTTCAAAGATCATGACTGTCTCTCATCTGGTCATGTGTGTCTGGGTGCAGGGATGAGAAGCAGATGAAGGAACTCTTGGCAATCTGTCCTGTGTGACATCCCATGTCAGTCTGTCTGACTTTCTCCTTTCTTCAATCTTGCAGCTTCACAGCAAGCTGGGAGTCTGCTGGGAAGGCTGTGAGCTAAGTAGGTGACAGTGAGACACAATTGCAGAAGCTGCAATAAGCAGTATTGATTTTGAATAAACACATGAGTAATATTGACTTGAAGGAGCTCTCTCTTAACAAGTGGAAGGACTGACTGGATCCAAAGGATGGAAAAGTGTAAGGTCTCTCTCTGGAGCTGGGTAAGGCAGGTTTTAGTCACAGATAGGAAATCAAGATCTGTTTCCATCATTCTTTTTCTAAGTCCTGTTGGCAGATAAGAACTACAGGCTTTGCAATTGAATGAAAAATAAAAAAAAGTTTTAGATGGATTGGTAGAGGAAGGGGGACAATGATCAGAGCAATATTAGCAATTGGTGAGCAAATCATGGTTCAGAGGAGGTGGCCATCTGAATGATGCTGAAATGTTAAAGGGAAAAAGAAATTTTAGATGCTTATAGGTAATTAAAAATAAAAGCAAACCCAAACTCAAAGCCAAACACCTTCTCCCCTGCTGTTTCAGATCCACATCCTCAGGCCCTCTCAGGATAAAGAGAGATATGGCATGGACTCAGTGGACTTTGAATTGGGCTCACAACTCAGGAGATAATAACACTGAAATCAGTCAAGTGAGACACAATGGAAAATGATCATGTTGCCATTTTTGCTTGAACGAAGGCAGAAGTTCCTTAACACTTCCCATTTCTTGATGAGCAAGTTGCAGTTATTTGGTTTAAGAATCCAAGTCTCACCTCTGAGACTTGCTTGGGATGCCTCTTTGTCCAGGCAGGCAGCCATAGAAGGGTTTCTGCCCTGGGTGCTGCTGCAAAATGGCTTTGGACCATTCATGCAAGACTCAAAGATCACCATGGACACATGGACATCAACACTGGACCCCACAACCCTGATATCCCATGGATATGTGGATTATGTTGTGTACACAGTAATGCCACAGATGCCTGGCACAGAAGAGTTTGAGCTGCTTAGCATAAGATCACACAGAAAGGAAAAGTAGGGCATCTGGGAGGCAAAACCCCATTTCTTAAAACTCCCTGGTTGGCTTTTTTTTTTTTTTTTTTTGTATGGCAGCAAGAAGGCTGCTGTATGCAACAGGGGTCTGCTGAAATGAGGTCATCCCTTCTGCACATGCATATTCAAAGATTAAAGAGAAAGCTTTGAAATCTTTTCAGAAAAGGGGTCAATTATGTAGATTTTACATGGCTTGTTATTAAGGCCAAAACTCACATCGTTTTCACAAGGGCTGGAGGATACCAAGGCAAAGATGTAAGGGCTGGAGTCCAGATTTGCCTGGAAGAAGGGAGGGAGAATCAAAACATTGTTAATTATATCCTCTCAAGAAAGGGCTTGTGGTGCTAGGAATTCATCCCAAGAGGGTAATTTCAAGGCTACAAGTTGTAATATGTATTATTGCTGGTCTAAGCAGGAGCAGGGAGGAACTGCAGCTGTGGCACCTTTGGTAGCTTTTTGCAGGGGACTAATTGTAAGTTAAACAACTTATTTTGGGGAATATGATATCCTTCCCCCAGCCTGGCTGAAGTCTTCAGCACCAATACAATAATGACTTGAAAGAAAAGTAGTCAACAATGATTTCTGTGGACTTGACAAATGCTTTGATGAATTTTATTACAAAGGCTCTCAAGGAAACCAGAGACATTTGGTGAAAGGTAAAGTACTGTGCCATTGATTAAAAGACTGGACAGAACAAAAAACCAGAGCAGGAATGACTAGTTAGTTATTACAATGCCAAACACATAACAAAAGGCTATCAGAGGGAACATATTAACCATCTTTTCATGCATAAATAAAAGGTTTCATTTAGAGGAATTAAGACTATTATATTTCTTCTTTATCCAATAAAACTCCAGAAGTATTGCTTTTCTCAATTAATATTGTACACATTCTGGGGTTATTAGAAGGTTACTGAAAATATGGTGCCTTGAAAGAAAGAAAAAGCTGAGTTTTATAATGTCCTGTCCAGTGCTGGATATATTTCCTGAGTCTAAGAAGGAGAGCTGGGTCTTGTTATTGGAAAAACGTTTTTGTGCTCAGTTTATACAGTACAAAAAGAGAGAATGGTGAATGGATGGGAACAATCAACACTTTCTACCTGGACTAAAACCTCACAGTAGGTACAACATTACATTTGGATAGCAACAAAATTTAAAATCCCAACAGAGCAGCTTGCTGTTCCACAGCTGATCAAAATTGATCACATAAAACCATTTTTCAATGGCAAAGAAGATTTCAGCTAAAGATTTAAAGATTCTGAACAAGAATCACTTCCCATGGGAAAATACCCAGTTTTCTCAAAAAGCTAAAGCATTTGGTCCCAGATAGTAATTTTCAGAGGAAACTGTGAAATCTAATGATGTACACAGCTTTCACCAGAGGGAAAGACTTTTTGTGATCAGCTTTGTAGGGCCTACTATTCCTGACTTCTTAGCATGAATCAGCTCTGAGTAAGGAAATGATAGGATATTGGTATAACACTTTTCTTCTAGAGATGTCAAAACATTTCCCAGAGGAAATGTTTCACCACAGGAAGACTGAGGAGAAGGAGGAGAGCTGAAGGAGGTTCTTAAAGCCAATGTGAGGAAAGAGACCTGCACATCCTGGTTCCCCATGCAAGTGCCCTTTCTAGTAAATTGTGGGGTATGTTATTATCAGATTAAAAACTCTGAGTTTATTTTTCAGAGTTGGCAAAAAGAGGCAATGAATAGTCACAACTAGAAAGCTAACTGACTTTTTCCAAAGAGGAAAAGTATAGGAGTGCCCATTTATCTCCAAACTCAATCCAAGACTGTAGAACTCTGTGTGAGCATTGTTATTTTCCTTTATCAGCAAGGCATTGTTTTGTTGCATGAAATCTTTATGTTCAATAGATTTGATTTCCCAAGCAGCTGGGTTATCTTGCACTGTGAAGACTCTCTCTTAATCTCAATTGCTGTGCTTTTCTCAGTGCCGTTCCCAGCTGCTCAGAAATGAGCACAGTGCTTTCATCTGTCTTTTCTTGCTCTTATTAGGTGTGACAGTCTCAAAAATATCTGTATGTAGGAAAATATGAAGGTTTTAATTTGCTTTTTTTTTTTAATGGGATTGTCAAAAATTATGGGTGAAAAGGTGTTGCTCTTAAATAATGGAAGTTCTGCCACACTAATGATGTATTTCTTTAGAGGGATGGGCTTTTTTTTCTTCCCAGTGTGCTCTAACACATAATTGCAGCCAATCCCTATTTATCCACAGGAAACAAGGGAACAGAAAAGAGATGAAATATGCAGAGTTGGGCCATAGGTGCTTTCCAAGTGAAGGTGATACACAATTAGGATTAATGTATGTATCTGATCATTGGGCTTCTGGCAAACATATCTTGAGACACTAGGGCTGTGGATCTGCTACTTTTTCTTCCTATCCTCCTAAGCCCTTTTTGTGTAAAGAAACCCTCCTCGTGCCATGAGGCAGCCATGATTTTAGAGAACACCTACTGGTATGACTGAAGTACCAACACAACAGGAGAGGAAGGGGGAGCAAAATCCTTGGGAGGGTGGGATGCTTCAGTGAAAGACTCTGCTCTGAAATCAAGCAGTGTTCAATGCCACAAAGTGCTTTAAAAACCAAGCTGGAAATGCCTGAGCATTAGTGTCAGCCTTGCAGCTATCCTGGAGGCAGAGCAATGCAATGGGAGACACAGATCCCTCTGAAAGTTTCAATATGAGGTGTGCTGCCATTTCTGCTTGAGTGTGAACCTCTCAGTTCAAGGAACTGTTTCATAACCCAGACCCTGCAAAGGCAGGACCAGAGGTTTTGCTGTCCAGAAAGGGCCAAGCATGCTAAATCTTCAGATATGATAAAGTGGTGGCCATAGACAGACACTTTTCTCCTTGAAGCCCTGGGGAAGGGAGCAAAGGGCTCTGCCAGGAAGCAGGAAGCAATGTGTTCAGGAGGATTAGATTTGCAAAGGTGTCCACATTTGCATGTCCTGCCAATAGTTACAGCATGCAAAGCAAGTTCCCTTTTGGAGATTTTTCTGGGCTGCACACTTGCCAGTGGCTCAACAGAACAGGCTGCACCTAAACCAGAGTGAGTGAGAAGTCACCACAGCCCCAGCTCAGCCAGCCCAGCTGTAGGAGTGCTGTCCTGGGGGCCACAAAGCCTTTGTCTACTGCTCTAAATCCAGCAGATCCCAGGCAGAGCTCTGAGAAAAAAAAGCACCAGAAAAAAGAGGATGTTCTCTTCTCTGGACCACAATCACACTCCTGTCATTGTAACAAAATGTGTGAGCAAGGAAATAGTGATAGAGTGTACATTTGCTCTGGAAATGTCACCATCAGGTCTTAAGTTAATGTCATTTGGATTAGAGGGGGCTGTTCACATCAGCTGGAAATGTGGCCAACCAGCTAAGACAGACAAGTAGCTACGGAGCCAGTCTGAATGCTATTCACTTTGAAATATTTTCCTATTTTCTTACTGCAACTGTGTTTATGAAATATATGCTCAGCACACAGCCACTGTGGGCTTTTTCAACACCTAACCAATGCAATATCTGGCCCCTGTATTTTAGATGTAGTGATACTGAAACTTTAGATACCTGAGGCTACAATAAGGACTGTTAAACATTTTTCTTTACTATGTGAAACTCAAGAAAGCAGCTGGTCTACACAATAGCCTGTTCTGCATTCTTAAAGGCTTATTGGTAAAGGTTTGATCTACAGCCCAACCCTCCTGGGTTGGGCAGCCCAGGGCAAAATAGGCCTTTGTGTAATGTACTTTACTGAAGTTTTTTAACAAAATAGATTACCAGTAAAAGTGTTATTTTGCTAGCCCAAGTGTGCCTAAGGACTTTGCCTACATAAGAAAAACTGATTAAAAAAAAAACCAACAAAATCACAACCAAGCAAAGAACAAAATGCAGTAAGCTACTTCTCACCAATGATCTGGAAAATGACACTGCCAGCAGAAACAGAAGTCCTGCATTAGGACGTTCTCCAGTAGCAGATCAAAGTCTTCCCCTTCTCATGGGTGTTTGCTCTTACTGCTGTACCTTCCTGCTCTTCACTGGGCAGATAATATAAACCTCAGTAATTCACTTCTACTTTTCTTTACCTTGCATGTTTTTTTCTTTTACCTGGGGTTCTTTTTCTCATCCAACATCTCCCAGATGAATGGACACACAAATTTTGAGGACAGGGGAATGGATTGGGGTTTGGACAGGATGAGGAAGGACAGGAGCCCCTTCACTTGCTCCTGCTAGATAAATCATCCCCTGATATTCAGAGACTGCTTGTCTGACACTGGTGCTTAGAGGCTGCAGTGCTGCAAGATGAGCTTTCCTTGAGTGAGACAATTTTACCTCCCAGATGGTTATCACCAGTGGGTAATAAATCCAGTGATGTTTCTAAGTGACCTTTTAAAGTGAAGATTGCTTAATTGTCTATAGGACACTGATTTAGAGAAATATATATATATTCTGTACATTTTTTCAAAGCACAAGATGTTAAAGATGTTTTTAAAGTGCATTAAAATTAGAATAACATCCTTTAATAGATTTCCAAATCTATGTGAGGTCCTGCATGTATTAAAAAGTGCTTTAAGGTGAAACTATGGCCCCTCAGTAGTGGTCAGCTCTGGCAGCCAAACACACCCTAAAGTCCAGGTTTAGGTCTATGTTTAGGAGAAGCTGCTGTTCCCTTGATATTTGCCAGGCAAGAGCCAAGGGCTGCCCAGGTAAGGGTGTTGAGCACAGGTGGCCTCACTCCCCCTTTCCACAGTTAGCCACAGATGTAGCTGGTACAGGTGGGAATGCCCCAGTAACAGGTTAAGCAGGACTATAAGGAGCAGTTTGCTGGTGATTTTTAGTGAGGGGGGAAAAAAAGGGATCTAAAAATGTATTTGTGCCTGGCAGGGTTGATCTGCACAACTAATCCTTTGCAGTTCTTTTGCATCTTCCATCTGTGATTTCACAGTTAATTGACTTATCCATGCAGTGTTCCTCTGAGGTACAGATTATCTCCACTTTCATAGTGATAAACCCGAGTGCAGAGGGGTTTGAGATGCCCTAAACCCCCAAGGGATTGCAAGGCAGAGAACAGAGCAGACCTGGGTCCCTCTTTGCACCCTCAAGTGGGTTCCCTTTCCCATGGAGACACACAGCAAGTCGTGCTCCACATGGACAAGAGCCACCACACTGCACCCAGTGCCCTTTACCATTGCCCAAAAACTTCAGTGAGGATTTGTGGGTCTGTCCAGAGCTTGAAATGTGGAGCTGCTCTTGTGCCACACGTGTGAGCCCTGGGGTGCAGGTCAGGGCACTGCTCATGGACAATGCCACAGCCCCATGATGTGTTGGGTTTATTTTTAGCTGTCCCAACATCAATACTCACACAGCAGCACTGTCACATTGATTGTGCTGATGCTTTGGAGATCAATGTTTGTAACAGCCCTGACTACAGCTCTGTGGGCTGATCAAAGCTCCATCCTCCACTCAAAATGCTGAACTTCATCCCTCTGCATGACTTTCACTTGTTACATGCTTTGGGTTACTCCTGCATAACTCCTGTAAGGACTCATAGAAGAAAAGCATCAGCCACCCTTGGATCAAGAGCAGACAAGCCCCATGCCATGGATTTCTTTCTTTGACTAAATTAACTGGCCCTTTAACTGTGTCTTTGCACAGTGATGCTACCTTTGAAATTTTTTTTAGTAAGCAAAGTAAGATAAATAGGGAAGGAGAGCTGAGAAGTGGTCATATCATCACAAATGCAGTAGCAGATAAAAAACAGGTGAGGAAACACTTAACAGGAAATTTGGAGGAAAGTTAGGTGCCCAGCAGTCATGACATCCAGGTGATGCTGGGACTTCAGTGTAATGTTAATTAACTGTTTAATTTATTGAACTTTGCAAAGTTAATGACCTTTGCAAATGTCCCAAAGAAAGGTTTTGGGCAGATTTCAGGTTTTTCCACATGTTATAGAACTACCATTATTTTAAAAAGTTCAGATCCATCATCACAGTGATTGCTTTTCTTACTGCATGCAAAGTATTTCAGATGGGCCATCAGGGTGTTAGGATAATGAGCAGAAACCTTAATGAGATGCTGTCATCCTTATTTCTGCCAGGATTGTGGCACAAAAACACACAAAAAATTGCATTTTTCTTAGGCAGTAAGGGCACATGCCACCTGTTCCTAGCACAGGTCAAGGAACTGAGCCTTAGAAGTGACAGTTCATTCCACTTGCTATACAGAAATGATAATGGTCTGGCTAAGCTGGAGCCAGTCACACTGTAGATATGTGAAGCTGGCTGAGATGAATCCCACCTCTTTCTTGGTGAGTTTTCTTGCTGTTTCCAGATAAAGAAAGACTGAGGTCCCTGAATTTTAACAGTCTCTAATAGTGCCATGAAATCCAACATTGGCTATTAATTCAAATGAGGCTTTTATGCAAGTGGGGATTGTTGTTCAGGCTGAAAACAGACTGATGATATATATTCATTATATGTAGAAGCTCTCCTGTGCCTTGCTGGGGATGCTGTGCTGGCATCTTTATTTTATATCTTTATTGACATCCTGGGAGATGCATAAATGTCCCATTAGCCCCTGCCCCAAGGAACTGAATCTGGGAATTTTGTGAAAGGGTTTGAGAGGACCAAGAGTTTGAATGAGCTGAATGGATCCCTGATTTTCTTTGGCTCTTGTCTTCTTTCCAATGTCAGTGAAACCTTGGTCAGAAGCAATCACAGCTGGAACATGTAGTGGCCAAAGGGCATCACAAAGGGGACAGTGGCCCAAGAAGGGGTGCTCAGGCAGCTGCTTAAGCAGCCATGGGCATAGCTAGAAATATCCACTACAACATAAGGCAACATGCATGAACATCAGCCTTTATTTGGGGGAGACCCAAATAAAAAACTGGGAGCCCCAGTTAAGATGAAAGGGATTTCTGGCTCCTATTCCAGGAGGCAAATCTGAGGGATAGTGATGACTCTGAGTTCCAAGCAGTTCTCTGGTTCTAATATAAAAATACTTAAAATGAAAAAATGTAAGATTATCATGAAGAAAAATGGTATCACATATTTCCCTTGGTCCTGTGCTCTGGCATCTGATTATGTCCTATGAAGAACCCCATGAAATAAGGGGAGTGCAGGATCTACCTCAGACTCTGTCATCCAGGGGGATCCTCCTGCCTAAAAGGTGTTTCATATGCAGAAATACCTGCTGAGACCTGCAAAACTCTGCCCCAGCCGTCATCCTCAGAGGGATGAAAACTGCACAAACACTTTGGAGAAGAGATGGTCTCTGGTGGCTCTTTTCAGTTAGGGTTCTGATTTGAGTCAAAATAACACAAACTTTAAAGATTAAAGAATCTCTGCACAAAATAATATTTTATAGGACTCCTTTTGGGCAACCCCAGATGATGATGATGATGATGATGATGATTATTATTTTGTACCTTCTCAGCCCCTTTCTTACCCTTGCCCCTGTCTTCAATTTTTGCCTCATGCCAACCCCTTCTGTTCACTCCCTTCTTTTGTCTCTTCCCCATTCCAAAATACCACAGTCCAGGATTTGCACACTTGTAACAATATTACACTTCAGAAAAATGGCTGTTTTTCTCTTAATGCCTTGTCTGCCCTGTGAGAGCTGGTTTTCTCTTCCAGCACACACAGAGTTGTGTCCAGAGAGCACCAAGTGCATTTATGAGCCTTTGCAGAGTATCTGGGAGTCACTTTCCATCAGGGGTTGTGTTTTTACAGACATGAGGTGGCTATAATCAGGTTTCTAACTGAGAGCATAATAGCTGTGCTTTAGCAGAGCTGTAGCTTTGGGAAATGGTGTTTAATTAGACAGAGATATTGACAGGGATGGGATTGGAGTCCTTTACACTGGAAAAACAGCATCTCTTACCCTGTTCTGTTGATTTCTTCTTGCAAACCAAACACAAACACTCAGTGTTTGTTGCTTTCTACATCATGCCCTGTTTGAATGGTTACTGAAGTGGATGAATAAATCATCTGACTGTTGAAACTGCATACAGAGACCTAATGCTCTAGTGAAAGGCTTTGTGTGTGTTTTGACTGTAAACGTCCAGAACAGCAAATATACCTAGCAGCAAAAGGAAAATATAGCTCAGTTGCTATTTAGGGAAGGAAGCCCCTTCTTATTTCTAGCACATGTTTTGTCAGAAGACTAGGAAGGATGCTCAGCCTCGTGGCTGTACCTGCTGGGAGCCAGGACTGCCAGAGGCCATTTTCTCTGCTGGGACAGAGATTTTGCACAGCAATTCTCAATTTGAGTCTGTGAGCCCCATCTCTACAAGTCCCATTTTTCGTCTGTAGGTCCTCAATGCATCTATAGATCTCCAGTGAGCCAGGGTGAAGGCAACAAAAAAGAAATAGACAGAGCTTTGCCCAAGCACCGAGCCAGAGCCTGATCCTGGGAATCTGCTTCTTCAAACAAAGCAGTCCCTATCTCTGCTGAGGTGGTTTATTTGTGTGGTAGAGAGGCAGCCTTTCCTTCCTAAACTGCCACACTGGCTCAACAGGAATCATGATCACAATGGCTGAGATCACTGATGTGTCATGGAGATAAATGCCTTTCAGTTGTTGGAGGAGGATGGACAGACCCTGACGGTCCTGCCAAGCAGGGCACGGTGCTGAACTGGCTTTGCTCTAACTCAGTCTTCTCAGACTTGTACAGTGACCTATGGCCCTCAGATATGAGATTTTTTTGTCTGTCATCCAGTTTTGGAAGGCAGCTAAGTCAGTCTTATTAATACCTCAAGAATTTAACACTCATCATACTGCTTTTGCTTTTGTGGAACACTGTTCTGGAAAAAAGCAGGTCATTAGAGCCTTAAAGACAAACTCCAGTAAAATAGCTCCTGTTTCTAGCCCTTCCTGGAATTGGTGCCATGTAGGGGTAAGTGGCAAATGATTCTGAAAGCACTTACTCATGCAAATGCTGCATCGGTGGAACAGCTTGCAAAGAGCAGGGGTGTGTCCCCTCTTCACCTCCTCGGGGGCAGGTCCCTCTCCCTCTGAGCACACAGAGCAGATCCCAAAGGACTGAGATCTGCTGGCAATCTTGGAGGGGAAAACCTCTCTCCATTTTGAAAATACGCCCCACAACCAGCAACAAATAAACACAGCCCCAGTTCCTCGGTGCTGCCAAAGCAACACACCCAGCAGAGCACTGCTCCTCCCTTGCATCACTGACAAAGCTGCAGCTGAACTGCGCCTCCATCCTTGGTGCCTTGGCGTGGTACCAAGCAGGGAGCACACAGATAAGCTTTTGGGATCCCAGCAGCTTTTGCAGGGCTGCTAAGCTCAAAAAAGAGCCCAGTGCCTTGCCACTGGCTAGTAAAAAGAGCACATTTCACTCTTAAAATCAGTGCTGTGAATCTGGCCTTTCTGGGAACAAAGCTTTATATGTGCCAGGAGATTGCTTCAGAACGAGATCTGATACATCACATTTTTTTAACCTTGTTTATAACTTCATCTATAAAGAGGAGACTGAAGAGGAAGTGCCATCCCAGAGAGGATGCACCCAGCCATCAGCACAACCCACAGCCTGTGCCAGGCTGCATCCTCCTGGCACCTCTGGAGATGGGAGTCCCCAGGCTGGCAGTGCTGTAAGCTGCACCCACATGGGTGGGCACCTCTTCCCCCAGCCAGAGCTGTTCTCACCTTCCTTTGCAATCCTAAAAAAAAAAAAAAAAAAAAAAAAATCTGCTTTTTTATCACCAGGAGGTGCCAAATCTGCTTGAACAGCCTGGGCAGTAGCAGGTGGGACTCACCACCAAGTGCAACACCTTTGCTTTTTAGAAAATGTCTCATAAAATAAAGCACATAAAATAGCTTGGGCTTTGGGGTGGTTAGACCCCTTTTTTTCACTGCTCACCATTTAGAGGAAAAGGACAGAAGAAAGGAATTTCAGGACATTTTCAGGTGTGTATTTTTCCTGAATGAAAGAACGAAAGTTAGATTGATTGATTGATTCATTTCTTTTCTGCAGCATAGGGAATTAATTGTTTAAAGCAGATATTTTTAATAGGGGGGATGAAATCCCTAAAAGGGACTGGATCTTCAAGAGCATGAGCAAATCTTTCCCTTTTTTCAGGTAACCCATGAAAAGTTTGCTTTCTTGAAAAGCAAAGGAAACCTGGAGAAGCAGTGATGAGAGAAGCACAGTAGCAATAATATTCAAACCATTTGGAAGCAAATGTTCTGCTTATGGGAAGCATGCAACAAAAACAAGAAAAAAATAAAACCGCGCATGGAAGGCACTCCGAGTGTTAAATATTCATTAGTATTCCCCGCACCGCCTGTTCTAAATATAAGATGGGTTTCAGCGCAGCCCTGGTGTGTGGCTGGGATGTTTCCCCTCCCTCGCAGGATGCTGTCGCCATTCAGCCGGCGGGGCGTTCCCATGGCAACGCGGCGATGCTACCTTTTGTCAGATGAGTGAAGTGCCCGGTGCGAGGCCGGCGGGGCACCGGCAGGGCAGGCTGCAGCCTCCCCGCCCAGTGTCCCTTCACCGCAGCTCTGGAGGACACGGCAACTTTTGCATCACACAGCAGTTGGAACTGGGTCCAAATCCGAATTCCCTCCGTTTTTCAGGGCTGGTACAGGCAGCACAACTTGGCTTTGTGCTGGCATCCCCACCCTGAAGGTTAGCAAGTGTTCAGCTTACAGAATTTTATCCCAGCCTGGATGCACCCACAAAAGGTGAACAAGAGGAAAACTGAGGACACCACAGAGTTCAGCTGTTTAAAGGACCCTCAGCCAGTAGTCTGGCAGTGAACATAAGGATTTTTGGGGCCATTTTTCCTACTACTGGGTATGTAGGGCAAGATTCAGCTCCAGTGTCAGGCAGCTAAATTCAGCCATTTACATCTACTTGACTAAATATCAGGAGAACCTCTTTTCTCTTTGTGGTCACGGTAGTCAGCAGAGCCTAGAAAGAGATTGAGCTCTAAGGCTGAATCCAGGTTGGACATTTCAGGTTCCAGGTAGACATCTGCCTTGGTCTGCTGACTAGAGTCCAGCACACATTTAAATTATGACAATATAAGAGGGAATTGCAAGGTTTCTCACTCCCATGACTAGTTAAAGAGCCTAGGGTGATTATATTCCCATCTTCTACGGTTATGATGGTTTGAATCCAGGACAGGATGAACCTCTGCAACACCTGTGTGAACCAGACCAGTTGGTCCCTTCTTCTGCAGATGGAGAGCCTGAGATATGCTGGGTGTAGCTGCCCAGGATCTGAGTCAAATGCTGGTCCCCTCTCCAGATGGGGGTACAAGTATTCACATGCTCCTTTTGCCTCTGCAGCGCCTTTGATCTGAAATCACAGGAGCAGAGGCTGTAGAACGAGTCTGCAGTGATTTGAGCATTGCTGTGAGTCGCAGCCCAGCAGAGGAACGAGGTGTCAGACCATGGCACACACTGTTGTGGCACTGCACCCCCAGCTAGAGCAACCAAAGCTCTCACTTTAAGGTGGTTTGGCTCTCACAGTTGTAAAATTACTGCACAGGCTAAAGCAGTGTCTGCCTAGTACAGCTCTAGTCCAGCCTGGTGCCTGGAGTTTGAGAGGAGGATGATGTGATGCACAATACCCACCCACCCACTGGTGCCCCAGCTCTTACAGGAAGTTGCCAGGCTTTCCAAGGAGCCAAGACAAAACCAACACAGGCAGAACCACTTGTGTCCCCTGGCCCCACTGGTGAAGGGGGATGTGAGCAGACCTTACTGTCACACACACCACATCAGCTGTGGCTCATGGTGATGCCATGCAGGAGCTCACAACTGGCCCAGGGACCCAGAGCATCCTTGGGATGGAGCTGGGGGTCACAGCTTGCACTCTCAGACAGGGAGACTCGCTGCTGGCTCAGAGTCGTGGGTGCTGCTCAAACAGCACCGTGCTCTTTCCCATTCCTGCTCATCCTGCTGAGCTGGGCTCTGCTCTGACTCATGCAATATCAGCACAATTCCCAATCCATTCAGATCAGAGAGGCTTTGAGTGCTGCTGAACCAGAAAGGCCCCAGCTTGCTTTTCTGGTCCCAGACTGAATTACTCTTTTAGACTTTAGGAGAAATGCCTTTTTTTTTTTTTTCTTTTCGCTTGTAAACAGAGATAACACAGGGAAGCTCATGAGGCACTGTGGTGTAGCCTAGTTCAAAGCAGAGCTGAGCTTTAAGAGAACTGGGTGTTCATACTCTGCCATGAATGCATTCCCCACATTATCATATTGCATTAAATCTTCAGCACCTGACCTGACATCTTCAAAATACCCAAAAGCTTCTCTTCCTTTATATTCCTCTTGAGGCTATGGACAGTCAAATTCCCCTGACCATTTGGACAAGATGATGTTTTACAAGATGCACAGACTTGTAAGCCTCTCATCAGAGTCTGGCCCAGTGTTGTACAGCAGAAAAATCACAACAGTCTTGTCTCACTGGAGCCTGGAATTCCTGTGGCCATTTGTTCAAAGTCTTATTAAAGTCTTGTAAATACCAATAGTAAAACACATTTATATAATACCAGCAAGAAATAGATGAGCCTGCCAGCATTCTACAGTCTCCATAGCTCTGGAAAACTTATCTCTGCCTTCAGCATGATATGATCAGATTTGTTCATGTTTGATAAGAACCTGAATTTGGCTGAGAACAGTTAATTATATTTGAAATTAATATTAATCACTGTAGGGGACACCTCCCCTCCCCCCTGTTTTTAGCCCATAAAGAATAATAAGAAAAATGGCCTTAAACTCAATATCTACATGGTAGAAAAGACTGGAAAGAGATAGAGAAGAAAAGGGATGTGTGGGGTTGAACACCCTCATATGTGTAGCATTTCTGCTAGAGTTTGAAGGGAAGGAACTTTGTCTGTCCCTGGGTTCATCCCAGGCTTTGCACCCTGGGATGCCATGAGCCAACCATGAAACCACCATGAACATTTTCCACTGCACCTTCTCCTTCTCAGTGTAGCCTCCAGGAGCCTGGGCTGGGCATGAAGGACACATGGGGTCAGAGATGGTCCCTGGTCTGAGCAGCAAATCACTTTGAGAAGGAACAGGTCTCTCTTTTTGGTTTTGCAGGAGCCTCAGTGCCTGGACCAGAAAGCAGAGTTTTAGATGGTGAAAGCTAATTGAGCTGAATCCCCATCATCATCATCATCCAGAGAACACATGGTATTTTCAGGAGTTAACCAGATCCAGCTCAGTGCATGAATCAGACAGTGACTGTCCCTGAGCATGTAGCTTTGGGGCCTAAGAGTTGGTGTTAAAGGGCATTTGAAATTTCCACCTCTAATATGCTCCAACCCGCCTGACAGTGATTTTTCTAACACTGAAAATCGAGTTCTGGTGGTGTAACAGGGTTTTTAATTTTGCTTTTAGACAGCATTTTGTACTGGTATGTGGAAGGTTACTCCCTGGGCTGAGGAAGGGGATTCCTTTTTGTGTTTGTGTTGGGAAGTGGGATGGCCCCCAGGAGAGCTGACCTTCGGAGCAGTGATGGGCAGCTGTGCTCATTTGATGGCATTTCAAAAGGGTTTTACTTTGGACTGATCTGGTCTGGTCCTGTGGACTGAACACTTGTGTGTTTGTAGGCGTGAAGCTCGTTTTATTTGGATTTTTCTCTGAAAGAGCTTCAGTCCTGGCATCACTTCATGATGGAAAACAAAATGCATAAAGCACGAGCAATCGGGGAATTTTCCACAAAGGCACGCTCTGATCTGAATTAAAATGCTAATAGCAATGCATTCAGGGAGTATCTTTTGCTGACCAACTTTGCAGGAGTATATTCCTTTTGTTCAGCGCGCTTTCCTTTCTTTCTCTCCCTGAATTCCCGGCTGACAATTGACAGGAACTCCCTTTCAGCGTGGGTTTGGTCCCTCGCTGACAGCAGAAAACGCTCCAACTGCCGGCGCAACCCGAGCAGGGAAAACCTCCTGGGCTGAGGCTTGGGATGAGGATTACACCCTTTTAAGTCAGTACCGGGGAATCCACGATCTTCCTCGGTGACGAAGTTTTCTCGGTGGTTTCCCGGCTGGCAGGGGGAGCGGAGGAGCATCCATCGCGTTGGCGAAGCAGCCCCAGCTCACAATAGGCAGGGCAGGGCAGGGTCCCGCACCTTCCTCCTCCTCCTCCTCCTCCTCCTCCTCCTCCTCCTCCTCCTCGTCCCTGCCCTGCGCTGGGACCCGGGGCTGGGCTGGGATCGCCCGTCCTGTGCTGGATGCATTACGTAAGGCGGGGATCGTTTGTCAGCCGCGATGGTGCGAACATAGCTGCGGGCAGATGATGCACGGAGGGGAGAGGAGGGACAGAGGAAGGTGTCTGCAGGAGCCGAGCGCTGCGAGCTGCCAGGCTGGCAGCCGGAGCTCCCGTGGAGGTGTCGCTGGCCGTCCCTGACATGCTCTGGTTCCTGTGGGATGCCTGAGACGGGCACCAGACACTAAGTTGGGGGACGAGGATTGGCATGAGGATCGGACCAACATGGAAGGGCTTCTGTCTCCGATGAGAACGAAGGTAGGGGAAGATGTTAATGTCTTTTGAAGCTCAATTTACTCGACGAGGGGAAGGGGAGTTGCGGGGCTAGCTCTGTGAATAGGGGGCTCGCCGGGCTTTTGTCTCTTTTCTTTCTCTCCTTATTTTTCAAAACTACGCTCGTGAATGTAACTCGGCAGAGGCGCGACAGCAGTTGCCTCCGAGAGGGGAGTAGCGCATCACTCTCCCTCGACAGAGATGACCTTTGTGAATGAGTTTTCCTTTTGGAGCAGACAGCCATATTTTTGTTTGAATTTCCAGTTGGAGGCTCTCATTGTGTCTGTGTGTCTGTGTGCTCCGGGGAGCTGCCGGGGGGAGCGTACCTGCGGCACAGGCACGGGTGGGAACACCGGGCTGCCCCAGCGGGGTTTGCAGCAGCGAGGGGGGCACGAACCAGCAAAGGGGGCGATTTTGTGCCCAAATACCCCGCCAGGGTGGGAGACCTCTTGTTGTGGACCCGGACCAGAAAGCTGTAACGGAGAGTGAGTGTTCAGAGCTGAGGAATTGCTGCACTTGTCTGCTGCCTTCTCACACTCTCAACTCTCTTTAAAGGTTTGACAGTAATCCCCGTTATTAAAGAAACTTGAATTCCAGCAGGGAAAAGACAGAGAAACAACAGTGATGGTTTAGTTTGTAAAATTTCTTCCCGTGCCATTATTTGTTTGTGGTCCTGGGGGACAGACTGAATCTTGATTGCATTTTATTTAGTCGCTGCCTCCATCCCATGTGGTAACTGCCTTGGGTAAATCCTCCTGGTTTCAGTCCATCACCACATTCGATCCAACCCTGTAGTATTGTATCTCAAGACTGGAAGAATTGGAATTCAGTGGCAATTCTTGCTGGCAACAGGGTGTCTTTTTACGTCTTAGATGCAAACAGTTTTGAAGGGGCAATCAGACAAGAGTTGCTTTCTATAAAAGCCAGACTTGAAAAAATTCTGTGGAATTGTCTGGTCCAGCCCCTGTGTTGAAGCAGATCAGCTAGTCTGGTCTCCTCAATTACATCCCTGCCATCCACTATCTTAAATTAAAGGCTCTTCAATGATTTAAAGTCTTTTCAATATTAAAACCAAGAAAAGTGATTTAAATAAAAATAATTTGCCAGCAAATGTCTGCACTGCAATTCTCCAGGGGAGTAATTTTTTTTCCCACTTTAATTCAGGTTTTTTTTGTCATGAACAGTAAGTTGATAATTTAAAAAAGAACCTGCCAACTTCATATAGCTCTCCATTACCAAGAACAATGCTATGGGCAGTTTTTAGAATGAAAAATTTATAAGGGATTATAGACCCAGCCATTCATATCTCTCATTACTGAGGAATACATATATTAATGTTAGGCTTTGTAAGGCAATTCTCAGTATTTTTTTTTTTTTAATCAGATAGTAGAGGACACCCCTAGCAGCTGCCCAACATTTCCATCTCGTTTCCATTATTAGAAAACATAACTTTCGTTGTTTTAGCTGATGTTTCCATTCTGCTCCCCTAACCAGGCTTGAAAGGACTGCTGGAGGCAGTCTCTCCCAGGGCTGGTGAGCTCTCAGCCTGATGTGTGGATTACAGCCAGACGTGTGTAGTATCAGCACCTGCAGCATGTGTGAAGCTATAAAAATGACAGAGTAGAGTAAGGGAAGTGGTCCAGGACTGGCTATTCTGTTTGTTGATCTGACCTGCTTCATAGCTGGAATGTAAATCCTAATAATACCATCCATAAAGTATTATCTTAATTGCCACATCAGGTAATTTATTGATCCTATAGAAGAGTATGCTTGGGAATCTAGACATGATGCCTTAATATTAAAGAAAGGGAGAGATTCTGACCTCCTTTGTGTATGGGAAAAGCTTCTCAAGCCAAAGAAATGTGATTTTCAATCAGCTATGGCAATGATGTGAGATCAACGGGATTCTCTGGAAGATCCAGATCCTGACGTTGGTGTTACGTTGCTGCTGGTCTGGAGCAGCTCCATGGCAGATGATGGAGATATTAAAATAGACTCTGTGAAATAAAGGTCAGGATTTGGCCCTTACATCTTTACCTTTCAGAGAAATAACAATGCATAAATCACTTGACTAAATTTGAAAACTAATCTCATTTCCAAGATGCTTCATGGCTGGCAGTGGCTCCCTACTCCCTGCCAGAAAATCAAGTGTAGAATCTATTAAGTCCCCAAATACAACGTTAATATGTGATGACTACACAAAAAAAACTTGACAACAGTGAGGCTGCCAACGTGCTGAGACCCCTGCCTGTCACACTCCTTGGTACTGCCTCGTTTTCCTCCTCTATTCCCCCGTCTGCCTGATCCCATCTGTTGTCACTTGTTTTACACTAAGGCTGGAACTGTTAGGGGCTAGTTAGAAGTTTTTTTGTCCTTTGGTTTGTGCAGTGATGTGAAGAGCAGTGGGCTCCTGGTCATTTCTGGCAAAAGCTCCTGGAGATAGCCTGGAGCATCTGGGGCTCCAAGACTTGAACCTGTGTGAAAACATCTCCCTGCCACGGTGAAATGCAAATAAAGATTCTGTTTTATCCTTAGAGTCCCTAGCAGCTCTATTTAGCCAAATAGAGCTCGATTTTCTCAAATCTAGACAGAAAGGTAATTCCAAACAATTTTCTTTGTTTTCATGGGTAAGTAGGAGCAAGAGCTGACTCTGCAGGGAATTCTCACAGTCTGTCATCAGCAGGTGAGGACAGCCTACATCTGCCTCTCGTAACCAAATGCAAGGGTCTCTGGAATTAAAATGAGGTCTAAATCCCTGCAGGTGGGCTTGGGTGAATCTCCTGGTCACACTTGAAAATGAGATTGCTGTCAGCTCTTTGGTGCCTATTGTTTACAGAGGTTGTCACTCCACATCAGAGCTGACAGAGGGACAGGTAGGCACATCTTGACTGAAAAAGTCCAGTTTATTGTGCAGGAGGGCTGGAGACACTGGGCAGAGAAGTGTCCTCACTTCCCCAGCCAGCTCCATGGCAGGGCTTGCCAGCAGAGGGCTGGGAATATACAACCAAGAGCATATTTCAGAGAGGTCTTGTTTCTCATTCCACAGGGTAATAACTCATTTGGTTGCTGGGCTGTGCTGGGTGATCATACAGAGGGTACTTTGGAAACTCTTTAAAATATTTGGTAGATTGGGTATTAAACACTAAGCCCATTACACTGTGTAGTGGACTCCACTGCAGCAAGCCATGGGTGATTAAAACATTTCTGCTTTTGTACAATCAGGGTGCACAGATAAGGAATTCTAGGGAAAGGGAAGGGATACAGGGTAAAATGGACTGGTATATCAAAACTGAAGCAGATAAGTAGAACACACTGAACAGGAAAGTTACTGCAATTTTTGTGTTGATGATTAAATTTCACTTGATTAGAAGTAATGGGCGCGTTGTAAATATTTGGTAGGTTAATAGAGGTACTTATAAATATTACCAGAACCAGTTAAATTCTGCAGCCTAGGATGTCGAGCTCCCATTTTCTGAGCAAATGAATACACAAAAAATGAGTACACAATAGCAATGTCCCCATGCCACCTTAAGAGAGTGTGAAGTTGATTGAGTACCACGAAGTGAAAAGAATGAAGAAATGCATAAATATTGCACTCCTTTTGTTAGCCTCCATTTTAATTTGTTTTATAATCCTCAACACATGCACAATTTGCCTTAACCCTCAGTGCATCGCCTTCAGCAAATTACACTGGCATAAGAATTTCAGTAATTTCAGTTTCTCTGCTGCTGACACTTGCCAGTGCACGCTACTGAATTTGCAATGAGCACCTGGCTCGAACCACCAGAACTGGCTACTGCTCTATTTTCCTTTCAGAAGCCTGTGTTTGGTGCTTTTTTGTTTATCAAAGCACGGCTTCTCTTTCAGAGAGGCTGAAAGAACTTTTTCAATGAACTTTTCGTCTGTTCAGAAACACACGCGGAGGGTAAATGGAGATTAATTACTGTCGAATTTACTAAGCTTTGCATCCAAAGATAATGAATTTTGAGTGTTCCTGTGTACAGCAAATTCAGCTAGGGGACTCAGTAAATAAAGTGTGTAGTATTTAGATAGTGCTCTTTAAGCATTAATGGGGCTGTTCTCATTTATTGAATCTTATTAACTTTATCTGTTTATTGTAGATTTTGGGGATTAGCAAACTCCCATGGTGTTACTGTTGGTTTGTTAAACCCTGTTGGCTCTGCTTTCAAAGCCACTTAGTTTTTGACCCCTGGATCTCTCACAAAGAATGGTTAAGTTGTCCTTGTGCCTTACTTAGAGAAGTTCACAGTGGCTCAAAGCAGAGAAACTTTGGGAAGTACACTATACCCTGAGAATCCTAAATAGCAAAGGCTGTGACAGCTGGCCTTTGAGATTGTTGGGGAGGAAATCAGGAGGGGAAATTGCCCCTGGGAAAGCGAAGTCTGCAGTCTGGGTTACACCTTTGGATTGCTGTAGTCTTTCTCTCCTCTTGGATGGCACTGAAAAGAAGTTTATATAACAGGGTTTTTGTGCAGCTGCATGCAGCAAAACATTTGAACAGATTCTAAACTTTTATCTTGCAAGTGATCCTGCAGAAATTCAGGTTAGGATCCTGCACTGTCTGGACAGCTATGCATATTAAAATCACTTTACAGCACTCTTGTGGAAGCCAAGAGGCAGAATCATTCCTTTGCATATGTTGTGAAACCAGTCCTGGTGTTTTTAAGAATACCAAAAGACCAAAAGACCAAAAGACAAGAGTTGCCCCCATCCCTCCAAAAGCATTTATGTTGCTTCTATGGAGTCTAAGACCCCTGTTCTGATACAACTGTGTTTTTCATTCCCATTTTGAGTATCCCACCATGATAGACACACTGGTGCTAATGACACTTACAGAGTGAGATTTCCAAAGCCATTTATTTCTGGGGCTTCTGATCCGCCAGATGGAGTAACCTCACATGGGCAGTGAGCACACAAACACAAACACATTTCAGGTTCCTGTGCAGCCACCCAAGGATGCAGGAAGCTCCCAGCACCAACTGGGGAGTGCTGGTGTTCCCTCAGCAGCCCCTGCACAGGCTGTCCAGCAGCTGAGGGGTACCTCCTCCCTGCCTTAGTACCAGTCTGACACAGAGGTTAATGAGGCCATATGTAATTCTCTGAGCTTGTAGATAGTTAAAAAGAAAGGCAATTCAAGAAATAATGAAGTCCTGTGTCTGCTACTGTTAATCATAATTTTGTAAATACCTGGGAGAGAGGATGTAAGGGCATAACTCAGAGGAGAGTTTGGCTTTGGAACAACTGTACCATAACATTTTGCCTCTGGAAAAGCAGAGCAGTTTCTGTTCTGTAGCATTTCCTAAGCCCATTCAGATTTAAAGACAATATATCACTGAACATAGAATGAAAGGTTATTTTTCCTCCCCGGCTGTGCTTTGCAGCAGAGCAGTGAGCTCCATGCCTGACTGGGTCCTGCACCCGTGCCCAGTCACAGCAGGGAGGGTTATTCACTGTCCAGGAGAGGAAATTCTGTGTGTCCTGGGCAGGAGCTGGACACTGTGCTGCTAATGGGAATTGCATTGCAGATCATCAGGAGCTCAAAATCCAGCACAGGCACTTGTATGCTTAGTGCTGGATCATGACAACACAATCCCTGTCCCCAAATGCTCCCTGCTGAAGGTTGGGAGGAAATAGGAGCATTTTGCCTCAGTTTTTAAAGAGGAAGAGTTGTTGTTCAGACTGTGGTATTTCATCCCTGACCCAAAGTCTGGGGGTGCTGTCCATTCTCAGCATCCTCAGGAGCACAGCTGAGCCCAGGCTACACTATCCTAGGACTACCCTTGGCTGCACACCAGGCTGAGCAGCTCCAGCTCTTGCTGAGCTCTCCCATGACATCAGACAGCCCCTGAGATGAACCAGGATAATCACAAAGCTGGGATTGCTTTGTCTTTCACAGAGGGTTTGATCCCCTCTCTGCCATCACCACATCACGGGGAGGTGCAGTGAGGCTTGGCACACTGCTGTGTTGGAGCCTGCAGTGGTGACAGCACACCTTGGTGACCAAAGCTCTCACACTGTGTATCAAATACCACTGGATCCTTTCAGGGGAGGGAAATAGGAACTGCTCCCACGTGCCCTGCTCACCTCCCAGTGCCCAGACACACGTCCCAGCTCAAGCCATCCTGCACCCTGCCCTCAATTGTCTGTGTCTGGCTCAGCCTGTGCACACCCAGGCTGCAGCAGAGGTGCCCAGGAAGGTCTTACATTCCCTAAACCTTCATGTGGCTGAGGTTGCCTGAAAGTGCCAAAAGAGCTTCTCTTGGCTTCCAAGGGACCTCACAGAAAAGCAAACTGGGGGGCAATGCAAAGAGCCCAGAGATACCAAACTGAAATTAATAATGGCAATCATAACAATGGCAAAAACATAATAATTAATAATAATGTTTAAAATTCAGTATGGCAAGGCACAGACTGGAGGGAAAAAAGCTGATGATGATAGCAGTAAGAGCATAAAGCTTGCTAGCTCAGTGTGTGGGTCACAGGCATTTTTAGGAAATGCAGAGAAAATACACTGGTGAGCACTCATTTCCCCAGTCATTTCATTAAGTATTTTACTTAATGGCAGCTGTTGTCGAGGCAATTTGCCACCCTTTTCAGAAGCAGAACTCAGACAGCGACACCCACTCTTTAGCAGTGAATCACAGGTTGCATTCCCTGGGGAAGGTCACTGCTGCAAATACGGGAAAGCTGAAAAAATGAGAAAAATATGAGTGAGATGATTATGAAGCAAAAAATGATAGCTGCCCCAAAATGCCAGCCTGGTAGTTATCTATGGAGAAAACAGCTCTCCTGCATGTCTGCCTGGTATATTAGGTTGTTCTGGAGGCAGTGTTGGCAGAGACTGCATGTGTTTAATATTTGGAACTGTATGGAAGGAAATAAAGCACTTCCATGATGCATATTTCCTATAAAAATGTCTGATCCATAACCAGTGCATACCAGCATAGCTCTGAGCACCCCAGCATGGACTTCAGTAATGGTCAGCTATTTCTTATAGTATTTTACTGGATTTAAATAAATGTAAAAAATGCAGCTGGGCATGTGGGCTTTCTTCCTGAGAGCACACACCTAATGTACCTGAACTTTCCTTGCTTGCCTCCTTTATCTACATCTCAGCATAAACCCCATCAAATCTGTGAGACCAAAACTCTGGCTGCATTTGGAATTCAACCAGCAAGACAAAAATCCCAAGCCCTTCAGGTTGCTCCAGTTCAGAGAAGACCAGAGCACAGATGCAGGTGTCTTTTTGATGTGATTTATAAACATATTGCAGTGTCAATAAACATACACAGCAGATATCAAACAAGTGAAAGAGCAGTTTCCCTCTTCAGGGTGGCTTCTTTCATGCAACATTCACCCACACCTGGTTTTCCTTGGTGTCTTGGTCCTTGGCTTGGTTATCCTGTGAGGGAGGAATTACCTCCCTCATACAGTCACAGGGTAGCACAGCACATGGCAGACCAGCTAATGGACTCACTCCCTTCTTTTCAAGCTCCAGTTCCTCATTTTGGTGATTTGTATGGGGTTTTTAGGGAAAGCCCTTGTTCCTTTTGTGCAGCAGCTCAGCTGTTGTGGCAGTGCTGTGTTGCAGCTTCCCAGAGCCCAACATCTGCTCATGTTCAGAACAGGAAAATCTCCTCAAATGCAGCTGTCCTGAGGTAGAGCCATTGACTTGGGTGCCACACCACAGGCTGAACAGCTATTTAAGGCTGATTTAGTGGTAAAAGCAGCATAAATATCAGCAGTAAAAATGCACTACTCCTTTTTTATTTTTCCACAAAATCTTGTTCATGGCTCTCCCATGCAACAAACACCAGAGGAAAGTGGTGGCTCTCAGGACATGACATGGGCCACAGCACTGATGAGGCACAGCCCAAATCAGCAGCCAAACCCATTCCAGCCCCCAGAAAACAGGCAGATATCATCACTCTTCTGCTCTTGGTACCACAAACACTTGCAAAGCTTGGCTGTGCTGAAGGAACATTAAAGGTAGAAGACATCTCCTGGGTAGACAGCACTCAAACCACTTGGGGCTTTGAAGACAGGAGGTCAAAAACAATATATCAAGTGAGATATCAGCCAGTCCTGGCTTCCCTTCCTCCCCTCCCTCTGGCTCAGAGCTGCAGGAGCTCAGGTAGGTCCTTTGATGTAAACCTGTCAGACACTTTGGTCTCTTCTCTTCTCTGCCCTGCCCTATTCTTACACACACACATTTGTGTGAGATTTTAATTACAGGCATGATCGTATTGGTAAGAAAACCCTTCCTTAATTACACACTCAATTAATTCCAGTAACTTAGGAGTGGAAATATGAAGTTAGGTGAAATCATTACTGCTTCATCTAAAGTTGAATCTCACCATAGCCAGGCTCTGAATAATACTGTGGAACTAATTTTTCTTTAGAAAAACAGACTTCATTTAGAAGAGATTAAATTGTTTTGGATAGAGAGAGTTAGAGTATTATCTGGTATCACTGATATTCTTTTCCAGAAAGACTAATTACTTATAAGACTAATCTTTTCAGCAAATATTCCACAATCAGGCCAAAGAATTATATGGCAAATTCAAGTATACAAGTAAGGCAATATTTAGCCTCATTAGGGTTGGCACAACCCCTCCCCTAACGTGCTGTGGTCCTGAGAGAGAGATCAGGTGAGATGAGAGATTAAATGTGTTTTCCTAACATCAGATACCTCTCCATGGCACCAGGGCCTCAGTGTTCACACCCTCACTGGTGTTTGGGTGGAACTTCTGCTGCTGCTGATGCCACCCTGGGAGGATGTCTGAGAAACATCTAGGCTGGAACCTGCTCTGCAATCTGAGCTTTAAGCCAGGAAGCCTGTGTTGCATCCCTGGGATCCTGCAGCAGCCTGGGAAATAAGACACAAGTGGAAGAGAAACACAAACTGAGCTGGAATAAACAGTCTGGGAGGAGGGGATGTGCAGAGAGGATTAGGGCTGGAGAAAGGAGTTTAAGAAGAGGCAACCAGGACTAAACAGGTAAGTTCTGGAGGCAGAGGTGGAGGGACAGAGGTGAGGTGGAGCATTTGTGCCCAAGGCATGGAACCCACTTCAGCCCAAACCCAGCTGGATGTGGGTGGTAGAATGCACACCTGAAAATCTGCTCCTCAGAGAGGGAGCACCATCAGGATGCAAAGCTGGGAAACACTGGAGCAAGAGACAGCCCTGCAGCCCTATTCCAACTAACAATGCAGTCCCAAAAATGTTTTTTTTCATGGGTTTCTTCTCATCTCCTGTATAAGATGAACAGTGCTCAGACAACAAGCAGCTATTCCTTATTTTATATTCTCCTCATTTCCTATCGAATAACCATAGGTTTCATTTATGGAATACTGTCCCAAACCCAGAATTATTCATTATCTTGAGTATTTTTTTTTCTGAAACATTAATTACTACAGTATCAAAGTTCATCAAAACCTGCAATCATACTCTGGTTTGTCTCTATTTAACTGATGTGGAATTGAGCCATGAAGGAATCATTAAAGGTCTCTTTCAGTTTTGGGCCATTTCTGACTTCTCTGTACCCTCAGCATCATACAGCACTTTCTGTGTTGATTGTGTCCCCCACCATTGGCTTCTGGTAGAGCCCAGGCTTTCCTCAACTCATGTGCCACAGGTGTCTCTCAAAAACCCAGAAATGAAGCTCAGATGTCAGGGATCATTGGTAAAAGTTTGGGATACACGAGTCACTCATCACCAAACACCTTCACCCAAAGACTCCTTCACTTCTGCTGCACTCCCCAGCTTCATTCCTCGTGCACCTTCTGTCTGCCACAAATGCCAAGGAGCCCTTTAGGAAGCAGACACCTTCCCTGAGTCATCCTCGAGGCAGCTCTGCCTCACACAAGGAATAGGAAAATACAGTGCAGAGGTTATGGTGAAGGGAGCATCTGATCATCAATTAAAAATTGCTTCATGAAACATCCACTCAGGCCTGGCCTTTTCCAGCTTTTCACCCTGATATCCACTCAATGCAGTGTATAATACCAGCAAGCATATGGCTGCTGTCACCTGGCTATTTTTTACTTAAGCTAATGTTACTCATTCCCTCTAAGAATTCCAGATATATTGACTGCAGTTAATCATTTCTCCTTGCCCCTTTTTGGAGTAATCCAGGCTGACAAAACAGACAGCCATGGGAGTGGGTGCGAGCAGGGCTGAACTGACTGTAGGGAAATGCCAGGCAGCTTCTGAATGCACAAACAAAAACACAGCACTGAGGAAACCATGTGCTGAGGGTGGGGAGGGACCATTTGCATCTCTCTGTATGCCACCTTTGCCTGGAATAAATGTCTTTGTCCACATGAAAGCTGAATCTGATTACTTTCCCCCATTTGACAGGGCAGTAAAGAAAGCTTTATAAAATGGGTGTGACTTTTATGATGTGTTGCAACTCATTTTTAGAAATATGTGTCTGCATATGCCAGTAGTTACCCTATTTTAAATCACTCTTGTGCATTTATTAATGATCTTTGCATTCTTGTTGAATGAAAATTTTCTAGTTAGTAAACATCACATTATTATTAAAGTAGACTGTCAGGTAGATTGAGAAGAAAAAATATAACAAAAATATTTTTTTGGCATTTCTTTAACCTCCAACCAGCTCTTTACAAGTTCTAAGTACTTTTTTTTCTATTTTTGGCTCAGACCACAGTTTTGTCACATATGTCTGGGTTTGAGGTTTTTTTGAACATCCTTTTAAACGGGAGGTAACAGTGCTCTGGTGCCTCAGCAAGTGCAAAGGCAAACATCAGCCACAGATTGCAAACCTCTCCCACAGACATAACAAACCTCTTCTGCCAAGTGAGCTGGCTCTTCTCCTGGATAGAGCAAGAAGAAAAGGGAAAGGTGGCAGAACAAGCAGGTGAATGGGACTGCATAGCACAGGGTCAAAGTCTCCCCTGGCAAAACTCCTGAAACTCTTTAAACTGTAGTTTCTCATACACTCAGCTCAGTCCCAGTCTTATTGGTTGGAATGGCTCACATTAATATGGGAACATCACAGATGTATAGAAAGATGGTGCAATTGTTTAGGAGGCTATCAAAGATTGGAAAGCAACATATATCAGTGGAGAAAAAAACCCCAAAACTCAAGAGAAGATAGCATTTTTCAATTCAGGCAGAAAAGGAGAAGGGTTTTTTTATTTTCTTTTTTTATTTTTTTTTTTTTTTTTCCCCTACAGAAAGTATGCACACCATTAAATCAGCTTAAATCATTAATCTTCCCTGGGAGATATCACCCCCAGAACAAACAGGCAGATGAAATAAAGCTCCATTGCCTATTACGTATGTTGTAAAAGAATTAGTGTCAGTGGAGAAAAGACCAAACCCAAAGGGAATGAAATGCAGGGCAGAGTCAGTGATGCAAACTTGTGCTATACCACCACCCTTGAGGGAGCTGTTCCTTGAAGGAACTGTGCCAGTTTGCATTCAGCCAAGAGTGTGGCCACTCCTTTGTCTGTGTGATGCTCCAGAAAGTGCAGAATAAGGACCCAGAGCAAGGAATTATTTAAAACTCTGATTTCCAGCAAATAACTGGTAAATTCAACAAACAAAACCAAAACCAAACCAAACTGAATCTCAGGACCAAGGAGAGATTCATGCCAATTCACAAAATGAAAAACGCAGAAATATTTCCAAACCCTAAAAAAGCACTTAAAAATTTTCAGAAGCAAAAATTATTGCTGAGCATTTACATTAATTTGACAGAATTTATCTACTCTTCTGCTCCATAAAACTAAGAGCAATACTTGACCTGCAACCCCCATCAAGGCTGTGTGTGTGTTACTTCCCAGCCCCAATGATGCTCAGAGATTTGCTCTGGAATGCTGAACGAAGGATACAGTGGGGTCTGAGGCTGAAGGGAAATCATTATTACACAGTAATCAATGCTGTGCATCTTGCATGGCTTCTCTGGCATCCTACCATAGCTGTTATAGGGTGGGACTGGGTTGTTGGGCTTTTTTTTCTGATTTGAATAAGGTCATAGTTTGTTTGTGGTGTTCTGAGTTGAATCGATTTTCTTCCTTTTATGATGATGGCAACACTCCTAAATTAGCCAGCAGTGCTGCAGCCTCAGTACACACATTTCAGCACTGGGGGATAAATGCACTAATGGTGGGAGAGAATGTAATTCTCCCAAAACCAGTGCAGCTGAGAGAGCAGTATTTTTAATTCATTTATTCTATATATTGTGTGGCTTTTTAAATGTAGGAATGAGGCAGGGAGGAGTGGCAGCAAGTGTTTTCTCCCTGTAATGTGTTGATAAAGAGGTTAGACACAGTCCTGCCCATGCCAGACTTGCAAAGGAAAGACTTTTACCATTTCCAGGTAGCCCTGGAGTTGGACCTTCTGGACACACCATGAAGCCAAGATCCTTCTGCCAGACAGTAATGGCACTCACTGTGTCTCCAAGAGCAGCACAGGGTGGAAATTTGGCTTAATATTTTCCTGTCAAAGCTTTTCCAATTTCCTTGTTTCCAAGATGTCTTGGTCAGAGCGGGTCAGCCTCAGACTTTCACTCAAGGCTGCAGGAGTAATTCAGAGCACTCAGCTGAAGGATTCCCTGGGGCCAGGGGCTCTGTGATAGCCCAAAGAAACTCACTCACAGGGTCCCTGCACATCAGAAGTTTTCTGGTGGAAAGGACTTTGCCATGGCAAGATCTTGGCTCTGGTCCTTTGGAACTTTTAGGTCCTTTGGTTTGAGACCAAGGCCCTGCAAATCACCAGCATCCTTGGTGTTCAGTGTCTTGGCTCTTCCTCAGGAGGGATGAAGACCTTGATTCCCATTTTGTTGTCAGGGCTTCACAGGGATCTAGTTGGTGGGCCTTTTTCTGGGAGTAGGGGTTACAAACACCCTAAATACTGTGGGTAACCCCAGGTCCCAGACAGAACAGAGATGAAATCAGCATTTTCCAGTGCAGCACCATCAGTCCCCCCTGCTGCCTCATCACCACCTCCTTCCAGCAAACAGGGATTTTCAGAGTTTCCCACTGTGGCCTCAGAAACCTCTTTGTGTTGGCTCCCTGCCCAGCTCTGAATCGTCCTCACAATTTGTACAAATGCTGTTGAAATAACACACTCCCATGGATAACACCCCATAAACTTCTGCTGCCTTCTCCCACCGCCCTCGCTGCGAGATGAGGAATGTTAATGCCTCCAGGCCATCCTCTTAATTGTGTGGCACCCATCCAAAGGCAGCATATGCACAAATTGCTGTGGCTGCTGGGGCTCACGGGGCTGGGGCTGCCCTGCAAGACCTGCACTGCTGCTCTGCACATACAGGAGGGGATTCCACAGAGGACTCAGCCATGGCTTGGCATCAATCCTCCAGCACAAGATGTAAAGATTTTCTGGCTTGACTCTAAAAGAAGCTGTGGTAATAATGGGGTCCTCCAGCCAGCTGATTATGAGATTAATTAACACAGTGTCAGGGTATTCCATACCTTGTGTAGAAAGGCAGAAGAAAGTGGAAGGGTATTTTGGTGAATGAGCAAGTCTCAGTAAGGAAAAAAGGAGAATTATTGAATTACATCTGTACTGTTCTAAATGTGATTGTTCCTAGTCCCTCCAGGCCATGGATGCCTTCTAAGTGAATTGAAAAACAATGAAGGGAATAAAGAAAAAAAGCAAAGGCTGTCAATCTGAAGTGATACCACTGTTGTGTTTGTTGCTTTGGCAGGCAGAGCTCTCATCTTTAAATGAGTTTGTGGCGTGCTCAGAGAAAGAAAACTCCTTTGTCAAGAGCTCAGAGAACAGCAGCCCTCATGTTATCCCAATGCCATGGGAAAGGTGATCAGATCCTAGAGACTGCTTGTTCCCCTCTGAAACTGGCATTCTGAGCTGGCTGGGAGGATTTTTCCTGTGGATTTGTTTAAGGGAACGGGCTGGGCAATCAATGAGCTCTGGTACCTGCACTCCTGCCATGTGCTGACCATCTTCCAGGCAAGGAAGCAAAATCTCCTCCAGTCTGACCCAGCTCCTGTTTCTGGAGGTTTGATGGTGTCATTGGTGGCAGATTTCTGCTCACTGTGACAAAATCTTGGGTCACTCCTATGCTCTATGCAGCTCAGCAGAGCTGTGGCAGAAATGGTTGGGAGCTGTATTCACCTGTCATGAGGCAGCTACAGACTCAAACTGTGCAATTATTGATGTGGTGACTAGCAAAGTGCTCAGGAGGAAAAAACAAGGAAGCTGCCAGGCAACTGCATGAAAATAGAGCCAGATGAAAAGTGAGCCCCCAAAGGTAGATGCTCTGAGATGGAAGGGTGGGTGTGGGCTCCTGAGGATTGCTGGATGCAGAAATGCTTGTAGTTGAACCCTGTCTGACATGCTTGTTGCTTCCTTGGCCTTAGGGAAATTACTTAACCTGTGTTTTTCTCTCTCCCAGTTTTCTACACTGAAGTTGTAATACCTGTCCACCTACACACCTTTCAAAAGAATACTCTGTACTGTTTGTACACTGCTCAGGAAACAGCATATGCCAAACTATCTCAGTATATAGTAAAATTTATTTAAAAATTAGGCTTGGAAGGCTCTCAGCCTTGGACAGAAAACACATTTACACTGTTCACTGTAGGAGTATGCACAAACTATTCTCAATATTTCAAAGAGGAGATTTGACTCCCAGGTAACCAGCTCCTCTCTCAGTGCTCATCTAGTCTTACCCTTAAAGAGGTTTTCCTAAGCCCACTTCATTTCTCCCTGCAGAGTAAGCAGATTCTCCTTCTCTTGTAATTAATCCCTGCCCTATCTTACACCTTTCCATGACAATCTGTTTGACAACCCCTCAGGCTTCTCTTTTCTGGACCACAGAAACCTGCATAATTTAACCTTTCTTCACTGGTCATGTTTTCTAAACCATAATCATTCCCATTGTCCTCTATAACAAATTGTCCAATACTTTATTAGAAGGTGGTGTGCAAATTTGGGCACAATCTCTGTGTGTCCTACATCCTGAATGTCCCTTCATCTACATCCTGAACTCATCTCTCAGATGAGATTTGCCTTTCAATATATTTATTTTTTATTATTATTATTGTAATATAGCATTTTGCTTTTGACTCATGTGCACTTTGGGATCAAAAACACTATTTTTGAAATTATCTTTTACATGTCATGAAGATTTACCCAGCTGGTATGCTACTGCCTGTTTTCGTTGTGAAACCTCTCACATTTTTTCTAATTTGTCAGCCTCTGATATTTTTCTCTCTGCACATACCAAAATGCCAATTTTTATTGGCAAAGTGTTGTAAAATGTAAGAGAAAACACTATTACTGCTACAGGTTTACTTTAGCCCTCCTATAAAAATTATTGTAAAATAAAATAAAAGCCCTGACATAAAATGCTTTAAAAGCCCATGAGCAGGATATTCTTCTCTGTTACATTTTATAGGGTTTAGAGAGACTAAAATCTCTGTGAATTTAGGGTTGAATCTTTATCCTCTGTAAAGATATTTGCTTTGACTTCATGTGTAGCAATAAGATTCACAGCAAGCAGCCTCTAACCTCCCCTGCAAGGCATAAAACTGAGAGACTGCACACTCTGGACCAGATCTTCTTACCCTGAGAACCTCATGTGTGTGAGCAGGGAGCAGCTCAAGTGGTGGGAGGAGATGACCTCTCTGCATCTCTGAAGTGTGACCTGGATTTCTCTTTTCTGGGACAAGCAATAAAACCTTGGCACAGAAGGGCAGATAAAACTCCCTGTTTCATGCATGAAGCACTGGAGGTATCTGCCAAGTCCTCAGTGTTGTACGGAGTTTCATAAGGTGCTGATGTTTCAGCCCTGGCCATCAGATCCAGGTCAAGTTTGCAATCCCAAATCCCACCAAGCTTCACTGCAGATCTTCCCATTGTGCTTCCAGTGACTCCATCACACCCAGCAACAGCAGGAGCCAACATTCAGTCTTTGATCCCAGCCCAAAATTCTGCTTGGCTTATGGTCAGGCATTGCATGCTGGGACACACAGTCCTTGCTGGATAATTAAGGGAGAAGATGGACACAGTTTGGTAAATAACCCATAAATTAAGCCCTGTGCAGTGGCTCTTGGCACCACTTTTCCTCTTAGCTGAGGAAAATTTGGCCCTTTCCATTGCTCCATGTGAAGCTACCAAGTACCTTGCATATTGATTATTTACTAATCAGGAAATGTACTTTAACAAGTTTATTCCTGTATGAACTTCTCAGGCGTGCAGCTGCTTAAAGCAGACCACATTGCTACCAATTGTATTTTTAATTGCTGTGTTTAGAGAGTCTCATTGATCTAATCAGAGCTAAATAAGCCCCATGGTACTTCCCCTAGTAAAGTTTACTGAGGATGTTTCTTTCATTTGCTGTAAATGAAGCCTTCTGCTGTGCTGTGCCTGGTCAAATGCAACACCAGCGAGCAGAGGGTGACGCTCCAGCCTTTAATAAATTTGTTTTTTCTGCAGTTCAGAATTCCTGTCACCCAGGCAGCAGGAAAGCAGCTGGGTGACATTATCAGTAATTGCTTAATATTGTCATTGCATTTGCTTACAAGGAAAAAAAGCCACAGACTATCAATCAGCCAACAGAATATTCATAGTCTATGATAACACTAAGTGCTTTTTGAATGTCATGGCAACAGTCACACAAGCAACGTGATCTTGTACTTGATTACTTCCTGCTGCATTCCTGATAGTGTCCATAAAGCTCCATTAATTTTGCTCTCTCTTTTTTTTTTTTTTTTTTCTTTTTTAATATATTTGATTTGTGTTTGGCAAGTGTGCAAAAGAGACAGAACCTTTTCCCAGAGTCTTTTCCCAGGGCCTCTCAGGGTATTTGCAGCTTTTCTGTAGCCTAAATGTGTCCTGTACTGCACCCAGCATTCCCAAATGCATTTTAGGAATTATGTCTGGATTATTGCAGCAGGTAATCTCTAAAATCAGATTTAAGGCTGACTTCTGTGAAAAATATTTTAGATAATCTCATTAAATAATTTGTCAGAAGGGCCTTTCAGACAAGTGAAAATAAATTGATTTATCTAAGACACATCTGCACCTGGCTCATTCTCTGTCCTAGTGGCCTTTGTTTTTCAATTGCTTATCTCATTCAAATTTGTGAGTTCATGGATTTCAAGGGCCAGAAAACATTAGTAGCCTTCTGCATCAGAAAATTATCCAGTAATTTCTGTATCAAGTCCATAACTTTTGAAAAGCTAGTGGCATATATTTTTTTAAATAGTTGCTTGGAAACCTGCAGCTGGTCAATAAGCCACTATATTCCCCTAGGAGAGTGTTGTAGATATTAGCAAACATTCTTCTTAACAACATAAAAAATGACCAACAAAAATGAAACAAGGAAAAAATCCTTATTTGCAGTCTGAATTTGCTCAGCCTCAACTGTTGTCTCTGAGAGTTCATTATGAACTTTATTTCAGTTTGAAGAACTGAGTCCTATACAAAGTCTCCTCTCTGGAAATGCTAATATGGTGTAACTGAGTTCTCAGTAAACCTTCCCAAGGATAGACTATTAGATAAATTGGTTTAACAAAAATGAAATATTCTGTTGAGCAGCAGGGGCAGAATTCATGTTAGACCCCTAGAATACTGTTTGGCCTCCACATGTTTCTCCTAAGGACCATTTCTAATTCCATGTGGACCTGAACTGAAGGGTCCCAAATGAATATGCTCTGACAAGAAAGTGTAGAGGTGTGAAGGGACCATCACTTGAAAGAATTTCTGTACAGCTCTTGAGCAAATAGCCCAGTTACACCATCACCCACCACAAATGGTCCCTGCCTTCTAGATGTATTAAAAAAAATTAACTACAGTGATAATTTTGTTGTAATACCTTGGCTATTTTCCTTCTCTCTTTAAAAATACAAAACCGAAAAAAACCCAAACAAAAACAAACCCAAACAAACAATCAAAATAATAAAGAAAAAAAAAAAAAAAAAAGAAATAGACAAAACGAAACAAAAAAAAAAAAAAAAAAAAAAAACAAACAAGAAGAAACAAGAAATATTTGACCAGAAAAGTAAGGGAAATAAGTAGCTTGGTATCATATGAAAAAACAAACTCTAACTTCTGTTTTACCTTTTCTATTAGATCCATTTGCCTTATCATTGGGGGCTTGAGTTTCTTGATTTCTACAACAGAAATAATGGTGATGCTGGGAGCATTTGGTCCATCCCTGCAGGCATGGCCAACTCTGGGGCAAGTGACCACTCTCATGATGTGCCCAAGGACTCAGCTGCTCCTCTGCCAACAGATTATTTGGTTGTATTATTTATAAGGGGCTTTGATAGGCTCATTTACTGGGAGCTAAGTAATGGCAAGGCCTTAGAGGGCTGGATGCTTGTCAGACACTACTACATTAAGTCTACAAGTGAAAATCAAACCTCCTGGCTTCAAAGAGGTTTGGTTGGTGTAAATTAACCTGTATTTTAGAAGTTCTGGAGCAGATGTCATACTTTGCCCTGGAGATCTCATTACTGCTCAAATGTATGCACAGATTTTGCCACATTAATAAAGCAGCAGGGCCCCCTCCCCCAGAAAGCAGGATTAGTGACTGGTGTCTGTAGTTATTTTTGTCAAAAACCTTTTGAAAGTCTGTGTGAGAAGAGGAGGAGTGAAAGTTCAGAAAAAGCCAGTATCTGTCTTTATTAATTACAGGATGATTAATTATTTAATCTGCCCAGATATCTGCATGCACAACTTAGCCGATTCTCATTTATCAGGTTTTCAGCATCATTAATCAAGGGAAGTTTTAAATGTGAGGGAAGACAGGTTGATTTAAGGTGTAGTGTGGTGCTGGCCCCTCCAGAGCACACAGTGCCTGGCCCAGCACCAGGGCCATCCATCATGGCAAGGGATGCTCCTGCCTCCTGCTGGAATCTGGGCCACTCCAGGGTTTGCTTTAGGCTCCTCCAGGGCTACCTTCACATTTCTTCATCAAGTTTGAAACCCACCAAGTGAGAGCACAAGCTGAATAGCAAAGGGGTGCTTGAACACAGAGCAAAGAGAAAGCTGCCCCAGCACAGCTGGGACTGTCATGGTTCCTCCTCTGGGACCTCTTCTGGGAAGGTGAACACTTCCTGGGAGTGCTGGATGCTGCCTTAGCTTAGTCCTGCTCCACCAGGGTGTGTCACCTGAGAAGTGCATGCTAATTCCCCCCATGAACAGTCACTGGCAAGGTACCAGGCAGTTTGCCATGCCACAGGGCTGATCACAGCTACTCATATCCAAGCAGGAGCCATTTCCCAACCTCCTTTAAATGTCTAGGAAAAACCCACAGCTGGGATTCAGGAAGGAGAATGATAAACATGCATGGACAATAAAGTATTTTACATTGCTTGGGTACTCTCCACAGAGCACAGAATGGCCTGGGTTGGAAGGGACATTGGAGATCACCTCATCCCACCCCCTGCCATGGGCAGGAACACCTTCCACCAGCCCAGGCTGCTCAGAGCTCCATCCAAACTGGCCTTGTGCACTCCCAAGGATGGGATGACCACAGCTTCTCTGGGATGCCTGTTCCAGTGCCTCACCATCCCCACAGTAAAGAACTTCTTTCTAATACCCAGTCTAAGTTACCCTCTTCCAGTCTGAATCCCTTCCCTTGTCCTGTCACTCCAGGCTCCTGTAAAAAGCCTCTCTCCATCTTTCTTGTAGGCTCCCTTTACATTCTGGAAGGCCACAATTAGGTCACCCTGAATCCTCCTCTTGTCAAGTTGAACAAGTGTGCAGGGAAGATGTAGATGGATATAAGCTCCAAGCTGGGTACAAACTGTTTTTCCCATTTTTTCCCCCCACATTCTGCTTAGGACTTGGAAAGTAACAGTTAATTAGACTGCAGGTGTCAATTGTAGAATAGTTTTAGAATTAATCTGATGTTATCAGAATGGCTTTTAGATCATTAGCTCCTGAAATCAAGTTTTACTGGAAGTTGCCAGATTTCATTTTAAAGCACAGTTTAGCTTTATTATTGCCACAAGTGGCTTAAGAGTAAAACCCAAAGGATTATTGCAGCTTTAAAAGTCAGATAACATACAAACCTGAATGTTTATTTTTCATGTACTATTTTTCCTGATTTATGGTGAATATTGATGACTTAGGGTATGTAGAAATATTCATAAACAATCGAGCCCAGATATCTGGAACACCTGCACACTCCTTTTTTCATGGCAGAACTTTCTCATTGCTGAGATTGTATATCCTCATCCTGCTTAATTGCTTTGCTTGTCACTGTGTGGCCATACCTGGCAGTGACTTAGCCAAAATCTGCAAATCATTCTTGTTCATCCATTTCAAGAGCCAGTTAGAAAAAAATATAAAATCAGTGTCCAATTTTGCTGTGCTGCACTGACTGTAAACGCGCCTTTATAAATAAATCTGATTTCAAAAAATGTACCTGAATGGCAAGGAAGTCTTAGAGATCAATTCAGTCATTATTTTAGGATAAGGAAATTGGTGAGGAATTAGTCTCAATCCTGGTTCTGGCCCTGGGCAGCAGAACAGGGACAAGCCTAAAGTCCCAAATACAGCTCTGCCATTTCACTCACAGATTCCAGTTCCTGGAGAAAAGACAAGAGCCTCACTCCCTCTCATTACCCATGGCAGTGTCCTGCACATTAAACCTGCCCATGAGGCCAATCTCCAGGCTTGACTTTAGCAGCAGCAGCAGGAGGAGTGTCCTGTCTGCCAGGGGGAGCAGGGATTATTTTCCTTCCTAAGCAGGGTCAGGGTCACCTCTCATTAGAGTCCTGGCAGTGAGTAAGGTCTCCCCCTTAGATGATCAGGGAAGGGAGGATCAAGTCAGCCAAGGGCACTGTAGACCACAGAGCCCCACTGCAAACAGTTCCTGCAGCTTTACTACACCTTAATTTATTTTAGGCTTTCCCTTTCAGCAGAATCCCTCTCTTTCCCCTGCACACATCTCGTTTTAGGAATGGCTGTGGATTGGTCATTATTTCTGTGTTATTTAACTGAGGCTACCAGAGTGCAGCTTCAGTGCCCAAAAAAACCTGCAGAGCAACTCAGATGCCACTCAGGCAACAGTGTGGTAGAGCAGGTGTGGGCAGGCAAGGGCTGTTCTCCAGCAGGAACCTGAGTGCAGGTTCTCATCCACTGCTCCTTCCCCCCATGCATCACAGCAAGGGGCCATGGGCTATTCCTGTAGATTTAGTGCCCTCCTGTGAACTCACCCCCCACCCAGACTGCAGCAATTCATGTGGGCCAGAGAAGAGCAAACATAGAATCAGAATTTACTTTATAATGAGGCACCAAGCTAGGAGCCAAGGGATAGGAGTTCTCTTCCTATTTTGGCTGCAATTTTTGGCAACTCCCCTAATCTCCCAGTCTGCCATTCCTACAAAGAATGAAAACCCCTATCTGCTTTTCCTCCTAATCACTATGTAGGTAAATTTTTGTTTCCATCTCCTCATTAATTCAACTTAATTTGAGCTGGGAACTGCTGTCTAATGGACAAGCACTGAACATCTCTGTGGAGTATTTTTTGACCACCCTTTCCCTTCTGTGTCTCAGAGATGGACTTGTGAGCCACATAGCTCAGCAACAGAGCCTCTTCCCATCATAAAATTCTAATTGCAAATTAACCTTTGTTTGATTCCTTGTAAAAACATTATTCTCCCTGTAATTGAAAAAGGAGGGAGTGCAGTAACAAAGCACCTGTTTATTGCTGAGCTTTCTCTGAAATGTTAAGTGTTATCAACTGTTGCCTAACTTGTGAACTAATTAAAAATATAGTGTAAGTACATAGGATTTTGGGGGATTCTGTGAGTTATAATTGGACTGCCAAATACTTTGACATCCTAAAAATACTGCTTTTGCGTGGAGCTACTACAATATGCTTTGGATTTTCAGCATGACTACATATTCATATAATGAGGAAGAAAATTTAACAGTGCATGTAGCTAAATTATCTTTTGCTATTAATCATTTCTTTACACTGACATCAATTCAGTTCTAAAAGCATTTAAATGCTGAGGACAAATTTTGCAGTCTTTTCGCATGCAAACTCTCAGAGAAATCATCTGAGATTTTTATGTACCATCAGCTTGCAGTACATTAATAATCTGGTTTAAAACATAGTGGAACAGTGGGAAGCCTCCATTTGATATCAACTGTTTTTTCATCCAGCCATAAGTGAAGAGCAGAGATATTTTTTCTGCTGAAGCTCTTTCATATGAAAGTCCCAATAGATGCCAATAAACTGAGCATGTGAGCTGGTATGGAAAGACCAGAAAAAAGGCTTTTAGTTAGTGAGGAATGATATCCAGTATTTTCCTGATGCTTTTTGTAGACTTAAGTCAACATGTTTGATGATTATAGACATCTGTGGAAGCAAGTTCTGAGTGTAACAAGGAGAAAAGAAATATTTCTACTCAAAGTTCTCACTGCAGTAAACAATTCTTTTCCTGAGTCTGTAATGGACTAGATCAATAAAACAATTGATGGCAACCATGGGAGAAGAAGTAGTACAGCCTCCTTTACCATTTATAGACTGATGCTGCTGAAAGACTTTCTAAATGCTTTAATTAAGCATCACAACAACCCTATGATGAAGGAAGAGTTATTATCTGTATTTTACAGGTGGAGATCAGCACTAAAGGCCCCTCTCCAGGGTCTTGCTAATTCATCTCCAGTCATTTAACCCCCACTTTGAAGGATATAACCTCATCTCTATATAATGTTATTTATAGGTCTACCTTCAGAACAAATGGTCTTGTGTCTAAGACTCAGATGTGAAAGAGGTTGTTTTGAGAGGAAGGTGTTTTTTCTTTGGGTGCTGAGAATCTGTTTTTCTGTGTGTGGGGAGATTGGGAAAAATCAGAACAGAAATTATGAGCAGACAGAGTGGGAAACTGCAAGAAACCAATATTTTCAGAGCAAAATTTGCATATCACATATCCCACCAACGTGTTCCTAATGTATTTTTTGGTATTTGGGTCTAGGTTATCAAAATTCCTGGTTTATAAGAGCTACTAGGGGTCCTGGGTGTTCCCCAATGTGTGATCACCTGCAGCTAGCCAAGAGACAATGAAGAAAATGGAGTTTACACCCTGACATTTGATATATGTGTCTCCAAACTTCCCTTCAAAAACCAGGAATTACTTAAATAGAAATATTACAAAGGTGAAAGAATCTTCCTTCTTGTCTTACAGTGCTCTCTCCTAAGAAAGGAGGGAGCCAGGCTCAGTTTTCACCTCTGTCAGGAGGTGTCACAGCTTCCCTGCTCATCTCTGGAGAGTGTCCAGAGGTGTCCTGGGACATCCCCACTCTCCATCAACCCCAGTGAGGCCTTCCCACGTTTTCCTGGAGAGAAAGGAGGTATTCAAGAGCAGGAGAGGTCTCCTGGGACCTCCCCATGATTTTATCTGAAGATGTTCAGCACAAAGTGCATCTGCTCTGGGGATTCTGAAGTAAAACTGCAGGGTGTATAGTCCCAGATGCTCAGTTGGTACACAGCAAAACTGGCTCCATTCCCAGCAGGAGATTTTCTGTGACTTTGGTTTTCTTTCTCCCTCATCCTTCCATACTTTCTATGAAACATCTTTCCTCTGCTGCCCCTTTGTCTCACTGAACTGAGCAGTAGCTCCTGCCTTGCTTTCCTCTTGGCACATTTTCTGTTGTGCTGGATAATGGGCAGCTCCAAGGGAGTGATGTGTTATGAAAATAAACAAGACCAAAGCACTTGCCAATGCAACACATCAGGTCTACCAAGGACTGGAGCCTGCATCCTGCCCTGGCTTTTCCCAGGCTGCTTTCACTGCAGCTTCAAGCCCTTGACCTCAGCTGGCAGTGGCAGGTGTGGAGGCAGCAGCAATGAATGTGCTTCAGTGTATGCAAAGATGTTCTTCCAGGCAGAGATCCTGAAATCCCCTCATTAGGTGCAGAATGAGCCATAAGATATTTATTTATTCAGGGATGATTATGTCATCTTCCATCACAAGCACATGTGTGCCCAGGGAACTGAGCTGTGGCTGCTTTTCCATCACAGAGCCCTCTCTGGGACACCCAAAAAGAGTTTCCCTTGGAACCACTGAATAACTGCATGTCAAGAACCATGGCTGTGCCTATGCACCCCCTGCATGGTGGGAGACACACTTGGGTCTTCTGGAGTTAAATTGGGCCTTTCAGACAGAGGATATGGAAAGAAATGCTGTCCCTTTACTATGGCTGAGCAGGGTCCTTCTCAGAGCTTCAGAGAGGTTTGACTTGTCTTGAAAGCCTTTATCTACTAAAAGCAATTGCTTTCACAATATTATGCTATGGGACCAGCCTCTGATTCAGGAAGCTGTTTATTGAAATTAGGCTAAATTTCATTGCCAAGTTTGGCAGACATCTTTTTTCTTCTCTCATCTCAATTAAAATTTTTTTAGACCTATCATGCTTTCATTCTCTCCAATTATATTCTGCCTCTCACAGCAGCACAAGTCTCTTCAGAGTACATCCAACCCCTCCACCGTGGCACAGTCACCCTGGGCCCTTCCATTCCAGCCCTGGCTGCAGATGACCTCACTGTTCATCTGCTGTCCCACCCTTGCTGCTGAATCAGTGAGTTTCCTTTGTACTGATCCTCTTCTCCTGTTAGGAGGCACAGCAGCCTGTATTTGAGAGACAGAGAGAAGAGAAGCTGATGGCAGATTTCTGTTTCCCATGTATTTTTTTTTATCCAAGCACTGTTTGGAGTAGATTGCATTTACAGGCATTATAATTGCCTGGAGTGCTTTTACCAAAGATGCCTGGTAAAATTGGCCTTTTGCTTTCCCCTCCACAGAGCTTTCAAGTATCTCAGCAGAGTGCATCTTTTATCTTCAGCAAAACCAACCAAGAGATGGAATTTTAAGCAGGGATTCTTTTTCCTCTTTGCTTTTCTGTTGCTGCTGTTGTTGTTTGCTTGATTTTTTAGTTTATAAGCTAGTCTTTAGGGTCAAAGAAATGTTTTGACAGAAAGGAAAGAGATTATAATAGATAATGTAATAATCTATTTGTTGTGGCTGCTACATTACTGAAATTTGTATACATTGGAGACCACTAATAAAAATGGAGCCATCTACACATAATTTAGTTGATTGAGTTAGTTCTAACTCTTTTGCAGCTGCCTCTAAAGTACATAGTTACTTAAGGTTATTATTTTGAGAAGATTTTTAATTTAGATGGATGCCAGAGATGTAGGCTACTCTTATTAGGAGACATTCTGTGCTGTCCTTGTTCTGTGCTTTATATAATTAGTACATAGTTAAAGAGTACAGCTATTTAATAACCCCTTTGTGTGTTCCACATAATTATTATAATTACACCAATGACTGAGCACAGAACAGGGGTATCCTACAGGATGTCCTTGTGGTGCAAAATATAAATTTTAACCAATTCCTCAGTCAGATTTGGCTGGGATATTCCAGGTGCAGGATACTGCAGTGTTCATCACACTTTGTTGGAACAAAGGTCTTTGTGAGTCAATCCCAAAAAACTGACCCTTCTCCCACTCAACAAGTCACTTTCATACTGGGAATATTTAGAGATGCAGAAATGCAAAAACCTTGGATCATGTAAATGCACAGTAGGAGCTGCAAGAAAAGTCATCCTCTGCTGAGTCAGTGGTGGCTAAAATCTAATGCTTGCTCCACAAAACCAGTTTTTGATTGCCAAAAATTTTCTTTTCCCTTTTAGTAGCTGCTTGCGTATCACCAACACTCTGTACTGTACAAACTTCTTGGCAGAGAGAGCTCTGCAAAGGATGACAGATAAGAATAAAAGCCTGGAGTGCAGGGGTAGTCATGTGCTCAGAGGCATTAAAATCAGCTTGCAGTCCCCCCAGTTCATTACTCACTTCTCTGCAAGCTACATTTCAGCAGCTGTGGCATTTGAGCCAAAGAGGTACAAGGCAGAAGTGTGTTAAAAAAAAGCATCATTTCCTTTCAAGATTATTTTCCTAGTAGGAAAACCCAGAAAACCAAGTTCACAGCCTTTAAAAATAATAATACTCTACAAGTTTTGTGGGAAAATTATGTTTTTTCCAAGACTACTGGTTGTTAGTAAGCAGATCTACACATTCCTAATGTAAGGTCTTGAAACATTCTCCTAGGAGGAATCATATCTTAAAAGCAAAATGGCTCAGCAGGCCCCTCCACTGCCTCTTTGTGTTTGTGCTTCCTGGTGCTGGTGACAACACCTGGCCAGTTAAAAAGTCACAGCAGGAGGAAGAGGAGTCCAAAATCCTCAGTGCTCTCAGTTCTCAGTGCTATTTCCTTTGAAATCTTTTCTAAGGATAAGCATTTATATTGAAAGAACAAAGCAGATGGACCTTTCTTCACAGCTTTGTCCATTAGCAGAGAAAGCATCACCTCATAGCTGGTCCCCACTTGAGCTGAGTGTGTGCAGTGGAGCAGGGAGGGCTCTGACCACATCAGAGCACTGCCCAGCACTTCTGCACGTTCCTGGTGCCAGACCTCACACAGAGATCCCACCCAGCCTTCTGCCATGGCCAGGGCACCATGGGCTGCTCCTCCCTGCAGTCATTCATTACTGTCACCCAATTATTCACAAAGCAGCTTGTGCTAACAAACTTCTGCTGGTCTGTTGCTTCTAAGTTGCTTCACTCCCATCACAGATCCCACTGCAGCCAGAGGAGACTCAGCTATTGCACCCCAGTGGAAGACCTACCCCCAAAATGCTGTCATCCCTGATTTGCTGCAATGTTCTTCTCATTTTCCCCTTTTGAAAAGGAGAATAGCAAAATGCAAGTGACTTGCAGAATTATTCATGCTAAACTTCCTCAAAGCTCTTAGATACTCAGCACATTCACAAGCATTTGTTAGATCTTGGAAAAAAATTGCAGAAAGAATAATCTGATAACAAATCCTTCAGTTTATTTCCCTGCAATCCAGTCTGCTCCTTGAGTTACTCCCTTTGGCATCAAAATGTCTTTTATGTTCTTCATTGCCAAGCCTCTGTTCATTACAGCTTGGGATGTCTAATTTCATTAACTTGCTGGTAAGAAGGAGGGCATTGGTCCAGTAATTTTAATTTCTTTGGAATGATAAAATAGATAGATTTCCAGTGCAAGCTGTTGAAATGAAAGAAAATCATACCTGCAGGATTGAGCTAAATGTATTTTGGTGAGGTACAGTGACAAAAGTTAGACCTTTTCCTGCCTCATACAAATGTAAAACTGGCTCTGCTATAGCTTAGGGAGAGACAATCCATGACAGTGGTTTCTGCCCTGCTGTGTGTGTGCCATGCCCCAGGGAGTGGAGAGGTGGATAAATTTCTGTGCTCAGCTCACAAAGAGCATCAGAAAGCTGCATTCTGGATTGATCACAGCTGTTACTATCTGAAACACCAACCTGAGAAGTGCAGTCTGCCCCAGGCTTCTTGTACACTCCATGGAGAGATAGGCACACCAGGCAGGAGAGAAGTTAGGCTGAATCCCACAAGTGCTCTTTTTTAAATGTATTTTTGCTCAATTTGTGACAGAGATCTGGCGTGAAACTCTGATGTAGGTCCTTGGTAGCTTTCAAACCTACAACACTATCAACTATCAACCAAGAACCCCTTGAGACTCAGATCTCCACACCTCCACCAGGGAAGAGGGTTTTTATTCTAGGAATGACAGTTATGTTGAGGGAATAATAGCAGGAAGATTTGCTAAAATGCACTGTGCCAGTGAGCAGAGCAAATGTGTTTCATAGGTTAGCATGTTGCCTGTAAGCAGATCTGACAGCTTAATTTTCTAACATGGTGCCAGGAAGACTTGAAATGAGCTTTTCAGTTAAGTGCAGGGCACAGTGTGTTCAATGAAGACTTTCAGCCATATTTCCTCTCCCTGTTCCTCACCTTCCTCATCCTGTCTCTTTCCTTCCATGAGATGCATTTCCAGATATAACTACCAAACCAGAAGCCTGTGTTTTTCTGCTGGCTTTACCATGGCAAAGTGTGGACAGGGTATATCCTTCTTTTACAAAAACCCTTCAAGACCTGAATTCTGGGTGTCAGCATTGCACATATGACTGTTTCTAGCTGGGAGAATGATGCAAAAGTGTTTCAGAACACAGGCAAATAAGGTGCTGTAATGGAGTTATCTTTGTGTTAAAAAAACCCACCTAGTTTTCATATCCAGGATGTACAAGACTAGTCAGCACTGACATCCTTGTTCCTATAATGTGAGGAATAAATGGGACACCTCTTCCTGGCCCTGGGAGAGGGAGAGGCCTGAGGATCACATTGTCTAGCACAGGACACATATGGCTCAAGGTACAAGGCAGATACCCAACTGCTCTGTGTTGTTTCAGGACAGCAAAGCCTTGCACAATTCCTAGAGGAGCAAAACTCAGAGCCCTGGACGTGTTTAACCAAGCACTTAACTTACAGTGATTTACAGCAGCTGGCATTGCAGCACTAAGAGTTTTACCTACCATAACAATGACCTCAACTCTACATCCCAGCTGAAGGTGCCAGTGAATGAGCAGTGACAGCAAATAGTGCTGCAGACAAATGTAGCTACTGTGATCCAGGGCATTCAAGGGAAAAGGAAAAAAAGTCCAAGCATAAGTCTCCAGACTCAGCAGAACAAGGGCAGGCATTGGCACAAATGTATTTCAAAGGGCTTGATAGATGTTAAAAGGAAGTCTTTTGCATAAGTCAGATGCTCAGAAATTCATTCTGATAGTGGGTATCATTTTTTCCACCTGTGAAAGCATTTGCCAGCCAAATGGTTTCTGATGCTGATGATAAGTTTCTGCCTACGATACCCATAGGATGCAAATATGAACCTTAATTTCTGCATGTGAGGGGGTGTCTGTGACAAAATGAGAGAGACTACAGCTCACTCCCTTCTTGCTTTGACTTGCTTTTGGTCACCTGCATGTGGTAATGCCCAGGACACCATGCCTGAGTGCCACTGTTGATGTGAAGCCACATGAAGCTGTCACAGGTGCAAGAACAGATCTTTCAGCCAGGCTTTCCCTTTGCTTCTCCTTCCCACCATGAGTCACAGATCTTTAAGGCTGAAAGGTCTGTTTTGAATATCAAGCTGTGACCCTTCAGTTTGCCAGCAGCAGGCAGTAGGCATTGCTGTGCTTGGGGTTAATGGGGAAAAGGAGAGTGTGTTTCCCCAATGTGTTTCTTGCTCACCAAAGTCAGATTAAGCCAGTGAAGACTTTGGTCTAAGTCCCTGTGTAGCTCAAGAACAAGCATCCCCATCCTAAAATCATGCTTTTTTCTCTAGGAGAAGCTGCAGAGATCTCTGTTAAAAGTAAAAATAAAATACTTCAGCCTGAAGTGCTGGCAAACCCATGGTATGACCATGGAGGATCCATTCCCTCCCAGCATCCCTCCCAGTCAGAAACGAGTGCCATGTTCCAGTCCAGTGCTGTCTGACTGCCATTCCAGCTGTTGGATCTGTTCTCCCAGCCCCCCTCCCCTCTGACCCTGTCCTCCCTTTCCAGGGCTGGGCTGTGCTGGTGGCAGCTCCTGACACACACATTGTGCTCCTCAGCTCCTTGCAGCTCCTGCATGGTTTACAGAGATGCCACCGTGAAATGCTATGGGAGCAAAAATGTTATCGTTCCATGTTGGCTGCTTGAGAAAATTACAGCTGAGTTTCTGGTTTTTTAAAGCTGGTAGCTCTATCTCAGTGCCCAGAGTAATTTAAGTTTGCAGACTATGAAGGGAGAATGCTAAAGTGGTTCTGACTGGGAGTTAATCCATTAATTCCACCGAAGTACCCAAATATGTCAATCTTTGGCTCCAGCTTTCAGCTCCAAATAATTGCCCAGGGACCCAATTTGGGTGTTACTTCAAATGTGAGATGACAAGGAAAACAACCCAGGAGTTTATTGCAGAACATGGAGGGTTTAATCTTCATTATCAGCCTCCCCCTGCAGAATTTGGGGTGCACCCAGCAGCTGATGGGGAAGGCTGATCTCTGCCTCCCCAGCCTTGTGGGTAAGCTTTGCAGTGTGCAGAGCAGAGCCAGCCCTTCCCAGAGCACAACACAGCTGGAACTCTCATTTGGCTGAGATTCTCATTATCTCAAGGATTTTGTCAGTCAGAGCTGCAGTAACCAGAAAAAAAAAAAGTGACTTCAAACAGCTCTGATTGTGTTAAGGTCCTTTAGGAGGAAGGGGAGATAATTCTAGGATGTTTCCATTTTGGCTCCTCCAGAATCAGAGACTGCACACCAATACACAACACAAGAAGCCCTTAGAAACATCTTTACATGGAAGTGAATAAAGCAAGAATCAGGGCCTATTATGTACATCAGCTCAGCCAAGAGAGTTCTCTGGTTTTATTGCTGAAGGGCATTTGACCTTTCTGATCCAAGGAGTACTGAGGTGAACCCAGACTGTGGTGGGGTCTTTTGTATAAATTATATTTTCAGGTACATGATGGCTCTTGCCTGTCTGGAAGAACTAATGTGATGCAGTCTGTGTGGAGGTGCATGTGTGCTTATAGCTCATGATTGTTGGGGTTTAAATAGATGTCTCTTGCTCTTTAAGCAGACTCTGATTCCAAGTGTCTTGATGGCTTCCATGTAGTTTGAATGACACAAAGCTATTGAAAATATTGCTCTTCCAGATACAATGATTAACATAAAAATTAATTGGACAGCTAAAGAAACCCAAAGCTAAACTTTGCTCAAACAAACGTGCTGTGCATATGAACCGTTGGAGTCAAGTTAGAAAGACACACTACACAGAACTCACAAAGAGCTGTTTTTGCCCACAGCAGTAGGAAGATGTAAAGCTTTTTATTTTCTTGCTGATACCTATCCCAAGGGGATGCTATTTCTTACAGGAATCCTTCCCAGCAGAGTTTAGCTTCTGCAAACATGTGTTTCACCTTTAGTTTAGAGTGACAGTGAGAATCTTAGTTCTGTTTTGTGCCTTTGCTGCTGCTTTGGAGTACAATTGTACAGATTCCTGAGCACCTTCGCCCTCCACCAAGATCAGGACACATCAGAAGGCACAGAAGGAACTCAGCACTGAGTAGGATCAGGCTGTGATGCATCAGTACCGAGGTCAGACTTACAATGCATTAATATCATTCAGCAGAAATATTAGCTGTCAAGAAGCTTAGAATTATTCTTTTTATAGCTTAGGGAATAGTATTATAGCAGGAATGATGGGAATATAAATTCAGAGGGTGTTTACAAGGTGGGAAAACACGAGTCAACATAAATGGGCTATTATCTGTGTTTGGTGTTGGCTGATTCTCAGTGAAATGAACGTGGACAACTTGTGCTGAGTTTGCTTTTTCAAGGTGAGTGGAGACACAGCCCCGTTCCCAGGGGAGGGTGAGGAGCAGGCAGTGATGGAGATGAGCTGCAATACAAGATGTCATGTTTTGCACCCCACAGCAGTGTTTCCAAAAGCAAATGATGGAAGATGACTACAGCACTGATGAAGCCATTTGGCTCATCATGATCTATGAAACACTGGCTTTCTTTCCTACCCCGAGCCCCCAGCAGACCTGCAAGGGTCAGTGGGGTCAGCTCCTTCTGTCAAAAATGCTGTAGCTTGCCAAAAAGAGGTTGAGACAAGGCAGAGAAATTTCTTCAGAGAATTAGAAAGATAAAAAGCCTTCCAGAATAGCTCTAAATAATACAAAAACCTGGGAATCCATTATGTATGCTGCTTTTAGAGCTTAACACCAACACAAAAATACCACCAACACAAGAAATCCAGAGGTGAAAATGCAAGAGGAAAAAAAGTGAAGTCAGGCACTGTTTGTTAATAAATGTATTTCAGAAAAATGTTTTGTTCTTAGGCACCATTCAGTCCACTGGTGACATCAGCTCTCAAATACGTCACATAAAAGCCTGGTTGGGTCAAAGGAAACATTCTGGCCTGGACTTAAAAGGGAATGTTTTAGAAAACTTTTGGCAGATTGGAAAACACAGCAGCCTTCCACTTATATAAAGATGGTGTTTCCAAATATTATAATATCATGGAACATTATTTTAATAACTTCATAGAACACCATGAAGTTATTAAAATATCTGGCAGAGGAAGTAACGAGACAGAAAATAAATATTGCTTGTAAAGAAAACTTGAAGTAATATTTGGCTTCAAAGGCCATGTCAGGCACACATATGTGTTGTGGTAAATCACAGTCAGATATCAGCTTCTAGTTCAAAAAGGGTTAATTTGATTGGAAACATTTTCTAATTATTTACCACAATTCAAAATGAAATGGAAAAACTTTTTATCATTTTCTTCTGTTTTCTGGAGATAAATCTACTAATTCAACTGTATCCAAGACTTCAAATAGTTTGGGTTTTTTCAGAGATGTTTAATCAATAACTGTTTGTTATTTTACTTCCAGGATAGAGTTTTACAAAAAGGTCATATACTGAGTGCTTCTGAAATACAAAATGTCTTGGAAAGCTTCTAGAAAATATTTCCTTAAAGAAGACTTCAAAATGGTTTTGTGGGAATAGGAAAATCTGTGGTTCTGCCACTGAATTAATGTAAAAACAGAAAAAGATTTGAAAGCAAGAATGATGAGGTGAAATTCTGTGACCTGGTGTTTTCAGGTCAGGCTAAATAATGAAAATTGCCAAACTGTATCCTTAATAATCTATGAAAAATATCCTCAAGGTATCCCAGTAATGCAGACATCCTCCCTGTCTCAAAAGCAATTTTACCACACTGGGTTTTTTTCTTCTGTCTTCCTCATGACAAAAGGTCCCACATCTCAAATACATCATGATATTCCTACTGCCTCCAATTTAATCCACCAATGATCATATTATACCTGCCCTGTATATGATCTTGATGAGGCACTGGCTCCAGCAGCTCCCTTTGGTGCTTTTAGGTGGAATATCTTCAACTGGAATAAAGTCTGGTGTAATTAAAGACCTGGTGCTGGAGACTTCACTACAAGTACATGAACAGTGTTTGATATGCACACACTGAGTTAGTCTTCACACAAAACGGGACTGCAAATGTTTGGGCTGCTACTAAAACAAAGCTCCAAGGCTGAAGAATCAATTTGCTTTTCCCAGAGTCTCTGGTGGTGCCCACACTATGGTAAATGCTCAATCCTGAGAGATTCTGCAATGTGCAGATACATCCCAGTCATCCTAGAATGGGATTGGTTTGGGTTGGAAGTGACTTTAAACCTCCTCTAATTCCAAACCCCCTTCCATGGTCAGGTCACTCAAAATCTGAGCTGTGTCTCAGTCATGGTGCAGACATTGGGCTCTGGCTCAACTTTGTGTGTTACTGTAGAGTAAGCTTGCAAAACCCTCCCACCATCTGATAGGTGTTAGATGTAGAAAAATATTATCCTTCCTTGCTTCATAAAAACTTGGCATTGAAAGTACTTGATTGTCACACACTGATCACATTTATCTCTGTATTCATGCATGAAGACAGCCCACTTCCTAGCATCACTGGCTTTGCTTAAAAAAAACCAAACCAAAATTAGCAAATATATCTTGAGAGACCTCCAGTCCAAGATTCCTCAATTGGTAAGACATCCACAGCAAGTATTTCAACTCCTGCACCTCAACAGTCACTCCTTCTTTTGACCTGAGTGAAAAGTTTGTCCTCCACACCTTCAATATGGAGATATTCAGATGTGGGCATTTCTTCTAATGTGAGAGCTGAGTGAAGGCTGCATCCCCTCCCTGACCCCTCCTGTGCAGTTCTTACCTGATTCTTCATCAGGTCTGACATGATCTGGCCATGTAAGCATCTCCTCATAGGTCCTTAGTACCTTCAACTCTATCTTGATATTTAAGGGCTAGGCTGTTCCTGTTTGGCTTCTCCATCATTGTGAAGTTCATCTGTCCCACTGCTTTGGGATAATGTATCACATAACAGCTGCACAACGTGCAGGACACAAAACTGATTAATATTTGTGGAACAGTGTTAATGTCTGTACAATTTTCAAACAGATGAATCCCTGGTTGTTTCCTTGCTTGAAGGCAGGGTGGGTTCTGAGGTGCCCCAGTGCTCTTCATGGAGCACACAGAATGAGGAGAATTGGCCACTTGTACCTTAATTTTCAGGATGCATTAAATTCAGTGCAAGTGCTGGTTAGAAAGTCCATACCTGTCTATTTCTTATTTGACATGGGAAATAAGCAGCTTTTTATATATCAGAAAGAAACATGCTGGCTATGCTTTAGTGCAGCTCACTAAGTTCTTCTTTATAACAAAAGCTTTCTGAATAGGAGCTCTGCATAAAATCCATCTCATTCTGTGTTTGAGAAGCTGAGGTTCTCCTGGTAAAGCCAGGAGACTTTTCCCTGCTCCTGTTCCCAGACTGCATTCCCTGTCTCAGGTCTGGCTGTTAGCTCAGCTCATCTCATGACTCTGCCTGCCCACAGCCCTCACCCAGATCCCCACCTTCTGATCACACTGGCACCCATAATTGTATTCTAGAGATATGAAACAGGAAAAGGGAGCCCAGCCCCTTCTTACTAACCTGTTTTAAGTAAACAAACTACTTTGGCAACACCACTGCAGCCCCACATGAGGCTCTGTCCTCTCCAGCCAAGGTAAAGGATCCACAGTTTTGCCTATTTCAGAGGAAGCCACAGGGATTATCACATGAGCAAAAGTCACGCAGGGCAGCTGGGTAAACCTCTCTTTGATCTAAATTCTTCTTTGCAGAGTCAGGAAACCTTTCAGCATTGGGATCATCAAGCACAAAGCATCTTCCTACCTGTCTGTCCCTCACCTGCTGCACACTGACTTGCCTGGAACAGCAGCTGCCTGAGAGGATATCCTCCTCCTTTCCATGGGTTTTGTTTTTAATGGGTTTTGGGGGGCAAGGGGGGTGGGGGAAGAGACTTAATCGCCTTCCCAGCAAGTTTCACTAGATGGCAGTAAGCTGAGGGAAATGAGGGAGAAACCCATTTCCAAAGGACTTGGTAAAACCTCAATGGCCAGCTGCTTACTCGGCATTTCACCCCAAAAACTCCTCGGAAGTAGCACCTCTAAAAGTCATCATTACTTATTTACAATTAACATCTCCAGCCCCTGTGGAGGCTTCCACAGTCAGGAGATTGAACAGGAGAACTCCTTCCTTCACTGGCTGCCCTGCAGGGAGACAGAAATTTGCCTCTTGCCTTCCAGCTTCTCTCTCTGCCAGGTCAGCTCATCACATCATTTCCTTCAGGGATCCAGCTCTTCTGTAACCCCAAAACAACCTCAAAGGGTCAGTTCCTGCCCAGTAGCCTGGAAGACTTCTGTGCCCCCCCTTAGGACACTCAGCAGGACACTCAGAGCCAGCAGAGTAGTTTGGGTTTCCTGCTGAACTGAGATGCTCAGAACCTGCCCTTTGGTTCAGGTGGGAATTTTTCAGCTCTGTTCTTGGTGTAGGTAACCCTTTGATTTGATGCTGGGCACCTGGCTCTGCCCCTTTCTTCCTGTTCCTTGGTGGCAGGATGGCTGGTGGCAGTGTCCTGCCCCACACCCAGCCTGGGGGCTGCAGTGCTGTCAGACTGTGCAGGGATATCAGAGCCATGGGTGGGACCGGAAGGTGATAATTGCTGCCAGGAGGCTTTTCCCTGCAGGTTTCCTGGGGATATTGTCAAAGCAGGCTGAGGCTAGCCAGGGAAGAGCCACCAGTGCTGTCAGAAATAAGAGACTGTCAAAAAAATTGTCAAAATTAGTTTGTTTTAACAAAAGTCTGCACAGGAGACTTCCAGGCCAGCAGTGGGAAGGAGTGTGTCAGGGTGACTAGTCACTGGGTAAGACACTGTCCTCAAGCCCCTGGCCCAGGCAGGACTCTTAGTGCTGGCACAGGGACTCCTCCTTCTCCAGGCTCCTGTGAGAAGATCCAGAAGTCTCTCGAGTTTTGTTTCCTGAAAAAATGCAACAACCCCCAAATTTAAATTCACACATTTCTACCCTGAAAACCTTCTAGTGGAAGGTCTCTGTCCATGACAGGGGAGTTGGAACCTAATTATTTTTAAGATCCTTTTCAATCCAAACCATTCCATGATGCTCTTCTCTGAAGGGAATTTGAGGATTTTTTTCTCTCAAGCTCTTATCTCAGTCTGCACAATGGAGCACATGAACCAACCTCCCTGTGCATGAAGAGCAAAAGGACCCAACTCCCTGTCAGACCCAGGCAGAATCACAGGGTGCCCCTGCTGCAAACACAAAGCCTGAACACCATTTCACATTTTAGCATTGAGATGAAAAACTGGAGAAATATTTGCAATGAGTCAGGACTATATCAACACAAAGCTCACTAAACAGAGGACAAGAAGCTACCATGAGGGACATTCCTCATGGAATTAAATCAGCTGCAGCATCCCCCCAAGAAGCCCTAGAATCCCAGTTTCCCAACCTCCCAACCTGTGTCTCTGATAGGTGGGAGATGGTTAAATCAGGAGATGGGTTAGTTTAGATAAAGAATGCTACCTGTAGTGGTCTCTGGAAGGCTCTCCTTCTTTCTGTTGGCTTTTAGGGGAATTTAGACTCTTATTTTAAGAGATCTGGATGACCTGCTTATGGCTAATCATTTCACATTTCAGTAATGCAATGCCAGAGTGAGACAGAAGGGCCCCAAAGCCCAAGGCTGTATGTCTCACATCAATCTCTTTTACAAACACAAGTAGCTTTCCAGGATCCAACTCTCCCCAGTTTTGTCATAGCCCTAAATAATTATTTTGAATTGGAAATCCTTTCTAAAGCATGCTTTTAAAGGAAGTATTTGCTGCTTGGACAGATTTACATGTTGGGAAACACTCTGCAGAGATTTTCTCACCTTTTTGTAGCCTTCCTTTTCTGCAGGACATTGAGGTGTTGTACAGATGAACAATGCAATGCCATTTTCAAACACATAAAATCAACCTTATTTTAATAGGTGAAAAGAGCTCCCAAATGCATCTTGGCTATCCCTGAGGGTTGGCTGTGCAAGATCCATGTCCATGCAGCCTCACTGGCATCAAGGATGACACTGCCATGACTTTCCTGGACTTTAGTCCCTGTTTTTCCTCATAGAACTTAGAATGAAGTTGCTATAATAAAATAAAGATATTAAACACAGCTATTTCTTATGCAAACTTGTCATGACCCCACAAGCTGTTGTCCCAGGAAGTCTCAGCAATCCTTCAATCTCATTGCTATTAAGCCTCTTAAAATTACTACAAGCAAGCAACACCTGTGCTTGGATTTGTTTAAAGTCAGAGGCAAGAATGAACTTTCACTAATAACACTGATGTTGATAATATCAGTCTCTCCTACCCTGGGCATGAACAGTCATCTGCTCATAACCCATCAGGGATTCCAAATCTGTATCAGTTACTCTGGATGTGAAGCTTTTGCAAGCACCAGCTGTGCTGTGTTAATTTGCTGCTGCAGAGCTCAGCCAGGCTGGGACACCAAACCACCAGCAATGCTCGTGGCACTGATGTGGCTGAGCAGGAGCTCTCAAGGTTGGTTTGGGGTGATGTAACCTACACCTCACTAAGAAGATTAAATACATTAAGGGGAGGTTGCTGCAAGCACTGTTGCATGCTTGGTAAGACTCTGCTTAATTATTGCAAAGCCAGCAGCCTCTGCTGCAAGGATTGTGTCAGCCTTCAGTTTAGGAAGCAAAGAGACATGGGCTGCCTTTTAGCATTCCTGTTAAAAAGGAGTCCTTGGAAAACTAGCAGAGAGCTGAGAATACAGCCAAGAAATGGATATCACCATCATTTTCCTTGCCTTCATAGGTGCTGTCCTTACAAGGAGCTGTTTTCTAAAAGCTTTTATGTTGTCACGTAGGAAGATGGAAACACAGCTTGCTACTGCTAATGAGATTACAGGCTCTAATGCCCCCCAGAGAGACCAAAAATCCCCATTGAGCAGGGGACTTAGAAAACAGGGGAGGGGTGATTAAAGGTGAGCTCTTACACAGCACTGTTGTAGCAGTGTCCATCCCCCAGCAGGAAAACCTACTGCACACACCAAGGATGCACACACTCCAAACCCCTCATCCCACTGCGGTCAACCACAGCTATTTACTCATAAATACTCTTGAGAATGTATTAAATACCTCTTGTTTCATGGGATGACATCATTCAGTGGAGGAGGAGAGCACACAGGCCATGGCACTAAGCTGTGTTTTAGGTAGGGCAAGTCTAAATTTTGAGTAAATCAAACTCACAGGTCCCTGCAATCAATCCCTCTCAAAAACAAACAAACAAAAAAAAAAAAAAAACCAAAAAAAAAAAGCCAAACAAGCCACAAACTATCAAATCCACCAAGAAAAGCTCTCTTAAAAAGACTTAAAAGAATTAAGTTTATGACAAAAAGAGCAGAGGTTCCCCAGCCCCTAGAATCCAAGGTGTTTTATCAATTTGTTTAAAGTGGTGTGACATCTACACAAGGGGAAGGAAGATGGTGTTGGTATCTTGTATAGTGAAAGTCTCTGATGGTGTAAGCAAGAAAACAGCACACAGTGTTATTAAAAAAAATAAATAAATAAAAAGCAGCCTCTGGTGAATAGAATTCCTTAAGGCAGCTATAATGATGGGAAATCTGAGGAGAAGGCTCATCTCTCAGGTCAGGCTTCCTGGCATGAGACATGAAGACTTAGACCTTCCAGCTTTAAGGAATAGGCAGCTGCAAATGTGGAGCTGGGTCTCCACATGGACTGGACCTAAAACAGTGAAGTCAGTGATTTGGGTAACTTAGTTCTACTTTTTACTGCTGTAAATGAGAGGTTAGCCAGCTCCTTTGTGTGTGTGGTGGGTACACTGGTCTAAACACATCATTGTTTGGGCTCAAAGGAAAAGGGAGCTTTCCCCTGAGAAAGAACTGCTAAGGTTTTACAGATCCACTTCCTAGTAACACCTTTGATCTCCACAGGCAAAGTTGTCCCTACCTCTCAGTTTCAGGTACCAGATAATAAGAGGGGGACACCATTCTGTTTTTCCAAAGGAGAATGTCTGTATTGCTCAGAGTGCACATCCCTGCTGTGCTGTACCCATTGACATCACAGTGTGGAAGAATTCCACCCAATGAGAAGCAGATGGAGTGGTGATATTTCATATTCCAGTAGCATCAGAAGAAAGGATACTTTCAGCACTGAAGCCTTGGGGTCTTGGCTCTTGGGATCAATATTCTAGTTGCAATAGCCTCTGACAGGAGAGAGTATTTGCAGCTGCATCAGTGCAGACCAAAGCTTGGCTGCACACAGACATGTCTGAGCAGTGTTTCCAAAGTGCTTGGTAAAACTTGCCCTGAGCCATAATTGTGCTCTTAATCTTCTCTCCATAACATTTTCCTCTTTCCCTCAGTATCACTTTATTTTGCCAAAGTCAATATTTCAGCTGTTGTTTGCTTTAAATTTGATGTTTATTCTCAGCATTCAGATTTTATTAATTCAACTCCTATTTATTACTGTTTGTCAGCCTTAATTCAGGAGTGTGTATCATTTGTAGGTGGAGTAGTATGACTACTAAAAGGCTCCCTGACATAATTTGCTGCCCTGTTAACAGCAGCAATAATTTGAGCAATTAGCAAGGCCTTGACATGGGCCTTAGTTTCCCTGTCACATAGGAATACCTCAGTGCAGCTGCCATGCTATTTATACTCTCCAGCCAGCCCCAGACTGAAATAGTGCCCAGGAGAGTAGCCTATAATCAGTCCCCTTGCAATGGCTGTGACTGGATGAGCACTAAATAAGTCCTGGTGTTGATTATATTAATGAAGCTGTGTGGGGAATGCCCACTGGGAGATGCACAGACAGAGCCTGTGTGCTCACAGCATCCCTGACCTGGCATGGTCCCCTTGCCAGTGACCATGGGTTTCATAACAGAAGGGCCACTTCAGCTCTTGCAGATCAAACCTGGGGGATCCTCCTCCAGGAGAAGCTGAACCCATCTCCCAAATGCTCATCTTCATCTTGTCCAGTAACTCTAGGCAGTTTTTGTCCCTGACATTGAATACACCACTGTTGTCCCTTGTATGAAGTGCAGGTTGGTAACATTAAGTCCCCTACACCAGTAAGTACTGGGAAAACTCCTGCAAGCTGACAGAGCATCACTGGTTCAGCCAAGTGGCACATCACAGTCTCAGAGGAGATCTCCAGGGCTCCTGGCAGTCCTGTGTTTTACCACCTCATAGTTTGGACAGGGAATTGACAAAGGGGTATCTCGCACAGAATAAAAACTCATGGTGGAGCTGGAATTGCCTCAGACCCTGCAGGTACCTCTGCACCCTGAGACAGTCCCTTTCCCTAGCAAGGCAGGATCAGACCCTGAATTAGAGGAGGCACAGAGAGCAGCCCAAGCCCCTGACTGTCCAGTCAGGTGGGACTCAGAGCCCATGGGTCCCTTCAGTGCACTGTGACACAAAACACAGTGCTTTCACTCTAGGGAAAAACAGCTTCATTAAACACCCTGGAAAATTTCACATTAAAAAAACCCTGTGCAATGTCAGAGCTTGAAGCCACCATGTTAAAGCTCTATTTTTGGATCTTATTAAAATAGATACAATCTGTGCATAAAATAAATTACTTGCCTTACAATTTTCAGCTCAGTCAAAGATTTACAAGTGCAGTAATTAAGAAACTTGTTCTGCTTTTTGCCATCAAGACCCTGATTCAGCACAGGGTTTTGTTGAGGTCTGGCTCCCCTCAGGTGGCTGGGGGCAGGTCACAGGGCAGGAGCAGCCCAGGGGCTGCTCCCCTCTGCCTCTGCTCTGCAGGCAGTGCCTTGTGAGCTCATCCAGCCACACCTCAGCCTTTACTCTGCACAGCAGGACCCACAGGGGAGTGCTGGAAGCCGCTTCCTCACCTCAGCAGTGTCTGGCATGCAGTGGACACAGGGTGACAATGTTTGCAGGTGTCCATCCCAGAAGGACGTGGCTACAGGATAGATGGCTGAGATCCATGCTCGTTAGCAGTTTGGGCTGCAGGCAGGTTTGTAAGTGTCTGACACACTGTGTTCATTAACTACAGATTATCTGTTCAGGGGGGATCATTACAATCAGCTAACCTGCCCTGCAACAGGACAGAGTCCTGCAGCCTCACTCCTGCATTGCAGAGTGAGGAAAGGTCTGTTCCCAAAAACCTCTCCTGCATTGGCAGAGTGAGGAAAGGTCTGTTGCCAAAACCCTCTCCTGCATTGCAGAGTGAAGAAAGGTCTGTTCCCAAAAACCTCTCCTGCATTGGCAGAATGAGGAGAGGTCTGTTCCCAAAACCCTCTCCTGCAGGACAGGTGCTTGGAGCCACGCTTGAGTTGCATCCTGGATTTTCCCTTTCCTTTCACTGGAGCTCATCAGCAGGATCTCAGAATGAGCTTAAAGCTAAGCCAGCTCAGACCTGATGAACTCACACCTAAGACAAATTAAAGTCTGTGTTTCACAGAAACAGACCTCAAGACTGACAGGTTGAAAGACTGCACAAAATAAGGTCAGAATATACAAAAGAGTGCAGTCTGCTTTAGCAAGCAGCTAGCATCTGCAACCAGGAGCAATTTCATTCTTTTCCTGTGAGCTGCTGCATGACATGATCAAATAGGAATAAGTATTTGGAATTAAAGGCCAAAAACATAGCACAATTGAATTGCTGATTTCTCTGTAAGGCTCCCTTACAGAGATAAAAGAGTTGTCCCCAGGGAAAAGAAAGACTTGGGAAAAGCATGAAAGGCATGGCTGATGTTTTTCTGCTTTGCATATAATCCCCTGAAAATTGGAATGTCCAAAAGCTTGTGACAACACAAGCGGGACTAATGCTCTGGGATCACATGAGCCATTATCTGATTCACAGGTGAAGATGCAATAAAGTGGCTGAAAAGCAAACTGCTAGTGAGAGAGCGAGGAACAGCAGGCTCACTCACTCATGGGCTGTGCCAGAAACACCTCTTGAGATCAAGCAGTAACAATAATTAGGGCTGGGAAGGCAAGGAGTGAGGTTCCCAGATGGTGTGGGTGATAGATAAGGAGTCATCCTTTTTATCTGCTGCCAGGCCATCCGCTCATCCAGTTTTGTGGCTGACTCAGATCTCTGTCAGCACGCAGGGCTCGGTGCCACTGGAGCTGTCAGGGCACTGCTGCCTCCAGCCTGCATCCCAGGCCAGGCAAGCTGGGTCTTGTTCTGAGGTTTGGCTATTTGCTTTTGTGTTTATACAACAGAGGAGAAGCTCTTGCCAAGGCAAAGATGGGCTGACACCCTCTCTGGAGGATCACAGCTGGCAGCCCCAGGCTGGATAACCTGGCTGCCCCACTCATGGCTCCTCCATGCTGTGTGACACTGGATGAGCAGGGATTACCTTTGCCAAACCCCGTGGTTGTGCATGGTACATGTGGAAGCCCTGCCCAAAGATCAGCTCCATCATTGCTTGTCCATTCAGCAAATATCAAACACGGGGGTCGTCTGACCACAGCCATGACTGGCTGCAAACCAATCTGCTTTTCCTTTCCAGGTCTGCCAGTGTCCACACACAGAGTTTTTTGCCCACAGAGAAAGTCACAATGGTCTTTCACAGTTCCCTGTGTATGTGATTTTGTGCAGGTTTGACTTTGGTTAATGGTGCACCTGATCAAGATCTTTATTGAGGAGCATGTGGAAGGAGAATCCTCTCTTGTTGCATTTACCAGAGCAGCACTAGCATTTGCAATCACACTGGCTGCAACAAAAATCTCTTAGGCATCCTCAGCCTGCAGGAGACAAGGCAATCAACCCTGAGGTCAGGAAAACACATTGTTCCTCAGGGCAGCATTGCACAGGCCAGGGCTGCTTTGCCATTCCAGTGCCTTTCATTCCAAGCACAGTCCTAAGCCTCCAACAGACAGTGGCAGGTTTCTACAGTGTGGAGATGTGTCTTAGAAGGACAGATCTTTGAGAGTGGATGAATAACAGGGCTGGTCAAAAGTAGATGTCTGTCAAAAGGTCTGTCTGAAACATGGTAATCAGAAGCTGCTGAATGAGCTACCCAAAATTTTTCTGGCTGATCCAGAGCAGATCCAGACTCCTGAGGGCTCACATCAGGGCACCTGTGGTGGAGGCTTTCTGTATGGTTATACAAGACAGACATGTACAACCACCAGCAGTGTAGCAGCTGATGAGCTTTAGTAGAGGGGAGGTCAAGCAAACTGGCTTGTTTGAGAAGGCATTTTATGGATATGCTTTATATGTAGTGCAGCTAATGCCCAGTGTTGTGTTTCAGGTCAGAACTAATAATATCAATTTGCATGGCCTGCACAAACAAGGTGCAAGAGTGCCAACATTCCCTACACCTCCTGCATTCATGGAAGCCTGATAAATACTCAGAGAGGGAAAGGGAAATCTATCCAAATCCTTTGCAGTGTGGCTGTGAAGCAAACTCCTTCCCAAGCTCATGCTGCTTTTGAACAGCTCGAGCCAAAGGCAGGGACATAAACCTCTGGAGGGAGGAGAAACCTCACTGGGGAATAGAAAAGAAACAGGAGTTACAGAAGGAAGCCCTGTGCTCGTGGGAGCTTGGCAGGGGCAGTACTTGCAAGGCTATCACAGGAGCCATCAGTCTGAGCAGCAGTGAGAAGCAGAGGGAACACTAGGTCGTGCTGTTTCCCTAAATTCTTGTGCAGCAGTGCTGAGCTGGATTGCACATTTCTCACAGGGACCAAGGGATCTTTTTGTGTTGTGGGTTAGCTTTTATTACACTGTTTGGGTGTTCTTGCAAGGAAATTAATTGCATTTTCTGCATGAAATCCCTTGAGCACACAGGCAGAGGAGCAGGGCAGTTTTTACAGGGGACCAAAGTTCCTGTTCCAAAATGTGAGAAAATGCCTCACATTATAGGGAAGGAATTATGAGTATCAGCCATAGTTCAGAGTTTAATTAGCCTTCCTGCTTTTCCTATCAAGACAGGAAAAATAAAGTTGGAGTTCTCTAAGGATACAAACTCAATCATGTTCATGAATTAATGGCACCTGGGCATGGGGAGGAGGTGGCTCTCTGACTCTTGTACTGCTCTAAGTCTGTGGAACACTAATTCACTCTACCTGAGGGCTGAGCATTTAGCAAACTGCTGCAGAGCTATCCCATGTCTCAGTAGGAAAAGACCTTCAAATGAGTGATTTATCAGTTTTGTTTCTTTCACACAGTAAAGAAAACTGCTCCCAGAGAAGAGTTTCTTTGTGCTGCCACTGTAAAGTGTGGCTTGTGCCTCCCAAGGCTTTTCAATGAACACATGGAATCAGTGGGGGCAGTTTCAGCTCTGTGATATTCATTGCTGTGTGTGCATTTGAGCAGCACACAGGAGCTTTAAGCATTTTCCCTTAATTTAGCAGGGAGCTGCTGCAGCTGCTGAGGCACTTCAAAGACCATTCTGTGTATCGCTCCTGCACCTGACAAACACAAGGCCATGGTGTTGTTAAATTGCCAGTTTGGGGAGAAATGGCTTTTGCAAGTAGCAGCCAGTGCCACTCACACTCTTGGGTCTGGCTGTAGCCCCACCATGTCTGTGTGTGCTTCTCCATCACTGCAAACCTCAGTGACTTCAGAGACACAGGAGGCACATTGTGCATCTCAAACAGATGAGAAAAGGTGAGCTCCATAAATGATTTGCAGGTTATAAACAGTGGTATCTCCCCCAAGACACAGTACAGGCAGGGCTGGACCAGCTCTTATGACCAGGGATTCAGGGTGTCCAGCAGCTCTTTCCCCACCACAGCTAACCAAATAATTTATGTGCAAATCTAATATTTACAAACCTATGCTCTTGTACCTGGAATTTTAACCTGATCCCTGAGCTGATGGCTACAAAATGGCCATGACATGTAGAAGACTGGTAAAAAAATGAGAAGTTTTCCTTGTTTAACTCCTAGAATCATAGAGTGGTTTGAGTTGGAAGGGACCTGTAAACCTCACCCAGTTTAACCCCCTTGCAATGAGCAGGGGCATTTTCCATTGGGTCAGATTGTTCAGAGCCCTATCCAACCAGACTGTGAATGTTTCCAGGGATGAGCCATCCATCACCACTCTGGGAAACCTATGCCAGTTTTAACCCTCCTCAATGTAAAAAGCTTTTTTATGTCTAATCTAAATCATCCCTCAATAAGCCTCCCTGGAGGCTTTTCTTCTCCAAGCTGAACAGCCCCAACTCTCTCAGCCTTTCCACATAGGAGAGGTGCCCCAACCCTCTTTGTTGCTCTCTTCTGGACCTACTCTAGCACATCCACATCCTTTTTGTGTTGTGAGCCCCAGAGCTGGATGCAGTCACCAGGCTTTATCCTGTCTGAGTTAGAAGCAGCCAACAGATGCAAGTAAGAAGGCAAATTTTGGTCACCCAGGGGCATAAGGCAGCTGAGAACCTGAGTGAACCTGGTCCATCTGCCTAGATGGGAAGAGGAAAAGCAGTGACTCAGTGAAACTGGCCAGTGAATTTTTGCCTGCTTGACATAATAAGTATAAAATAAATAGATATATTGAGTCTGTTGGAAAGGGAAGGTGTCAGCCCTGTGAGGGTAAGAGCAGCTCTGTGAGCAGGGATTTGTTACAGGACCTGCACACACTGCCTGGGAACTGTCCTGGTCACAGAGCACACCACCAGAATGAGCCAGGACACTTGCTCACATCCCCAGATCATTTGAGGTTGGAAAAGACCTTGGGAGATCATCCCATCCAACCACCTGACCAAGCAGGATCATCTACATACAGCAGGCTGCCATGTCCAGGTGGGTTTTCAATGTAATTTTCAGTATCTCCAAGGATGGAGACTCCACAACCTCCCTGGGCAGCCGGTGTGCCCCCCCAGCCCTGCTTCCACCAGCCTCAGTGCAACCCACACATTGCAACAGAAGGCTGAGACACCTCGGCAGGAAGGTGTGACTCATTTTATGTGCTCTGACTATTTCACAAAAAGACAGAAAATGACAAATGCCAAAGCAAGCAATTGGACTTCTAGAAGATCCTCAAAATAATGAAAAGTGTCCTACACTTCTGAATACTTTTTTTCCTTATCTCCATTTGTCTTTTTCCCCTTTTTTCTTTTTTTTTTTTTTTTTTTTTTTTTTTGGCTGTATAATGACAGTTTTGAAAAGGGCATAGTTCCCCATGCTTCAGCTACCTCTTACTAAGAGGGGTTAGGAACAATGCTTTTATTTTCCTGCCTGGCAGGGTTTTGGGGGGGAGCTTTGGTACAGAGACCTGCATAGAGGATGCTCCATTATCTTGGCTGTTCCTGCCTTCCTAAGCTGTTTTGTGACCATTTTATACCTCAAAGCTACTGAGAACAGGGTATTTGCTTACAAGAATTGCAGTCATATCTGTCAAATACTGTAAGACTGTGGTCCCTTATATGACATAATAACTGCACAAACAGGCACTGAGGCTGCAGAATGGAATGGCTTAATTGGTTTGCTTTCCCAAGGAGATGCTGTGCCAGACAATGAACACAACATCTTAAATCTACACTCAACAATAGCTATGTCTATAAATAGAGTATTTTTAAGCAATGGGAAGAACACTTGGGGTAGAACAAGATAACATTTTTCAGGTGGATAGTTTATTTGCTAATAAATGCTGTTCAGGCTGACTGAAACTATTCACAGACTTAGGCTGAATTCAGCTAATATTTTCTTCCAGAAAAAGGGGAACCCCATTTTTCTTGACAAACCAGAGAAGGTCCATTTTAGCATTTCAAGGTGAAAAATTTAAAACATGAAAAAAAACTCTGTCTTAGACTTCAGCTTGATTTTATCTCTTTACTTTGAAAGCCATTTTATTTCTTTACTTTGAAATTAATTGTTTTATTTTATATCCATCCCAGATAAATCCTTTCTGCTTTATAGCAGGGAAAGCAAATTATTTAAAGGGGAATTTTTTTAGTCTGTTCCCACAGGCCTGCTCTGGGGCTTTACTTGCTTTTTCCAATGGCTTTGGAGTGTGAACATAATGTGCAGCTGGTGAGCTTGTCTGTAGAGCTGATAAAGTGAGTTCCACCAGGGTCATGCTGAAATGAACCCTGCATACAGGTCGAGTACATAAAATAAAGTTCTCCTCCAGTGGCCTCGTGTTACAGACCTGATTTATGTCTCCAGCACTTTGGTTCTCTTTGGAGCCTGGCATGGCTACATGCAATCTGCCCAGCCAAGCTTGAAAACTTCCCTTTTCTCAACTTGCTTGTGCAAGGTAGGGCAGGTAAGAGGGACAAGGAACAGCCTGAGAGGTCAGAGATGGATGGAGGCAGCACCAGTGGCTCTGGCTGCACCAAATGTGTTCACTGTCCATAACCTGTGGGAAGGAAACCTGCTGAAATACTTCTTGCAAAGAGATAAAATATGTCTTTTCCAGGCAATCTAACACTTGAAAAGCCTCATTAATAATGATTGCAAATTGTGGAGAAACTATAGCTTCTACCCACGGGTTACAAGGCATTTTTCAAGCATTACCTGAACGTCAGAAGATAAAAGGGAAGAAATCAATCTAGACCTGATTTTCATGGTGATGCCTGCAGAGATTATTAAAAACATCTAAGCAGATTAGGCACACCTAAACCCTCTTAAAAGCCATGGGATTTAGACACCTCACTTGCTATTGCTTTTTGGAGATCATACCCAGAAAAGGGAACATTTAAACTCAGCAGCTTCAAGTGTTTAACAATGTGATGTCCCTGTGCTGCTCTGCAGTCCAGGGAGGGCAAAGCTGCAGCACAACCCTGCACTGAATCACTCCTGGGAGGACTCTCCCTCTTAGATAAAAAGACTGTGACATAACACCACAGCTTTGCTAGGTCAAAGCAAGGTCCATCTGCCCCCAGAATAACAGCAGCCAGCCACAAACACTTGGGAGAAGTGTCAAACAAGGCAAGGCTGGAGAGATGCTTCCACAGGACATCCTCCCACTGCCCAGGAGTCACCAGTTTAGCCACCAGGCAGCCTGACTGGCAGTTTAACAACCCTGTATGGAATTTTCTGTGTGATACTTTCCCTACTTTTACCACAAGCTATTCAAATAAGAGATTTTTCTTGTTCTGAAACTGCAGCCTCATCGTATTAGTTCATAGTTCTTAGGCCTGGTGTAATAGTATAAAATAACTTAATAAAAAAAAATCCTTCTCTATTCATCATCTCTTTTCCCTTCATGATTTTATACACTTTGATCATATCTGCCCTCTGTCATCTTTCCCAGCCTGAACACTCCTTATCCATCAAATCCCACTGCATAAGAAATTGCTTCCTTCCTGTACAGAGAGCCTGTGATTAAACTTAGTGTGGGTTACTGCATCAGCCAATGAGGATGCATTCCCCTTGCCCAAAACTGAAGTGCAGATGCCTTTGATAAGGCACACAGCAGGGAATGGGATGGGCACTGCACTCAGCTGCCTCTGTAGAGGAAATGTATGAGGCAAGAGTAATAACTGACCTGTTCTAATGTACTCTCTTTAGGACCCACATTTCTGGACACACAATGCTGCTTCTCTGGGATTCACAGACCACAAAAAACGTCTGCAAATCTTTCAGGAGAAGCCCCAGATCTTGGGGTTTTTTCTTGAAAGTTGTGCAGCAGCTACTGCAATGCATCCAGACCTCAGTCCATGATGTGCTTAGTCCCAGCTCCCAGAGATGTCCTAAAGAAATGTAGATTCTCCACATTTATCATGATCAGTCCAAATGTAAATGAAAGAGTCAAAATAACTAAGGGTTGGCAACCACATCAAGAGTCTGGGTGTGCTTCTCCTTCAGCTGTGCTCAGGTGTTCTTCTCAGAAGGTGGATTTTTACAAATGGTTGAGAAAGGCTTTCTTCAGCAATCCTGCATGCTGCCTTTCTCCATCCCTTCTCATTTTTCACACTAGAAGGAAAACCAAAACCTTTTCCAGACTGGGGACAAAACACATGGAAAAGGGAGGCAGACCAAGAAAAAGTGATGAATTGAAATTAGGTGAGAAGCAAGTGGCAGACTGTCCTAGGGAAGTGGGAGAGCCATACTCAAGATTTCTGCTGCTGTCCTCCTCCATTTGCTGAGCACTGATTTCCCTCTTGTTTTAGGAAAAAAAATTCTGTGCTGGTCATAGAAACCATCCACCACAAGTTTGTCAAAATTGGCCATTCATCCTAAAACTATGCACCTTCTTCAATAGAGGTATTTAAGAACATCATCCAAATATTTTTCTAGGTGATTTACAAAGGGAAATGTTCCTTGTGTGTGAAGGAACATCCATTCCCTCAACCCAGTGAGAGTGATGACACAAACCAAGGGTATGCAGATGCTTGCAAGTGACTGAATTATCATAGATTAGCTACTTATTCCTGTTAGTTTAAATTAATATGCTTTATATTATAATGTGCTGGAAGCATGAAAACAACTTCACGCTGATGACTAGTAATCTGTTAAGCCATGATAACTTGTGCTCTTCCAGTGCATCTCCTTTCTTGAGGGAAAAGCTGAAACATTTGATGGTTTAACAAATGACAGGTGACTGCTGCAGTGGCATAAATAAAATTTGCATGTCCTTGGTGCTTGAGTTAGAGCACACCAAGACATCATTTTGAAATTAAGTGGAACATATATTTTAATGCCTGCAAACATCAGAAACATGTTTCAAAGAACAAACAGACCTTCTTCCCTTGGGGTTAAATGTTCCTTGAGCTTTCCACAATCCAGGTCCAGGATTAGTTCAGTAGATGTGCTGGTGAAATCCTGCCCAAATCCTGTCCTTGAAGGATCTCATGCACCTTACAGAAAGGGGAAGTAGTTTTACCACGACCACAACCATCCCCCACAGATTTTAAGTGGTATTTTCACAGACTTCAGCTGATTGCTCAGGTGCTGTGGCAGGCTTTTGCCATACAATCCCAGAGCAGCAGGGATCCCCAGGGATGGTCCCAGCCATTAGGCTGCTTCTTTGAGTGTTTTTTTGAGTTTCTTTGAGTGTTTCTTTGAGTGTTTTCCTCTTGCTTTTTAGTGCATTGCTTCTGTGCTGTGTGCTTTTTAATCTTTAGAGGTGTTTCACCACCCCATGCTGCCATTCTTCTCCTCTCCAAACCCTTTGATCAGAGAACTTTCCCCTGCCATACCCATCAGTGTCAGTGGGCACATGGCCCTCTGTAGCTTTTGGGGACATCCCCCCTGGACAGTGATTTCCAGGCTGCTCTTCCCCCCTGGATCTGTGCCCCCCTTCCCCTCATGCCACTGCCCCTTGCTTTCAGCTGATGAAGCCCAGGCTCATCAGGGCCAAGGGGGCTGAGCTGGGGAGTGGCTGGGGGTGACACAGGGATCCTCAGACACCCTGTCCCCCTGACCTCCAGGCAGCTGAGACAATGACTCAGGGAATTATACATGGCCAAGATGGTGAAAAGAATGGGGATATTTTTTGTTTATGTGGCTTTCCTTAAGGTGGTGAATGAACCATGCATCCCATCTGATGCCCCTGCACCTGCCTGTTTCCCTCAGCAATACAAGGGCAGTCTGCCAGAGCTGTCTGTCTGTTTGTTAGACATGACTACTGGAGGAGAAGGGGTGTATCAGTGAGGAAGATATTACAGCTCCAACATTGTCCCAGTGCCCCCCAAAACCTTCTCCATTTATTTGGTCTAGGCCAGAATGACATTTGGGGCTCAGTACTTATTTTATGGTATATAAAGTGTGCAAAGGTACAGAGACAGCCAGAAAAACCTTCTGTGGGTGTTTGACACCTCACACCCAGGGAATGCACTGCTGGGGCCATGGGGTCCCTAATGTGACCTCTTAGACATGGAAATAGGAAAGAAAAAAATAATGGGAATGAACATTGCTGAGAGAGAAGCCTGTTCCTCAGCAGAGAACATAACCCCATTCCCCTTAGTAATAATATTGTTTGTTAAAGAGGAAAAGGGTCATCTTGAAGCTGTCTGGTGTCTGGGCTTTGCTAGAGCACAGTGCCTAATGAAGGGCAGGGTTAGAAGCATTTCAGGGCTGAAGGAATTAAGAAGCTGGCTTGTACCCAGAGTTGAAACAAAAATTGCTGTGGGGCTTAAACCTGTTTTTAACAAGAGTATGTAGCCTGCCAGATCTGGTGAGAGATTAGCAATTTAATTATACAGGCCCTGGCTTCCTGCTTCCCACTAAGTGCCTAAAACCCCTCTAAAGAGGCCCATTACCTTCCCCTTTTCTCTGCTCTTGCATTAACTAGGCAATTCAGAGCAGCATAAACACAGAGGAAGGACAGGGGTCCCCTTGCAGAGATCTCAGGGTTTTATGGCTGAGTGCCTCCTGATGGATCTGTCAGAGCATCCCACAAGAGCAAACCTGTCACTCCCTGCAGCGACCATTAGCTTTATTTCCAGCATCCCTGGGAGCATTTTCTGTTTGTCCCCTCTTGAACTCACTGAGGAGAGCACAGGCTTTTCTCAGGTGCTGGCTGACTTGGAGAGAGAAAGAAGCAAAGTGAGCAGCCAGGCTCTAGGCACAGGGATGTGGGGCAGAAAGCCTCAGCAGGAGCCTTTGGGGATGGCTGAGTGCTGTTTCACATGGGAAATGGGGGAAAGGCAGGCAGAAAGCTGCTGAGAAACATGTGACATGCAACCTGCTGAGCTCCAAAAGACTGCTTGAAATAGGAGGAAGAAGTGGCAGACAGGAGGTTTTTGTGTTTTTCCTTCATGGGAAGCAAGTTTATTAAGGATTGAGCTCCCATACCATAAGCAATGAATTCTCTGCAACTGTTCTCCTTTCCAGCACTGCCTGTGGGGTGTTTTCAGACAGTCCTGCTTCACAGATGCTCTTCAGAGGTGGGAGTTGTCTTGTGTTACTACTGCAAGTTCATCCATACATGCAGCCATTCCCATGGTTTCCTGGGACTGTTTTGATGTCTCTGGGTTCAGCTTTGCTCTCTCCCAACACCACATCCCCAGCCAGGCCCCCCAGTCCACAGTGTCTGGATATCTTGGTTTTGAAGGACAGATGTCTGCTGAGAAAGGCAGGAGCCTCTCTTTGAAAATGGGGAATGTAAACCCCCTCCATCCAAATTACTATAATTTTGAAATTAAGGGGCTCTCAGGCAAAGATATGGGAATAGGAATATCAATTCTTTACTAGGAAAATCAAAATAGAAATACAGTATTACAAAGAACAATCCCAAAACACTGACGGAGCCAGAATACAACCTGACACCCCACCAGTCAGAGTGTTGGTAGCAGTCCCATGACATGGTGGCTGCATCCTCCTGCAGTGGCAGATGTGGTTCAGCTGGAGCAGTGCTCCTGTAGAAGGTGCAGTTTTCCTCTGAAGGTCCAGGGATGATGTGGAAAGGTCCAGCTTTCCTCTGGAAGCCAGTGGAAAAAGGCTGCCCTGTTTTTCCAAATATCAGTTTTTATCTAGGTAGGAAAGGCTTGGCTTCTCCCCCTGGCTGGAGCATTTCCCAGAGTGGGATGATGTAATTTTATCAGTCATGCAGTGGGACTTGATGGGCCATTAATAGAAGATACCTCCCTGGAGGAAGGATGGGTTGTGAAAAAGATAAAGAACACTGCCCCACCTGGTTTTTAACAAATGGCCCATTAGCAGAGAATATCTCCCATGGAGATAAGGATCACTGCCCCATCCTGGTTCCAACAGATGATGATAGAATTCATACTCTTGGTCACATCCTGTATTGCAGCCTAAGACAGTGGTCCCACTGTACCAGAACTTGTTTTGGCAGTAAGGTTCCTGCTAAGGAGTGCAGAGAGCAGGTACCATTTACTTTTAACAGGTATGTTCCTGATAAATGCCCTTATGATGCAGAAAAGTAGTGATTTCTCCATCTCCTACACCTCTGCACATCCAAAGGGCAGAGCTAGGAATGGATCAGACCCCAGAGCACCAGGCTGCTGCTGTCAGAGCTGTTGGCTGTTTTACCTAAAATCCTTTAAAAACCAGAGCAAAGACATCTACTCTGCAGGCAGCACAGGAAATCTTGCAAGAATGTACTGGGGTGTAATCAGTGACAGATTTGTCATCTCTGTTCCATGGCTGGGCAAAGCACTGTGATAGATGAGACCATGGGCTCTTCAAGCTATTTTCTGTCAGGCTTAGCCAGGCTTTGATTCCTGGGACAGCAAGGCAGAACTCCATTTCTCTTTGGTCAGTCCCTTGACCCTGGGGATCAGCCCACTCTGAGGTTGTGCTGGGATAGGGAGAGGATGTAAGGCAGCAATGACACTGATTGAGGTGCTGCAGTCTCCCCAGTGCCAATTTGTGTGAGCTGATTGCACCTTCAGAGGTGAGCCACACTCCAGATTTGGGATTAGAAAGTCATTTCCCCCAGTCATATTGTCAGGTGTTTCACCCTTTCCTGGTGTCTTCCAGTCTTCTCCCTGGAACCAGCTGGGAAATCTTTTGGTAGTGTTGGGAGCATTGTCAATGCATTGGTACTTTCTGCCATGACTTCCAGCCTTACCTGCAGCTCAGTGTTGGTGGGGTTTGTGGTGATGGGAAGAGGATGTCCTCTGGCTTTTAGCCAGCTGATGCCCATGTAAACCAAATATCCCCTCTGCAGGGAGGTCACTGAGGGTGAAATGAACTTGGGGGGGAAGTGGATGTCAGGTCATGGAGAATGGTATCCCTCTGAGATTCTCACACTCTCTGGATCCTTCCTAAAGCCTTGACTCCCTCAACCAAGAGATTATCTGGCCTCAACAGACTTAGTGATTAAAAAGATTTTTTACATTTCATTGTCCTGGAAGGAGCATTAAAGTACAATGAAGTATAAAAAAAAAATAGGAGGCCATGAGAAACAGCCAAATCAGCATTTTATTTTCTGGGTTCCATAGTTGGAGGATTTTTTTGGTTTTTGTTTATTTGGGTTTTTTTTAACAAATGAAATCATGCTGAGGTTTGATTCATGTTTTTTTAATTCCTCAGAAGTCTGCAGTGTCATTCTCTTGGTTTGGCATCCTAATTCAAAGTGAAATACATAAAGCCAAAAGGAGTGTGTCAAGGAGTTTCTCTAGCTTTCATCATCTTTTTCTTTCCATCAGCAGACACCATCCTTTTGAACTGGCTGGCAGTGTGTAAAAAGGAATAGAGGGAAGGGCTTGGTAATAAGATGTTAATGAGATTTTTATTATTGTTTTCAGTGGTATCAGGAGAGAACCTTTATGCATATAATAACAGCTACATATTCAACTACAGAAACTCGGTTTTAGCCAGCTTGTAACAACCCGCTGCAGCACCCTCGCAGTGTCCAGCCTTTAGGACAAATTAACAGCTATCAGTACATGCTGCCAGCAGCTGGATACACCCTGTGAGAGGAGCTTTATCTTTGCCAAAGAAAGGAGATGAAGAAATACGCGAGGATGAGGCACAAGCTGCCGCGGCTGTGCCGAGCCCCGCCACGGGTCCCGGCCGAGCTCAGGGTCTGCACCCCCCTGCCAAAGGTGAGCTGCACCAGGGGAGAGCTGTGCCAGGGCTGTGCAGGGCTGGGGTGGTGGGGTAAAGCTGAATTATGGACTTCTGCAGGGGTTTTCCAAAGCTGAAAATTTTAAAGACAGGTGGGAGGGGGATAGCATAAGATGGGGAGGTTGGGACTTCCCTGTGGGATGAAGTCCGCCTGGGACATCCTCTGCCCAGGTGAAATGAGAGGGTGCTTCACTACATTAAACTTTTTCAAGTTCAGGCTAGAAGAGCAAGAAGAGGCCCCAGGGGCTGCTGAGAGTGGTCAGCTGGGAGCAGGTTGACAAAACATCCTCCCTAATCCCCATCTGTGGTCAGCAGAGGCACAGGTGTCTGCTCCAATCTGCCTCTAGAGAAACCTCTCTTGCTGACTCTGTGCAGAGCAGCTGCCTTTTCAGGGGTAAAAATCTCTGAAGAGCTCCCTGATCCCCCTGTCCTCCATCACCTCTACAGCATTATTTTATCCTGTGCATGTCTGGAGCTTCAGGACATTGCTGCTGCTTGAGTCATCAAACTCTGCTGTCCAAGAGCCCACATGTCACACCACAGGAAACACTGCAAGTGTTTCTAAATGCTTGGCTCTACAAAGAGTGCCAGGGAAATGCCCTGAAGTGACTGAGAATAATTTCTGTGAGCAGTGTGGATGTGAGCTAGAGGAGGAAGGAGGCAAGGGGATGGGAGTTCATGTTTTGAGCACTGTTGTTATTTTGGTACTTCTGGATGCTTGGGGTTCCTCTGTGCCTTTGTGTGTCTCACTGTGAGTGGCACTTGTGAGCTGAGAGCATCGTACCTGCCACAGGCAGCTTCATTCCCTGGTGCTTGCAGCATTCCTGGGAATGTCAGGGGTGTCCCACGTCCACTGCAGCACACAGGGCTGATAAAACCCATCAGCAAACACAGTGTGATGGAAACGGCATCCCAAAAGTGGCCTTGCAGCCCAAAGCCCCTCTGTGGGGACTCCAGGGGTAGCAGGACCATGGGAGTGGCTGTTTGCACTGCCAGGGCCCCAACTCAACTCTCTTGCTGTGCCAGACTTTGTAGAAATGCTAAAAGCAGAATTAAGAGCATGCATCTCCAGGGTACCGTAAATATCATTTTTAATTAACTGGCAATTCTACAGAGGAGACTTTGTGCAGTTCTGTGAGACATGGGAACAAAGTTCAGCCTGTCCCTGTGACAGAGCTCCAAATTTCCCCTGCACTTTCCCAACCCAACGCCAGCAAACAGATGTGCTCTGTGCCTCCTATTTATGCGCTCCCAAGAAATTAGCACCCCGTTAAGCTACACAATGCAGTGCATTTATTTTTATTTCACTGTGCTGCAGCCTTTCAATGGTAACTCCACATTATTTCTTACTGGAATCAAGTCCAGACTAGCATCAAGGGCTTCTTAAATCAACAGCCTATGAGGGCCTGAATTTTGTGCAGCAGAACTAGTGCCTATAGCTTAAGATAAAGTAAGACAAAGCAGCTGCCAAGATGCTAAGTCCAGTGTTTGACTCTGGTCCAAAAGAGAAGGGACAGAGAGGAAGATTTAATTTCCAAATACCTGAAGCTGGGACTGTGATTTGTTTGCAGACCCAGTTTAAGGCAATAAACAGCTATATTTATATCTGCTGAATGTGCCTATTATTTCAAGATCTCACCCACCAAGTGAAAGCAGCATGACAAAGCAGCACTGTAAGGAGCCAAAAAATGTATAAAAAGCAATTGATCCATTATAGATGCAGTCTCAGGCAGGCTCAGTCTATTTTTAATCACTTTAATAATGCAGCTGATTTGCTACATCAAGGAGGGAAGCTGAAGTGGGATCCCTCACAGCAAGCTAAATAATAGGCTGGTGTGGCTCAGTGGCATCTGGACATCTCCAAGAGTGTGCATGGCTCAGTTTTCTCCCAGGGAAACGGTGTCACTGAGCAGCCCTGCCCAGCAGGTCACCTGGAGACATGGGAGACCCCAGAGACAAATGCAGGATGCTTTGGGAAAGCAAAGGAAGAAGTCAGTGGGACACTGAATTGTGGGAAGTGGGATTAGAAAAGGGGAGGGTTTGTCAACAGCACTGGAAAGGTGCATTTCTATTGCTGTGATTTGTGCAGATGGGTTGTGGTGCAGGTTGCTGCCATGCAAGGCAGATTTGGGCATGCACAGCCAGACCTGGAGGTTGATTCCTCCTTGTTCTCCACACTCTCCATGAGCACAGGCCCCTCTCTCCACTTGAAAGAGACAAGACCCATCTAAGCAACACCCACTCAGCTTATTTGTGCCAAAACTGCTCCTTCATCCTTGGGTGGCTTGCTTGGCCTTGGGGGAAGTCTGGAAGAAAGGAAACTTGAGGTTTCCCTTCCCTTGCCCAGAGTGGCCTTTAAATGAAAGCTCATGTGAGAGGGATGGTAGACAAATGCCTTTAGCCAAAGGGTGGCTTTTAGGACACTCAGTTAAATCATGAAAATAAGACAATGTCTTAGCTACAGAGAGTGGTGAGAGGCCATCAAGAAGACAGGGACCACCCATGAAAAGCAATGCAGTGGGAACAGTGAAAAAAGTCAGCCAGCAGCTGCTATGCCCAGGAAGAAGATGAGATGCTGGTTGAATATAGTGACAATAAAATAGAAATTATAGCCACATTTTTTTAACTTGAAAGCTGAGTCTCTGCAGCACCTGGCACTCCTCAGAGGCAGGAGATGATCTGGGACTCCATTTTGCTGACTCTAAGCTCATTTCATAAAGCAAACAGGAATGTTAAGGGCTGTAAAAGTGTTGGGACAAGCCTTGGTGCTAAACCTGCCAGGGCAGCAGGACTCTGGTCATTGCTTTGGTTCCCTGCAATACCTCAGAGCTGCTGGTGTTTCCCAGACAGAGACTTCCTTACAAAAACGTTTATCTTGTTGTCGTGTGGAAGCAGCCTTTTTCCTGCCTGGTGGAGCTGTGTCAGTCCCACAGTGGGCAGGAGGTCAGGAATGGGACTCCCACGCTCATTCTTCATCTGCAGCAGGGCCAGCCCAGCCTGGCAAGCCCCTCAGACAGACTGACGGACACGTGGGATCTCAGCTGCCCTCTGGGCAGCCCCACGTGTGTTGTAGCCTTGCCTGGCACTGCACTGTGTACCTGCAGGCTTGTCCCACAAGTTTAGGATGGGGAGATGCTCTTGAAGGAAAGGAATGTTATTCCCTTTCCAAGTTACTCATCATTCTGTAGGTCTCTTTCTCCATATTTTTCCCCCTGGACCAAGGAGTTCACTTTGCTTACTCAGTCATTTCTTTATAAAAGCTATTTTTCTTACATTTACTCATCTTTATTGCCTTTCCTTGAATCCTGCCCCTCATCTTTATGTCTTTTCTGGAGATAAAAGGATCAAAAGACAAGATGTAAGTGAACCCTGGTTTGATTCAGTGGTATATTAATATTCTCTTTTACTTGTCCCTTGGTAAATGTTAATATTTTATTTGCTTATTCTACCACTACCAAGCAATGAACTGATGTTTTACAGAATTATTATAATCCAAATATCTTACTCCTGAGTGAGCCCAGAGCCCATAATCTTATATGTGAAGTTCAGAACATTTTTCCTGCTGTGAACATTACTTCACATTTGGCTACATTAAATTTAATTAGCTGTTTTATTGCTCATTTACTTAGTCTCATCATATCTTTCAGCAGGCCCTTGTTCTCACTAGCCTGAGTACCACAGTGTCACCTGGAAACTGCTCCCTCCCTGCTCTCCCTCTTTCACAGACTGCCTGTTAATGGTTAGAGCAATGTGTGTCCTTACTCAGATCCCTGGAGAAAACTCAAATTCATCTCCCTGCTCGTTGCCTTGACTGCATGAACTCAAGGTTTGCAAGATCCCTTCTCTGGAGATAAATCACAGCTGGGTGCCTTCATCAGATGAGGCTGTTGCATTTAATCCTGGATCAGAGATTTGAGGTGGAGCCATAGGTTGGTGTCCAGCCTTTGCTGCAGCACTAGTTTAATTAATTCATTGAAAAATGATCACCAAGGCCTTCAGCTGACATTGAGATCTCCTGCAGGATGGGGCTGCCTTGCAGCACCATGAACTGAGGTGGGGGCAGATGGCTGTGCCCTGGGCCAGCTGGAACCTGACAGGCTTCACACCCAGCTCCAGATTCAGTGAATTACCACAATCCAACCTGGAGGTGTCAGGTTGATCAGTTCCTGTGCCCAGGTTTTTGTGGGGAAAGGGAAACTGGAGAAGGAAGGAAGGTTCTGGAAGCTGATGGTTCCCTGTCATCCAAGTTTACCAAGAGTATGGGATGTCCCTCTTCACCTTCCCCAAAGAGAACAACTCTTTGTTGAGAGGAGACAACATAGAAAAACCTGTGGAGCAGATAAAAAAGACTCACCTTCAAATCCTCACTTTGATTATTTCAAGCAAAAAAGTCTATAAAAGTTCTGTATTAGTTGTGTAGAAAGACAGCACGACTTGCACAGCTGAATTAAACTGAACTGGAGCCCATCCCACTCCTGTGGGATGACAGAAGCACTGCCCCAAGGGGACTTTTACCTGTATTTGTCACACAGGCTCAGGACTGAAGCCTTGGTCCTTTGGCTAGAGCAGTGGAGGACAGCCAGGATATCTTTCCTAGTGGGCTCCATGACCCAGGAATGCTTTTTGCCTCATGCACAAATAACCTCCCCATCCTCCCTGGACTCCTCAGCTCCAGTCTTTGCAAGCTGGACTAGCCCAAACATGACATCCTGGGACTAATTAAGCTCAGATCAGCTCATTAACCCTTTCTTTAAATTTTTAGCCTTACTTAGTAAACTTTTTGTTCTGTTTTCACACCCCTGTCTTTGTAAGCTAGTGCTTGCAGGGCAGCTCTTTCCTACCATCACCAACCACCTTCACCCCTGGAACTCTCCTAAGAAAACAATTCTGGGACCCAGTGTGTCCCCAGATAACACTTCAGCTTTGGAAAAGCAGTGTGTTTTGCTGAAATCTCATTTTGGCAAAAATGCTACAATAATCTTCCTTTTTGAGCTCTTTTTTGGTATCTTATTCCCAAATGGTCAAAGAGAACTAGGAAGGAAGTGAGGAGAAAATGTGGGTGTAGAAGAACATCCTGTTCTGCACAAATACCCTGGTGTGTTGTCAGATAGATGCTCTGCTTTAAATAGAAGAGGTCTCATGCTTGCAAAGGCCAAAGTAATACATTCTCAAAAATTAGAAAAGATGGAAATAATATTTTAAAAAAGCAACTGTCTGGACCTACTGCATTAAAGAATTAACCAGGTAAGAGCTTCTCATTGTCACGTGATCTCATTTCTGTGTGCACCTGTAATGCACATGCACAGAGGTTTTGGGAAAAATCCCTGGGGAACTGAGAAATTCTTTCTTGTTTACATTATTTGAGTGGCTATCTTCATAAAAAAGGTCACTTGGGGTAAGCAACACTGAAGCAAGAGCTAGAAGAGATCCAATGGGATAGATTCAGAGCTTTTATGTGTTTGGAGAAGTTCTGCTTTGATCCAATTTTGTGACTCTGATTTCTGCTATCTGCTTTTTCAAGGGGTTGAGTGAAGCAGCTTTCTACACTTTGGTGACCTCTTTTTCACCATCAATATAATTTTACCAGAGCCACACCAACTGCTTTGGTTATCACTGGAACATCATGATTCTTTTTTCTCTTCTGCACGTTTTCTATATTTCACATTTTTCCCCATTGTGCTTTGCTTTGAATCTGAAATTTTATTGCAATTTGAAGGAAAAAAGGAAAGAGATACACACTTAAGTACAAAATGCCCTGCAGTTTGGGAGTCAGGAAAATTCCACAGGATTTTCAGCAAAGCAACTTTTCCCAGCAACAACATTTCTACCCAAACTTCTGACCATCTCTACAGATAATTAATATTGATCAGCAGGAGAATTGCTCAGCAGAATATTGCAACTTCAAGAGCCAAAGAGCTGCCATATCAATATATATTGTTGTAATATGGGAATCCCAGGCCATGTAGAGCTGAGCCTGGGTGAGAACCCAGGAATTCATTCATTCTCCTTGCCATTGCCAGTAGAGCACGTGGTGTTTTCAGTGCCAGGTGTTTCTTGAATGGGCATCAGGGAAGGCCTTATGTGCTCCCCTAAGCCATTTTCTTGTGCCTGACACTATTTTCTCCATCAGTTTTGAAATAATCTTGAAATTCATCTTTGTGAAGACAAAAATGAGCCTGTGTTGGAGTCAAAGAGTCTGTCACATGGACACTGTGTTCTGACCCTGGAAGATGTCTCCTGTTGTTTATCTCTGTAACCAACACAATGCAGCTACAGGGACAGTCAAGGGGCACAAGTGACATGATTGCCCTGTGCTATTGCTCAGAGGGAGCCTACAGAAAAGGATCTTTAATTTCGTGTTTCAGCATTTAACACTTAGCCTTTGTGCAATAAGTGGGGTGGGGAGGACAGAAGTGATCACATGTTGGATTCCAGTGAAGTTCTTGTTGTGGTCAGACTGCTTGGGTCAGTTAGAGGTGGACAAATGCATGATTCAGTCTGGCTGGACCACTGCTGGCTCCTCTGACACTGCCCAAACACTGATCTCTGTGGCCCAGGGACCTGCAGAAGGGAAATCATGTGTCATTGTACCCAGCCTGGTTGTGTAGAAACCATAGATTCCTGGAATCTCTGAATTTCCACACATGCTGGAGAGGATGAAGACTTACCAGCAGCCAGGTGGTGTTCTGCAAATACTTCCTAGAGAGCAGAACATGTGAAATCCTGTCTGTGGTGAGCCCTGTGGCCATGCACCAGCTCACTCATTGCCTTACTGCATTCTCTGGGTTTCCACTGCCTTCCCTCCAAATGTATTCCTCTTTGTTTTGATCCAGGCTCATTAAAACACCCTTCCACTCACACTGGTGAAGGCAGACACTTTGTCAAAGCTTTAATGAAAGGGCAGCATGTGAATGATTAACAGGCTTTTTTGCAGTAGACAAGCTTCCCGTGCTGGGTTTATTTCTGGAGCAGTCAACCTATTATCTGATGTAGAGCCATGTGTGAATGAGAGTTGGTCCAGCTGGAAATCGAATGGCATGTCCTTCTTTGCTGCTGAAACCATCCATCATAACATGCCCCAAATGGTCCATCATGTTGTTGTCTAGTAAAACTCGGCCATCAGAGGCAGCTCCTGTTCAGATGCTAATGGGTGCATGTCTGAAAATGTGGTTTCAGCTATAACTCTGAGAATATTTAGTTGCAATTTATGACTAGAGGTCCTTCTAAGCTCTATCCATCTCACACCTTTATAAATAATACTGGTCTTCAATTTCTGAAGCCTTTAGAGCAGCCTTGTGGATTTTTCATGTCCAGTGTTTGGAATATATCACATGCAAGATTTCACTCTCAGGTTTCAAACTGTGTGGGTGCATGTCAAGCAAATAAAAAATAATTTGGTTGAGCAATGTGAACATCAAGAAAGGCAGTTTGATGAACCTGGCACTGTTTAGGATACAGAAGACTTTGACACCAGTCCTGGCCATGTAAAGACTTCCAGTATTTCTCCTTTTTGTGCCTCAGTTTCCTTTCTAGTTGGTTCCAGTTAACATTATGCAAAATCCTTGAAGAGAACCTCCACTGGGTTTTGCTTTGGTTGGGTCATGTCCATCAATACCTTCCCACTCCATTTGGAGCTATGAGAGCTACAAAGTGCTAAGCAAGCAGAAACCTTTTCTCCATTGAGTTAAGTGGGAGCAGATGTGTGGAGGACAGCAAGCACTTGGGCTCAGGCTTTAAACTTTCCATAAATGCAGTAACTGGAAGGGTCCAGTCCTGAGAAGTGCTTAGGGGACAGGGGTGCTGCAGAGCTGAGTGGTGGGAGTATGAGTCAGGAGTGGTGCTTGCAGGGCCAAACCCTGCAGCATTTTTGGGGTTATTCCCCTCCCTACATAACCTCAGCAGTCACCACTGCACACCAGTACCTTGGGGAGTGGGTAATGGGATCTATTAATACTCTTAGGAAAGAATTAGTATCCAAACAACTTTTGTTTCCTTGTTTTTTACACGTCTGTGCCGTCCTCTGTCACTCACTGCAGTGCAGAGCCTGGTATGCTGTGACAAAGAGCTATTGATGGAGTGCTTGTGTGAATTGGCCCAGCACTGGTCACAGCCAACTTCTGTGGGACCCGCTGCCCCTGCTGTACAATACGCTCCAGTGTGCTGGGCCATTTGTGAAAGGTCAGAAATGAACAGAGAAATGGACTGGAGTCAAAAACAAGCAGTCCTATAAATATCAGTCATAGTCAAAGGCAGTTTATTCCATTCCTCCCCTCTCTCTCCTTCTGTGTGTGTCTCTCCCTCCCTCTGTTGTGGTTTCCCAGATATAAGTCCATGCTTCTGGCTGGGGAGCTGTGAGAGGAAGGCAGCACACGCTGCAGCTCCTGCTCCCATCCTGCACACATGGAATAACCTCAGTCCACCGAGTCCAGGCATCAGCTGCACTCTGATGTTCAGCTTTGATTTCTTGGATTTTCCTTATCTGTGAGAAACTCATTTGTGACAGTCTGAGAACTAGGTCTGGCCACAGACGCTTTGGATTGCGACTTCTGACAGCTTTTGACTTCACAATGACTTTAGCAGCTAAATTAGAGGATATTGAAGTGACACTGGAGCACCTACTAATGGATGTGTTTGTAAGTAAGCCACAATTTCCTTTTTAAATTGAGATGCCAATAATCCAGAAGGCAGTGCACATATTTTATGGCATATCCAAAGTGTTACATGACTTAATTTCTTTACGTTTCCTGATAAACTGTGTGTAATCCAACTCTGCCAATATGTTGTGGTTTAGGCACCTCCTGCAAAACTGGAACAGTGTGAGATCCAAGACAGGGTAGATTTTGCACTGGTTTTTGTATCATCTACAAATTTGTTGTGAAAAGGAGGAGAGATTTGGTCAGTTTGAGGAATGTCTCTGTAAAACTATTGCATTGACAGATTTAAATTGTGCATTGCTTGACATCAAGTGTCCTTGACTTTAGGATTTTGACAGCTATTAGATTACAATTTTCACTCTTGGGTTATTTTGTATGAGATGGAGGAACAAGCAAAACAGTTGTGTTTTCAAGAGAATGCAGTTTATTACTCCTGGATGTATCAAATACTTTAAACCCCTGTTAATCTGGGATTGCTTCCTTGGGATCATCAAAGCTCAGTGAAGCAATGTATGACTTGCTTCTACACATCTGAGATAAGAATCTGTCTTTATCATCTCATGTGAAAGTTTCTCAAAAATATCAAAGCATTTCCAAACATATTCCTTTTCCAACACAGCTTGATGGATTTCACCTAAAAATCAGAGATGGTCATGTTTTGGAAGGTTTTTTGGTGGGAGAGGGTGGAAAATAATAGTGAGGGATTGCCAGTCCATTTGTGGAAAAAAGTCATGCCAATGATCTGTAGTCTCTGAATTCAGGCTGTAAGAAATAAGATGGCAAGTGACCTTCTGGATTTTCAGGAGAGTTTTGTGGCATCTCTTAAATGGAATATTTCAAATTTCAGAGTCTAGTGATGAGGAATCTTAGGCATCAACCACAAAAGTGAAAAACAGGAGATCTTGCCAGATTTCTAGCCTGTGGTCCAGTTATTGCAGTGTCCATCTGTGCTGTGAAATGGATTCAAGTTTCCCTGTGCTGGCATCTCCCCTCAGTACTTTGGAAAGTGCCTGTACCCCTTTCCCAGGCTGCTGAGATTGGGTAGATGAACATTATTGGAGACTGCCCTGTGAAAGCCTCTACATAGGGCATGAAACACTGAAATACTCTTTGGGCTCTAATATCTGAATCAACCTAATGATTATTTGCAGCTCTGGGTTCAACTCCTTTTCTCAGCTCTCAGTACTGTGAATCCCAGAGAAAATCCCTAAGGATTTAAATCCTCATGACAAGCAAAGATGTAACATCTGCCTCTCATGACCACAGCACGCTGTGAAAGTTATTCTGTATGGGAAGGGGCCAGTGCTTTCTTTGGAGTATTTGCAAATGTTGTAGGATAAACTTGGCACTGCAATTCCTCTTGGTCTATTTATAGCTCAGGGTTGCTTCATTGACTTGGGTGTTTGACACCTGGAGGACTGAGCCCTCCTGGGACAGTTGTCATTGAACAGTGGTGCTTAAAGCATTTGTCACAGGGTAGCTCCAAGCAGAATCTCAGAGACTGGCAACATTTAGAAAGCTGGGATTGACTGAGGTTGAACAATCCTACATGTGTCTGATTGTGTTTGAAGGGCATGAAAAGCCTCCTGTCTTGCTGGAGACCACACAGTTCCACTTCTTCCCAGTAAGAGAGAGAAGTAGGGAATCATATCTTCTTGGCTCTTCATGTCCCATTGTCTATTTTAATGTCCATGCCCTGATTTCACCCAAATGTCTCTCCTCATGAGTTTTTGGGTTTGGTGTTTGCTTGTTTTTGCAATGAGGGTGACTGTTGGCCAAATAAAACATGAACCAGATTCTCCTGAGGTGCGAGCAACCCCAGTTTGTGAAACCAGTGGAGCTCTTCTCAGGTTGTGTTTTGAACTGGTCTCTCAAATTTGTAATTCTAGAAACCCAGTGAAGCATCCCCAGCTGGGACAGTGCTGTCACAGCTGACATTGTGATGCAGGGACATGTGTGTGCAGTGCCATGCTGTGCCACTCCTGAGCACAGCTGGCTCTGGAGGGCTGGTGTGTGAGCACATTGTGACACTGCAGCAGTGTCACAGCTGTGTGCTCTGCAGAGCCTGGGGCTGCACGACCCAGGGGCAGGTGTTCAGGCTCCACGTCTCACCTCAGGGCTGGCAATCCAATTTAGCCTCTCTGCAAATTGAGGAAAAAGGTTTTCCCTTATGACCAATCATGTTTGCAGCTGGCTGGACTCTTCTAAAACCTACCTAGAAATTAAGGCAGGAAGAATTTCAGATAATCTAGATTAAATGCCACATGCAGAATCATCACTATCAGGCACAATTTTCAGGCTTTACTTACACATCCCCTTGCCTTGCCACTGTGTTTGATCTTAAACCACCTATTCATTTTGCAATGCTAAAAATAACCTCTGGATATACTGGATACAGAAAAGTAAACATAAAAGTCAGTATGAAGGAAGGGCAAAACGTCAAGCTCTGGCTGTTACAGAGCATTCCAGCAGCCAGATTTGTCCAAGGTCACTGATCCACTACCAAGTGCTTTGCTGCAGCAAGATGGGTATTTTGGTGAGGAGCAAGGGGCCAGGCTGGATGGGCTGTGAGCAGACTGCAAGATAACAGGACCCTCCTGGGAATGATCTTGAAGTCTGCTCCATGCCATGCATCTTCATCTGTGTCAGGTTTATTGCTGAAAGAGAGAAGCCATCTGTCACTGTAATGCTCCTCTTCCAATTCTTCGGTGCCCTCCACTGCTCCAAACCAGGTGATTACTTACAAAATTGGGAAATTGTGGTCTACAGAGCCTTGAGTTATCTTTTTTTTTTCTTTTGAAGAAACTTAGTTTCTTGGACCGTAGGGGCAGTAACCCATTCCCAGATCAGTGGACCCTGACAACGCTCACTTTAATAGCTTGTACTAAACTATCAAGCCCATTTTGTCACAGTGTAAAAGGTTATAGCAGACAACAAATGAGAAGCAACCACCAGTTTCTAACGAAAACTGAGACATAGCTCAGCTGAGACTAACACACCTCGATGTAAATGTAAAAAAAAATGCAGTAATGCAGACAAGATAAACTATAGGATTGGGCCAGTTTTTCTCTGGACAAGTTTTTTAGCTGAATTCTCCTGCAGGAACTCACCTGGAGTGAATTCAGCCGTTTTGCAGGGATGATGGCAAGCCTCGCCAGCAGATGTGTTAAACACTTCCTCTGGAAAGCTAGTATTACATGAGAACATTTTTGAAAACATTTTTTCCTCTCTTTTTGTGGAGAGCAGAGATTTGCATCTACATGGCAGGAGCTGCCACTTCCTTGCAGGACACAATGTTCTGGCCGTGCTGTCACCGCTATCAGAGCAGCAGCTGGTGCTGCACTGACACCTCCTCTGCCTGCTTGCAAAGGGCACTGCAGAGCTCTGCTGGGCTGCACCAGGTGAGATAGAAGGGAAGCCTCTGACATGACATTCCATAATTAGCTGTCATCACTGGCAGGCTGCTGCCCAGGCGCTGGATCAGCTGGACGTGGCTGATGGAGGAGGCTGGACAGGGACACGGGGACCAAGGCAGGGGAGCTGCAGGGACAAGCTCTGCAGGTCCCTTGGGTGTGCTACAGGGAAAAGGGAGTCTGGGTATGAAATGCACACTCTGAATCCCCATTTCATAGCTTGCAAAAGGCTAAATCCTCCTTGCCTCTGGACACACTAATTATTCTTGAGCAGACTGTGAATGAGACCTTTGAGGGAAACCTCAGGATCAACCTTGCTGCCTTTCAGGCCTTGCCTTAGGCACAGGTAGAGCAAACCTCCAGGATATACCATGCCCAGCATGCATGGGGCACTTTGCATGGGATGTCTGGAAGGGGTTGACAGAATTGTTGTGGAGCCTGCTCCACTGAGGGGTGCTTCTCCTTGCATTATGGATGTGGCTTTAGACCTGCAAAAAAAAAAAACAGACTTTCAAGCAAATAGGTTAAGGGATAATACTTCTGTTAGGAAAGTGAGCCTGAAGTAGTCAAACATCAGCTGGTGTCAAAAAGGATCCTGAATTCTGAGGATAGACATGATGGAGCTGTAGTGGATATCCCAGGAAAGAAAAAAATCCTTCAGATGAAGTCTTTAACCCTGTGTGCCAGCCCACTCCAGATATCACCTGGAAGAAACAGACAGTTTATCTCCAATGATTCCCAAAGTCTTAAAGCCCATCCAAACAATCCTGTCAAATCCACAGCACACTCCATAGCTCCTTCTACATTCCTGCAAATATCTATTTCACAGCTGGCTCTCAGGCTCCCTCCCACCATACTCCACAGAAAAAATATAAACCTTTGTGTATATGAATATCTATATATGTCTATATATGTCTATATAAAAATATTTAAAATATATTTTTAATATCTATACCTACATATACAGCATATATGTGTATATGAATGAGAGTACCTGATGAAATTATATTTGTGAGGACTTTCTGGCATGGAGAGGATCTGTGATGCTTTGCCCTGGGTAGATGTAGCAATCCAGATTTGCCATGCTCCAGCCTCCTCCAGAGAAACAGCTGCTATTGTCCCTCCCCATGTTGTCATGTTCTGGCAGAGTACACACTAAAACAGCAGAAGTATGAAACTCAGTCAGAGAAAAATACCTGGGATGAACTGGAATTAAGGTGACAGTCAAAGTCCTGTATCCAGACACATTTAAAGCTGGATACTTGAAAGACATGAACTCAAATGCTGAGTCTGAAGAGTCTGAAATGAGGGTCAGGTCTCTTGGCCAGTGGATCACAGGAGGCAGACAGAGCTCCCTGGTGGGCTGTGGCAATGGGGATGGCACTATGAGGTGGACAAGGCCATCATGTCCCAGTAAGACCTTGGAGTGGTGGCTGCCAATATCCACATATTCCAGCTCATAACACTAAGCTGTGAAGAGAGGGGCATTCAGTTGACCTGGCTCTTTATTAATAATAGTGAAACAACAATAAAATCAGCAGTGATAATTTTTCGTGTTGCAGATAGAGAAGGTGAGACAGAGGGACATGGAGCCATTTAGGCAGCACCCTCCTCCATCTTCCCACTTAGAAAGGAGCAGAAATTCAACTTCCAGAAACCTGGGCTGGTGATTTGTTCCCTCCAGAGTATAAGACTCCACACAATCACAGAATAATCCAACTATCAACATCTCACAGATCTCTGATGCCAAGGATGAAGTTGGATCTAGTCCTAGCATGCTCTGGCATAGAAAGCTGTGAAATTTGTCCATTCTCTGGGCAATTACACCACCAACCTTCCCATTTGTCATGCCATCAACACTAGCGAACAGTAGCCATCCTCATAGCTGGGACTGAGTCTGGAGAGAGGAGGGGTGCAGGAAGATGCAGGTTGTGATGAACTTGCCTCGAGCACCATTTGCACCACGAGCCCTGCACGCAGCAGTCCCCCTCCCTGCAGTAATCAAACAAGCATTCTTGCAGTTGCTATCGACTCCTGGTGTCTGTGTTACATTTTTCTTAATAACCATTGCAATAATAAGACAATATCAACATGTAAAGTGATCCATTAACCTCTATAGCAGCAATAAATTGTGTGGCTTTGCCAGGCTGCCAGGGCTTGCTAATCGAAGAGCAAGAAGCAAGTTCGTACCCAGAGCAGTCACAAATCACATAATGCAGAAGTGTGGGTGCTAGCCTCACCCCCTGCAATATAATGGGTATTTCCATGTGTTTATTTATCTGAGAAATTGGTTCTTTGAAGCAGCTCCTAATGACTTTCTCTCTGGCAACAACAGCATCACCAGTTTTTCCTCAGTATCCAGCATGCAGGAGATTTAAAGTTTCACTCTCCACCACTGGAGTCAGCATGAATTATGGCAGTGCAGAGAAGAGAAGCAGAATCAGGCCCCTGACCTGCAGTAAAAGCTGAGGTTACTTAGCAGGATTGTGCCATTAAAGAGATCTAATTAGGTAGCTTGCCTCAGGTTTTGTTTAGACACTTCTGAAACTGAGAAATGAAAAATAATCATACCAGGTCTTCCCTGTGAATGAAGTAGTCCAGCACCATGTCTTGAGCAGCAGATAACATCAGGTCCCTACAAACAGCTCTAAAAGAGGGTAAATGCATGACCACAATCCCCACAGTTACCTTTCAACCTCCAATTCCTTGTACTCAAAGGTACAAGGACCCACGACCCAGAAGTAGCACCTTCAAACTTAGCAGCTCACAGTAGATGTCCTTTTATGAGTTTGTTGAGCCATTTTTTTGAGCCCAACCCAGGAATCCATCTGCCATGGAGTCCTGGAGCAGAAGCAAAGCCATAATGCTGTGTACTGCCCTGCACATGGTGCCATCAGCTGCAGAGATCTCCCTTCTCACTCCCAGGAGAGCCAGGTAGTGCTGCTGACCCTCAGAGAGCCTCTGTGGGACAGAAGAGCTCTGTGGAGCAGCCTGGGCTTGGTCAGCCATGCTGAACACACAGACAGGAGGCAGTGAGAATGAAGAGCTGGGAGTGTGAATGCCAAAAGGCATGTTAGCAAACACAAGGTAATTAACTACAGCTACCAAGGGATGGAGGAGAGCCTCTGGAGCTGGCAAGGCAGATAAGGAGTGACCAGTTGTCATGCTTGTTTTATAATTGGTGGGGAGACATTGACTCTTTCAGGTTCCATTCAACCCCCAGTAAAATCAGCAGCTAAAGCAGGTCTGGTGTCTCAAATCTTGAAAATGTCCATTTCCTTCCAGCTATGACAAAAGGAGTCCAAGTAACAAACTCACATAAAGGGACCAAAGTTAGGAGAAATAAATGCCACTTCAGGTGTGTCCTACAGCTGGGGTGGGGTGTTGGATGAATAGATAGGAATAGAGAGAAATTCCAGGATTCCAAGACTGAAGATCTATAGAGTCAAACATTTCAAATTTCTTCATCTGTCCAGAAAATACACACAAAACACAACCAGTGTTGGGTTTGTATTTTGCCAGTGTTAGAAGTTCCTCTTTCAACTTGAAGCAGAGTTTTTTCCTCACTTGGAGGAAAGTCATTATTCCATCATGCCTGCCAGACCTCAGCTACAAAACATAATTTGCCTGAGACTGTTTACCAAGTCTGGCAAAGCTTAAAAAAACCCATGTAACATCTCTCAGGGGTTTTCTACTTCCCTCCTTTCTTTAGGGACATGTTGGTGTCTCTACTATTCATGTGGCTTTCTCTTGGGGCAACAAAACTCTCTCTTCTTCCCTTACACAGACACATATGCTTTCCCACAATATATTAACATTAATCGAAGCAGAGTAACAAGGATGAAGTTTTAAAAGAGAGAAAATTGCACAGAACAAAGAAGCATTTGTCTTCACAGTGTTTGACATAGTCCATATGTCACATATCCTGTTTAAGGCTTAAATTGAGCTCAAGGCTGAGTACCTTCCATGCTGTGCTGAGCAAACCCATATTTCTTCAGGAATTGAAGCAAATCAGCAGTGCTAAGCACTCCACAGGAATAGCCTGCTCACATTTTAAGATTTGATACTGAGATGCACCAAGTATTCACACATTCTTCTCAGTCACCAGGGTGTGCAAAGGCTTTAGACCAGACCCCTGTAGGAATAGTGTGTAGTCACCCCCAGCTCAGAGCACTCCTGCTCTTGTGAGCATCACACCCGCCTCTGCTGCACAGCCTCCATGTGGGAATGTGCTCCTGTTGCCAAATATCTCCTGCTTTGTTTATATTAGCCTGGAAGTCAGAGGTGGCCCCTTCAATCCCTCCCTGATGTTTACAGGGGCGTGTCTCCAGGGCAAGGGGGTCAGGCGAGTTCCCTCCCGAATTAATTACTGTCTCTCTGAGTTATGTGGGAAAAGAGCTGACCTGCCAGCACGCTAAATCCCAAGGGAAATGTCCTTCCATCTAGCAGAGGCCCTGCTTGCTCTCTGCTGCTGCTCTTCTGGACAGGGTTTTCCAGGAGCCCGTCTGCCTGGCACAGCTTTCCCCAGCCAGGACCACAGGGAGCCCAGAGGATGCAGAGGACGAGGGATGGAGGCTGCTCTGGGAGAGCCTGCCTGGTGGCAGGAGGGGAAGAGGAAGGGTGCATGTTGCTCTGTCTCTTTCCTGAAGACATTTCCTGGGGTGTCTACATCTGTGCCATGATTTTCAGCAGGGGTTGTGCCAAGAACCTGCTGGCTTGGTGGACACAGCAGCTGATGGGTGTAAGTGCTTGGCTAGCTGCAGGCTCAGCAGGTGACATCCTGGGCTTCATGCTCTGCTCTGCCCTTCCCCATGGACACCAAGGCTGAGGTGCACTAATCAGATGAGCAGCCATGCAGGTATTTATGCTGGAATACCAGTGGATGAGGACTTTCAGGACCATCTGACATGACACTCTGTGTCAACCTGCAGCAATGTGCATCAGATATGAACTTCTCTGGGTCCAGAAGGGCTTGGTTCTGGGTTTCTGATTGAGCTTGTGCCAGTCAGACCCACTAACATATCTGTGAACTGCAGATGGTTAAACAACCGTGCTGCAGCATGATGTGAATTTGTGACAGGAGCCCAGATTTCCCATGGCCTTTGTTGGTACAAGTGATGGAGCTGCTGCACGTGCAGTCCAACAGCACCTTGATCACTGCATGACCCACAGCTCTAGATCAGAGTGAAACAATGCACAAATCTCTGTTCAGTGTGGGGCTGACCTTCCTATTCAGCCTGAATTGCATACAGCAAAGGCACCCCCATGCTCTGCTTGCCCAGGGAGACAGGCACAGGATGGTGCTGGTGGCCCCTGATGTGACACAGCCCTGCCACACAAGGGGAAGCCCCCAGGTTTTCTGTGGCTGGGGACCACAAACAGCCTCCCTGTCTCACCCCTGCAAGCTGCTGGGTTATTGCCAGCTCTGATGGAAGGACTCACATGGGACTGGAGCTGTGTTCTCCCACATCCCTCCCCAGGCTAGAGTGATCATAACATTTCTCTGTAAAACACCATGTAAGACTGGAAAACTGTTTAGCTTTTTTTAAATCAAAGGCAAGCTGGATTTGCAATGACAACCTCTGCACATCTTTCACTCCCAACAAGGCAATTTCCTTTGCAGTCTGATTCTGAGTGCAATAAAATGTAAGCTAAGTCACTGTAGGGTTTGCAGCCCCAAAGCTCTGGGGAAGCTCTGTTCTCCTTGTCTTTCCAACAAAATAGCTATGGAGGATTGCTTACAGTGGAAGTAAGAAATCCCACAAAGATTAATAGGAGCTGCTAAAGAGCTCAAATAGAAGTGGTTTCCCTATCAGGACTCCAGGGAAGAATTTGGCTTTGCTACTGACAAACCATAGATATCATCCAGGGTGGAAAATACTGCCAGGAGCTGCAAATTATCCTTATTTCCCCCTCAATCTCTTGCCATACTTGTGTCTTCATGGAATACCAAACTTAAGTGGATTTTTCTGTACTGAGCAGCTTTTCAATTTTACAATACAATGTCTTATTGATAGATCTGATGGATACCACTCACTGCATTTCTGTGCCACTGCTGTCACTGGTTTCCATTCACTGATCTCCACTGGGAGTACCCTGACTTGAAACTTGACTCCTGTGTGCAAATATAAGACACACTCTGCAGCAGTAAATGGCTCCTCTCTCCTTTTCATTAAAGACCAAAAAAGAAACCTAGTCCAATTAGCAATCCATTGGATATACTTTCCTCTGATGCATTGTTACCACAAACCACTGTTCCTGGCAGCCTGCAATTAGTACTGAAAAGCATCCACTGCTTTAAAGAGCCTTGTCTTTCAGCAGTTAGTAAATACAGTGTGTCCCTCCTGAGGGTCTGTGGGGCAAGGCCAGGATGTTCCCTTAGAATATTTGGGGGTTTATTTCCTACTGTGCTATTCAATTGGAGATGGTCTCTACAGACAATGAAGACTCAGTGATGAGCTTGGTCATCTCAATCTGCATCTGCAGGCACCTAAATGGAAAAGAGGGATCTCCAGAGGCAAATTCAGAATTTCATGGGCTGAAGTGCCCTTGGATGTGCTTATGCCTGCCCCAAACACCCAAACTCATCCTCTGGGAACAACCAGAAAGACCCCTATGGGAGCATGTTTTACATTTTACTACCCTTAGGCAACCTATCAAATGAATTCTAGTAGACTGCCCTATACAATTGCCTACCAATATGCTTTGAACAAAAAATATAAAGCAAACATCTCATCCTCCTGGATGGTTTCCACAGTCCTGATGATTAAGGTTTGGTTTCCTGTCTCCAGGTTCATTCCACCTGGGAAATGAGGAATGGAGCACAAGAAAGTTCTCAGTGGGTCCAGGTCTCCAGTTTTTCATGGAGGGTACCTGTGGAACTGTGCCTGGGGTGCAGCACAGTGAGGGAACAAGGAGTCAGTGGGATACATGGGGATCTTACTGGAATTGGTTCCAGTAACGTAAAAATGGGTGGATTTCTTCTACTTTTCACATGTGCAAGATGTTTCCTATAAAGAAGAGTATTTTTATTATCATTCAGCTGCCTTCAGCAATGCACAGATTTGCATTTCATTGGCAAGACCTACAAATCTAGGCAAAACCACCTGAGGTTTGTGGAAATGACTGAATGCTCCCCTTTGCCCCGTGGAGAACGTCAGTGTGGGGTGTTTCCTGCTGGTACCACTGGACTGTCTGTGCTGGTCCCAGAGCCTGATGGCTTACAGACACATCTCCATGTGTGTTGTGGCTCTTTGTCCCCTCTAGTGGATAGATTTCTATCCACAGAGCTGTTTTTTCCATGGGCTGGACCTGCAGGAAGGAGAACACGCTTGCAGGAATGTGAGAGCTCCTGGGGAAGGGGGCTGGTGTGGGCAGGAGCCTCTCCCAGGGCTTTGGATGGGGTGAACAGGGACACCTTGGCTACTCTGCTCTTGTATGAAACGCTCACCCCGAGGTCCTGACTCAGGCATGACTCAGTTTTTATTGAGGAAAAGCTCCCAGCAAGGTTAATTGCTACCACCTTTGCCCTCTCCTCAGCAGCTGGTCCCCAGGGGCTCTGCTGATGCAGGCAAAGATTCCCTGTGGGAGAAGGAGGCAGAAGGAGGTAGGCAGGCTGTGAGAGAGCAGGGGGGGCTAACAATCATAAAAAACCTGCAAGAAGCAAAGACCCTAGCTGTACACCTCTTCCACATAAAGAACCTATATAAGTCAGTCATGCTTAAGATATTTCCATCTTTTCCTGTCTCTTTCACTCTCTTTGGCAAGAGACATATGGAACTCGTTATGAACAAAGGCCAATTGTTTTAATATTTAGAGTTTCCCACATCAAGCTGCAGTTTTTTTTTCCTTTGACTGGTTTTAATGCATGTGCATATGCTGACCAGATATAGCTTCTCTTTTTTTATTTGAAATGGTTGCTTTAATGTCATGTCCCTAACACCTTCATCCCAGCTTTTGGACTTGGATCAAAACAAAGTATTTTTAGTTTGCATTAAAAGAACAATACATGGAGGAAGGGACTGGCTCTCCAACTCAGCAGATTTTTGCTCTCCCAGCAAGACTGCTTCAAGGAAAAGGACATGGGCCAACATCTTTTCCATTTTACTGGGCAAATTCAGAGTACCACTAAGGAATTGCTGGGTTGAGAAGCTCTCACTTTGCACACATTAACCCTAAACTGCACATGGACCAATACCTCTAGCAGAGTATGGAAATGAACACAGCATCCAAAACACTTTCCTATAAAACACAGGGTTATACCTGGCTGCTTTAGGACAACTCCTGGTCTTATAGAAGGGCTGTGGGAAGGGGAAGTATTTTTCCCCTTTCCAAAGCATGTGTGTACAATTCAGAGTGTAAATAAAGTTTTAATTTTTTCCTCCAGAGTAAGAAAATACTATCATCTACTAGCCTCTAAAGAGGTTTTATAGGAGAGAAAAAAAAAAAAAAAAAAAAAAAAAAAAAAAAAAAAAAAAAAAAAAAAGGTGGACATTGAGAGTGACTTTGTGAAGCAGCACTTCACAACCACAGACTGTAACATAATCATTTTGTAAGTGAGTAAGTGCACACAGAGGCTGCAGGCATCACCCATCAGGCTCCCAGTGATGTGGATGTGTATGGACATGTGTGTGAGTGGTGCTGCCTGTTCTCTGACCCTGTGCCTGTGCTGCTCTGTGCCACACAGACCCTGGATCCCTGAGCACTCAGTTCAGCTGAGCAGCCCAGAGGAGCTGCCCAAGCCCTCTGCTCAGGCTCTGTGCTTTCCAACATCTAGGAGAGAGGAGTATCTGAACCCAGGAATTAGCATTAATCTCTGCACCAGATGGTGATACACCAGATATTCTTTTTAAGGTGAACATGTGATCTACTGTACAGCAAACCAGAGGGGTCTGCAGTCACATGGCAAAACGTATAATAACTCAGATAGAGCTTTGATTAGACAACTGACCTGGTTACCATCTGTAGCAACGAGAAGCGGGCTTGACGTTTTTGGATCATTTTCCCCAGAAGCTTAATTCTTCCACCTCCATGGCACAGCAATCCTGCTGAGCAAACTACACTGAGAAACAGAAGGAAGCTAAAGATACACTGCTTGAAGCATGTTGTTAAGGTTACAAGGCTTGGGGTTTCCTTTTTTTAATTTTTTTTTCCCATTTCCCCCCTCCTCCTTTCAAACAAGCCACATCTTGACTCACATGGTCTGATGTGAAAACCCACTCAGCTATTTGATAGTTGGGAAATCTAGATGAGGCTGTAAGTTATTTCAAGGGGAGCCTGTGTGTGCTGTGAGCTCTCTCTCTCTCTCACACACGAGTTAGCTCTGCACTATGGTAGTACAGACAGCTGTGACTCCGGGTAGGACCCGAAGACTTTTATTCAAAATACCATATGGATCACTGAGGAGACGCAGTGTGGAAAGGGTAAGCCATGATTTCTTTGTCCTGAATGCATGCCCAGAGCATGAGGAGGGTACCATTTCAGAGCAGTTTTATGCCCTGTTAGTAGTCAGAAGTAATAGGGGTTATGTCATGGTGTGAAGAAATTACTGCTGGTGTATGCCATGGTAGGAATTACTCTTGGTGGGACCTGTGTGCTGATGAATGGGAATTAATACTTGTCAGAGGCTGTGTGGTAACTTAGAGTGGAAATTGCTGCCAGAAGGAGCTGTAAGATAACATACAACAAATGTAACTAGTTAAAGACTCTGTGGCAATAGTTTGGGATAATAATTTTGGAAAAAAATTAGTTTCAAATATTCAGTACTCACTGAGAGAGCATGATGGTATGTGGCAGCACCGACCTGTAGCAGTGGGGAGTAAATAATAATAATAGTAATAATAATGATGATGATGATGATGATAATAAATGTCAAATAAATGCCAGAGGAAAGCTCAGGGTGGTGTGGAAGGGCTCTGTGTAAGTGAGCAGAGATGCAGATAACCACCAGTGCCTGTCCCAGCTGAGATACTCAGCGAGCTCTGGTGGCAGTGAGGGCTCTGCAGTGCACAGTGTCTGTGGTCAGTGCCAGCTGGTGACACCTCAGGGCTGTCCCTGGTAGCCAAGGCAGTGCTGCTGCTGTCATGCTGCAGCAGGAATAGCAGGGAGTCCCGGGAAAACTCAGCAGTGTCATTAATTGTTGGAAGCACATCTGCCAGCAGCAGTGCCCAGGGAATCAGGGGGTCCTGGCACTCTGATGGGCTGGCAGAGAAGCAGTGCTGGGACAGGGGATGGGCTCAGAGCGTGCTGGACACCCACAGAGCACACAGAGCACACCTGGCACACAGCAGGTGCTGCCTTTGCCTGCTGTGCTGCTCTGACAGAGCTGGCACAGCCCCCGGGGACAGGGACACCTTGCACACACTCACAGCCCACCCTGTCACTGCTGGTGGCAGTGGTCAGCTGAAGGGAGCCTCTGCTCATTCCTGCCACAGGGTTTGGGTGGGGTGTCCCATGGGTGGGCAAGGGGTGCTGCCCTCCCTGCTGGCAAGTGTAGCTCTGCAAGCCCAGAGAGGCTCAGAGTTGGTCCTTTCACCCAGGACAGAGGAAAGCCTTTGCTTGAGGCATCTCTTTTGCTGAAAAGCAGTCTGGCTGCAGCTGCAGCCACCTGTGACTTTACTTCAAGTCTGTTGCACTCAAAAAAAAAAAAAAAAAAAAAAAAAAAAAAAAAAAAAAAAAAAAAAAAAAAAAAATCTGCCTTTGTACATTTCAAACCATTTTTTTCTGCATTTTTTCTGTCAAAAAGAGTGTAATTTTATTTAGACAAATTCCTTCCTTTTTTATAGAAATATGAGAAAAATCACAAAAATTAAAAGCTGTTTGCAAAATGTTTTGGTTAAATACAAAGCCTTTCTGTTGTTTGTTTTTTTTTCCCCTCCATTTGGCAGAAGAGAAAGCAGAATAACTTTGTGTCAACCTGAAAAATATTCCTTTGCCTTTCCAGTCTGTCAAGCAAACCAAAGATAATCAATTATTCACACAGCTTTGGTCTGCCATTGTTTGATTGTGGCTTGTTGCTTTGGAGAGCATTCAGAAATGTCCCTCCTGGTAAATTTGGGCTTTGTGGTTCAAGATGCTGGTTCTCAGGGGCAGACAGCCCTGCTGCCTTAACCTGCCTTGGGTCAGGTTTTATTTTGTTCCTGTTCCCTGCCTGGCACTGTTGTCACTGAATTGGGGCTGGCATCTGGTGGTTTGGAGATTGTGTGAGTGTCGTGTCCCTTCCAAGGTGGCTTCCCACAAAGTGGAAAATGACTTTTAATCCAGAGTGAGCTCTCAGCTGCTGCAGGGCCACCATCCTCTGCTGCTGATGGCCACAGGGGGTCCCTCCCTGTCTGGAGTGTCTCATGACTTTATGCAGGCTGTGCCTGAGGCTGAGTAGTCTAGAGACAAATCATAAAATTATAGAATGTTTGGGTTGGAGGGACCTTAAAGATGATCTCGTTCTGACCCCCACTGGGCAGGATGCCACACTCTACATCAGGTTTCTCAGGGCTGTATGCAGCCTGGCCCTCAACACTTCCAGGGATGGAGCATCCACAACTTCTCTGGGCAACCTGTGCTAGTGCCTCACCACCCTCGCAGTAAAGAACTTGTCCCTAACCTAATTTCCTGATAATAATCTAATTTAAATCCCTTCTCTTTTAATTTAAAATCATTCCCCCTTTTTCTGTCACTGTTTGAGAGACATATCACAGTGCAGGCAATGTGAGACTGCTCTCCTCCTTGCATACATCTCCTCTGGAAACATCTTACCCACACTGACCTGCCTGACAGCAGCTGCCTGAGCCTTTGTTCTGCTCTGTGCATTAATCCACGTGATGGAGAGGTGCAAAAACCAGCAGCACTCTCACAGGGTGTTTCCAGGACATAACCCCTTGGCAGGGAGCAAGGCAGAGCATGGAAATACCTTCAGAAGAAGGTGTTGGAGAATGTTGGTGTTTATATAGGAGGCAAGAACAGCTGCAGAAGGGTGGCCAGCACTGCAGGAGACTTAGCAGTGTGTACAGACTTAACAGCTCCACACACAGCCCAAGTGATGCTGTCAGGGAGGTTGTGTTGTTTTATTTTCACTGACATCCACAGTTTATTTCTCTCCTTCCCACTTCTTGACCTAAGGTTGGGTTGGTTTAGACTTCTCAGGCAAATGCTGGAGCCTTGCTTCAAGGGTTGCCAGAGAATTTGATGAGTTGATTTTTGCAATCACTTCTTTTTTGTCCTGAATCTCTGTCCTTGCTTCTTTTCTCTCTGCCTCATCACAGAACTGCCTCATCAGGCATCTGGCCCATGAGGTTGTGGTCAGCCTGGCTGAGGGATGCATCATGTTCCCCCTCCCTGGAGCCCCCCACCAGCTAGAGCTGGCAGGGCAGGTTCTCTGCACTTGGGCTCTTGAAGCCACCCAAAATCTGTTTCAAAGCACAGAGTCCATAAAATCCCACTGCAGCAGTGAAAGAGCCCAAAATACAGTGCTGAGTGAGCAGTTTTCACATGCAAAGCCTGAGATGTGAGAGACCTGTGCAATGCCTGGCACACACCCACCAGAAGATAGGGCTTTACAAAGGCTTTTGCAAGCCCAAGTGAAACAGGGCATTGCTAAATATCAGTAGGTATGACACAGAGACCACCAGACATGTCAGCTGAGGCAGAATTAAGTTCTGTGCTTTGTGCCACAGGGCACACCAGCAGCTGGTGTCAGGACTGAGGTATGAGTTGGGCTCATCTAATTCAATGCTGATGTCTATGAGATGTTTTCATCCTGACCAGCACTTGGGATTGCCTTTGGGGTCACTGCAAAGGCAGTCACAATACTTCCTTTGTGGTTGCAAAGGAGGGTTTGCAAAGGAGGGATTGCAAAGGAGAGTTTGCAAAGCAGGTCCCCTGAACACGTTTGACTGATGTAATAACTCCTTAAACTGCAGCCAGCTCTACTTTAACCAGCACATACACCTTGGTCAGAAGAGGACATCTCCAAAAAAAAAAAACCCAGGAAATGTGTATCCCATCCTTAACACAGCATTTCTCAATGCAGAGCTCTCCCCACCAGATCTTCCTTCTCTGGTTCTTCTTACCCCAGCATGTTAAATATGCAGTCCCTTCTCCCTTTGCATTATTGATGTGAGACAGTTTATGCCTCCCAGCCATGTTTATTATATCCATGTGCTGCAGATGTGTGCAAGAGGAAGATGAATAGAGTCCTGCTAATGTCTAACAAATGCCTAGCACCATCCAGAGACCTTTCTGCTGCTTCCAGGCACTGCTAAGGAAGAGCACAATTTACTCCTCTCAAGACCTCACTGGCTATTTTCCAGCCACAGGAATGTTTCTCCCCACAAACACAAGGCATTGTTTTTTTGAGTTAGAAAGCCCAGAGAAAACATGCAGCTTTCTTGTATTAAAAAGGAATAAGTCTGCCCTCTCTTCTGCCTTTGAGGCTCAAAGCCTGGCACTACAGAGGCTGTGGAAAAAGGAAGGCCATCTCCAGGAGAAATGAAGTGCTGTAAGAAACTAATCACACTGGCAGAGGTCTGGCTGGAAAAGCCATTTTAAATTGGGTTTTGCAGTTTGTGCCCCAGCTTTAGGTCCCAGTTCTCAGCTATGGTAAATTAAAGGCCTCGTGCCCAGTTGTGTCAGTGGATGCTTGCAGCTCAGCAGGAATTTAGTCCAGATTGCTTTTTTATTTCTTGTGCTTCCAAAGAAGATAAGTTAAGATTAAAAATGCTGCCAAAGCCCCAAGCCACAGCTCCACTGTCCATTAGACAAATGTAAATCTATACAGCATGGAGCTGGGACTGCTATTTACCTATGACACTTCCTCTCTGAATGGATATCCATGAACACTCACCCGTATCATGACTTTAAAACACACCAGGCAGAGATAAATCTGTAAATGGATATTTATTGCCATAGAAAACAGATGGCAGAAGACAAAGCTCCCATGTTCTTATCCCAAGCTACAAGCACGTTAAGAATGCAGCAGGAAACGTCATTCCTCCTATAAATAAATTTCTCTTGAGAAGAGAGAACCCAGGGCTGAAAAAAAGTCAGTCTTTCTGCTCTGCAGGCCAGCTCCAAGGCAGGTTTTCCCACGCTACTCTGCAGTCTATGGCGACCTTTGCTTTTGGCAAGAGAGGGGATTGCCTCCAAGCAAACCCAGCAAAACACTTCCAGTATGTCTTGCTGCTGTACAAACCTACCAGCACTTTTATTATTCTGAGCTACTGATTTTTCTTTTCCTAGTAGACAAAGCATAATTCAGCATTCAGCTTGCTGTTGACCATTTCTCCAGCATGGATTCAGGAGCAGAGTGGTGAGAAACCTCTCACAGTGAGGGCTGGAGGGCAGGGTCCAGCAGGGTGGAACAGGCAGACCTTGTAGCATTCACGGGGTGTTGGATCCCAGAAACTTGAGTTTTTTGAGTTTTTTGTGCTTTTTGGCACTGGCTTCTTGGAGAATATTGCTTTTGACCTGAGGCCTTCGAGAAGGCTTCCAAATTTGAGTGATGGAGTTAAAGTTATGGGTGTGTAGTTATAGAGAAGTGTGTGGTTTTACATGGTGAAGAGTTTTATATTTGAGGTCTTTAAAATATAGTAATAGGTATGGGACAAGATGTAAGATTTTGGGAGGTGTCTCTTTTTGGTGTTCTTCTTCATGATTTCAGGCAGTTGTTTCTGGTTGGTCAGTCAGTGCTGCACTGAGGGTCACAGGAATTTGGTTATTGGGTCAAAAGTATAAATAATATAGGTGTTAATTCCCTGTTGGACTGTTTAGCTTTAAGAGACCTTGTAGCTAGCTGAATTCATCTCCACTTTGCTCACTTCTAGCTAGTGGCTAGAAGTGCTGCTGAATTTTCTGTACTTCAAATAAGATTTAATGAACAATCAAGCCTGAACACAAAAAAAATCGTCTCTGTATTTTAATCCTGGCTCTAAGTAAAAGCAGAAGAAACTTCAGACAAGCCACTAATTAAGTGGTGCAAACACCACCCATTACAGGGGGAGTGATGCTGGCCCCTGGAGCCCTTGGTGCAAACTCTGTGAGTGATGCTGTGAGCACTCACTCTGACACCTCCACTGAGCCAGTGCTCCCAGGGAAGCTGATCTTTCCAGCTTATCCTATTTACCTGAAATCTCTCACACTGGTGTGCAGGTCCTGCAGACCTGTGCTTAGCACCTCCACTGACATTTTTTGGACAGGTGTCTTACCTTGACAGCCTCACTACTGATCTGATAGACTGCTGAGGTGACAGCAGAGTTACTCAGATATCACAGATAACAAACAGTAGATATTTGAGTGCAGAGTTAGTCAGATATCACAGATAACAAACAGTAGATATTTGAGTGCAGAAGTTGCCAAAGACAAAAAAAGCTGTGAAACAAGGAGCTCCTGTTGTCTTAGCTGTTTTCTAGAAGTCAAGTCTCAAGGTGACAAAAAATTATTCACCATCTCTATGGAAATATAATTGTATCCAAAAAAAAAAAAAAAAAAAAAAAAGGAATAAAAGGCTAATCTTATGTAGCAAAGCTGTCACCTATGTAATGTTCTGATATAATCACTTGTGACTGCTGAAACATCAATTTTATCTGCTTCATCAGAGCTTTATCTCTTCTGACCTGTTCACAAGTATTTTGGAGGAATTGGCTTAATTTGAGCTCTACCTAGACAGATAAATGCTTAGTGCACCTCTCAGGTGTCTAGGAGTTATAATATTTTGTGACACTTCTAAAAGGTGTAACAAATCAAAACAGACTTCTCTGTGAAACGGATCAGGAGCTGTGCCAGACTTCATCCCCCCAAAATGCATGCAGGTTAACAGTGCAAGAGGTAAGAGCATGGCAGAGGCTAATGGATAGTGACTGGTGAACTCTGAAGAATTTGGAACCAGGATACTGCTCAAATTGGCTTTCAAATGGTTGGAGCTTAATTGAATTATCGAACGCTCTCAAGGCCTGGAGACCTCACGAGCAGAGGTTCTGCTTTGAAATTTCCAGTGCTTCAGATTCTTGTTTTGATGAGAAAATGAAAAGCTTTTTTCATTACAAATTGGCGTTTGCTGCCTTCACACTGGCCAAACACTGGGACAGAAAGGCCAGGGGACAGAGCAAGGGCAAGCCCAGGGACGCAGGTTGGGAGCCAGAAATGAGCCAAATATTTTGGATTTGGGTGAAGGGAAGGGGGGTAATCGTGTGAATCCAGTTATAAAACTTTGGAGGGGATGAAAAGGCTCCTCTGGTTCATGGATCCTTTTGGCTAACAAGCCTGCTCAAAGGGCTTTTTCAGGCAGCTGATACCATGATCACACTCCCAGCAGCAGCCCCAAGCCCTACAAAAGAGTTGTGATGGTTCAGGACCAGGTCTAGTTTCCCTCCAGGTGGTGATCCACAGCCCAGAAGACAAGAATTTACCACCCTAAACTGAAGGTTCCTGGAAGAGCTTTTCAGTTCAGACTGTTTCTTGCAAGGTCAATGATGGATAATGCAAAGTGTCAGTTTGGGTGTTTGAAATACCTTCCAACCTGTCCCAGCCTAAAGTCCTAGTCCTAACTCATCTTCTAGCCAAGACTTATCCCTTGAAGAGCTTAGACATGCCTTCAGCTAGGTTTTAAAATCCAGACATAGAAAATCTTCAGAATTTAACAATTCCTGATCTGTACAAGGGATTTCTTGAATTTTGCTTCAACAGTTTCAGGAACAGCATTTTCAATTCAGGCATCGAGTAGAAAGTACAACACATGCCTTTTTCCAGTTCTTAACTTCTTCAGTCTTTTCATCTATTTAAGTCAGGACAATGTAGAGTGTTTGGGGAAAAAAATCACAACAAAACAGTGGACAAGCAGCAGCACATTTACTCTTTGTAAATCTTTTCCATTTTCACTCCAAAGACTTCTTTGGTGCAGACCAGACACCAGCACAAGCCTCTTAAACACCAGAAGTGAATTCAATGAAGCTCACAAGCACCAGGGCCCCTCCAGCCAGCCTGATGGAAATCATGGAAAAGGCTGTTCTGACCAAGAGGGAATGTGTTGTGTAGGTAGTCACGTAGTCACACAGCTCCTATTTTGCTGACTCAAGTTCAGAAATTTGGATTGAGACTTCAAACACATTTCCAAACTCGTGGCCAAACTTTCAGTCTGAGCTTAGCTTATTTCTGGTGAAGTATATATTAACCTCATTGTCTCAATAGTTTCTAATGGCTTCAAAGAAATGGGGATTTTTCATTCCACAAGAAAATGGGTATGTGTGATTCTTACACTCTAATTATATTTTTTTGTCTGCACCAAAGTTTCACACTCTCCAAATTGTATAGACATGGAGTGCATATTTGTCTCCACTTCCCAAAGATACCACATGAAAAGCTTCTGGAAAGATAATGGACTTCAAATTATGCCATTTAGTCACCCAAATGCACTCTACAATCCAGCTGTATTTCTGGAATATATTTAGAAGGTGCAATTAGAGTTGTGCATGCTTTGAAATAAGTGAGCAAGTTTCGTAGCTGAGGTTGAAAATCATTTTAGTTTCCAGTATTCCTGCTATAAAAGCCACTAATCTTGATGGGATGGGACCATGGATATCTGTTTTCTCTCCAAGTTTTTCATCAATATAGATTAAGTTAACTCTGTGTGAAATAGCTAAGGATTGATAACCTGCAATTAATATTGGTGCACTAAGCATCCACCCTTTGGGGATCTATGTGCTGCACAAGTACCATTTTACAGTTTTACCATTTTATAGTTTTACCATTTTCGTTCAGAATATAAATCCTTGCAAGTGAAAATCAAATCAGCCTTAACTCAAAAGTTCCTGCCACAGGGAGTTTCCACCCTGCCAGCTCCCAACAGATGAGTTGGGAGAATGAGTTTTAGAGAAACTCAGCTAAGAGAGATTAAAGGTAGGGATTGGTGTTTTTACTAATGTGTGTTCCTCACAGCTTCCTTCCAACTGTACCTTGATCAGCTTACATCTACAAGTTCATCATGAAACTGCAGTAATTTTTATTACTGTTTTAGGACACTTCAGTAGTCAAAGCAAAGAGAGTAATGTGTGTCTTCTGATGACAACTCATCCCAGTATTCCAGAGAAAATTTTGCATGGGATGAGTTGGCCATTCCAGTTGCAGGGCAGGGGGAGGCTCGTGGTGCTCCCTGTTTCTTTTGCAGATATCTGTCTCCAGAGACCCTGAGGGAAAGTCTGAACCAGCCCTGAAGGACAAATCCATGACCATATTCTGGAATAGTGTTCAATGTTTGTGTGTTTTCAGCTGTGGGCACCAGAAGTAGATCACTGAGTTTGCACCAGTGCCTTGATAAAGAGTCAGATACCTCACCTGAGAACAGGGCAGCTGTGGAGGTATGGAAGGGACTGGATCCTGTCCTTGCATCCTCTCCAAATGCCCCTCCTTCTTTGCAGGATAGATTTAATCTGGCATTCAAAGAGAAATGTGTCTCATGCCAGTTTTTCTGAATAAATGCCTGTATTTAATGTATCTGAGAAAGATGTGAGGTGTGCCTGGGTAAGAGCACTGTGGGATGCTCAGGGGAAGAGCACAGATCAGTGAGCTCCCCTGTCAATGTGGTCCAGGAGAAACTGCAGCCATTCAGAGGGGAGAATATCAATGTCCTTTCTGTCCTCCAAATTAATCCAAAAAAGCTCTCCAACATCTTGCTTTTATTAACCCATTTGCTATAGATTCCATAGGCACACTACACCTAAGCCTTGTCCTGCAGGGGTTGTAATATTATCATGATGCTTTGGAGCATCTCAGGAAGCTGAATGGGCTTGGCATCAAGTAACTTTCTGTCTTTCAGTCTTCTCTTAATGCACCTGCACAGAGGGGGAGGAGGATGATCAAAGTTACAACCCTACAGGGTATTTTACCCTCATTAAAGGTCCAGATTTTCACAAAAAAAAAAAAAAAAAAAAAAGTGAATTGCCAATATTTCACAGGCTCTCCTTTCCTCAGAGCTGACTTCAAAGCTGTTACTGTTGCCTGAGGGCAGAGCCTGGAGTTCCCAATATTTGAAAACACCATCCAAGAAAATCTGTCAAGGCCAATATGATAAACAGGCTATTGCAAGAGGGGAGTTTGGCAATCACAACAACTTGAAATTATTCCTTATAATACATTGGTCTTTATGTATTACAAGGCTCTGCAGACATTGATCCTCTGCAGACCTCTGCAAGACCCAGCAGTGCTGTTGCTCCTGCTTGGCAGCCAAGATGCTTTTAGGGTAAAAGCCAAGCTGAACTGCCAGCACCCTGCAAATCTGGGAGAGTTTGATGCAGGATCAACCTCTGGGCTCCCACTGCTGGAAGTGCAGATCCACATCCCCTTCCTCCCTCTCCAGCATCTCTCCACCCAACTCATGCCTGCAAACCACACCAGAGACTGGGAGGAGGCTTTCTAATTTTCATAATTTCCACTCTGAAATGTTGGAAAGCTTCCTTTTTCCATCCTGGACTTTGTTGTAATGCAGGCATTGTGTATCCTCCCATAAACTTTCAAATGCACCAATAGTGGCAGTTTCCTGCTGGAGAAAAAGGCTTTGCTTCAGTTAAAGCAAGTGGGAACCTGGCCAAGAAGAGCCATAAAACCAGAGTACGTTGGTTTTTGAAAGCACAGTTATGTTAGTGCATTCCAATGTATCCAATCAGTCACCAGGAGAGCAGTTAAAGTGTCTTGGAGCCAACCTCTGGCTTCTGGAGAATGGTGTCAGGGGAAGATAATCAGGCTAATGCCAGTGGATGACCTAGCCCCTTTTCCTGACAATCAGTCACAGCAGACTTTGTGGTGCTGGCCAGGCTCTGGGTCACAGAAGTATTTTGAAAACTTTTCATTCCTGAACTTTGTTTCATACAAATTCATGGATGCTGTTATGCATCCTAGACTGGAAAGGAAATTGCTGAAAGATCTAGAGCAGATCCAGGGTGTAGGCAGCATAAATGTTTTCCTGCAAAGGCCAAGAGATACCATGGGGTCTCTGAACATCCCTTATAGCACTCAGCACTAGTGTTTTCTCTGAAATCAGCACCTTTTTCCCCAGGAGTCCTCTATGTTAGGGGTTCAAGGTGAAAGAACACCATTTTAGAGGGAAGAGAACAACACATTTCTGAAATCACTGCCTTTTAGAGACATTACAGATGGAAACCCACAAATCCAGACACCCTGAATCATGTGAAGATGGATCATGCAGCCCAGGGTATCACCACCTCAGTCTTGCACTCAGCCTCTCTCTGTGAGGTCAGGGCTTTGCAAGTAGAGACTGCAGCCCTGACCTCAATTTCCCCGGGCTCCAGCCTCTGAGAAACCTTCTGTTGTTTCTGTTTCATAACAACTGCCCACTGAGGAGGCAATGACCAACTCTCCCTCCCAGCTCCTAGCTTGCAAAGCCAAGAAATACCAACATGAAAAGGTCCACATTCTGTTATCCTGGAATGAACTGACCATGTCTGGTCACACAGGGACAGAGCCCAGAATACCATCTACGTGGGCTTTTCTTTCCCATGACAAGTTTCCCAATCAGAGCTTGAGTAAACATTAGGTCATCACCAATTTGTAAGGGCAGAAATTTATGTCTCTCTTGATCACATTTTCATAGAAGAAGAAATAAGCTTTCATCCTTACTATTCTACCCATATCTAATCACCCTCTGACAAAACCAAACACATCATTTTGAAATCAAACAGATTCACAGTGGGTGTTCCCTGCCCAGGCAGTGATTCTTGTTTGACTGAACCACTGCTGTGTTCAGTGTTGATTTTGGTGGGCTTCAGACATAAATCTTCCCAAAGACCATTTTTCTTACATTGTTACAGCAATGATGCAGGTTCTCACAGGCCAACACCTTGGCTATGATAGAAGTTTTCCCTGGCTTTGCAAAGTTGTGACATGGCTTTGCCAGTGGCAAATGGACCATGGGCAATGGACCATGCCCTGCTGGTGCTGTCTGTGGGTGCAGGGACCAAGGGCAGCTTGCTGTCCCAGACAGAGGTGGGGTGGGAGCCAAATCAGGGGCAACACAACACCAGAAATCATGAGTGCAGATCAAAAGGCCTTTGTGGCATGGGAGCCTCATGGCTGGGTAGAGATCCTGCTGTGTCTGAGCTGCATCTGGAGCCAGGGAGGGCGTGTGGGACCTACAGGAGAGGACATGGTGTGGATTCCAGGCTGACATGGAGGGCCTGGTGGAAACTGCCCAGAGGAAATGAGGGCAGTCTTGCATGTGGTTCAAAGTGGATTGCATGGATAGAATATATGGCTCTAAGCAATGAAGTAGTGAATTTATTTCAACCACATAGAGCTATTCAACTTGTGAACAACATTAGCTGGGGTTTGATCACTCCTTTTTTTCTGAGCTACTGTGGTGCTTGGGCAGAACTTCCAAGTTCATCATTCCCCTAAAAGTTCCTATATTTGTTTTCCTTAGACTTGAGACTTCTTTTTAAAAAGAAAATCTGCCATATCCTTCAGCTGCAAATGATTTAATAGCTCTTGGCTTTGTGTGATCTGAATATTTTCTTGTTCTCTTGCTTTGCAGCTGTGACCTACTTAATTACAAGCAGGAAACAAACCCCAGAATCATTAGACTTTGTGCTGGCTTGAAGAAGGGGAAAAAAATAAAAATCTTATGTTGTTAAATACTAGGATGTCCTTCTTAATAACAGGAAGTCAATCTCCAGATAGCAACAGTGAACATTTGAATTCTTTGTGCATGAAGATAAGAACAGCATAGAGCTTATGGGTTTTATTTTTTATGGCATGGATGTTTTGGGGGCAGGGGAAATGACAGTGGCTTCTAACAGCCAAAATGGGAATGAGTCATAAATTTCTAAATCAAGAGTGTAAATCCTCTTTGTTTTAAGTTCTGAACAGCTTCAGTCTGCTCTGTCCATGGAGACAATGAAGTGACTGACTTGCTGCTTCGATCCGGCAGCGTTCGATCCATTTTATCCTCTTTTTGGGAAGGATGAGCAAACAAAGCAGACAGTGAGTTAGGATCCCCCATGGCAAACAGCAGGTTGGAAGACAGAGCGTGGGAGAGTTTGATTAACTTCTCTCCACCTCTGCAGGAGTGTGGGCTACTATTTATACCTGCTGAAAGTCAGTACCCCATCTGGAAATGCTGCAGAAAGCAACCAGAGAAAAGGAAGGCCAGGACTGCCAGCCCCTGAGACTGGCTGTCCCACACAGCCACATCAGCCTCTTGTCCCTGTTTGTCACAGCCCTGGGAGCTGCTCAACAGTACAAATCTCCCCCTGCATCATGAGGCAATTGAAGCTGATGTTTGCTCAGGGTTTTAAACCAACCAGCAACAGAAGTGCAAGTTATCCTCTTCTGTAAACTGTGCATGCATTATCACTGCAGATGGCATGGATCCAGTGCTGTCCTCCAACAAATGGGGATTTTCCATTAGCAGGAGCCACAGGGGTCTGTGTTTCAGGAGCAAACAGGGTAGAGGTCAACTCTTCTGCTCTACTGAGAAGGTTTAACTGGTCCCAGCTGGGGAGATGTTCTCAGCAGGAAGATCTGCCCCAGAACAGAAATCCCCCTCTGTTGACTCCTGCATTTCCCATCTGCAGATTAATTGTGCTGTGGCAATAGAAACAGCCCAAGTGATCAGCCCAGGGCAGATGCCACGAGTGAGTGTGCAAGTGTGTGCACACACAGGCTGTTGTGCTTTTAGCACCAGTGGGGCTCAGTCTGGGACATCCCTTCCTCCATGGGAGCCTCCCTACACACACTTAGCATCACCTGGGTGTGTACAGCACTGCTCCCACAGGCAGCACACACACAAGCACAGGGAACATTTATTTACCCACAGTTATGCTGATTTTGATAATCAGTGTAGGAGCTTTCAACACAGAGGGTATATTATCAACCCAAGATATCTTAAATATTTCAGCTTTTTGCTGCATAACTCCCATGAAACATGACCAGTTTGCTTTCTAGAACACTTATTTACTTTTTAATGTGAAAAAGTTCCCCTGAGATTTCATATCACCTGACAAATTAGAGTGAATTAATCTATTGAGGAAATGGAGACCCATAAAGCTGTGTGACTCTTCTAATATTGCTCAAGAAACTGATAACTTTTCTGGAAGAGGACCAGATTCCTCCTCATCTTCACTCTGAAGGTTATATTTGACCTGCTTACCTTCCTCTCTGTCCAATGACAATCACATTCTAACCAGCAATATCAGTATTTACTAGTAATGATTTTTTATAAGGAGCTTTGGAATAAATTAAATATGCATTCTTTATTTTAGACAGGAACAGGCTTTCCAACCCATAAGCAAGATCAAACATGAGAAATCTGGACCACTGATTTTCTAAAATATGTTCCCTTTGCTCTCCTTTCTCATCCTTGTCTGTGAACAGAAAGGACTTTGTATCAGTGATTGAAAGCAGTGAGTGTTACCACTGGGTCTGAATCAGGCAGATACTTAAATATATCGTCAGGATAAGTTGCAAGAAAATGTTCTGCTGCAATGAGCCAGTTGTGCTGTGTTTAGGCTTGTTTTGCATGGGCAGCAAGGCTGCCCTTCATTAAATTATCTTCTATGCCATAGGGCAGAACTGCAGTCTGGCTGTTTGTGAGCCACCAGATTTGTCCTTTCTCACAGGCAAATTGTGCCAGCTAGGGGACACCTGCAACGTGAAAAGTGTGTCTTCCAAACCACAGCCCTCAGCCAAGGCCATGGGGACAGCTTGATCAGCACCTCATAAAGAGTGGGAAGCACAAGATAAATATATAATTCAAAATTATATGAACGTAGCAGGGGAACCTCCCATAAAGAATCATAGAAAGGTTTGGGTTGGAAAGGACCTTTGTGATCATGTAATTCCAGCCCACAAAGGCAAACACTTGCTCCAGTCACCAAAGGAATAAGCAAAAGCTTGAAAGAAGAAGGATGTCATGCACAAGTGTGTGACTTGTTCTGTGGCAGTCAGGCATGTGCAGTGCTCAGTCTGAGATTCAGTGCCCACCTGATGGGCTCAGACACAGGTTTGTCTCAGATTTGTATTGTTTCCCCCCTAAACCTGGTTAGAGGCTATTTTAGACCTGGGTGAATAACATGGAAGGAAAATAACTCAGCTGCTGGATGAGCTGTTCCCTGTTCATACATGCCTCACAAGCAGGGTGTGATTTTTTTTTTCTGTTTTCTTCTGGCCAACATAATTCTCCTGAGCATTTCTGCACGTGATAGCAGAGAGCAGGGTGAAGATGAACCTTGTGATGGGCATGTGCAAGCCCGTGCTGCTTTGAGTGGAGAGCCCAGTCACAGGACATTACAGTGCCCAGAGGGATCAGAGTTAATCATAAGCCTGGGTTTCCAAAGAGAATAATCGTATTTAAGATCTCACCATTCACTTTCTGTGGCTGTTCTGCACTATTTCCTTAATACATTGTCCTGACCTACATCCCCTCCTGCAGACTCATTCAGCACAGCACCCACGGAGAAAGAGGATTGAATAGCAAATCTCTGCACAATCTCTTTCACATTTCTGCATAGTAGAAGTGAAAATCACTTTAGCTGGTGGAATATTAGGGACAAGTACAAGCCCAGCTTTATAGGATTCACATACTTTTAAACCTTGTTAAATCACTAACACAACTTACTTTAGGAAATGAAATGTGTATGATTTGAGGAGATGACATACTCTCCTCTGTCAGTCAATAAAAATCTCTCTAGAGTGAGGACAGGAACAGCCTTACACAGACAGAGCTGCTGTTGGCATGACGATAATGCTCAGCACCACCAGAGCACTTTACATTTTCAAAGAGCTTTATGATCAAGGTGGATGACTGGAATGGTAAATTTTCATTCTGTTATTACTGTGAAGCAGCAGCTCATTTCATTATGGAACATTTTAGGCCATATGGACTCGTGAGAACATCTTGAGGAAATTGGCCAGGATTTCTGACTCACAGTGTTCGTCCTAAAACGCAACCAGCAGGGAAGTCTTCAGTTTCTTCCATTTTCTCTGCAGGAAAGTTTCAGGGCTGTCAGTGGTGGCAGACCAGGGGGGCCAGGGGGAGGCTGTTCATATCTGTGCTTTTGGAAGCATGTGGAAGGTGAGGCTTAAGAGGCAACAGAAGCAGTGCAGGCACAGGCATCATATTTGCATGGGGCAGCAGATGTCTGGGCCAATACTTCCAAGAACAATTTCTTGTCTAACAGTTCTAGAGAGGTGAGCTAGGGGTGTTTGTGCCTCTTCTAAGTGTCTGTGAAGGTTCAGGCATGATCATTGCCCAGATGTTGTGGCCCAGCCAGATTGAGGTCACAGTTTTTTAGCAATCCAAAATTGATGCAGGGCCAACTTTTAGCTGATCAAAGCTCTCAGCAGACCCAGTATGGACATCTATACTTTATTTTCACTCCTCTTAATTTGCAAGAGTTTCCTCTGCCTAGAGCATATAAATTGTATAACAGCCCTCAGGATCTCAGGATTTGCTTCTTCAAATTAAATGCCATTCCCAGATCCTTTTAAGACTCTTCTCTCAAAGCTTTCCTTATGCAAACAATGTTCAAAAGTACAAGAAATAAAACTAATAATTTGCAGTCCTTGCACTCCAGGAAGCTCCCAACTGGACACACAGAAACCCTCCATGATCCCTCCTTGGGTGACAGCAAGTTCATGTGTCAGGGGAAAGACAGAGGAGCCCAGATGAGCCAGCAGGAGGGATGACAGCACCTTGATTTGGGTGGAAATAGGGCACTCAGAGACTCAGGTTCCCAGTGGATCTGGTGCACAAAAACCATTTGAAAATCTTGGGGACTGTGTGGTTCAGTGCTGGTGCAGGAGGAGGTCTGGGCACATGTGGAGGGAGAAGGGTGGCTCCTTATCCAAATGTTTGATAATTTGGCAGCAGGGCTCCCCTTACCTGCTCCCACTGTATCAGATATGAAAATGATGTGCCATTAAGGCATGAGGAGAAAACTGTAACCAGTTAAATGTCTCAAAAAAGCATCTCCAACACAAGAAAGCATGAAGCTGTGATATGAAAGGGAGCTCTGACAACATTAATCCTCTTTACATTATAGAGAAATAAAGATCAAACAGGGCCATGAATTTGAAATAGAACCTAAAACACCATATTGGGCTGGAGCTGCAGGGACCAGTGGGGCCATGTGCAGAGCAGAAACAGGATGTTTCTGGTATGTCTACAGCAAACTCAAAAGAAATTGTCTCCCACCCAGAATGTCCTTCTTTCAATGCTCCCAAACACATCCACACCCATAGGAAAGTTGTGGGTAGAGGTTTACTCTAGACCATGGTGGAGATGCTCTTCCCAAGGCCAGAACAGAGAAAGGTGAACATGGACCCATCTCTCAAGCTCCTGGTGCTGGCAGCACCCACCTACACCAGGGCATGACAGGGATTTGTGGGGTCTGCAGAGAGGAGGAGCTGCCTGAAGAGTTTGGGATGGGAAATCCACCCCAGCCCTCAAGCCCCAGTGCCAGTCCCAATGAAACAACACAGCAGCTCAAGGAGGTTTTTGCTTTTTTTCAAGGGAAATAAGAAGCTATTTTAATACCCTAGTAACAGCCTTTGGACTGTCAGTAAAATGTGGGAGGTTTCATAGTAAATGTTTTGGCTGACATTTTCTCAGAAACAGCAGGAAATAATCAGTGCATAATTAGAGAGGAAAAGACCTGCAAATGTCTATAGATCTATGTTGAGCTCAAAGGGCTTCTTTTTTTTCATAATTGACCTTAGTGAAGGTGAAGCTGAGCATGTTTTATAGAATGATAAGATGATTTGACAGAAATTCTTCTGTACGCCAGTGGAAGAGCCAAGTTGCTAATTAACAGTAATTTTTTTCTGCCATTCCCTGTAGCAATAAACTCTTCTGACTATTTTATATAAGAAAAAGCACGTTCTGTGATGTCTTGCTTGAGAAGAGCTCTTTTGGTAGAGTATCCCTTGACTCTAGAGGGGATGGGTTATCTTTGCCTCCACAGTTGTAATTCCCTTGTGTCCTGCAAGGTGGGTTGAGCAATCTGCACTCAGATTTTAGCCTCCCAAAAAATGCTGTGTGTCAGGTCAGCAGGAAAACCTCCACAGGAAACCAGACAATCTGCTCTAATCATGAAGGTAAATCTATCCACCAAAATGTTCACTGGGCCTTCTCTAGACCCAAGTGACTCCTAAGGAGACTGCTCCAGTCTATCAGTTAAATAAATACATTGGAGAACTGTTTTCAGAAAGTCTGATTATATCATCAGCCAAGTGAAAAGTCTCCTTCAGAGCTGCCCTCATCTGTTGAGTAATTACCGAGCTGGGACAGGGGCTGAAAATCTCCTTTCAGCCATAAGGAAAGACTTGATGCACATATGGAGCAGCTAATTTTAAAACTGTGGTATATCCTCCATTTCCCCTCCTCTCCTCTTTCCAGAATACCAAAGGGGTTAGGTCACATCCCAGAGCAATCACTTGCTATGGTTTCTTTTCTCCCTCTCTGTTTTCTTTTATCAAACACATTTCTTTCTTTTCCTCTCTTGTGCTCCCAGGCAGAGATCTTGAATATCAGGCTACATGTAGCCTGAAGCAAATATTGTCTAGTCAAGTTACACACAGATACATATATATATATTCACACACACACATATATATATGTATATATATGTGTGTGTATATGTGTGTGTATATATATATATATATATATACACACACACACATATATACACACACACACATATATATACACACACACACATATATATATGTATATATAATTCTTTTTATCCAAATGAGGCTTTATAATGGAGATGTTCCTGGTCCTTTGTCTATACTGCTGCTAACAGAAGCAGTGTGTTACTGAGTTTAAAGGCAGGAAAATAACCAAAAGATGAGCAAAGGGAGTTTACAGAAAGGCTGGACACCAAGAAAACAGGCAGGGACCAGGATATGAGAAAGGAAAACTGCACTTAGCAGAATGAATAGCTCCTAACAAGTTTAAAGGAAACATTATTACAATTTTATTACCATATTTTATGAAGTTGCTCTGAAAACGAAGTCCTGAAGAAGCAATTAGGCTGAGAACATGAATTTTGCAGCTGTATTTTCCTGGCCCTCCACCTGCCCTGTCAGGGAGCTGACGAGCATCCTTGTGCTGCTGTCATGACTCACAGCTCGCTGTGTCCTTCAGCCCTCAAAGAACAGATTA